>NC_141693.1:64946382-65661598 GCF_964263255.1 Lissotriton vulgaris
GGATGCAAGTCATAGGAGGGCACACACAAGACTTAGAGGAGGCGATACTCTGATATAGAATGCGTTCAAAGGATGGAAGACACGAGAGTGCAGACATGAGACTGAGAGGAGGCTCCACTCTGATATAGAATGCGATCAGAGGATGGAAGACACGAGAGGGCGGACCTGAGACTGAGAGGAGGCTCCACTCTGATATAGAATGCGATCAGAGGATGCAAGTCACGAGAGGGCACACACAAGACTTAGAGGAGGCTATACTCTGATATAGAATGCGTTCAGAGGATGGAAGACACGAGAGGGAACACACAAGACTCACAGGAGGCTACACTCTGATATAGAATGCGTTCAGAGGATGGAAGACACGAGAGGGCAGACATGAGACTGAGAGGAGGCTACACTCTGATACAGAATGCGTTCAGAGGATGGATGACACGAGAGGGCACACACAAGACTTGGAGGAGGCTACACTCTGATATTCTGATATAGAATGCGTTCAGAGGATGGAAGACACAGGAGGGCAGACATGAGGCTGAGAGGAGGCTACACTCTGATATAGAATGCGTTCAGAGGATGGTATACTCAGGAGGGCAGATATGAGACCGAGAGGAGGCTCCACTCTGATATAGAATGCGTTCAGAGGATGGAAGACACAGGAGGGCAGACATGAGACTGAGAGGAGGCTATACTCTGATACATAATGCGTTCAAAGGATGGAAGACACACGAGGGCAGACATGAGACTGAGAGGAGGATATACTCTTATACAGAATGCATTCAGAGGATGGAAGACACAGGAGGGCAGACATGAGACTGAGAGGAGGATATACTCTGATACAGAATGCGTTCAGAGGATGGAAGACACAGGAGGGCAGACATGAGGCTGAGAGGAGGCTACACTCTGATATAGAATGCGTTCAGAGGATGGTATACTCAGGAGGGCAGATATGAGACCGAGAGGAGGCTCCACTCTGATATAGAATGCGTTCAGAGGATGGAAGACACAGGAGGGCAGACATGAGACTGAGAGGAGGCTATACTCTGATACATAATGCGTTCAAAGGATGGAAGACACACGAGGGCAGACATGAGACTGAGAGGAGGATATACTCTTATACAGAATGCATTCAGAGGATGGGAGACACAGGAGGGCAGACATGAGACTGAGAGGAGGATATACTCTGATACAGAATGCGTTCAGAGGATGGAAGACACAGGAGGGCAGACATGAGACTGAGAGGAGGATATACTCTGATACAGAATGCGTTCAGAGGATGGAAGACACGAGAGGGCAGACATGAGACTGAGAGGAGGATATACTATGATAAAGAATGCGTTTAGAGGATGGAAGACACAGGAGGGCAGACATGAGACTGAGAGGAGGATATACTCTGATACAGAATGCGTTTAGAGGATGGAAGACACAGGAGGGCAGACATGAGACAGAGAGGAGGCTATACTCTGATATAGAATGCGTTCAGAGGATGGAAGACATGAGAGGGCAGACAAAAGACTTAGAGGAGGATATACTCTGATACAGAATGCGTTCAGAGGATGGAAGACACAAGAGGGCAGACCTGAGACTGAGAGGAGGCTACACTCTGATATAGAATGCGATCAGAGGATGCAAGACACGAGAAGGCGGACACGAGACTGCGAGGAGGCTCCACTGTGATATAGAATGCGATCAGAGGATGCAAGTCATAGGAGGGCACACACAAGACTTAGAGGAGGCTATACTCTGATATAGAATGCGTTCAAAGGATTGAAGACACGAGAGTGCAGACATGAGACTGAGAGGAGGCTCCACTCTGATATAGAATGCGATCAGAGGATGGAAGACACGAGAGGGCGGACCTGAGACTGAGAGGAGGCTCCACTCTGATATAGAATGCGATCAGAGGATGCAAGTCACGAGAGGGCACACACAAGACTTAGAGGAGGCTATACTCTGATATAGAATGCGTTCAGAGGATGGAAGACACGAGAGGGAACACACAAGACTCACAGGAGGCTACACTCTGATATAGAATGAGTTCAGAGGATGGAAGACACGAGAGGGCAGACATGAGACTGAGAGGAGGCTACACTCTGATACAGAATGCGTTCAGAGGATGGATGACACGAGAGGGCACACACAAGACTTGGAGGAGGCTACACTCTGATATTCTGATATAGAATGCGTTCAGAGGATGGAAGACACAGGAGGGCAGACATGAGGCTGAGAGGAGGCTACACTCTGATATAGAATGCGTTCAGAGGATGGTATACTCAGGAGGGCAGATATGAGACCGAGAGGAGGCTCCACTCTGATATAGAATGCGTTCAGAGGATGGAAGACACAGGAGGGCAGACATGAGACTGAGAGGAGGCTATACTCTGATACATAATGCGTTCAAAGGATGGAAGACACACGAGGGCAGACATGAGACTGAGAGGAGGATATACTCTTATACAGAATGCATTCAGAGGATGGAAGACACAGGAGGGCAGACATGAGACTGAGAGGAGGATATACTCTGATACAGAATGCGTTCAGAGGATGGAAGACACAGGAGGGCAGACATGAGACTGAGAGGAGGATATACTCTGATACAGAATGCGTTCAGAGGATGGAAGACACGAGAGGGCAGACATGAGACTGAGAGGAGGATATACTATGATAAAGAATGCGTTTAGAGGATGGAAGACACAGGAGGGCAGACATGAGACTGAGAGGAGGATATACTCTGATACAGAATGCGTTTAGAGGATGGAAGACACAGGAGGGCAGACATGAGACAGAGAGGAGGCTATACTCTGATATAGAATGCGTTCAGAGGATGGAAGACATGAGAGGGCAGACAAAAGACTTAGAGGAGGATATACTCTGATACAGAATGCGTTCACAGGATGGAAGACACAAGAGGGCAGACCTGAGACTGAGAGGAGGCTACACTCTGATATAGAATGCGATCAGAGGATGCAAGACACGAGAAGGCGGACACGAGACTGCGAGGAGGCTCCACTGTGATATAGAATGCGATCAGAGGATGCAAGTCATAGGAGGGCACACACAAGACTTAGAGGAGGCTATACTCTGATATAGAATGCGTTCAAAGGATGGAAGACACGAGAGTGCAGACATGAGACTGAGAGGAGGCTCCACTCTGATATAGAATGCGATCAGAGGATGGAAGACACGAGAGGGCGGACCTGAGACTGAGAGGAGGCTCCACTCTGATATAGAATGCGATCAGAGGATGCAAGTCACGAGAGGGCACACACAAGACTTAGAGGAGGCTATACTCTGATATAGAATGCGTTCAGAGGATGGAAGACACGAGAGGGAACACACAAGACTCACAGGAGGCTACACTCTGATATAGAATGCGTTCAGAGGATGGAAGACACGAGAGGGCAGACATGAGACTGAGAGGAGGCTACACTCTGATACAGAATGCGTTCAGAGGGTGGATGACACGAGAGGGCACACACAAGACTTGGAGGAGGCTACACTCTGATATTCTGATATAGAATGCGTTCAGAGGATGGAAGACACAGGAGGGCAGACATGAGGTTGAGAGGAGGCTACACTCTGATATAGAATGCGTTCAGAGGATGGTATACTCAGGAGGGCAGATATGAGACCGAGAGGAGGCTCCACTCTGATATAGAATGCGTTCAGAGGATGGAAGACACAGGAGGGCAGACATGAGACTGAGAGGAGGCTATACTCTGATACATAATGCGTTCAAAGGATGGAAGACACACGAGGGCAGACATGAGACTGAGAGGAGGATATACTCTTATACAGAATGCATTCAGAGGATGGAAGACACAGGAGGGCAGACATGAGACTGAGAGGAGGATATACTCTGATACAGAATGCGTTCAGAGGATGGAAGACACAGGAGGGCAGACATGAGACTGAGAGGAGGATATACTCTGATACAGAATGCGTTCAGAGGATGGAAGACACGAGAGGGCAGACATGACACTGAGAGGAGGATATACTCTGATACAGGATGCGTTCAGAGGATGGAAGACACAGGAGGGCAGACATGAGACTAAGAGGAGGCTATACTCTGATACAGAATGCGTTCAGAGGATGGAAGACACGAAAGGCCAGACATGAGACTGAGAGGAGGATATACTCTGATACAGAATGCGTTCAGAGGATGTAAGACACGAGAGGGCAGACATGAGACTGAGAGGAGGCTATACTCTGATGTAGAATGCGTTCAGAGGATAGAAGACACGAGAGGGCAGACATAAGACTGAGAGGAGGCTCCACTGTGATATAGAATGTGTTCAGAGGATGGAAGACACAGGACGGCAGACATGAGACTAAGAGGAGAATATATTCTGATACAGAATGCGTTCAGAGGATGGAAGACACGAGAGGGCGGACATGAGACTGAGAGGAGGATATACTCTGATACAGAATGCGTTCAGAGGATGGAAGACACAGGACGGCAGACTTGAGACTGAGAGGAGGCTATACTCTGATACAGATGTGTTCAGAGGATGGAAGACACGAGAGGGCGGACATGAGACTGAGAGGAGGATATACTCTGATACAGAATGCGTTCAGAGGATGGAAGACACAGGACGGCAGACATGAGACTAAGAGGAGAATATATTCTGATACAGAATGCGTTCAGAGGATGGAAGACACAGGAGGGCAGACATGAGACTGAGAGGAGAATATATTCTGATACAGAATGCGTTCAGAGGATGGAAGACACGAGAGGGTAGACATGGGACTTAGAGGAGGCTCCACTGTGATATAGAATGCGTTCAAAGGATGGAAGACACGAGAGGGTAGACATGGGACTGAGAGGAGGCTATATTCTGATACAGAATGCGTTCAGAGAATGGAAGACACAGGAGGGCAGACATGAGACTGAGAGGAGGATATACTCTGATACAGATTGCGTTCAGAGGATGGAAGACACAGGATGGCAGACATGAGACAGAGAGGAGGCTATACTCTGATACAGAATGTGTTCAGAGGATGGAAGACACGAGAGGGTAGACATGGGACTTAGAGGGGGCTCCACTGTGATATAGAATGCGTTCAAAGGATGGAAGACACGAGAGGGTAGACATGGGACTGAGAGGAGGCTATACTCTGATACAGAATGCGTTCAGAGGATGGAAGACACAGGAGGGCAGACATGAGACTGAGAGGAGGCTATACTCTGATACAGAATGCGTTCAGAGGATGGAAGACACAGGAGGGCAGACATGGGACTGAGAGGAGGCTACACTCTGATACAGAATGCATTCAGAGGATGGAAGAAGGAAGACACAGAAGGGCAGACATGAGACTGAGAGGTGAATATATTCTGATACTGAATGCGTTCAGAGAATGGAAGACCCGAGAGGGCTGACATCAGACTGAGAGGAGGATATACTCTGAGACAGAATGAGTTCAGAGGATGGAAGACACAGGAGGGCAGAGGGCAGACATGAGACTGAGAGGAGGCTATACTCTGATATAGAATGCGTTCAGAGGATGGAAGACACGAGAGGGCGGACATGAGACTGGGGAGGAGGATATACTCTGATACAAAATGCGTTCAGGGGATGGAAGACACGAGAGGGCAGACATGAAACTGAGAGGAGGATATACTCTGATACGGAATGCGTTCAGAGGATGGAAGACACAGGAGGGCAGACATGAGACTGAGAGGAGGATATACCCTGATACAGAATGCGTTCAGAGGATGGAAGACACAGGAGGGCAGACATGAGACTGAGAGGAGGATATACTCTGATACAGAAAGCGTTCAGAGGATGGAAGACACAGGAGGGCAGACATAAGACTGAGAGGAGGCTATACTCTGATACAGAATGCGTTCAGAGGATGGAAGACACGAGAGGGCAGACACAAGACTTAGAGGAGGATATACTCTGATACAGAATGCGTTCAGAGGATGAAAGACACGAGAGGGTAGACATGGGACTGAGAGGAGGCTCCACTGTGATATAGAATGTGCTCAGAGGATGGAAGACACGAGAGGGCAGACATGGGACTGAGAGGAGGCTACACTCTGATGTAGAATGCGATCAGAGGATGAAAGACACGAGAGGACAGAATGAAGAACCGGGTTATTTAAGACCCAGCGGCGTCAGGGCACACGCCTAAAGTCTCCGAGTTCACCTGTCTTCTAAACACAGAGACACGGAATCTTCTTGGAGACGTCAAAGATCAAATTTATTGGCTGCAACCAGAAACAGAGGTCCACGAAGTACAATGGCTGTATATTCGTAGGAGACTGCTCAATTTTACAAAGCAAGCCATCCCTTTTATACCAAATATTGTGCTTCAGGCAAACATTCCTTATTTACAGTTGACCAATCCCATGAGTACACGACAAAAAGTATTGCATGACAAACCCACACTTCATTGTCCGGCCCACAATCAATTATCCGGGAAGGCCCGACACTCTTCATCAGATAAGTCGAACGGACCCCTAATAAAAACGGGCACCTCCCCATCGTAAATGGACCATAAAGAAAGGAGCAGAGACAGGTGTGAGTAAGATTAGACATAGTTGTGTGCAATAAAAGGTTTATGTTGTCCTGTGCCCTGATCCTCAATCTTGACCAGCTGCCGAACAAGGAACTGGCTCAACAAGTTTGGCCTCGGGCAACGGAGTCAGCTTGCCCAGGTCACACAGAAGTCAGCTAAAGGTGTACGTGTCCCAAGGACTCGTTCGACCTTAGTCATCGGCCTATGTGAGGGCAACCACAAAATGGCTGCCGTACACAAAATGGAACCCAAGGGTTCAGAACGGAATCCCTGATTTCATGATGATCACGTTACTCGAACATGACCAAAACACTCGTACATCTTACGCTCGCCATTTTCGGTCCGCTGATACCAAAATCGTCATGATAAGACGACATTTATGAAACGGGTTCAGAATCTCAGAACCTTAGACCCTCCTTTTGCCCTTACATAGGCAATAACCTAAACCCATGTCAGTCTGAATCTAGGTCTATACTCATCAGATCTTCAAGATGTTGCTGTAGCATCATCCTATTACTTAGCACGTCTCGTGATACAGGTCTCCTTACTCACGATGTAGCACAGAGACCACATATAGCAGGAGCACACTGTACACAAAGACAGAACAGGAAAAGGATGGCTAAGATCATCCCAATGACCATCAGAATCTTCCATCCCCATGTGGATATCAGTTCCCAGAACCATCCCATAAACGACCAATCTCCTTTATCCATGTGTATAGATTCAGAGAGCTTGTGTAACTTGGAAATGGCCTGGTATACTGTCGGAGCATTGTCTGGAATGAAAACACAGCAGCTCGATTGGATCAGTTTACATTCCCCTCCTCTATCTGCAAGTATGACATCTAACGCAACTCTGTTCTGGAGAGTCATAAGACGATCCGACTGGAGCTCAGCAGTCAGGTTACTAAGGGCACCGGCAGTTTCAACTACGGTGGACTCAACCACTCTCGTTAATTGCCGTATGTTCCTGCTGTTAACCATCGGTCCCCAAAACGGAAGAAAACCCTTCAAGAAATCTTCTAACTCTTGTCCTGCAGTATCTTCCTTACTGAAGACACCTCTGACAACTCTCGTCTTGTGGGGATGTATGACGTTACAACGCATACCATTACAACTACCTACCATTACAACGCGACCACTACAACGCATACCATTACAACGCATAGCGCTTAGAGGTGCTGGATAGTGGTAAGTATAATTTACTATTCCAACTCCAGTCCCCGTGGACACTAGGGAAGGTGTTGGATAGTAAATTAAACTTATTCCCTATCCTAGAGCGCCCCCCAGCGCAATGCGTTGTAATGGTATGCGTTGTAAAAGTTGCGTTGTAATGGTAGGTAGTTGTAAAAGTTGCGTTGTAACAGGTGTATACCGTCTTGTGGTAATCTGCCGCAGCTGTGTAGGTAGGAGGCAACAGGAACGAGACAAAACATGTGCCCGAGAAATCAGGGGTTTAGGTTGTGTCGTTTTTCTTCAAAATGGATGGCTATTGTGGATTTCGTGGAGTGGGTTCTTATATTGCTCTTGTGTTCTGTCAATCTTACTTTTAGTTTTCTCTCGGTGTGTCCCACGTATACGCTTCCACATGGGCATTTTAAAAGATAAACCACATTCGTGGTGTCTCAAGTTGCGTTGACCCTTAGAGGTATTTTGTGACCTTTCATGGGGTGACTGATGCTCGACCCCTTGATGATGTTGTGACAATTGGTGCAATTTAAGCACGGTACTGTTCCTCTGTATATTTGATGGGGCTTGGTTTGTTTAGGTTTTTTCAACAGTTCCCTTAAGTTTTTGCCTCTTGAGTGAGCAAACAAAGGTTCCTGATCAAATATTCCATTGAAATCACTTTCCATTTTAACTATTTGCCAATTCCTGTAAATGATTCTTTTGAATTAGGAGCTTACATTTGAATATTTGCTGACGCATGTTATTCTCTGTGATTTGGTACTGGTCTTGTAAGTTAGTAGTTCAGATCTGGTTTTCATTTGTGCTCTGGCCTGTGATTTACGGATCATGTCTTCTGGATAGCCTCTGTTTGCAAATCTGTGTGCCATGATTTGTAATTGTTCTTGGCATACGTGATCCTCCGAGACCACTCGCCTGACCCTAAGAAATTGTGTATAGGGGAGGTGTGTCTTCAATGTGGGAGGATGATGGCTAGAGTAATGTAGTAAGTTGTTCTTATCGGTGGGTTTCCGATATAAGTTCGTCATGATTGTTCCATTTTTCAATGTGATTTCCACGTCAAGGTATTGGATAGTGGTATCGTTGATATTCCATGTAAATTTGATCCTCTCGTTTTTTTCATCCAATATTTTTAGTTGTTGTTCCAAAGATTCTTGGGTTCCTTTCCATATGATGAACATATCATCAATGAATCTCATGTAGGCTAAGAGGTGTGTAGCCCATTCCTGGTCATTATAAATGTGTTCCTCCTCGAATGCTCCCATGAACAGATTCGCATACGCCGGTGCGGCGCAATTTCCCATAGCGGTTCCATTTAGTTGGATGTACCAGTGTTTCTCATAGGTGAAGTAGCTGTTCATGAGTGTGAATTCCATGAGTTTCAACAAGAAAAGTTGTAGGTCTTGTGAATATGTGCTCTGTAATAATGCTTTCTCGATAGCATCCAGGCCTTCTCTGTGAGGTATGGCTGTGTATAATGTTTTTACATCAATGGTTGCCATGATGCAATCAGGTTCAATTTTGACTGCTTGTAGTTTCACCAAAAAGTCTGTGGTGTCTTTTATGTAGGAGAGGTTCTTGATGACTAAAGGTTGCAAATATCTATCTATGAATTTCCCCACTGGTTCATGGATACTCATCTTGGTGGATACGATGGGTCGGCACGGGGGTTTATGTGGATCTTTATGTACCTTGGGAACCAGATATATGGTTGGACTCTTTGGATTTTCTTGCGTCAGGTATTGTTTAGTTTTTTCATTGATGGTTCCCTCTTCGGTGGCTTGTTTCAATATGGTTTGTAAGGTTTTTCGTATTTCCATGGTAGGATCATAATTTATTTCCATGTAGGTGTTCGTGTCTCTTAAATGTGTTTGCATGACTTCCTCATAGAACTCTTTCTCCATAATTACTGTTGCACCTCCCTTATCTGCCTTCTGGCAGATTATTTGAGTGTTGTTAGCTATACTTTCAATGGCTCCGAATTCTTTTTTGGACATGTTTGGATTCTTTACCCTCTTGTTGGTGTTGATTTTGTTGATTTCTTGTTTACATAAGTTTTCAAAAAGGTCTATCATCTTGTGTGATATAGGAGGCATGTAGTTACTTGGAGTTTTCAACCCCTTCAATTCATCTTCTTTTGGTGGTGTTTTATCTGTGATGACGTTTTCAAAAAAATGTCTCAGTCTCATCTTGCGTGTGAGCTTAAAAAGACTGACTTCCAGTTCTAATAGATTTGTGTGGCTGGTTGGTACGAACGATAATCCTCTTTGCAGAGTGTTTATTTGTATATCTGTGAGATTTTGGTTTGAAATGTTTAATATTAGATTTTCCTGTGTGGTTAATGTTGTTTCTTTCTCTCTTTCCTGGTTGTAGTATTCCTTGTTTGGGGCGGACTTTTTTCTTTTGTTTTCGTTGTGTCCCCTCCTGGGTCTTCTAGTGCAGTTTGGCCTGCGTCTAAAAAAGGCTCCGATGTTGTTGGTTTGTCTGTTGGTATGTTTTTGGTAGGTGCTTTTCTTTGCTCTGTTCTATCACTGTCTGTGGATGATGTATCTGTTTGGGAGGTATATTGTTTGGTTTGTCGCCTTCTGGCGTATACTTCCGCCCAAGTATAAACTTCCTGTAATTTATAGTCGAGGGTGTCTCTCCTATATTTTCTCAGTTTTCGTTCGTTGACTTCCTGTACATGGTTTGCTAATTGTGCATTAATGTCATCAATAATTTTTTGTAGTTCTTCCTCTGTGGCTCCCTTTTTGAGTTCCTCCGTTACTGTATCAATTTCTGTTTTTAGCTCTTCCAGTATTTTTGCCAATTCCTCTATAATGAGTAAAATCAAATCCAAACTGCATTTATTCAGTATAGCGAACCAGCGTTCGGTAAATGGTTTTGAATTTTTGCACAAAGATGGTTTTAGGGCTATTCTGAGGCCTCTGGGGATTCGTTGTGCCTTGTGGTATTTAATCATGGTATTAGCATGGAGTCGTTGGTTAATTTCTCTACGTGTAAGGTACATGAGTTGTTTGATTTGTTGTTCCTTATTTCTGATGACTTTTGGTTCTGTGGTCTCCACTTGTATTAATGAGTATATTTTTTCACTTGCTTCCGCCGTGTAGGCAAAAGTGTCTGCTCGTTGATCTGTAGAATGCGTGATTTCTTCATATTGCATGTTTGCTATCGTTGGGCGTGCTACCTCCCTGTGGGGGGTTATGCTTCAAGCTTTGTGGATATAGGGAATGTGCACCGCCTTGGCTTTGTCAATGGTTTATACTGTGCTCATGGAAATCACTCCCCTCCTGGAGTGTTAAGAATTAATGCTACCGGTTGCACACCTATAGATCCATAGGTGCGTCTCCCATGGCACCAGTGTATTTGCTGTACCAGCTAAAGTTTTGTTTCAAAAAAATTCCAATCAACCGTTATGTCTTTTTAAAGAAGAATTGTATTTCACATTGTTTATAGTTATCACAATGTTTTTTCATTCGTCATTTGTAGCAACATAATCCAATGCATTTCGGTGAATTGGTTCACCTTCGTCAGGGATTTTCTACAAACAAAAATAAGAATATACATTGTAACTTTCCTTAAATGAACATTAGTTACATTCACATGTTGTTAGGACATTTGTATCTCTCACAGAGATATCTGTGTGATTTAAACTAAATATTTGCCTACCACTCGTGTTTGCGCTAATGTGCAATCGGTTACCGTGATGCTGATGCGTTAAAGATTAGCTCTCCGTTAGGCGGCGGCTAGAAAAACAGAATGGACTTTAAAGCTGAAATGCACGCGGTATGAAACTCGCTTCCATTCCGGTTACCCTTAATCTCGCCCTAGCTCACCTTGTGCTACCTCGAAATATCCTTCCGCTCCTGCCTGCGGGTGGGTCTGTTACGGAGTAAGCTCCCTGACTCTGGGTAATAACTCTGACGCTGCGTGAGTCGCGCATGCGCAGTGTGCGAGTTTACCGTGTTTATTTCTTCAACAAGTGTGAAAATAAAGTTTTCAACTCATATAACTTTAACCAACTAATTCTCATGGGTGCTCCTTTTAGTTACAATGGGTAGAGGTTAATCAACGCGCTCCAATGGTGATGTGGTGTGGTGTTGCTATACTAATTTCTGGTTCTGATGCGTGTGGCATGCTGTGCACAGTCTAGGTTATAAATAACATAAAAATTCTGTTCGATCATTTAGGCCGTTTGGCTTAAGGCTGTTCAAATAGTAAATCCAGTGATTTTCACGTTTCAGCAAATTCTTTTTGTTCAATGTTCCTTCCTTTTTTGGTACAATTTCCAAAATACAGGCTCTCAATTGGTTTAGGTTGTGTCGTTTTTCTTCAAAATGGATGGCTATTGTGGATTTCGTGGAGTGGGTTCTTATATTGCTCTTGTGTTCTGTCAATCTTACTTTTAGTTTTCTCTCGGTGTGTCCCACGTATACGCTTCCACATGGGCATTTTAAAAGATAAACTACATTCGTGGTGTCACAAGTTGCGTTGACCCTTAGAGGTATTTTGTGACCTTTCATGGGGTGACTGATGTTCGACCCCTTGATGATGTTGTGACAATTGGTGCAATAGTGGCAAATAGTTAAAATGGAAAGTGATTTCAATGGAATATTTGATCAGGAACCTTTGTTTGCTCACTCAAGAGGCAAAAACTTAAGTGAACTGTTGAAAAAACCTAAACAAACCAAGCCCCATCAAATATACAGAGGAACAGTACCGTGCTTAAATTGCACCAATTGTCACAACATCATCAAGGGGTCGAACATCAGTCACCCCATGAAAGGTCACAAAATACCTCTAAGGGTCAACGCAACTTGCGACACCACGAATGTGGTTTATCTTTTAAAATGCCCATGTGGAAGCGTATACGTGGGACACACCGAGAGAAAACTAAAAGTAAGATTGACAGAACACAAGAGCAATATAAGAACCCACTCCACGAAATCCACAATAGCCATCCATTTTGAAGAAAAACGACACAACCTAAACCAATTGAGAGCCTGTATTTTGGAAATTGTACCAAAAAAGGAAGGAACATTGAACAAAAAGAATTTGCTGAAACGTGAAAATCACTGGATTTACTATTTGAACAGCCTTAAGCCAAACGGCCTAAATGATCGAACAGAATTTTTATGTTATTTATAACCTAGACTGTGCACAGCATGCCACACGCATCAGAACCAGAAATTAGTATAGCAACACCACACCACATCACCATTGGAGCGCGTTGATTAACCTCTACCCATTGTAACTAAAAGGAGCACCCATGAGAATTAGTTGGTTAAAGTTATATGAGTTGAAAACTTTATTTTCACACTTGTTGAAGAAAAAAACACGGTAAACTCGCACACTGCGCATGCGCGACTCACGCAGCGTCAGAGTTATTACCCAGAGTCAGGGAGCTTACTCCGTAACAGACCCACCCGCAGGCAGGAGCGGAAGGATATTTCGAGGTAGCACAAGGTGAGCTAGGGCGAGATTAAGGGTAACCGGAATGGAAGCGAGTTTCATACCGCGTGCATTTCAGCTTTAAAGTCCATTCTGTTTTTCTAGCCGCCGCCTAACGGAGAGCTAATCTTTAACGCATCAGCATCACGGTAACCGATTGCACATTAGCGCAAACACGAGTGGTAGGCAAATATTTAGTTTAAATCACACAGATATCTATGTGAGAGATACAAATGTCCTAACAACATGTGAATGTAACTAATGTTCATTTAAGGAAAGTTACAATGTATATTCTTATTTTTGTTTGTAGAAAATCCCTGACGAAGGTGAACCAATTCACCGAAATGCATTGGATTATGTTGCTACAAATGACGAATGAAAAAACATTGTGATAACTATAAACAATGTGAAATACAATTCTTCTTTAAAAAGACATAACGGTTGATTGGAATTTTTTTGAAACAAAACTTTAGCTGGTACAGCAAATACACTGGTGCCATAGGAGACGCACCTATGGATCTATAGGTGTGCAACCGGTAGCATTAATTCTTAACACTCCAGGAGGGGAGTGATTTCCATGAGCACAGTATAAACCATTGACAAAGCCAAGGCGGTGCACATTCCCTATATCCACAAAGCTTGAAGCATAACCCCCCACAGGGAGGTAGCACGCCCAACGATAGCAAACATGCAATATGAAGAAATCATGCATTCTACTGATCAACGAGCAGACACTTTTGCCTACACGGCGGAAGCAAGTGAAAAAATATACTCATTAATACAAGCGGAGACCACAGAACCAAAAGTCATCAGAAATAAGGAACAACAAATCAAACAACTCATGTACCTTACACGTAGAGAAATTAACCAACGACTCCATGCTAATACCATGATTAAATACCACAAGGCACAACAAATCCCCAGAGGCCTCAGAATAGCCCTAAAACCATCTTTGTGCAAAAAATTCAAAACCATTTACCGAACGCTGGTTCGCTATACTGAATAAATGCAGTTTGGATTTGATTTTACTCATTATAGAGGAATTGGCAAAAATACTGGAAGAGCTAAAAACAGAAATTGATACAGTAACGGAGGAACTCAAAAAGGGAGCCACAGAGGAAGAACTACAAAAAATTATTGATGACATTAATGCACAATTAGCAAACCATGTACAGGAAGTCAACGAACGAAAACTGAGAAAATATAGGAGAGACACCCTCGACTATAAATTACAGGAAGTTTATACTTGGGCGGAAGTATACGCCAGAAGGCGACAAACCAAACAATATACCTCCCAAACAGATACATCATCCACAGACAGTGATAGAACAGAGCAAAGAAAAGCACCTACCAAAAACATACCAACAGACAAACCAACAACATCGGAGCCTTTTTTAGACGCAGGCCAAACAGCACTAGAAGACCCAGGAGGGGACGCAACAAAAACAAAAGAAAAAAGTCCGCCCCAAACAAGGAATACTACAACCAGGAAAGAGAGAAAGAAACAACATTAACCACACAGGAAAATCTAATATTAAACATTTCAAACCAAAATCTCACAGATATACAAATAAACACTCTGCAAAGAGGATTATCGTTCGTACCAACCAGTCACACAAATCTATTAGAACTGGAAGTCAGTCTTTTTAAGCTCACACGCAAGATGAGACTGAGACATTTTTTTGAAAACGTCATCACAGATAAAACACCACCAAAAGAAGATGAATTGAAGGGGTTGAAAACTCCAAGTAACTACATGCCTCCTATATCACACAAGATGATAGACCTTTTTGAAAACTTATGTAAACAAGAAATCAACTAAATCAACACCAACAAGAGGTTAAAGAATCCAAACATGTCCAAAAAAGAATTCGGAGCCATTGAAAGTATAGCTAACAACACTCAAATAATCTGCCAGAAGGCAGATAAGGGAGGTGCAACAGTAATTATGGAGAAAGAGTTCTATGAGGAAGTCATGCAAACACATTTAAGAGACACGAACACCTACATGGAAATAAATTATGATCCTACCCTGGAAATACGAAAAACCTTACAAACCATATTGAAACAAGCCACCGAAGAGGGAACCATCAATGAACAAAACTAAACAATACCTGACGCAAGAAAATCCAAAGAGTCCAACCATATATCTGGTTCCCAAGGTACATAAAGATCCACATAAACCCCCGTGCCGACCCATCGTATCCACCAAGATGAGTATCCATGAACCAGTGGGGAAATTCATAGATAGATATTTGCAACCTTTAGTCATCAAGAACCTCTCCTACATAAAAGACACCACAGACTTTTTGGTGAAACTACAAGCAGTCAAAATTGAACCTGATTGCATCATGGCAACCATTGATGTAAAAACATTATACACAGCCATACCTCACAGAGAAGGCCTGGATGCTATCGAGAAAGCATTATTACAGAGCACATATTCACAAGACCTACAACTTTTCTTGTTGAAACTCATGGAATTCACACTCATGAACAGCTACTTCACCTATGAGAAACACTGGTACATCCAACTAAATGGAACCGCCATGGGAAATTGCGCCGCACCGGCGTATGCGAATCTGTTCATGGGAGCATTCGAGGAGGAACACATTTATAATGACCAGGAATGGGCTACACACCTGTTAGCCTACATGAGATTCATTGATGATATGCTCATCATATGGAAAGGAACCCAAGAATCTTTGGAACAACAACTAAAAATATTGGATGAAAAAAACCAGAGGATCAAATTTACATGGAATATCAACGATACCACTATCCAATACCTTGACGTGGAAATCACATTGAAAAATGGAACAATCATGACGAACTTATATCGGAAACCCACCGATAAGAACAACTTACTACATTTCTCTAGCCATCATCCTCCCACATTGAAGACACACCTCCCCTATACACAATTTCTTAGGGTCAGGCGAGTGGTCTCGGAGGATCACGTATGCCAAGAACAATTACAAATCATGGCACACAGATTTGCAAACAGAGGCTATCCAGAAGACATGATCCGTAAATCACAGGCCAGAGCACAAATGAAAACCAGATCTGAACTACTAACTTACAAGACCAGTACCAAATCACAGAGAATAACATGCGTCAGCAAATATTCAAATGTAAGCTCCCAATTCAAAAGAATCATTTACAGGAATTGGCAAATAGTTAAAATGGAAAGTGATTTCAATGGAATATTTGATCAGGAACCTTTGTTTGCTCACTCAAGAGGCAAAAACTTAAGTGAACTGTTGAAAAAACCTAAACAAACCAAGCCCCATCAAATATACAGAGGAACAGTACCGTGCTTAAATTGCACCAATTGTCACAACATCATCAAGGGGTCGAACATCAGTCACCCCATGAAAGGTCACAAAATACCTCTAAGGGTCAACGCTACTTGCGACACCACGAATGTGGTTTATCTTTTAAAATGCCCATGTGGAAGCGTATACGTGGGACACACCGAGAGAAAACTAAAAGTAAGATTGACAGAACACAAGAGCAATATAAGAACCCACTCCACGAAATCCACAATAGCCATCCATTTTGAAGAAAAACGACACAACCTAAACCAATTGAGAGCCTGTATTTTGGAAATTGTACCAAAAAAGGAAGGAACATTGAACAAAAAGAATTTGCTGAAACGTGAAAATCACTGGATTTACTATTTGAACAGCCTTAAGCCAAACGGCCTAAATGATCGAACAGAATTTTTATGCTATTTATAACCTAGACTGTGCACAGCATGCCACACGCATCAGAACCAGAAATTAGTATAGCAACACCACACCACATCACCATTGGAGCGCGTTGATTAACCTCTACCCATTGTAACTAAAAGGAGCACCCATGAGAATTAGTTGGTTAAAGTTATATGAGTTGAAAACTTTATTTTCACACTTGTTGAAGAAAAAAACACGGTAAACTCGCACACTGCGCATGCGCGACTCACGCAGCGTCAGAGTTATTACCCAGAGTCAGGGAGCTTACTCCGTAACAGACCCACCCGCAGGCAGGAGCGGAAGGATATTTCGAGGTAGCACAAGGTGAGCTAGGGCGAGATTAAGGGTAACCGGAATGGAAGCGAGTTTCATACCGCGTGCATTTCAGCTTTAAAGTCCATTCTGTTTTTCTAGCCGCCGCCTAACGGAGAGCTAATCTTTAACGCATCAGCATCACGGTAACCGATTGCACATTAGCGCAAACACGAGTGGTAGGCAAATATTTAGTTTAAATCACACAGATATCTATGTGAGAGATACAAATGTCCTAACAACATGTGAATGTAACTAATGTTCATTTAAGGAAAGTTACAATGTATATTCTTATTTTTGTTTGTAGAAAATCCCTGACGAAGGTGACCCAATTCACCGAAATGCATTGGATTATGTTGCTACAAATGACGAATGAAAAAACATTGTGATAACTATACAACAATGTGAAATACAATTCTTCTTTAAAAAGACATAACGGTTGATTGGAATTTTTTTGAAACAAAACTTTAGCTGGTACAGCAAATACACTGGTGCCATGGGAGATGCACCTATGGATCTATAGGTGTGCAACCGGTAGCATTAATTCTTAACACTCCAGGAGGGGAGTGATTTCCATGAGCACAGTATAAACCATTGACAAAGCCAAGGCGGTGCACATTCCCTATATCCACAAAGCACTTAGGAATTCCAGCATTTTGCCATACCGGAGCCAACAATTTACAAATCCCTGTCACACTGATGTGAGCCATTCCATGCGCCATCGTCACCACTGCAAGCACATACGCATCGGGTAACAACCATCGCTGATGCTCTGACAACTCAACCCAACAACCATTCGCATCCAATTTACCCGTACTCCCTCTCCATACACTCAACTCTTTCTCTGTAGCTTCAGCTTGAATAGACTTCACGCTTTCTATTGTATCCTCACACATCCCAACATCACCAATCCATCTTGCAGGGCCTGAAACATACATTCAACTCATCACATCCCTCGCCACTTCTTTCGCGACTTCATCTGCAAATGCGTTACCACAACCAATGTCATCGGTAACCTTCTTGTGTGCACTGCATTTCACAATCGCAACTTGCAATGGCAAGGTAAGTGACTCTAGCAGCTCGTTCACCAGCTGACCATTCTGAATCTTCGCTCCATGAGACGTGAGGAACCCACGTTCCTTCCACAGGCGTCCAAAACTATGAGCCACACCAAACGCATACTGGCTGTCGGTATATATGGTCACTCTCTTCCCTTTCGATAACACACACGCTCTCGTAAGTGCAATCAACTCTGCTGCTTGAGCTGAATTATGTGGGATACGTGCAGCTTCAAAAATCGTATGCAAAGTCGTAACAGCATATGCCGCAGTCGTATCACCATTCGGAAGCTTGAAGCATGAACCATCCACCCATAAGGTACCATCACACTTCACAAGAGAGGTGTCCCTAAGGTCTATTCTCCCTTTCGTTTCCTCTTCTGTCCTGAGAAAGCAATCATGCTGTTCAGAAACGTCTGTCTCAACTGAAATTGGCAATAATGTAGCTGGATTTAACGTATTGCATCTCTTTATGTGCACATGACTCGCTAAGAGTGTCAGCTCATAACCTGACAATCGAGCACTAGTTAAGTGCTGTGTCTTGGTCCTGTTTAACAAGGTATCCACTGCATGTGGAACCATCACAATTAGCGCATTATTCATCACCAAACCAGCAGACTGTCGATTAGTAACAGCTGCTGCCGCTGTGGCTCTCAAACAACTCGGCAACGCTCTAGCTACCGGATCCAAGGTCGACGAGAAATACGCACATGGACGCTGCTTGTCCCCAAAAGATTGTGTCAACATTGACAACGCACATCCCTCTCTCTCGTGGACATAAAGTGTAAAGGGCTTACTGTAGTCGGGGGTACCCAACACAGGAGCCAAATACAATGCATCGCGCAATTCGGAAAAACTTTTCTGACAATCCTCAGACCACAGGAGGGGCCTCGGTGTATCTTTACAAGTCAATGCCACCAGAGGTTTGGCAAGCAGGGAAAAATGTTGTATCCATTGTCTGCAATATGACGTGATACCCAAGAAAGCGCGCACTTCTCTCTGTGTAATTGGCACACTCATTTTCGCAATTGCTTGAATTCGTTCTGGGGTCAATCTTCTTCCCTCCTTCGATAAGAGATGACCTAGGTAGGTCACTTCTTGTCGACAATATTGTAACTTCGAAAGAGACACCTTGTGATGGAAGGCAGACAAATGACGCAACAACGACAAAGTAGCTTCTTTACAAATCTCCTCAGTATCGGCAGCTACTAACAAATCGTCGACGTACTGAAGAAGAGCAGCACCATCAGGTAAAACAATCGTACCAAGCTGTGTTTTCAAAGCCTGGCTATAGATTGACGGACTCTCACAATAGCCTTGAGGAGCGCGCTTGAACCGGAAACTTCAACCTCCTAAAGAGAAGCCAAAGATATCCCTACTCTCCTCAGCAATCGGGATGCTGAAGAAAGCATTCTTCAAATCAATCACCGAAAACCAAGTGGCTGAAGCTGGAATCATGGCCAATAAGGCAGTAATATCCGGAACAACAGGAAATTGCGGAACTACTATCTTGTTAACCTCTCTAAGATCGATCACAAACCTGTAAACATGTGGCCGAGAAGAGTCAGTGCGTTTCAAGACAGGCAAAACAGGACTGTTGCACACATTACCTCTCGTTTCCTCAATCACTTCTTTCTCAATCAACTCATGAATAATCGCTAGCAACGCTCTTTCACCATCACTAGATATCCTATATTGGGGAATGCGTGGCATTTTAACGTTCGCTTTCAGTGACACAACATATGGCGGTATCTCCAACAGACCCACATCATTAGGACCAGTAGCCCAAATAGTATCAGAAAGAGAAGACAATTCTGTCGGAAGTTGATCCTTCGACAAATACATAGGAGAGACCACTTTCTTACCCAATGTAAGTTGTACTCTCGACGGAGAACAATACAACGTTGCATACAATCTTTTCAACAGATCCAATCCCAATAAGTTCTCACCACAACCTGTCGTCAGAATAAGGGGGGCTTCCAGTTCACGAGGTCCAACAGAAAGAGACAAAGGATTCAAAATCGGGTTTCTAACTGGGGCGCCAGAAAAACCTACTGAAACATTTGTTAAGCCAGACAAAGGTGCGCCAGGGAGTTTAGAATGCATAATAGAACTCTTCGTAGCACCAGTATCCAACAGAAAAGGTTCTGACACACCCGATGTAATCACTTCAACATAAGGTCCACTCTGATCTACTGGAACTGAAACAACTCCCTCTCTTTGTCCATGGCTGTCCTAGCAATCATTACCATCCATATTCTCACCTTCGACATAGTAGTCGTCAGCATAGTACTGAGTCGTCCTACCAGACGCATTATTCTGCTGATCGAAACAATTCATTGAATTTTGTGAAGGAAAGGAACGCGCGTTCTGGGGGAACCCTCCACGTCCCCTACCTCTAGAAGCTTGCGGAACACCTCGACCTCTTGCACCAGAGACACCATTCATACGCTGTAACAAAACAGGGCAACTATGTTTAAAATGACCCTCTTCTTTGCAATATGCACATTGATTAGGACCTACAGGAAAACGCGCTTGAGAAGGCTCAAATCTTTGCGAGTTTCTCTGAAACTGCTGGGGTTTCTGATAATCACGTTGGTTATTACGAGGCAGGTACGCTTGCTGTAAAAGAACATTTGTCTTCAAATCTTTAGTCTTTTTGTCTGCTCTATCCTTCTCATCCTTATCCCTATTTTCGTAGTACTGTGCAGCAGCCAATATCTGCGCTGAGGAGGAAACAGCCCAAGAACTCTCTGAATCCTTTAACTTGGTACATAACTCAGGGAGTAAATTATGCACAAACTTATCAACAAACAACAGTTGACCACCCTCGGTACTCATGTATTGGCCACTGTGGTCAATGAACGTTTCTTCAAACCTAGTGAAGAAGTCAGATACAGTTTCATCCTTCTTCTGCTTACACGCAGACAATTTGTCCCAGTTTACTCGCATAGCGGGCATTAAAGTCTTCATGTAGGTAATGATCTTACCAGGAAGGTCTGCAACTAAAGGGCAACTAAAGGCTCAGGTTTAGCACCACCAACTTGTCGCACATCCGCAGCACCGATATTAGCCCATGTTTCACCTAGCTCCGGCGCATGATCAGTATGACGAATCAAACCCCATAAAGGTTGTGGGACCACGTTTCCAAACAACATATCTATATCAGCTAGATTCATAACACATGAGTCTGCAGTCTGTGATAATTCCTTATAATACCTTGCAGGATTTTTACAGGGGTCGGGTAAAGTCTGCTTAAGGGCCAAAACTTCAGCACGTTTCCACGGAACATGTACCCAAACACGTTGAAAATGAGCCGGTACGGCATCAATGTTATGAGCGGCATCAGCCTGAACTGCTTCCTTCCATACAGGAGGAACCTCTCTCATTGGACACTGCCGCACTTTTCTTCTAACAGAGGGATCAGGTTCAAACAATGACCGAGAAGGAGACTTATTCCTGAACGAAAGCAGCGTCGCTACCGCTCTTTCGACGTCGGGACCCACAATCGTGCCTTTTGCAAACTCGGATTGCACATTGTACAACTCTGGCGGAGTTCGTTCCAGCTCACCATCTTCCTATTCCTCACGAAGGAACGTGCACATCTTATCAAAGACGTATCTCTGCTTCGGCGCTTCCCATTGACGAAAGACATCCATAACAGACTCTACATCATATCTCAAAGGACGAGTGACCCATTTATGCGCCAAATGATCCAATACTTCCCTCTCACGGGAATCAGGCAGTTGACTACGCAACTGTTTACGCTCTGAAACGGGGGTCGTACTAAATGACCCAAAGAAAGGGGACAGAAGACTAGTAACAGTATCCGTCATTCTCTGACGAACAGAAGGAGAAGTTGACAGAACAGGAGATAAAGTAGATTGAGAAAAGGTTAACGTAGGAGCAGTAGCAGAGGAGGCAGCGAGAACAGGCGAAAAGGTCGCAGGAATTAAAGGCGGAGCAGGTAGCAAAGTCGGCAGCCCTTGAGAAGGCTGCACCAGAGGAGTAGGGGCCAACTGAAGAGGAGCTGGCGGTTGTACAACAGCATGAGGCAAAACAGCCGGTGGTTGCGCAACTAAAGGTTGCGGAGGTGCTGTAGCATTCTGAGCATAAGGGGGTGGCGAAGTCAACAAATGCGACATCAAAGGATCTTTCACAAGATCCTTCATCGCATCTTGCTGAAGAAACGGCAAAGCTGGATAGCATTTATCTATCGCCATTTTACGTTGCCTATGCAACTGCTCACTCGCTTGTTCTTCTTCATTATCTTTAAACTGTATAGCAGCTTGCATTACCGATATACCCTTTTCTCTTTTATTTTTCTTCGCTAATTTAATTTCTTTCTGTTTGGCTTCCTTTCGCCATAGGCGGAAAGAGTCCAACATCGCCGGCCGGGCTTTCTTCTTAAAAAGTCTGACCTCCAGATTATCTAAGATTTCCGTGTCAAAACTACCGTATTGGGACCATTTGAGGACACCGTCCTTCCTTGTGTACCCGATCCATACCTCATTATATGTGATGGGGCCCACGCCATGTTTCACATACAGCTCATAGGTTGGAGTTCCAATCGGAGGAACCGGACACGAGTCCTCCAATCGGGAATCCCTATTTCTACCACAACAAAATATTCTTCCGAGTCTGCTAAGACCAGGCATCTTCGGTCTCTAGTCTAGCTTCAAACTTCAAGGGAGTATCGATTACGATAGGCTCGTGAATACACAAGTCCCTCGGCTTTGGAGCTTGCAAGTCCCAAATCAAAGAACCTAAATCAAAGATCCCAAGGGATACCCAAAACTAAGGACTGGGAGACACTCCACTCATACTTAACTGAAATATCGATGACGTCGCCAGAAGATCCGTCTATCGTCTCGCTCTACAAATCATCAAAGGCTCCAAGACAGGGCGACAGTCAGGGCAGCAGTCCTTTGTAGCCGTCGGAAAGCGGGGAACCTCGCAGCAAAGACTTTCGGACCACGACGACATACAGGGGTCGATGAAGTGGTTGGCCTTCCTCCAGAATTTTCACACGAAGCTCCTCACGATCCTCAGGCTTGGACCGGTACCGCTGAAGTCGCCCCACATTGGGCGCCAAATGAAGAACCGGGTTATTTAAGACCCAGCGGCATCAGGGGACACGCCCAAAGTCTCCGAGTTCACCTGTCTTCTAAACACAGAGACACGGAATCTTCTTGGTGACGTCAAAGATCGAATTTATTGGCTGCAACCAGAAACAGAGGTCCACGAAGTACAATGGCTGTATATTCGTAGGAGACTGCTCAATTTTACAAAGCAAGCCATCCCTTTTATACCAAATATTGTGCTTCAGGCAAACATTCCTTATTTACAGTTGACCAATCCCATGTGTACACCACAAAAAGTATTGCATGACAAACCCACATTTCATTGTGCGGCCCACAATCAATTATCCGGGAAGGCCCAACACTCTTCATCAGATAAGTCGAACGGATCCCTAATATAAACGGGCACCTCCCCATCGTAAACGGACCATAAAGAAAGGAGCAGAGACAGGTGTGAGTAAGATTAGGCATAGTTGTGTGCAATAAAAGGTTTATGATGTCCTGTGCCCTGATCCTCAATCTTGACCAGCTGCCGAACAAGGAACTGGCTCAACAAGTTTGGCCTCGAGCAAAGGAGTCAGCTTGCCCAGGACACACAGAAGTCAGCTAAAGGTGTACGTGTCCCAAGGACTCGTTCGGCCTTAGTCATCGGCCTATGTGAGGGCAACCACAAAATGGCTGTCGTACACAAAATGGAACCCAAGTGTTCAGAACGGAATCCCTGATTTCATGATGATCACGTTACTCGAACATGACGAAAACACTCGACATTTTCGGTCCGCTGATACCAAAATCGCCATGATACGACGACATTTATGAAACGGGTGCAGAATCTCAGAACCTCAAGAGAAGAGACTTCGATGAGGTGCCACTCTGATTTAGAATGCGTTCAGAGGAGTAGGCATACAATAATATCGATGTTTAAATATCAAAGGTACAGTCTATAGAAGGTAAGTAATACTAATATCGATTTTTTCAAATATCGGATAGAATTAAAAGGTAAGTAATATCGATTTTGTTAATATCAATGTAAGTAGTATCGATGTTACTAATATCAATGTTAGTAATATCGATGTTACTAATATCTATTTTATTATGACTTTTATGTATATTATTATGTATTCAATATGTTTTTTTTAAATATAATTTAAGTAAATTTTGTATTTTAGTACCGTAGCGGGTTGTGGGTTTATAGGGGAATAGGGTGGGAAGTAATTTAATTATACTCAATTAATGATTAATTTTTAGGAATTATAAATACATTTTAATTAATTGGTAATGCATTTTTATTAATTAGTAATAATTTTAATTAATTCATTAATTGATAATTATGTTCTGTTGCGGGTTATGGGTTTATAGTTGAATAGGGTGGGAAGTCATTAAGTAATAATTTATTTCCATTCATTGTTTTTGCTAATTATATTATTGTTAAATAATTATTGATTGGTAATTTATTTTTATTGATTGGTAATTATTACTAATTTATTGTTACCTAATTATTCATTGGTAATAATGTTTTTAATAATTATGTATTGGTATTTGTAAATAATTAAGATGTATTTAATAATTCATTTTTTAAATATTTTAAAATATTAATTTATTTATTTAAAAGTATGTTATATTTTAACTTCTACGCTATCCAACACTTTCCCTACTGTTGCACTCTCTGGAGTGGGAATAGTAATTTTAACCCCTATGCTATCCAACTCTTTCCCTACTGTTGCACTCTCTGGAGCTGGAATAGTAATTTTTACCCCTACGCTGTCCAACGCTTTCCCTACTGTTGCACTCTCTGGAGTTGGAATAGTAATTTTTACCCCTACGCTATCCAACGCTTTCCCTAGTGTTGCACCCTCTGGAGTGGGAATAGTCCTTTTTACCCCTACGCTATCCAACGCTTTCGCTACTGTTGCACTCTCTGGAGTGGGAATAGTCATTTTTACCCCTACGCTATCCAACGCTTTCCCTACTGTTGCACTCTCTGGAGTGGGAATAGTAATTTTTACCCCAGCGCTAGCCAACGCTTTCCCTACTGTTGCACTCTTTGAAGTGGGAATAGTAATTTTTATCCTTACGCTATCCAACATTCTCCTTACTTTTTGTTTTACATTTTTATTTATATTATTTTATGTGTATAGATGTATTTGTAATTTATATTCGTAATTATTTATGTTATTAAAATAATTATTAAAAGTTATTATTTAGTAAGTATATATTATGTATTATATGTATATATTTAATTCATTTTTATTAAATTATGTATATTAATTATTAATGTTACATATTATAACTTATTTTTAACTATGTTTATTACATTTATAAGTATTATTTAATGTATTTTACATCTTTTTTTAAATAAAAAAACAATATTTTTTAATTACGATATTTTTGTCATCGATATTTTTTTTCGCGATATTTTTGTACTTACCTTGTTGGGGATAGGATGTCGATATTGTTGACATCGATATTTTTGTTGCGATTTTTTTGTATGTCGATATTTTGTATATCTACATTTTGTCAGACATTCGTTCAGAGGATGGAAGACACGAGAGGGCGGACACGAGACTGAGATGAGGTTCCACTCTGATACAGAATGCATTCCGAGGATTGAAGACACGAGACGGCAGACGCGAGACTGAGAGGAGACTCCACTCTGATATAGAATGCGTACAGACGATGAAAGACACGAGAGGGCAGACATGAGACCGCGAGGAGGCTACACTCTGATATAGAATGCGATCAGAGGATGAAAGACACGAGAGGGTAGACATGAGACTGAGAGGAGGCTCCACTCTGAAATAGAATGCGTTCACAGGAGGGAAGACACAAGAGGGTCACAAGGAAGAAAGAAATGAGAGGACTTGAGCAAGAGTAAGTCGAGGTCAATTTTCCATGCAGGATTTAGGCGTATAGTGGGAGATGCTTTTCAGAGTTAGCAAGCAATAGGAGAATGGAAACTTTAAAAAAAATTGATACACCTATCTGGGGCAGAGATGTGTCATTTGTTGGGTTATGTATCTGTCTGCAATAACAGACAGCTCAGAGAGGCACCAAAATACCAGTCGAGATATGCAATGGGAATTACAGAAATGGTCTACATGTTTATGCCACAGCCTTAATTACACAGATCATGCTCCTTTTAGACACCCCACTTTTTTCATCCCACTTAAGCTAGAAGTAACTGTTGATCTAAAAGCAGGGTGCATTCTAAAAACTTATTTATTTATTATTTATTTTCAGGGTTTTGTATAGCGCGAACAAGATCCTTAACAGATATCAGAGCGCTTCACATACATAAGCAAAGAGGACCAAATGAGAGAACACTTCAAAAGGCAATTTGTGCAAAGTAGAATAATACAAACAGAGTAAAACACGGGAGGGACAAACAGGCCAACGGAGTTTGCAAAGTTTATGTTCAAGTGAATTTAGCCAGGAGGATCGCTTTGACTTCATTTTTGAAGGATGCAGCGGATGAGATAAGTCTGGTTTCTGGAGGGAGGGCGTTCTAGATACTGGGGGTCATCCCTGAGAAGGAGCGTTTGTATGTTTTTTTCTTGTGGAATCTTTGCGGTTTCAAAAGGAGAGTTTCTGCGCGTCTTGTGGCTCTTGAGCCTCCGGAGATTGTCAGTTTCTGAGCGATGTAACTGGGCGAGCTGTGGTGTAAGGCCTTGTGAGTGATGGAGGCGATTTTCAGATGTATTCTAGCTTCAAACGGTAGCCAGTTCAGCGATTTTAAATCAGGAGAGATGTGTGAGCGTTTTTTCGAGCCAGTTATGAGCCTTGCTGCAGCATTGATAGAGGCTCTTAATGGTGTAGTTGATGAAAGGGGGAGGCCACAGAGGGCGGCGCTTTCGTAGTCAATCTGGGGGATAACTAGCGCTTGGACTGCAGTTCTGAAATCGTTGGCTGGGAGGAAGAGTTTCAGTTTCCTCAAGGTATTGATTTGGAAATTAGCTCCCTAGGTTGCATTACTGATATGTCGCTGCATATTCAGATTGGAGTCGATGGTGATACCTAAGGATTTTGCTGAGTGTACAATGATTGGTTGGACATTGAATGCAGTGAGGTGTTTCAGCCAATCCTTGGCGATGGGGATTTTGGAGGGGGGTGCAATTAGGAGGAATTCTGTTTTTAGAGCATTACGTTTGTGATGGTTCTCAGCCAGCCAGGTCTGTGGGTCCTTAAGTGTAGAGTTGAGTAGAGTGAGGTCTTCAGGGGATTGTAGTTTGAGGTAGAGTTGGGTATCATCCACATACATGTGGAATTGCACATTAGATGCATGAAGCAGTGTGGTGATTGGCTCCATGACTAGGTTGAATAGGGTTGGGGATAAGGAGGATCCTTGCGGGACACCAAGAGTTAGAGGCACGGGTGTGGACATGGTGTTGTTAGTTTTGAATTTCTGGGTCCGGTTCTGGAGGAAGGAGGTGAACCATTTGAGTACTGTCCCAGAGATACCCATTCTGAGTTTCAGCAGATCGAGTAAGTTCTCATGTTTGACCGTGTCGAACGTAGATGAGAGGTCGAGTAGGATGAGGAGGCAGGTACCGTTTTGGTCCAGAATTTGGAGTGCGTTATCAATTATGTGCGTCATGGCTGATTCAGTGCTGTGGCCTGCACGGAAGCCGGATTGGTGTCGGTCGAGGAGGTCTGTTTTGCCAGTTGGAGGTGAACACATTTCTCTAACAATTTGGCTAAGGTAGGGATATTGGAGATGGGGCGATAGCTATTGAGGTCAGTAGGGTCAGCTGTGGGTTTCTTTAGTATAGGAGACACTTGTCCCACTTTGAGGGAGTCCGGGATAGATCCTTGTTTAAGAGAGCTATTAATGATTTTGATCCAGAGTGGGAGAAGTCATGGAATTAGGTCCTTTACGGCGTTTGCAGGTAGAGGGTCCGAGAGGTAATTGGAGGGCTTCAGGGACTAAGGATCTTGCCTATAGATTCTTCTCTGTAGGTATCAAAAGATGCCCAAGGAGCATTGTTTTTTAGTGTGATGGGTGCTTTGCTGATGGGGTTGGAGTGTAGGCTTAGATCAGCGAGGAGATCCTTCTTGATGTTATCTGTTTTTAGATTGAAGAAGGTAGCGAATTCTTCACAGGATGGTAGCGTGCTGGTTCTGTTATGTATTCGCTGTGGTACGTCTTTGGATTGAGTTTTGATTAGGTCGAATAGTGTTTTTGGTCGCTTTTTTGCTTGGTTTAGTTGATGGCTACAGAAGTCCGCTTTCGATCGGTTGATTTTCCTGAAATAAGCTTTTCTTTTTTTTTTAGAGTAGTGAGGTGCATAGCTGATGGGGTGGATCTCCAGATACGTTCTGCTAGTCTCATGTCTATCATTGTTAAGCAGACTGCCGTACCAAGGTTTTGAGCTTTTGGAGGAGACTCTCTTTAACTGAAGGGGGGCAACTTCGTTGACTATGGTGGCCATTGAGTTGAGATAGGGATCAGTGAGGGCCTGGACGTCGTCGTTGCTGATGGGGGGTATGAGTAGATTAAAGCTGGGAGAGGGTGCGGAGCAAGGATTGAGATTCTTCAGGTCTGTTTTCCAGACCTTGGGTTTGGTGGATTGGGCTGGGCAAAGTTTCACATGTTCATTGAGGAAAAATATGATAATGTGGTGGTCGGACCAGTCACAAGGTTGGATTGAGTCTAGTTGGATGGCGTCACCTTTGGAAATAATGAGGTCCAGGATAGAGCCTTTGTCGTGGGTGGGACTGTTGCAGATTTCGGTGAGGTCTAAGGTTTTAAGGACATTTTTGAGACAATTAACCACAGAGTCATTGTGATCGTTCCAGTAATGGTTGAAGTCGCCGAGGAATATTTGTGTGTTTTGTCGACCCAAGTTAGTTGTGATCAAGTCCATGAGGTGTTCAGCAAATGTGAGGTTGTCTCCTGGTGGGAGGTAAATGATATGTAGAGAACATACTGGATTGCCTTCACTGTTGACATCGATGCAAAAGTGTTCACAAGAGGAGAATATGGGGGAGATGGCTCTGGTTACTGAAAGGTTGCTGAGATGGATGCATGCTATTCCACCTCCTGTCCTGCCAGTCCTGTCTAGTCTGGTGATGTGGTAGTTGGGAGGAACCAGAATGTCGAGGCGGGGGAGGAGGATTCTGTTAGCCAGGTTTCAGTAACTATGGTAAGGTCTAGGTCATGAGCGATAATGAGGTCGGCTATGTCAGATGCGTGTCTGGGGGCAGATCTGCAGTTGAGTACAGAGCATTTGAGCCATGGGGTAGTGAGGGAGGCGGAGGGGTCCAGGGTGAGGGTGACTTTTTCCAGATTGTTAGAGATGGTGCCTCTATTATTTTGAGTGGGGGGCCTGTGTGGGTTGGAATGGATGGTGGGGATGGGAAGGTGTGTGTTGGCTGTGTGGGTCATGGGAGATGTTTCGTAGGAAATGCCAGGAAACTTATGGTGTCAGCCCGCTCTACAAATGTCACTTAAGATAAGATAAGATAAGAGTGGAGGAGGGCACGTATGTCATACCGTGTCAGATGATTGGTGCATCGGCGAGGGCGGCTGAGAGAGTTATGGGCAGGAATAGAAGTCCAGTGAGGGGGATTGTGTATGTGTAAGTGCGTGGGAGGGGTGGAGTGTTTGTGGGATAGGCGGGTACTAGGAGGAGAGGGGTGTCTAAGTTGACTAGCAAATAGTACTTTGAAAGTTTGAAGCTTGTCTTTAATTTGGAGAAGGGTGGTCATAATCTTGTCAAGGGTGGGGTTAGGAACTGTAGTAGTGGGGGTAGTACAACGAGGTAAAGGTTGAGGAGAGATGGCTCGGTTCGGTGTGAGAGCTGAGAGGGGCTTGGAGAGAGTGTGAGTGGGAGGTTGATAGAATGTTGAGTATGTGTTAGGCGACGGTGTGTAGGAAGTTAGGGTGGGAGGTGGAGGGAGAGGAGGTGAGGTGGGGGTTTCTGTAGTGGGTAGATAGGTGACTATTGTGGGGGGGTGAGGGGGAAGTGACAAGGTAGGGGAGGGTTGTAAGGGAGGGCGGGGGCTCGAAGGGGAGTCAGAGGAGGGGGAGCTAGGGGTGTTACGGGCGGATGGGGACAGGGGGTGAGGGTGAAGGAGAGCGGGATGGCAATGTGGGGGGGGCGGGTGTGGTGGCAGGGGGTGGTGATGTGGGAGGCGGAGTGGGGATTAGGATGTGACGGCGGAGTGGTTTGCATTAACTAACTGTTCAAATGAATTATGATAATGAATCAAATTAAGCAAAAAGTGCAATGTTTTTGAAAAATATGTGGGCAAATAGCTGTTTCTTCATCATTCTAGCAGATAGAATCCTATTGGTAATAGCCAAAAACAGGGCTCTCTATCTTATTTACTAAAAGAGCTACTTATGTTCGATGAAACTCACGCAGAACTACTAATATTTGGTTGTACACATCAGGCAAGATTGCATTAGTGGTGGCGCTATGAAAGATTACAAGCGCGCGATCTTGACAGTGCACGATTGCAGCAGTAAAGTAACAAAATCTGACTAATACACCACAGCACCAGCTTCAGTGCCCATGGCACCGAGGTAATAATACCAAGGACCCAATGCTGCATGGTTTATCATTCAAATATCATCTCCGATACACACTTTTCAATTTTGGTATACAAATATTAATTTAACCAAGTAAAAGCGTCTAATTATTTCACACAGGAGAGCTGTGCACAGGTAGCCAGAGAGCTGTGCACAGGTACAGAGAGAGCTGCGCCCAGGTAGCCAGAGAGCTGCTGACAGGTAGCCAGAGAGCTGCTGCCAGGTAGCCATAAAGCTGCGTACAGGTAGACAGAGAGCTGCATCCAGGTAGCCAGAGAGCTGCGCACAGGTAGCCAGAGAGCTGCGCACAGGTAGCCATAGAGCCAGAGAGCTGCTCCCAGGTATCTAGAGAGTTGCTCCCAGGTAGCCAGAGATCTGCTCCCAGGTAGCCAGAGAGCTGCTCCCAGGTAGCCAGAGATATGCTCCCAGGTAGCCAGAGATCTGCTCCCAGGTAGCCAGAGAGCTGCTCCCAGGTAGCCAGAGAGCTGGTCCCAGGTAGCCAGGTAGCCAGAGAGCTGGTCCCAGGTAGCCAGGGAGCTGGTCCCAGCTAGCCAGAGAGCCAGGGGGATGGTCCTAGGTAGCCAGAGAGCTTCCCCCATGTAGCCACAGAGCTTCTCCCAAGTAGCCAGAGATCTGCTCCCAGGTAGCCAGAGAGCTGCTCCCAGGTAGCCAGAGAGCTGGTCCCAGGTAGCCAGGTAGCCAGAGAGCTGCTCCCACATAGCCAGAGAGCTGGTCCCAGGTAGCCAGATAGCCACGGAGCTGGTCCCAGCTAGCCAGAGGGCTGGTCCTAGGTAGCCAGAGAGCTGCTCCCAGGTAGCCAGAGAGCTGCTCCAGGTAGCCAGAGAGCTGCTCTCAGGTAGCCAGAGAGCTGCTCCAGGTAGCCAGGTAGCCAGAGAGCTGCTCCCAGGTAGCCAGAGAGCTGCTCCAGGTAGCCAGAGAGCTGCTCCCAGGTAGCCAGAGAGCTGCTCCCAGGTAGCCAGAGAGCTGCTCCCAGGTAGCCAGAGAGCTGCTCCCAGGTAGCCAGGGAACTGGTCCCAGCTAGCCAGAGAGATAGAGGGCTGGTCCTAGGTAGCCAGAGAGCTGGTCCCAGGTAGACAGAGACCTACCAGTAGCTCACAAGCTCCAAGTTGGAGAAGCCGGATCCAGAACATTACTCTCCACACTTCTGAACTCTGCCAGAATGTTTTTAATCCAGACAGCAGGATAGTCACCAAATAATATAAATGGAAGCGGAAACTTAACATCGGAAGAAATAGCTCCAAATGTATTAAGTAAAAAACAATGTCACCAACAAGGCAAACCCCCAAGCACACAAGTGCTAAACCTCAAATGCAACTCCCATCTAAGGTCACCTCTACAGGAAGGACATACTGCATTACATTATTATATTGTAACAGCAAGTAAAGGTAACAAATAGAGGGAATACCTATATACAGAGTAGCAACGCTGCTCAGAATTACTGAGAGCCAGGAAGTAAATATGTTAAAGGAATATCTATGTACAGTATAGCAATGCTGCTCAGAATTACTGAGAGCCAGGCAATAAATATGTTAAAGGAATATCTATGTAGGGGTGTGGCTTGGATGGCAAGGGGAAGAGAAGCCTAAATCCGGAGCTCCGTCCGACCCCGGGAAAACAGCCAAACTAACGGCGTGAACGAACAGCACGACACCCAACAAAGGGCGCAACGGTTATGGGAGTTGTGCAGGACCACGGAGAGCACCACAAAGGGCACCAAGCACCGAAGGTTAGTCGCTCAGTAATGCCGACACAGAACTGCACCCCACCGCCTAATATATGCGATAGCGCCTTTTGTTTAAGCAATAAAGATAAACGCAGCAAAGCGAAAGCGAAATCCACAGAGGGCGCGGCCATATTGAGAGCGGGAATAAGAACACTAAGGCGCGGCCGAGTGGAGCAAACAAACAAAGGTGGCAGATAAACGAGGGGGGCAGGAAGCGCATGAGACGCAATATCGACATTACCTATCAGAACGAAAGCAGCAAAGCGAGAGGTGCCAGACAACAGCCGATCCAGCGAGGCAAACAAAACGCACAGACATGGCGTACATGGCGTACAGTTTGAGGGAGGAGCATTGAGCGGAAATTTGGCGACGAGCACAGAACACTAACAGAACGATGCGCAGCAGGAGCCAATAGCGTAAAGATAAAATTCCGAGAAGAGGGTGCAATAGCACAGCACAGATCACCGGAACAAAAAAACGAAACCGAAACCCACCGAGGTCGGTCGGTGTTTTTTTGTATGCCAACATTCTGTCTTGAGCGTAACTGTTCCTTTATATTTTCTATAATATGTAATAAATTATAATGTTTTTTGAAATCTGTATAAATTTATTTTGAATATATGACTTTATAGGCTTCTCTCTTTCCCTTTTCCCCTTTCTCTTTTTACTTCCTAAATTTTAACCACAGTGTTAGCAGGCAGCACCGCATAGCCACACAGCAGGCATCCAGTGCCATAACACACATTCACCATTGCACTCCCAATGATGACACAGCCGAGTAGCACACTACTTCAAACAGACCTCAAGGTCATCTCACTTATGTAAAGGGTCTCAACCATCCAGTCAAAAGGAAGAAAGTACTAGACTACCTAGCCAAAACAAAGGGAGACATGATACTATTGCAAGAGACAAAACTATCCTCAGAAGAAGCAGACAAACGTAGGGCTAGATGGATAGGCCAAGTTGCCTGCTCACCAGCTGTAGCGAAAAAAAGAGGAGTCATCACCCTGGTCAGCAGCAAATCCAAGATAACCATAGAAACTGTACAACAGGATGAGGAGGGCAGACTACTGATCACACAAATGAAAAGGGGAGAGGAGACAATACTAGTAGCAAATATCTATGCACCCAACACAGACGACACACCATTCTGGGAAAGGGTAACCAAAGACCTGGAAACCAGCGCGTCACACGGCATGATGGTAGTAGCGGGAGATTTCAATATGGCAATAGACCAAACGCTAGACAGGCAAGCCAAAAACAAGACACGAACGCCGACCTCGCACAAGACGCTAATGAACCTGTGTAATAAACTAGACCTGGCAGACCTGTGGCAACTGCAACACCCCAACACTAAAGACTACACCTTCTACTCGCACCTACACAACTCCTATAGCAGAATCGACTACATCCTCAAATCAGAATCCCACACTCACCTAACTAAACACACAGACATCGCAGCCAGTACTATATCAGACCACGCCTGCATCAGCCTACACTTAGCAGGAAGACACAATGAACACCTTACACGAAGATGGCGTCTCAACCCCACAACCCTAGCAAAGCAGGAAGACAAAGTCAGGATTCAGAAAGCCATCACAGAATACATCGCAGAAAATGAGACACCAGACACAGACCCAAGCATGCTGTGGGAAGCTCTCAAACCAACTATAAGAGGGGTACTAATAGAAATAAAGGCGAGAAGGGATAAAGAGACAAAAGCGCAGCTAGCTCAACTTAAAGCAGATATCAAATTTCTAGAAACACAACACATGAGAGATACCACCAACCAAAACGCACTAACGGAACTCACAAAAAAGAAATACGAATTCAATAGAATCCTCCGCGAACGCGCGGGCCTCTGGATAAAAAATACAAAGAGATCAATCTCTGCAAAGCAAACAGGGCTGGTAATTCACTAGCATCATACCTCAAGTGCAAACAAAGACAGCACAACATCACATCGATCACAGACACCACAAGCAAACCACACACTCGTCACGAAGACATTGTACGGACCTTCAGAGAATTCTATGTTGAGCTGTACGAAAAAGAGGAGGGACTAGATACTGAACGAGCAAAAGCCTACCTAGATAACCTGAAACTACCAAAAATCACAGAAGAGGAAGCAAAGGCGTTAGGCCAAGATTTCAAGCCGCTGGAGATCAGGACAGCCATCAAGTCACTCAAAGATAACAAAGCCACAGGACCAGATGGTTACACAGCAACATTCTATAAATCATTCCAAGAGCAACTAATACCCACTCTAACAAAAACATTCAACTTCTGCGGGAGAACTGGGGAGGTGACCGCCACAATGGCACAGGCAAACATTATAGTCATTCCAAAGGAGCATAAAGACCCACAATGGCCAAAGAACTACCGCCTAATATCACTCATTAACCTAGACTGCAAACTATACGCCAAAATATTAGCCATTAGGCTCAGCAGCTTGCTACCACAGCTGATAGGTAATACACAAGTAGGGTACATGAAAGGGCGATGTCCAGCGACAACACCAGACTCCTCTGCCAAGTCCAAGTCAAGTCAAGTCAAATAACTTTATTTCGATTCCATATAGAAATCATAAAAGTGTACATAGAAAATTTTAAAAGACATTGCAATTAATCCACCATAAAATCACAGTACATGTTTACACAATTTTTTTAAACTAATTTCCATCAAGATTCAGTATCTATTTCTAATCACCAAAGCTGATCTGATAAAGTTTAAAACAGCATTACAAATATGTGCAGTTGACAAAGATAACAAGAGGTCATACGCTTCTTTGTAATAACGCGTTCCAAATGATTCTAATAATGGTTTGAGGAAAGTGTTTCTTGAAACGTTATACAAAGTGCAAAAAAGAAGAAGGTGAAGAGTATTTTGCGAAACCCTATTGTTACAGGGGCAGCAGGGTAGCTTCTCCCACCAACCCCCCTGCTTTGGGAATGCAAACAGAAAGTGTAAAGTGCCAAGGCGAAATCTTGTAAGATAAAAACGCCATTGCGTGTTCATAATATATGACAAATAAAACTGGCGAACTAGTTTTCCCCGTACATTTAGTACATGATCATTTGTCTTAAAAGAACCTAAGTTGACACTATAGGCATTTTTGATAATCTCCTTAGCATCCTTACCAAGCATTTCAGGATTTGCAAACATCTTACTTAAACCTATTTTATTAAAAGTCTCTCTGACATATCGTAGCCACGGGATTGGGTGTAGTGTTCAAGTTTAAGGCAATCTTGAATAATATCTTTTGTTAATTTCAATTCTTCAGATCGCCAAACTTTAGCCCATAATGTTAAAGGGGCAACGTGAATAATATCACTTATAAACTCAATTCCAACTTCTCCGTGGCAAAATATGTTAGATGTGCCCAATGGGACAGATAATAAACGTTTTACAAACTTATTTTCCACAATTTGTATTTTTTCACAGTTTTGTGAACCCCACACCCCTGCACCATAGGTCAAGGCAGAAACACACTTAGCTTTGTATAACAATGTAATTTCCGCTACACGTCGCTGGCCTAATTTGCTGGCAAAACGGAAGAGGGCTTCAATTAACTGTGCAACCTTCTGAACCCGGGCTGTCAACAAAGGTTCCCAATTCAATTTTTTGTTAAAAAGGTTACGCAGATAGCAGAAGTTATCCACTTTCTCAATAGTAGCGTTCTTCACCACATACTTTCGTATTTTAAATTTTTTTTGACCACAAGTCATGGCAAAAGATTTAGTAAAATTGACACCTAGTTCTAGTTTGCCCATAAATGTATCAAAAGCATTCAGAGAAATCTGCATGCTGTTGGGGGTAAGTGCCATTAAAACAGTGTCATCTGCATAAGACAACATTGGGATTCTTTTTCCGTTTATTTTTGGGAAATCAGCAGTCGTTTCTAATAAGAAGCCCTCTAAGCCATTCGTATAGACCAAAAATAGAAAAGGTGCTAAAATACATCCTTGTCGGACACCTTCAGTGGATAATATCGGTTTTGATTTCTCTCCACCACGGCCATATCTAATCCTAACCGTTGTGGCGGTATGTAACCTGCGGAGCAGGGTGACCAGTGGTTCTTCAAAACCCATAGAGTCCATCATGCGCCATAATTTGTCCCTGCATACCGTGTTAAAGGCACTGGACAAGTCCATGAATGCCAAGTGTATAGAACCATTCTTGGCACCCATGTACTTGCCCATAATCAATGCCAGGTTCAGGCACTGCTCGATAGTTCCTTTCCCCTTCCTAAAACCATATTGAGAGTCTACAATAACCCCTGACGACTCAGCCCATGTTTCCAGCCGTGCCAATATCACCCTACCCATTAGCTTACATGTTGAGTCTATTAGTGATATTGGCCTATAACATCGTGGATCATACTTGTAAAACTTTTTAAAAATGGAACCAAAACGGCCTCTTTCCAAGAGGTCGGAATAGGCCCAAGTATTAATGCCTTAAAAACATTCATAAGTAGAGGAGACCAAACCTCTCGATTATGTTTAAAAAGATCTAAAGGTACTGAATCAGGGCCTGGGGCCTTTGAAGGCGCCCCCTTAGTCAAAGCTAGCTCTACTTCTGAGAGCATTAGTGATTCGCTAAGCTTCTTAGCTGATTCCATATTAATATAACAGGAATCATCCTCCTCCGAGGTAGCAATCTGTAATATCTCTTTGGGATTAAAGATTTTATTGTAATGAGTTACCCAGGTTTCCTCTGGTAAATGAACTCAAATAGTATTTTCTTCCCCTGATTTTAAAAAGGGCCTATTCATTACTTCCCAAAAGAGTCTATTATCCCTTAAATCAACTGCTTTGTCCAGGTCTTCCCATGCTTTGGTCTTCAGTTCATTTTTCCTTTTTCTAATTGCCTGCCTATATTGTTTCCTAGCCAGTATAACCATGTTTCTATCTCTTGGGTTTTGGCGCAATGCTTTAGTTAAGGAAGTTTGTGCTGCAGAGCATTCAGCGTTGAACCATTTGGGACCCTGGTGTTGATTCTTCCCCCCTACCTTTACAAGTAGATGGGTAGCTACATTTTCCATTAGCTTCTCGAAACTCGTAATTATATGGACTGGGTCAGGATTGAGTGATAGGCAGGTATCTATCTGGGCCACATTTTCCTTGAAAATATCCATCTCCAGTTTCCTCACGGCTACTTTATTCCACTTTACAGTGACACCCTGGCTCTGAGTGTATACTATGGGTTGTTCCTGGTGCAGTTTTAAGTCAGAAACAATGGTAAAACTCAGAATTAGGGGGTTATGGTCGCTAGATGGATTGGCCTCAATTTTAAAATCTTTCAAATAGTTAAAAAATCCCATAGATACAATTGCAAAATCAATTGTGCTTGTTCTGCCCCTCGTGTCCTGGAAGGTGGGTATATTCACATTACCCGAAAAACTAATCATATCGAGAATGCATAAATTATTATTTATTAGAATACTGTTTATGGCCTCCCCTTGTTTTGTGTGAGAGAAATGGGCCATAGGATGGTCATTTAAGTCCATCATGCCACAGGCTCTGGACCCACTAAACTTACACAACTCACAATTAAAATCACCTAACCATATAATAAGGAGAGGGAAGACTCTATTTCTCACATTGGCAATCTCTTCCTGTAAATTATCAATAATTTCCGTTTCATTAGGATCAAGTATGTTATAATACCAATTAATAAGAAGAACAGTTTCTATAAAAAGATTCTTAATGGTAAGTAATTGGTACCAGGGTGTTTCCACCACTGTATTAACAGTTCTTAAATTATGTTTTACCGAAATTGCTGTCATAAGCCCACCCTTAGCTCGCCCAGATTGTGATGGTATTGCTGGGATGTTAAAAGCTTGAAAACCATCCAAACTCAAATCCACAATACTCCAAGTCTCCTGTAAGCAGGCTAGGTCAAAAGAATCTACAAATTCTACCCAGGCCGGATCTTCCAACCTTTGGCCAAAGCCCGCTATATTCCAAGAAAGTACACGGAAATTGCTAACCTTCTCACAGGAATTGCAAGCCTTCTCACAGTTACCCTTTTTCCACTTGCAATCTATCTGGGGGAAGGGGTTGGGCACATTCATCTGCCCTTTTTCCTATGTCATTAGTTCCCAGATCAACAGCCTCATATATATGAATATCTTTATCATCATTTCCCACATCCACATCATCGCCCATATTTACAACTCTACAAGTATCTGTATTGTCCCCCCATCTTGGGTCCAGGTGAGAGTTTGCACAAGTCTCTATACAATTAATATCATCATTAGCTGTTAGTTTCCTATATCTACCTAGGATACGATGGTGATAGTTCGAGGCCTGCATGGACATATTCTCTTCCATGAGAGGGGAAAAGGTTGATCTATTATCCCCATCTAATGTATTTTGTTGTTCAGTCAAATGAAGTCAATCGTTTAAGTTCATTGGAGTCAAGGGATAGAACATGTTTGACAATGGGATATTCCAGAATTCCCTAGGATCAGTGGGGTAGTGATTATTTGAACCAGGGTACAAATTTGGGTGGTTTACCCTAGGGTAGAATCTAGTGTTTCTATTAGAATAATTGAAAGTTGGGTTGTTTGTGGGTGGTTTCTGATGATGGATGAAATCTAAACCATATCTCTGCCGGTGTTTGTTTGTGGATAGAAATATGTCAGATTTCGTGTGGAAACTCCACCATCATTGCCACTAACAAACCAATCATTTATATAAGATACCACCCTACGGTCCTTAAAATTCACTATAATCAGGTCACCATCTATATCCTTAGGGCGTATGCCTACCCATTAGCACCTTTTAACTGATACAATATCACCATTCAAATGTACAGGTAATGGCCTGTTCATGCACAACCAATGAATCACTTTATTTTTTAAACTTGTGTTCGATTCAGTTTCACCCTCCACAACAACTGGAACTCCTGTTAAAACAATAACAAAGCCAAAGGACTCTGGCGGTAATTGTACCGTATTTTTGTAGTGTAATTTAGCTTTATTAGTGTGAGTTGTTTGTGAGGTGGATGTTTTATTAGTTTGGGTAGGCTTCAAGACCACAGCAGGAGGTTTTTCTTTAGCCGTGTTTTTTGAAGCTGGATTTACTGGTGTATCTGATGAGGGAACAGGGTTTTTATTGGTAGATAACTTTTTTGATTTGTTAGGGGAGTTATGTTGGCTAGATGGCTTATTAGTGTTTTTTTCCATAGGCATGATAGCTGGGGTAATTGGTGTTACGTTCTCTGGGGGCATAGTCTGGGGAAGGAGGCAGTCTAGCTTTTTATCCAACCTTTTTAGTCTTTCTACAAGAGAAAGGAAAAGAACCTTTAACAGTTTTTCAACCGCTTCCAGGAGCTCATCATTAGAAATATTTTTGTGCTCCCTGTCTGCATTCCTTTGTGTTGCTTCTATCCCCTCTGATGCCTTATATCTGCTGGCAAGGTTGGTTTGGGGGGTTACCATCTCGGAAGGTTTCCACGGGTTGGTATACCTGCTTTTATTTTTCCCTCCCTTCTTCCTTCTTTTCCTAACTGGGGAAGATACATCACTTTTACGCTTTTGATCATGATGTACATCGGTCGTTATAGAGGAGGGCGGAGAAGGAAGCAACGTAATAACCTCTGTTTGTATCTTCAGGGGGGGCGGAATAACATTGCTGTGACTATGGGTATCGATTTTCGGGGGCAACGGGGTGTTAAGGTCTATAAGATTGTTTGATATTACCGTGGACAAGTCGCTCAAACTTTCCACCGTCATATCTCGAGCCCCCAGGGGTGGCTGACTTTCCTGGAAAATTAGAGGAATACTATCTGTATTAAAAAGCTCTGCATCCATGTATGCCTGTTCTGCTGTGGATGCGGAAAGTGTCGCTTTATTAAAGGAAGGAGCCTGTCTCTTAAGTGCCTCAACAGATAAGCGCCGTTCGGCCCTTCTTTCCGCCAGTAACAATTCACGATCAATATCCTTAGTTGCTTTGGCAAAAAATTTATCAAGAGGGCCGAGTATAGAAATACTCACACGGTCAGGAAGGGAATTTGGAGTTGAGGAAGACATTTTAGAACAAAATAAAGTTAAAATTAGATATACTAATAGGATAACAATCTGTTATTCCGAGCAGAAATGACCAATAAGGGTAACGAAGAATAATAACAAAATCCCACAGAAATAGTCAACTTATCAGAGGGGTGGCCCAGCCCGGCCTCCTTCGGCCCCTGACGGCCACAGACGGTCCCGCCCTTGTCCCGGGCTTCTCCCGGGACGCTCCCGCGCGCTCCCGCGCCGCGGGGGAATGTCTTTCCTTAAGTATGTAGGCCAATGAGAAGAGAATTGGGCGTGGCAAGCAAGGAGAGCGGCCCGATGGCGGGAGGCGAGGGTAGCCGAGACTTCTGGGATACGAAGTCCGGCCCCTGACGCTCGCAGCCTTGCCTGCTCCTTGATGATCCTCTCTCTCAGCCCGTAGCTCCCAGCAGTCCAAGATAGCGCTGCGGAACCCGCAAAGCGGGTTTCGCGAGGTCTGGGAAGAAAAGGCACGATAAGCCCTCTGCAGCAGTGTCCAGCACGTCTCTGTAGGAGTGTCCCGCTGCGTCCAGGTGCAGCGTCCTTTTTACAATGGGAGAGGGGCGTGGCAAGCAAGGAGAGCGGCCCGATGGCGGGAGGCGAGGGTAGCCGAGACTTCTGGGATACGAAGTCCGGCCCCTGACGCTCGCAGCCTTGCTTGCTCGGTGATGATCCTCTCTCTCAGCCCGTAGCTCCCAGCAGTCCAAGATAGCGCTGCGGAACCCGCGAAGCGGGTTTCGCGAGGTCTGGGAAGAAAAGGCACGATAAGCCCTCTGCAGCAGTGTCCAGCACGTCTCTGTAGGAGTGTCCCGCTGCGTCCAGGTGCAGCGTCCTTTTTACAATGGGAGAGGGGCGTGGCAAGCAAGGAGAGCGGCCCGATGGCGGGAGGCGAGGGTAGCCGAGACTTCTGGGATACGAAGTCCGGCCCCTGACGCTCGCAGCCTTGCCTGCTCGGTGATGATCCTCTCTCTCAGCCCGTAGCTCCCAGCAGTCCAAGATAGCGCTGCGGGACCCGCGAAGCGGGTTCCGCGAGGTCTGGGAAGAAAAGGCACAATAAGCCCTCTGCAGCAGTGTCCAGCACGTCTCTGTAGGAGTGTCCCGCTGCGTCCAGGTGCAGCGTCCTTTTTACAATGGGAGGGGGGCTTGGCAAGCAAGGAGAGCGTCCCGATGGCGGGAGGCGAGGGTAGCCGAGACTTCTGGGATACGAAGTCCGGCCCCTGACGCTCGCAGCCTTGCCTGCTCGGTGATGATCCTCTCTCTCAGCCCGTAGCTCCCAGCAGTCCAAGATAGCGCTGCGGGACCCGCGAAGCGGGTTCCGCGTGGTCTGGGAAGAAAAGGCACGATAAGCCCTCTGCAGCAGTGTCCAGCACGTCTCTGTAGGACACTGCTTACAAACACAAAAGCCAGCTGTCACAATCATGCTTGATGCAGAAAAAGCCTTCAACAGGGTGTCTTGGCACTTCTTAAAAGAATGTCTGCAAGCATACAACCTAGGAGAGACGTTTGCCAGGAGAGTCATGGCCATGTACAAAAGCCCGAAGGCACAGATTGCCATTAACGGCACAAACTCAGTCCCATTTGACCTCCAAAGAGGGACTAGGCAGGGTTTCCCCTATCCCCACTGTTGTTCCTACTTGTTCTAGAACCCCTGATCAAAGATATTCTCACCAACGAGAGCATAGCAGGCATTTCCATCAACAAAACCACTGTCAAACTAGCGGCCTACGCAGATGACTTACTGATAATAACAGAAGACCCTACAATATCCATACCCGCACTCATGACCACCATTGACACCTACGCCTCCCACTCCGGATACAAACTAAACTGAGACAAGTCAGAGTGCATGCCCATGAACATATACACGACCAGAGATGTACTAGGGAACTCGGGGCTGGTGTGGCAAACACAATCGATCAAATACCTAGGAATCAACTTTGGGACAGACCTAAAGATCTCCCTAGACCTAACCAAAAAGAAGACACTGACAAAGATAAGAGACATGCTGGAAAACTGGTCACCCAAATTTATCACCTGGTGGGGAAGAATTGAAACAGTTAAAATAATGGATACACCTATAGCTAACTATCTGGCTAGCATGCTCCCCCTAGCATTGACTGACGACTTCCACAAGAAGATAGACAGGCAATAAACAAATTCATCTGGAGGGACAAAAAACCCAGAATAGCCCTATCAAAACTTAGACTAAGGAAAGAACTAGGAGGCCTAAACTTACCGGATCTAAAGACATTTCAGACAGCCTGCATAGCCAGACAAGGGTTGCACTGGGCTTCCCAAAACCAGAAATATACAACAACATGGCTAGCCCTAGAAAAAGCTATCCTATACAACTCAGACTCCACATCCAACAAACTGACAAAGAAAGGTAACCCGATATTCAAGGCAACTAGATCGGCCCTCCTCAAGCTAGATCAGAAACTAGAAGTAAGCATTAAAAAAAACTCGAAGTGGATAGCACTATGGAATAACCCGAACATAAGATACAGAGGGAAAACTCTAGAAATAAAAACATGGAGAGCTCTAGGCATCCCACACCCAGCACACCTAGAAGAAGTCGTCAACCCCCTCACTTTCAACACCTTAAAGAGGAGGTTTGAACTCCCAGAAGCGGAAGTATACAACTTCCTGACCATTAAAACAGCGATCACAAAGGCCAACCTCAGCAGCCTAACCCCATCAATTTTCAAATTCACAGAAAACCTAAACAACACAGGGTACCACATATCACACATATATAAACTCCTATGCCCATCGGCCTCAAAACTCAACAACAAAAACATAAAGTACTGGGAAACCCAGATAGGCAGAACCCTCACAGAACAAGAAGAAATGACCATGTGGACCTCCCCCACGCATAAGATAATTTCACCAGTACTCGCACAAAGCAAATTCTGGTTACTGCACCAAGCACACTGGGCCCCAACAAAGCTGAACCTCAGAGAAAACAGCCAGTGCTGGAACTGCTACAAGGCAACAGGGGACCTTGCCCATCTAATCTTCTGGTGTAGCAAGGTCAAGAAATTCTGGGACAAAGTTCTCGACTTCACCAATCAAACAATAGGATGCAACCTTAAGAGGCAGTTCCACACGCTAACAACAGCCCTCCTTAACACCGAGATCACCACACAACAAGACAGGAACCTTCTAGACTTTCTCCTAACTAGTGCCATAAAGGTTATACTGTCCAAATGGAAGAACACCGCCAAAGCGACATTTAAGGGGTGGATAAACTAGGTGATATTCCTGAGAGGGGCAGACAACACAGCACTGAGAAACACTCCATGGAGGAAACCAACCAGACAGATGTGGGCATCACTAGACAAAGCGCTAGACCCTTTCAAACCACCTTAGGCAACGTATACGGCAGGGAAGTACCAGGCAGGATGTAGCACGCCGATCACCAACTAACCGCCAACACCTATATGTTACATGGTTTATGTTATATGTGTATGAACAACACAGCGCCACCAGAGCCATTCCATGGGTATGTTTACAATGATAACCACCACAACGGACTTGAACCAAGCACCCAAGGATGAAGAACTACGCACAGAGCACCCACGTAAAATAAGCTATGCAATTTACCGGCGCAGTGCTCTATGTGCAAGTGAAGCTATATATGTTCATACTTCTGTCTATGTAAAAATCAATACAAATATAAAAATAAAAAAAACCAAATACACATGTTATGTTTCAGGGAGGGAAGGGAAGCGGGGACTCTGCTGAGAGAGTCCCGCCGTCTGGATGCATCGTCTGTATTTGTGGATCACATTAACATTAGAATGTTATCTGATCTTCATGCATAGCGCTCTTTTTCCGCATGGAAACAAGGCTATCATGTACATTATGCATAATCTGCATTGCTGATAGAAATGCAGGCTTTCTGTTTGATTACAGTACACTGTGCTCGCTGCGCCCCATATGTGCTGATGACACCCATGCCTCCTGGTGAGCCAGCTTGACCTGTGCTCATTCTGAATATTAATGTTCGATAACTATCTGATTGGTGTTATCATTTGACATGTATGTCCGTCACACATGGGCTCTCCACACCCCAGTTCCTGCACGACCCGCATTAGTTCTGGACGTTACTGGGTTCTAGGCGCTCTATAAACACTGACGTCACCCTGGTGGAAGGCCAGAATATTCTGTTGGGATCCAATGTATCACGCAGCCCTCGCGCACGAACGAATGAGGCCTGCACGACCTACATGTAGTCTGTACCTAATGTTAGATTGCTGCTGGCTTCTAATGTAGCGCTCGCCCCTCGCCCACCAACGAATGATGCCTGCACGACCTACATGTAGTCTGTACCTAATGTTAGATTGCTGCTGGCTTCTAATGTAGCGCTCGCCCCTCGGCCACCAACGAATGATGCCTGCACGACCTACATGTAGTCTGTACCTAATGTTAGATTGCTGCTGGCTTCTAATGTAGCGCTCGCCCCTCGGCCACCAACGAATGATGCCTGCACGACCTACATGTAGTCTGTACCTAATGTTAGATTGCTGCTGGCTTCTAATGTAGCACGCAGCCTCGCGCACCAACGAATGATGCCTGCACGACCTACATGTAGTCTGTACCTAATGTTAGATTGCTGCTGGCTTCTAATGTAGCGCTCGCCCCTCGGCCACCAACGAATGATGCCTGCACGACCTACATGTAGTCTGTACCTAATGTTAGATTGCTGCTGGCTTCTAATGTAGCGCTCGCCCCTCGCCCACCAACGAATGATGCCTGCACGACCTACATGTAGTCTGTACCTAATGTTAGATTGCTGCTGGCTTCTAATGTGGCGCTCGCCCCTCGCCCACCAACGAATGATGCCTGCGCGACCTACATGTAGTCTTTACCTAATGTTAGATTGCTGCTGGCTTCTAATGTAGCGCTCGCCCCTCGCCCACCAATGAATGATGCCTGCACGACCTACATGTAGTCTGTACCTAATGTTAGATTGCTGCTGGCTTTTAATGTAGCGCTCGCCCCTCGGCCACCAACGAATGATGCCTGCACGACCTACATGTAGTCTGTACCTAATGTTAGATTGCTGCTGGCTTCTAATGTGGCGCTCGCCCCTCGCCCACCAACGAATGATGCCTGCGCGACCTACATGTAGTCTGTACCTAATGTTAGATTGCTTCTGGCTTCTAATGTAGCGCTCGCCCCTCGGCCACCAACGAATGATGCCTGCACGACCTACATGTAGTCTGTACCTAATGTTAGATTGCTGCTGGCTTCTAATGTTAGATTGCTGCTGGCTTCTAATGTAGCACGCAGCCCTCGCGCACCAACGAATGATGCCTGCACGACCTACATGTAGTCTGTACCTAATGTTAGATTGCTGCTGGCTTCTAATGTAGCGCTCGCCCGTCGGCCTCCACGAATGATGCCTGCACGACCTACATGTAGTCTGTACCTAATGTTAGATAGCTGCTGGCTTCTAATGTGGCGCTCGCCCCTCGGCCACCACCAAATGATGCCTGCGCGACCTACATGTAGTCTGTACCTAATGTTAGATTGCTGCTGGCTTCTAATGTAGCGCTCGCCCCTCGGCCTCCAACGAATGATGCCTGCACGACCTACATGTAGTCTGTACGCTAATGTTAGATTGCTGCTGGCTTCTAATGTAGCGCTCGCCCCTCGCCCACCAACGAATGATGCCTGCACGACCTACATGTAGTCTGTACCTAATGTTAGATTGCTGCTGGCTTCTAATGTGGCGCTCGCCCCTCGCCCACCAACGAATGATGCCTGCGCGACCTACATGTAGTCTGTACCTAATGTTAGATTGCTTCTGGCTTCTAATGTAACGCTCGCCCCTCGGCCACCAACGAATGATGCCTGCACGACCTACATGTAGTCTGTACCTAATGTTAGATTGCTGCTGGCTTCTAATGTAGCGCTCGCCCTTCGCCCACCAACGAATGATGCCTGCACCACCTATATGTAGTCTGTACCTAATGTTAGATTGCTGCTGGCTTCTAATGTAGCGCTCGCCCCTCGCCCACCAACGAATGATGCCTGCGCGACCTACATGTAGTCTGTACCTAATGTTAGATTGCTGCTGGCTTCTAATGTAGCGCTCGCCCCTCGCCCACCAACGAATGATGCCTGCACGACCTACATGTAGTCTGTACCTAATGTTAGATTGCTGCTGGCTTCTAATGTAGCGCTCGCCCCTCGGCCACCAACGAATGATGCCTGCACGACCTACATGTAGTCTGTACCTAATGTTAGATTGCTGCTGGCTTCTAATGTAGCGCTCGCCCCTCGCCCACCAACGAATGATGCCTGCGTGACCTACATGTAGTCTGTACCTAATGTTAGATTGCTGCTGGCTTCTAATGTAGCGCTCGCCCCTCGCCCACCAACGAATGATGCCTGCACGACCTACATGTAGTCTGTACCTAATGTTAGATTGCTGCTGGCTTCTAATGTAGCGCTCGCCCCTCGGCCACCAACGAATGATGCCTGCACGACCTACATGTAGTCTGTACCTAATGTTAGATTGCTGCTGGCTTCTAATGTAGCGCTCGCCCCTCGGCCACCAACGAATGATGCCTGCACGACCTACATGTAGTCTGTACCTAATGTTAGATTGCTGCTGGCTTCTAATGTAGCACGCAGCCTCGAGCACCAACGAATGATGCCTGCACGACCTACATGTAGTCTGTACCTAATGTTAGATTGCTGCTGGCTTCTAATGTAGCGCTCGCCCCTCGGCCACCAACGAATGATGCCTGCACGACCTACATGTAGTCTGTACCTAATGTTAGATTGCTGCTGGCTTCTAATGTAGCACTCGCCCCTCGGCCACCAACGAATGATGCCTGCACGACCTACATGTAGTCTGTACCTAATGTTAGATTGCTGCTGGCTTCTAATGTAGCACGCAGCCCTCGCGCACCAACGAATGATGCCTGCACGACCTACATGTAGTCTGTACCTAATGTTAGATTGCTGCTGGCTTCTAATGTAGCGCTCGCCCGTCGGCCTCCACGAATGATGCCTGCACGACCTACATGTAGTCTGTACCTAATGTTAGATAGCTGCTGGCTTCTAATGTGGCGCTCGCCCCTCGGCCACCACCGAATGATGCCTGCACGACCTACATGTAGTCTGTACCTAATGTTAGATTGCTGCTGGCTTCTAATGTAGCGCTCGCCCCTCGGCCTCCACGACTGATGCCTGCACGACCTACATGTAGTCTGTACCTAATGTTAGATTGCTTCTGGCTTCTAATGTGGCGCTCGCCCCTCGGCCTCCACGTCGCCTCCACGACCTACATGTAGTCTGTACCTAATGTTAGATTGCTGCTGGCTTCTAATGTGGCGCTCGCCCCTCGGCCTCCACGTCGCCTCCACGACCTACATGTAGTCTGTACCTAATGTTAGATTGCTGCTGGCTTCTAATGTAGCGCTCGCCCCTCGGCCTCCACGACTGATGCCTGCACGACCTACATGTAGTCTGTACCTAATGTTAGATTGCTGCTGGCTTCTAATGTAGCACTCGCCCCTCGCGCACCAACGAATGATGCCTGCACGACCTACATGTAGTCTGTACCTAATGTTAGATTGCTGCTGGCTTCTAATGTAGCGCTCGCCCCTCGGCCTCCACAACTGGTGCTGCGTCGCCTCCACGACCTTCACCTCTTCTTTACATTCACGGTAGAGTCCTGTTCCTTCTGATGCCACTGCTGCCACCGTGCTGGCGACACTGCACGACCTGCATCTATTCTGGCCATTCATTTGACATTTTTATTTGCCTTTCTAGATCTAATGTCGCTTGCTCCCTTCGCTCTATAAACACTGACGTCACGGCCCCTGCATTGTAAAGGGCGCCGTGCCTGCACACCTACAGTATGCACTTAAAACAAAATAAAAATGGAATTATTCATAAACAATGCTAATGAGTCTTTCTGTGGATACCTTATGCACTTGTCACTTTATGCCAGGATAGGAATACTTTGATGTTTTGTAAAGTTATTGTTTTATTATGTGGTAGAAATTATAATGAAATGGAATATAGAGTAAGAGAATAATAGTTCTTTAATGGAGTATCCTGAAACTTATTGTGTTGAATTATGTAATTGTCAACTCCAGGAGAACAAGTTCAGCTCTTCAACGATTGGAAATATAGTCGCTTGATGACTGCGACTTTGCACGTTTGGTCTCTCCCGCATGTTATCTTTTGCACTACGAACTTTAATCTGGTGTACTAATTTCTGTTGAATTTTTAAATGATTGTTGTAGTACTGTTTTTAAATATTTATATAGCGGTGTTCTCCGTTTTCAGTACTAGAGTCATTATGAGAGTCGGCACGTGGAGTAATTTCCTCTAAATTGTTGAGCAAGTGGAGCGTAATGTATTTGTGCCTGTGATGTTTATCTTGTAAATGTATATTGATCATTTTTTATTTCTGTGATTTCTTTTAAACTGTTCAGCTTATATGGTTGTATAAAACAAACCGAATGAGGCTTTTTGAACTGAACTGAGTGTTTTACCTAATGTTAGCTGAGTACTTGATTTAAGATAGTTGGACGGCTAAATGGATGTCTCGTGAAGTGAGTACTTCGAAGGTTGAATGTGTGCGCAAGGGACTGGGGAATGGTCGTGAGATCAGATAGACGGATGGATATTGAGAGATATGGATGAATCAACAGGTGTGTGTATGAATGTGTACGAGTTTACATACAGTATTTCAGGTTAAAGTTGTTGCGAAAAATACTCCCCTTTATTCCCATGACTTATCGAAGGACGCTTACCCAAGCGACAATCAATAGCCGGCTAGACTATGGCAACGCCCTGCTAGCCGAGGTCGGAGTATCCCACTTGAGTATGGTTCTGAATCCCTCCACTGGCTCCCAGTCAAACAAAGGTCCTTTTTAGGTCTCGCTCGAGACCTATTGCTGTGGAGTCGCGCCTCAAGGGACTTAGATCTGGGTACGAGCGCAGATTGCACATCGTGGCCGCGCACGCCCAGCCCCCCCCCACCCCCAGCCGTGCACATCTTTCTCCACATTCACAGCCTCTCACAATCACGCGCGCGCGCACACACACACAGGCACACACACACTGCATACACACACGCCCACACGTGCACACACACAGGCACACACACACACACACACACTCCGCACCACTTACTGGGCTCTTTTGTCGTTGGCTCCTTCATTCCGTCGCATCACCGGATTTCTCTCCTCCTGCTGTCTCCCGAGAACGCCAGCACTTCCGGGATCCCTGCTTTCTTCTGGGCTCTCCGCTACCCACACCCCTCTGCCTCTAAGGTGCCCGCTCCGGACAAGCTACATCACGCGAGCCTGGCTCAGAGGCGGGGCATCTCCCGGAACCTCGCAGGTTCAAAAGAACTTTCCTGCCTTTCAAAGCAGAGCCCGCCTCTCTCGCCTGCGTTCGTAATATACGTGCGCGTGCTTGCTGCTGTGCGTTGAATTGGAAGGAGGTTTCCAGAAGAGTTTTTTCGAGGGGGTGGAGACATTTGGCAGCGGAGCTGTAGCTTTAAACTGGTTTTGCATTGCGCCGTGTTTTGGGCTGTTAAACCTCCATGTACGATAATTTGTACATGCATGGATTTGGAGATTCGGAGGCAGTAAGCGATTTCTGAGATTATATTTTCCTGTGGATCTTTTGTGCGGGTGTAACGGAGGGGGGCGGCTAAAAGAGAGAGAGCATTGTTGAACATAGCCGTCTGATGAGGAATGCAGTTCAGGCACCAGCGCTAATCAGCCAATAGCATATTATCGTGTCCGGATTAAAATTAAGTGTGGGCCTTCCATGTAAGAGCGTCCGTGCACCCCCTCGTTTAGTGCATACATGCTGCACTTCCGTTCTCGTGAGGCGCATGCTCAAGCTGACCTGTATTTAATATTCATCACATCCTCGGTGCCTGTATTCACAATTACATTTTCTTAGCTTACGCGGGATGTGGTACACTAAAAAACCCATGCATGAATAGTGTTGTGTGCACAAATGATGTATAAACCCATGCATGTATAGTGCTGTGTGTTAAAAATGATGTGTATCGCATGCATGCATTACACGGTGTGCTTAAATGATCTAATGTGAACAATGGTTCTCTGTTGAGTAAATAACTGCAAGTTTGGGGCAGAATCGGGTATTCGCCTTAAGTAGGACACATGTTTTTGAGCATGGTTTTTTAAAATACTGCATTCGAGAATGTCGAGTAAACTGCATACAACCGCATGCACCTTAGGGGCGACAATGTATGTATTGCAGTGCTTGTGAAATGGTTCAAAAGGAACCCTTCAGCCCCCTCAGTAGTGCGATAAGTGCGCTGGGAGCAGGACGCGGAGAGAGCTGGTGCCACCCTGCCCCTTTATTCGGCACTTTACATAACATGGAGGTGATGCCACCTGAACTGTCCAGCGAGGTGTGTTCACTGCAGGCCGGCTCATTCCTAATGCCAGGGAGCCCGAGTTAATGCCATCTGTACCGCTCTTAAATTAAAGGCCATTACAGTGCAGCACATCTGCTTATTCGTGTGTCAGTACAGACGTGAAACTAGGGCGGTGGGCACAGGCACTGTGCCACCTACAACTGGCACCGTGCCCACAACAGGCACCAACTTTGATTCCTGACAAATGTAAATGTAAATGTACATGTATTTATATAGCGCAAATCGCCCACATCGCAGGCATCTATGCGCTTGCTTAGGGAACCCGTCCTGGTATTCCCCTGTGAGATAACCCCGGCAGGGTATCCACAAGGTGAAAGCCAGGCATCCCGCCGCGAGGGGACGTTGTGGAGATTAAGCAAGCTATTGCCCAGAGTCGCAGAGTGTGAACCCGTGAGTCGAGTAGGCACCGGAGCGAGAATTATCTAGTCCGTGGAATTATTGAGCCCAACCCCCGTCGAGGCGGGGAATTGAACCCTGGTCCAGGGCCGATCTCAGCTTCCGGGTCTGCCGCCTCTAACCCCTGAGCCACACTTCTCCACCAGGAGCTCGTGTGGTTGGCACTCTATGGCCCCGCTGCGTCTTACGTGTGGGGTTATATAAATTGGGTGCACGTGGGAATAGGGGAGCCTACACCAAGCAGTGGGTGCAGCGTGAGGCGGCCCTGGTGCGGAGTGGGTGGAAGGATGCTGGTGCCTGTGGCTGAATCGGCACGAGCGCTCACGTGGCGTTTCAAGTGCAGAATTTCAACCAGCCCCCTCGTTTCTTTAGTCAGTGGTAAAAGGAGGGAAGGAGAAGCACTGGGGTGGGAGTGGGCGGGGGCAGAGTGGGACGGGGGTGGGGGGCGAGGCTGACGTTTTGAGATCTTCAGGTTGGGATTCAAGGTCCGTTTTTTTAAGGCTGGCGCACTCCATGTACATGGGGGGGGGTCATTCTAAATAAAGGAGGTGGATCGAGTCTCACGAGAACTGTGTAACAACCGCAACCCCAGTAGGAACGATCTTGTTCAGGATTGTAATCATTCTAGAAGGATAGTTGATTTAAATAATCTAATAATAAACATTAGAGGAATATTTTGGGAGTTTCATTAGGAATATAGCATTATTTTCATTCAGAAGTGAAATTAGTGAATGTAAATAAGTTCCTTGCTAGTAGTGGATGCAACGTAGTATATCAATCGCGTTGCAAACCATATAGAAAAGTAAAAACACTAGTAATGCAAAAAAAAAATAAGAAAGCATAAGGCCTCTATTTAAAATTAAAATAGTATACTCAAATTAATTAGCATATTTGCCACGACAGACTCGACGTGTCCGACTGATCCTATTTCCCTATTCAGTTTACTTTCTGTGATCATTTGAAAGTTGCTGCTTATAGTTAAAAAATAAATTAAAAAAAAGACTGTTGCTCCTTTCGTAGTGCATTTGACCTATGGATTTTTTGAGGAAATCCATGTTAAACTCACTAGGAGTACATTATCGTTAACACTCTACTTACTTTTAAAATGTTATTCCCGTCCAGTCTTCCACTTGACAAAAATACACGGATGTTCTGTAGCGTGTCAAGCATTGTTTGTTTTTGTGGCTCTTAGCTCTGTCTGCTGCTTAGTTTCAGCAACGTGAATACAGTTTTTTTTTGGGGAGGGGGGGGGGACATTTGACCATTCACAGATTTGCGATAGCATGAACCAAAATAAAAGGAATATGAGGAGTTCAAGCTGAGCCATTGAGCCGAAAGGAAGCTGCCTAATAAAAGCTTTAAATAGTGTAGTCCTGGACAAAGGAGGAGCTTAAATATACATGCTTCTTTCTTCAAGAGGGCATGAGGTTGGGTAGTTAAACTCTAAATAATATATTCTATTTATATATATCCTATTTCCATCCTCTCTTTGTAGAGTTAGAGATCAGAAGACGGGAGGATGAGTACAGATTTTCAAGTAAGTAGCCTCTCCGGATGTCCTCTTTTGAAGCGCCCCTGTCCTTTGGTGGTGGTAGGCACACTTAGTTTTGAATCACAACAGAATGCATGAAGGACTGGTAATGTGTAGGCACATCTGCAAGCAGCGGTAGCAAAGTATAAAACAGTAACTCAATTACAGAAATAGCCTTGGCGCCAGTGATCTAATAATGCAAATGAAAGTCCGTAAACTGAAGAGTAAAAATGTACGGTTTGAAAATAGCCAGGAATCCACCTGACTGTTCTTCTGAACTACTGTAAAATGTGTAAGTTTTCTTGACAATTCTAAAAATAAAAACACGGAGAACACACATTGTATTGAGAAGTCGAGTAGATATTGTGTGTATATTATGACTATCTACACACCTCTCAATCAGCTTCCACCTAGCAGTGTTTGCATGGGAAAACTCCACAGAGAAATGACTGTAGCAAGTTTAAAGTCTAGCGGTTTTTGGCGTTCATGGTCAGGTCTTGAAAGACCCCGAGGTGGAGAGAGGAATTTTATTCTGGTTTCCGTGTTTAGCGTCTGAAAACTGGTCGCCTGAATCTTGCATTACATTTTGTTCAAAGCCACTTCCCTTTGTTGGTTTCGCCTGGGCGATACTGAGCCAACATATATCAGTCCTATAGAAACAACGACTATATAACCTATTGGTAGATGGAAATGACATTGTAAACCCGGGTTAAAAGTATTACAATTGTGTAAATTGTTTTCACGTTTGCATGACGATCCTGGTCAACCGGGCTTGCAGGTGTGAGTACTTAAGAAAACCAGTTAAAGGAATTTAGCAGTTGCAGTTTTTTATATTCTGTGGCATTTTTTTTATTATTGTTATAGGAGATATGTTTGTCGAGCATGACACAAGAAAATCTTGCCACTGCCCACAAAAGCAAAGTTAAATGTTTTGGTACTTAGGGGAATTTGACTATTTTATGACCGCTATGTTGATACACACACTTTTTGAAGTGATCTCCATGCCCCTCATAGGATACAAGTTCCATCCGGGCTAACTCTACTTTTCAATATTTGGAGCTGGTGATGTGAGCAGAATTGCTTTGGATAATTACAACTTATTCCAGTGCTGTAGTTCTACAGAGTGCTACGCTATTGTTAACAAAACGAGTTAATAATTTTAGAATATGTGTTCGCAGTAATTAGTATGAAATCTAGAACACCTCAGTTGAAAACCTAGAAATCTGAGGTTTATGACAGTTTCACTTGATGGAGCGGTAATTTCTTCTGGTAATTTCTCAATGCAAAAACCCTCATGCTACCTCTAATTTACCGCTCAAAAGGTGTTGGGCCCTTCACACCATGTATTACCTTGAGGAGACTTTAATAATCATGAACAGTCAAAAATGCAATTATTATTTTAAGCCAATAAAGAGAGTTGTTGAGTATTTAAAGGGTTTTATTTTCTAATCAAAAGTTAGGTTTTTCTGACCCTTTATTCATCAGTAACATCAATCAGGTTACAGAATTTGGAAAACAGGTAAAATAGCATTAGTACAGAACTTATTACAGTCTGCATATAATCATTACATGTAGGAAGGAAAAATGTGGCGCAGAATGTCATACAAAACTTTTAATGAGTCTCTAAGAAAATAGTTTTGCAAGGGTAATCAATAGTCTCCCTTTAAGAAAAATAAATGCATAAGTTGGACAAATCTTTTAAACCTAATTCTATCTATTCACTGCTCTTCTGCATTCTGTCCGTTTCCAAAGAGCAAGCAGCCCGCCCTTCGCAGAGAGGAAAGTGGCCTATTGTGCCAAAATATGACGTGCCAGGATTTTGAAATAATCAACAGGTAAACCCTCTTATCAGACCCTCCTCGGAACGCCCAAAAAAAAATACCCGCCACGATCTCGTGCCTAACCCACAGAGATGCCTGTTCTAATCTGCGTCTCCTGTCAAGGCTCACACGCCCCCTCCTCCCTAATGTGCCCAGTGCCAGCTGGGTTAAAAGGAGCCGGTGGGGAAAAAATGACAAAGAGCTTTGTAGCACTTCTCCTTATCTGGGTGCTATACTTAGAAAATTTGGCAGAGTGCTCCGCAGCACTTAGGCTCAGAGATCTCGTCCCGGGTCCTCTGGCAGGGTGACAGAGTGCTTCGCAGCATCTATCTATGGGGCCTATTGTAGAGCGGTGGGTCAGTGTCTGGTCAGCTAGTCAGCCCAGGCGGACAATTTCTTTAAGCTAAGCTAGGCTATTTATACTCTACTGGGACCCCTAGACCACCCACAAATGTTGCAAGTGACAAGGTCCCATCTTTTGATTGGTAAAAGGAGGTGGTTAAGTCATTGTCACCACCTATAATTCTTCGTTCCCATAGTACGTGTTCACGTGACAGTACCCTCCCCTTAGAGTTTGGGTTCCCAGGCATACGTGTGGGAAAGGACAATAGAGCATGCAAAAGAGTGCAACATTGTATCATTATTAGACGTAAAAACAGCATCTTTTCAGGGGCGAAGGTGAGCGTTCCAGGAGAGTTCCAGCTTTGGTAGCCAACTGGCTAGGTTCCAATGCTGCAAGGCCCAGTTCTTAGGTCACGTGGGTTGGTCATGTGATGTAAACACATAATAAAAATAAAAAGAGGACATACTCTAGATACAGCACTAATGTGTACAAAGTATACCATTTAATACTATAATGTTTACCTAACCCAGCTACTAATTTTAAAGCAGCTTTTTCTATTATTTATAATAACATGCAAAATAAATGTGCAATGTATAATAAAGCATATTATGCTTTAGTGTAAAATTTAAAAGCACAAACAGTTAATGTAACACACACAGAAACATGTTATAAATGTTTTAGATACCTTTTCATGTACAAAGCATTTTAGCACCATGTGTAGTGTTTGGTGCATTATTATTTTCACACATTATAAAAAGAGGTGTTTTAAACTAAACACGTTTATTAAATATGTAACAAGCTAAAGTCTTTTAAAACAGGAAATAGTGAATTCAGATTGCATGGGATGAGCTGGGAAGAGAGAAACATATTCTATTAATCTTCAAAGCTAAAAGGCCACTTTTCTCTACATTGCAAAAACACATGTTAATTCAGCACAAGCATTTCAGAAAGACTAGGTGTCACTTTTATATTTTTCATGTGCCTTTGGTTTTAACTTGCACCAAAAGGTGCATGGCAATTTAAATGCAGTCTGTCTGAAGCACAAAAAATAAAACAATGCCTGACTGCAGATGAAATCTGCTCCATCAATCCACCCTTCTGATAATTCAAATCATAATAAAATGATTTATAATTCATCACATATATTTCATTTTCACAAGTGACATTTTTTAAAATTACAAAAGCTGAGCATATAACAATTTTAAATCTATTTCTAAGGCAAACACAAGTCTATCTGTAATCAGATCATATATAGCCAAGCTCAATTGTTTTAGTGCAGAGTTCTGTAAGTAGCTCCTTGGAACAGTTAGTCTTCTTTAAAACAAGTAACTAAAATAAAAAAAAAGAATTCAACAGGACAGTTTCAGCATTTCTTTTCTCTTTGTCATCAGCTTGCCATCAGAATGGCTCATTGGCATTCTGTACCTTTTTCAATGCAAATTAGACTACTTAGGTGCTGAGAAACTCGGACAGAGCACCATCAATCCTTGGCACTTTTTCAATCAATGCCTTTCACTCTTATCTTCACTTTGATCAGATTCAGATGATTCACCACAGCATCTCTCAAATCAAAGCCGTTGCACCATCCATTATGCAGATCTTGTGTAGCAGCTCCAATCTGGTGAGAAACTGCACACTGTACATCAACCAGACCTACACAGCCATGGCTAGTGTTCTCCTCAGTGTTTTCCACAAGTGCATTTGCATATGCATTTTCAAGCCACTTTGGTGTTGGTGAGACACCGTCTTTTGCAAAAGGTAACTCGGTGCTGCCATTGTGTTGCTTTATTATGCTTGACACTTCAGGCAGATAGCTGCAATCCATTTCTTGCCCAATCTGTTGTTCTGCACTCATTATCTTTGTGACCACCTTATGATCTGATTTCAGAGAAACTGGCAATCTATACCTAGACATCAGTCTTTGCAATAACACTTTTGCCACTATGCAGTTGTCACTTTTCTCAAAAACAGTTCTGATGCAACCCTGTTGTGCTGCTTCAAATACATTTTCTTGAGCCTCTTTTAATTCACCTGTGAAGATTCCATAGAATGTACATGCTAACAGAACATAAATGTGTGCAACTGAATAAGCATTTCTCTCTCCCATGACAACAGTGACTCTCATTTGAGCAGATATACTGCATGTTATGGTAAGGGCAATCAATTTCGAATTTTGCGTTGGGGCAAGTACTGAGAGCCCTGAAGCTTTGACAACATAATGCATAAGGAGCACAGCATGTGCTGCTTTTAATGTGTCACCTTTCAAACATGGGCCATCTACAAAGTGGACATTGTTGGGCTGACTCAGACATTCATCATTAAAGTCTGATTTTGGCTTTATGCATATTTTCATGATATTTAGACACTCATATTCATTATCATCACAAACCAATTCATTTGCCGACATTTCTGTGAAGTTAGGGTCAAAGGTCATTGGGCAATACATCACAGACCTTTGAACATAGTCATCTTTTTGAATAGGCAATGAGAGAGTGCAGCCCTCCCTCTCACTGCAAATTGGTGTATTTTCTTTTAAATAAACTTTCATTCCTAGTGCTGGGGCGCAACATTCTTTCTCTTTCAACTCTAGGAATGCTTTTGTGCAATTGTTGTCCAATGGAAGCGGATCAGACACATCCTCATGTGTCAGCCTCAGTAAAGGCTTAGCCACTAGGGAAAGGTTTAGTAACCACTCTCTACAGCAGCTAACCACTCCCAAAAATGTCCTGACTTCTTTCTGAATTTGAGGTGGATTTTTCTTGGAAAACATTTCCACCCTCTCTGGTGACACCTTTCTACCTCCCTTTCCAATTTTGTGTCCCAGGTATTCATCTTCTTTTTGACAGTACTCCTGACTATTCTCATCCAATGGCACTGTGAAATGAACTTGGCAAAACTCAATAAAAATAAGCCATTCTTCAGCACATGAAATGTGAAAAAATACATTGGCTGGATTCGGTACCACAGGACAACATGGAAAAATTATGCTTTTAATCTCCTGCCCTATTCTGTTCTTTTCATTTATTTTCTGTGAGCCTGTGATCAGAAAGTTACACAAACTTCTAATCAATTCCATCAAAAATCCTTTTATTGGTAAAATTTCTGCAACTGATGGTGTTCCTGAAAACATGTCACTTGGTTCTAATTTTAATAAGATATGTTCTGCACATTTTATTAATCTGGCATCCTTCTCTGTGAATTCTCTTATTTCTGTGTTTATTATTTTTTCAAAATCAGAAGGTAATTTTTCAACTGTCTTTTCTGAAAATAATGCTACAGCTGTTTCTTGTTGGGCCATTTTAAAATGTACATCCTCATCAGGAATCTGAAAATTAACATTATCTGGTGTACAGTATTCTGTGCTGTTTAATTTGCAAAACAATTGTTTTTCTGCTAGACCTGAATCACAGACAACAGTTTTGCAATCTTCCTCAAATGGGCCTAATTTTGGTGCAAATTTTTCTAAAACTGGGTTTATAATTTCTTTGTTTAAAACTCCTGCAACTAAATCTGGACTTTCCTCTGCCTTCACAATGGACTTGGTAAATTCAGAATTGTGAGGGTTAAAACTCTCGTTTTCAAACACAGCAACCTGTTGGACTGGGTTCTGATTTTGTCTCTGGAAATAATTCACATTTGCTCTAGACAACTTATTTAAATTAATTTTAGCATTTTCCATATTTTGTGGTATCTTTGCTTGAAACATTCCTGCCATAGGTACCTGTCTCTGAACTGACATTTGCATTTGCTTAGCTTGCATATTTTGCACCTGCATTTCTCCATGTTTTTTTGCATCAAGTTTAAATTTATATTTCTTCTTCCAATGCTCAAATCTGCTATAAAGATGGCAAAAGGACACATTTTCCAGCAGTACAACATCCATACCTGAATTTTCACAAACCAAAACACCTTTACTTCCATCCTGTGTTCTTTTAATCTGTACCCAATCAACATCCTTTGCTGGCACTCCACCCTTCAGGAAAGTAATCACTGCTATGTTTTCCTCCATATAAACAGAAAATGATGGTGCATTCATGCAAACCCATTTCATTGTCTCCTCACCTGAGCTTTGCAAAACTTTAGATTCAAACCACAATTCATTCTGCATGGCAATGTAAAAGAACATTTCCAAATTAATACACAACTCTTTTAAAATTTCATCAAATCCATCAACTTGTGAGTACCACAGCACAATCTTGTCTCTCAATTGTGGGAATGTGTTCAGAAATGCTGCAAGTTCACTTTTATTCTGTGGCATAGGAACATGCACTTCTCCCACTATTTCTCTCAATGAGTAAGCAAAAGCTTCTCCCTCATTCTGCTTATTATTTTTCTCAACTAAATCTGGTGGTTCTTTTCCTTTTCCAGTTTCCTTGCTAGGTCTGGTAGTTTCTTTTTCTTCTCATGTTTTCTTGCCCATTTGTCTCCTAATTTCTCAAACCCATTGCATTTAAAAATATATTTTATTTCTTCAAGGTGCAATTTCATTCCTGAAGAACACATTTTCTCATTTGCGTCATCATCCATATGTACCCTAACACCTTTCTGAGAAGGAAAATTTCCTGAAACATCAGTTTCATATTTTTAAGCCAAATCTGCCAGGCCATTATGTGTAGTTAATGCACATGCAACTGTTTCCTTACTCAGGGAAATTAATTCGTTTTCCTGACACTGGTTCACATTTTCATGATTTAAACAGCATGGACTGTTATTTTCTCCATGTTCAAGTGCTGAATTTAAAACACTAAGCTGTTTCTCTTTTTCAGGGCCTGTGTTATTATGTTCTCCCATGTTTTCAATCTTTTTAATCACTGCTGCTTCCTCAAAGCAGGTTTGAAAAATAACATTTTCAAATATATTTATTTTATTCTGAGCTGCAGATGTTGTAAATACCATTTTTCCCTCACCTTTCAGTGCTTGGGGTAATTTCTGGTCAATAATCTGTGAATTCTGAGTTTCTGAAATAAACCCTGCCATAATCACTCCTTCTGCAGCTCTTTGAACCTTTTCAGTAGGGACCATATTAATTGAGACAGTCATAATTTTTCTATGCATTATCTGTGCATCTGCAGTTAGCAATTCTTGGACTGAATAAGGCACATTTGAAGCAGTAACACCTGGAGGTATCACTGTCAGTGCTGAATCAACAGGTGATGGGTCAATCTGAAATGTTTGCACATTTTTCTCAATCTGTGTTTTTCTCTGTCCAACAGAAGCAGTAGCCACTGTAGTGCTTACTAGTACACTATTTTCAGTATTTTTAATGGGAACCACATAAAGTGGTGGACACTCAGTTAACAATGCATCCATTATTTTATCCCCTGAATCATTATTTATTTGAAGCACTTTATCATCATTAATTCTCTTCTCCTGCATTTGGTGCTTCACCTTTTTATCCTCACTTGCTTTCTCTCTTGCGGTCTTTTCCCACATGCTTAAGGCCTCAAATTGTGCAGCTTTAGATGGTGTCTTTATTTCACATAAGACTTCCCTTAATTTGTCAATAATTTGCAATTCAAAAGTACCATGTTTTGGAAACCTCAAAACACCCTCTTTTTCAGTAATCTTGCACCATTGGTTAACCCACATACATGTATTTTGTCCCAAATTGGTAGACATAAAATGCACAGGTGTTCCTTCAGGAGCATCACCAATAAAAAACGAATTTTTCACTTTACCTCCTAACAGCTTCTTTAAGCCTTCAAACAATTTCATTTTTGCAATAGTTCAATGCAATTTCTTTTCTCCAAAGCTGTCAGTCTCAATTTCAGTCAGTTTTACTCCTACCGCTGACCCTCCACAAAACCTTACTGCAATATTTTCTTAATCAATAACTCTGTTAGTAACAACATAAATACATTCGCTACTCTGTCTGTTGTGCTAAGTAAAGGATAGATTTATATTCACTGCGAGTAACACATTCCGCTTACCCTTCACAAAGTAAGACCTTCCGTTTACTCTTCAAACACTACAGGTAAATTCCTTCCGCTTACCCTTCACACAAGCTCAGAAGAACCTGCTACTCCTTTGGACTTATCCTTCAGGATATATCTTAGGCCAAAGTTTCACCAGCGAACCCTTTTGCTGTCAATCAAGCTCAGAAGAACCTGCTACTCCTTCAGTGTGACCCTTTCTAGGTGATATCAGACTAAAGTTTCACCAGCGAACTCTTTGCTACAATCACTCACACAGAAAATAGTCCCAATTTAACACTGCCAGCCCTACCTAGCTTCTCAGTGTTATTCCAACAGACGAGTAACCTCAGTGCAGTGTGGCTTCCATTTACCACCCGCTATTCCTTCCCGGGATTCCACAGGTGTGCATACCTGCGTGTTTCAGACAACAAAGAACACAACACTAACTTAACATAAAGAGTTAAAACATGTAATCAATAACCAAAAAATTATGTCCTATGAAATTACCAATATAATCAATAACACCATCAATTCAAAATGAGCAAAATGTCACCAACAGTAAAAATCCTTACTATTTTCAACACTTCAAAAATACATACATGCTAGCATATTAACAACATTTCACAACCCTATTGATACTCACACCACTTCTTGCATCACCTTCCAGTACTGCTTTGCCAGCCTTCAGGTTCTGAGCATTGGAGTCAGGAATAAGGACTTGGACATTTATCTAACTTGGGTAATTATTTTATTTCCCTTCTAAGGTCAATGATCCATTAGTTGAGTAGTTGATGGTGAAATCAATAATCATTAATCACCAAACTAATCAATAATAACCATCCTCTGATTACCAAAAACTGATGGAGCGGTAATTTCTTCTGGTAATTTCTCAATGCAAAAACCCTCATGCTACCTCTAATTTACCGCTCAAAAGGTGTTGGGCCCTTCACACCATGTATTACCTTCAGGAGACTTTAATAATCATGAACAGTCAAAAATGCAATTATTATTTTAAGCCAATAAAGAGAGTTGTTGAGTATTTAAAGGGTTTTATTTTCTAATCAAAAGTTAGGTTTTTCTGACCCTTTATTCATCAGTAACATCAATCAGGTTACAGAATTTGGAAAACAGGTAAAATAGCATTAGTACAGAACTTATTACAGTCTGCATATAAGCATTACATGTAGGAAGAAAAAATGTGGCGCAGAATGTCATACAAAACTTTTAATGAGTCTCTAAGAAAATAGTTTTGCAAGGGTAATCAATAGTCTCCCTTTAAGAAAAATAAATGCATAAGTTGGACAAATCTTTTAAACCTAATTCTATCTATTCACTGCTCTTCTGCATTCTGTCCGTTTCCAAAGAGCAAGCAGCCCGCCCTTCGCAGAGAGGAATGTGGCCTATTGTGCCAAAATATGACGTGCCAGGATTTTGAAATAATCAACAGGGAAACCCTCTTATCAGACCCTCCTCGGAACGCCCAAAAAAAAATACCCGCCACGGTCTCGTGCCTAACCCACAGAGATGCCTGTTCTAATCTGCGTCTCCTGTCAAGGCTCACACGCCCCCTCCTCCCTAATGTGCCCAGTGCCAGCTGGGTTAAAAGGAGCCGGTGGGAAAAAAATGACAAAGAGCTTTGTAGCACTTCTCCTTATCTGGGTGCTATACTTAGAAAATTTGGCAGAGTGCTCCGCAGCACTTAGGCTCAGAGACCTCGTCCCGGGTCCTCTGGCAGGGTGACAGAGTGCTTCGCAGCATCTATCTATGGGGCCTATTGTAGAGCGGTGGGTCAGTGTCTGGTCAGCTAGTCAGCCCAGACGGAGAATTTCTTTAAGCTAAGCTAGGCTATTTATACTCTACTGGGACCCCTAGACCACCCACAAATGTTGCAAGTGACAAGGTCCCATCTTTTGATTGGTCAAGGGAGGTGGTTAAGTCATTGTCACCACCTATAATTCTTCGTTCCCATAGTACGTGTTCAGGTGACAGTACCCTCCCCTTAGAGTTTGGGTTCCCAGGCATACGTGTGGGAAAGGACAATAGAGCATGCAAAAGAGTGCAACATTGTATCATTATTAGACGTAAAAACAGCATCTTTTCAGGGGCGAAGGTGAGCGTTCCAGGAGAGTCCCAGCTTCGGTAGCCAACTGGCTAGGTTCCAATGCTGCAAGGCCCAGTTCTTAGGTCACGTGGGTTGGTCATGTGATGTAAACACATAATAAAAATAAAAAGAGGACATACTCTAGATACAGCACTAATGTGTACAAAGTATACCATTTAATACTATAATGTTTACCTAACCCAGCTACTAATTTTAAAGCAGCTTTTTCTATTATTTATAATAACATGCAAAATAAATGTGCAATGTATAACAAAGCATATTATGCTTTAGTGTAAAATTTAAAAGCACACACAGTTAATGTAACACACACAGAAACATGTTATAAATGTTTTAGATACCTTTTCATGTACAAAGCATTTTAGCACCATGTGTAGTGTTTGGTGCATTATTATTTTCACACATTATAAAAAGAGGTGTTTTAAACTAAACACGTTTATTAAATATGTAACAAGCTAAAGTCTTTTAAAACAGGAAATAGTGAATTCAGATTGCATGGGATGAGCTGGGAAGAGAGAAACATATTCTATTAATCTTCAAAGCTAAAAGGCCACTTTTCTCTACATTGCAAAAACACATGTTAATTCAGCACAAGCATTTCAGAAAGACTAGGTGTCACTTTTATATTTTTCATGTGCCTTTGGTTTTAACTTGCACCAAAAGGTGCGTGGCAATTTAAATGCAGTCTGTCTGAAGCACAAAAGATAAAACAATGCCTGACTGCAGATGAAATCTGCTCCATCACACTGACCAGCAGGCCCATCTAGTGTGGCTACTGCATCACAAACTTGTTTTAAATAGTTAGTTACTTGCCAGGTTTTCCAAAAGATGAAGCTGCACTAATAGATTTGGTTTTGTAAATGTAGGTAAAGCACTTAAAAAGACTGGTTTACACAGACCTTCAATACAGCGAACAATGTGCTGTTTTATTGGTTCTTTCATTGTATGATTTATTGTTGCTGTCATCCTACCGTAATTCTATTGTATTTTTTAATTACCGTATATTGACTTCACAATTGCTGTTTTTTTGGTGTATGTTCATTTAGTAATCGTTAGTAATTTACCCTACTGCACTTGTACCCATTGATATGTTCTCTTGAAATTTAGCTGCTGTCAAACTCTCAGGATGTTGTTTCTTAGAACAAAGTGTGTGCATGTAGAAAACCTCTCACTTCATTCATGACCGATTTTCTTCTGACCCCTACGCATATATTTAGCTCTTTATATTTACCTAATCGTTATCTAGCTTACTGTATACCTCCCCCGCCCCTTCCGCTGGTGTTTTAGCAGCGATTTTGCCTACACCTGTTTTATCAGTTTTCCTGTACACAACAGATTAGAAGGAAAAGACAAAACCGGAGATGTACTAAAGCATGACCAGATAAAACTCTATTTGTCCTGGCAGCGTCTGGTGCTTCATTGATATGTCTGCTGCTGGTTGAAGTGGCCACCTTTAAGGAGTAGAAGAGAAAATATGCTTTTTCTGTGCTTTTCTGCTTTGAAAAGCTTGTGCTGCAGGGTGGTGGGCTGTATTCCTGGGATCATCATGAAAACCCTTATTGTTAAATAGGAGGAAATAAGATAATTTGCAGGCAAATTACAGAGGAAAGGAGTGGGCTCAGGGAGATCTCGTCCTTTTTAGGTCTTGCCTAGGTAGCGCGCATGCGCAATCTCTCAAGACATGCTGTATCTACTGTATGGGTATTCTTCCACTTCCCCGGCCTTCAGTTGACATGGCATGTCAGAGCGTGTGGTTTAAATGCCTCTTGAGTACAGAGCCGCTACTATTCTACTGGGCCTCTATGCTGAAATCAGAAACGTGTTGGAAACTTGCGGACCACCATCTGCACCTGCCCCCAATCCTGCAATTGTCTAGGGATGCGGGCTGCCCATGAAGCAATAGCCTGTCCCATGCAGAACAAGAGTTACTAGAACATACGTGGAAATACCAGCTGCCTTCAGCCATGAGCTGTGCAACTGTTATATACCAGGTTTATGGTCCATCCCAGCCATATTTTGCACCGGCCTAATGCCCATACCACCAGGTATGCAAATCCCCTTTATTTATGCATAGATGCCAACATTTGATCAATGTTTAATTTCTCATTTGCATTAACCTTCATTGGAGAGCTTGAATCGATAGTAGCAATCTCCAAAAAGGCAAATCTTTCCACACAGTTCCAGCCCACACTTTTCAACACCATACATTTCCAATCCATACCACATAATTCAACACAAAACCAGATAATTCAACTCAACAACACAATGTCACAACACACCACATACATCCAATCCACAACCCACAATTCCACTACATGCCACAAAATTAAACAGCACACTACATAATTAAACTCTACTACATACCACTCCACAAAATACCATTCCACTTAATTACACTACATAACACACAATCGCAGGCCACATAATTCCAGTACAATTAATACCATGTAATTACCAACCACATAATTCCACATCACACCATGCCACATAATTCCACTACACAAATCCACTCCACTTCTATCACTCCACAACACGCAATTCCAAGCCACACAATTCCACAAATAACTAATCCAACCCACATAATTCCACAGCACATACATACACTCCATAACACATGGGTAAAAAAAAACATTGCCATTTGCAATGCCAAATGCTCTAACACAAACAAATGTGAGACCGATTGCATTGCAAATGCTTGTTCAAGGTCTGTTGTTTGACTTTCTCTGCGCTTCAGGGCTTAGGTCCTGTGTATCTGCAAAAGAAAGTGGAAAGATACAGACCCACCCGGGCGCTGAGATGTCCCTCGATGCGATTACGTCACGTGCCACGCATCAAGTGCAGCAGGTCGGGGGTAGGACCTTTTCCTACTTAGCCCCTAAATATTGGAATAGTCTTCCAGTGGCCCTGCGTGGAATTTCCTCTTATTATACCTTTAGGAAACACCTCAAAGCTTACCTGTATTAGTTGCCCTGCCATTCCGCTCTCCAGTTGTGACTGAGGAAAGCGCAGAGATACCCCCGGTGATTTGCGCGCGATATAAGTTCATAACATAACATAGCATACATGTGTGGTGCGCATGTCCAGAATGTGTGGTGGGTTGCAGCATCCAAATGAGGAGTCAATCATCAATGAGTATATGGCTGGATGGATAAATGCAGGTGTGCCGCGTCCCTGTCTGAATGAATGAATGGATGGAGGCGCATGAGCAAGTAAATACTAGAAGGATGAGTGGATTGATGTGTGAGGTGAACGATTGAGAGACAGAAGGGGAGACAGACATCACCATCTCTTCAAGCAAATGGTTTTGTTGTTTACCACTAGGGTTAAAGCATCCACAGTGACACTGCACAAATGTACCACAAGGTTACCAACTACATTTGATCTGTATTGGTTGAAAAGAATAGCGCCTTTGCGATTTTTAATATTATTACAACGTCAAGCTTCCACTTCTTATGCTTATGGCTGTGCCAGTTTTTGAGGAAAGGGACTTGGCGAGTCTGCTGAACAAAGCTGTCACTTAATTTAGTTTTAAAACATAATTATTGAACGTATATATGAACACCAAATTTAACCGCCCTAGAAACATGCACTGATGACATCATATAGAAACAGAACCGGTGCTCATAAAGCAAGGAGTAATTCTGGTCATTAAAGCGGCATGAACTACTGAAACCTCAATATTGACCGGTGTTTTTTATGCTTTCATATTTGTGGAAAATGACTGAATATCACTGGAAGAGCTAAGTTAACAAATGGATTGGTATGTGACACTACCATGGGAGTTGTGCTCCACAGCTTCGGTCAGTATTCATCTACCTACCTTAGTGAGCTGTGGTGGGGTTCTGTTGATGCTTCCTTCATTGGGATTGGATTCTCATTTAACTAATGTCTGCTGCTATCTTATTTTTGTCAACATCTCTGTCACATTACTTCCAATAATGTCACCAAGCATTTGAATTAGCTTTCACTTTTGGGAATTCTGAAATCTTGAGAGCACTGTACACTAAGGCACACTGTGCCATTCTCACGCAGAGACACATGAGTTAGGGGGCGCAGTGTCTTATCATTGGGTGCCCTGCAGGTATCAGGGATCAACATGTGTAGCGCTACAACGCCTCACCATGGTTCGTAAGCACTACTTAATGACTTTTCATAATACACTAATATGGCGGAACCAATTGGCATGGACAATGCTTGTTCTTACATGGTGTAAATCCATTCAGTAGTTGCTGAGAAAATCAAAAAATAAAAGTTTCAATATCTATGGCCGCGGTAGATCCGTGCACCCTGCCGATCACAAGCTGCATTCTAATTGGCTGTCAACACTTCAAACCAGGAAGTGTTGGCAGCCATCTTGTGCCCCGATAGAACCGAGGCACAATAAAAGAGAAAAAGAAGCGCGCAAAACAAGAAAAGGGGGCAGGGTAGAAACACCCTGACCCCCTAGGGCTGCTCAGGGCCCAAAAAGGCATAAAAAAAAAAACTGCCAAATTCGCGCTGGGTGCGTGAATCCGTCTGAGTAAACTTAAAGAAAACAAAGTGCAGGAGCTCCCGCACTTCGTTTAATTGAAGCCCCTGGGTGGGCCAGGTCCCGGGGGCAGTAAAAAAATGTGTGGGGGGGGCGCCACCCCCCGGGACTTTGCATACATATTTGCAGGGGACACAAGGACCGCCTGCAGCCACAGGGCTTGTTTTTTGTATGTTTGGGGGGCCTTTAAGGCCCGCCAAACCCTAGGGACCACTACCCCCAGTGCGCTCATCAATTATGGTCGCGGGGCACACTGCCCCCCACAGCCCCGGGGACCGCCACTCCCGGGGCTTCTTTTAAAAAAATATATATATACCTGTTCCCCCCCTTACGCCCCGGGGACCGCCACCTCCCCGGGGCACTAATATTTAAATTTGGGGGCCCGTAACGCACCCCAGAGCCCCCAGGACCACCACCTCCCCAGGGCTGTTCAGATGTTAGGAGGGGGTCCGTGCGGCCCCCCTCCAGGAGCATGTGATGGCCCTGGGGACCGCCACCCCCAGAGCCGGCTCCTGCAGTGCCCCGGTGTGCCCACTCCCAGGACACTGCAGTTTGCTATGGCAGGACGGGAGACGGCATAGCAAACTGTGGTTTGGATTTTGGAAGAGAGATCAGGAAACCTGCTCTCTTCCAAAATTCAAACGAGAGTGCTTTTCCACATGGGGAGCTGCATCGTAGCAGCTCCCTGTGTGGAAAAGCAATGCCAGCTCCAAAGGAGGCGGGGAGCCGGCGGGACCGTGGGGGAATTGGGCCCCCCCACGGTCCCCAACGGAAAGGCAAGACCCCGGGGCCAGGAGTGGGTGCCCCCCCACCCCCATAAAATTAATTTTTTTTTTTTTTTTTAACGAGGCAGAGCCTCGGGGGATGGGGTCCCCGTGGCTAACAGAGGCCTCCGGAGGGGGCCTCGCGGCCCCCCCTTCCCATTTTTTTATTAAAAGAAGTAAAAATAGGGTTCAGACCCCCGGGGATGGGGTCCCCGTGGCTAACAGAGGCCTCAGGGAGGGGGGCCTCGCGGCCCCCTTCCCATTTTTTTATTAAGAGAAGTAAAAATAGGGTTCAGACCCTGGGGGATGGGGTCCCCAAGGCCAGAAAAATTGGAAATTAAGGGGGCCACACAGCCCCCCTTCTGAAAATCAAAAGCAAAAAAAAGCCATCATTTTGCCGGAGGCCCCCCTCCTCCCTGCAGCACTCTGCAAACGCGCCCCCTGGGGGCCAACTAGTCCACCAGGTACCTCCAGTAAGCGCCACTGCGCTGCGTTACAGAGAAGTGGTCTAGGCCATGCCTCTTTTTACACCTCTCTGCAACACAGCTGTGTGGCACTTACTGGAGGTACCTGGTGGACTAGTTGGACCCCAGGGACCCTCAGCATTCAAGGGGACTTCATCCCCCAACTTAAAATGCGCCACTGGCGCGTTTGCACAGTGGTGAAGGGAGGGGGCAGGCCTGAGGTGACATGTGTGCAAACACGCCCTGTGGTGCGTTTTAAGTTTGGGAATTAATTCCTCTTCAATCCTGAGTGTCCCTGGGGGCCAACAACCCCACCAGGTACCTCCAGTAAGCGCCACTGCGCTGCATTGCAGAGAGGTGGGCCAGGCCACGTCCCTTTTTACACCTCTGCAACGCAGCTCTGTGGCGCTTACTGGAGGTACCTGGTGGGCTAGTTGGACCCCATCGACCGTCAGGATTCAAGGGGACTAAGGGCCAGATGTATGAACACATTTTCCCATAGACACAGAATGGGTAAAACGGCTTGATACATCTGTCCCTTAACACCATCACTGCTTGAGAGATTCCTCTCCTGTGCTGGGCCCTAATAGAACTGGTTGTGGTCATCACGAGCTCAGCTCGTCATGAGCACAGGAGCACTGTACTGCATGACGAGCTGAGCTCGTCATGAGCATGAAAGTGGTTAATGCATCAACTTAAAATGGCCACAGGACGTGTTTGCACACGTCACCTCAGGCCCCCCTCCCTTCACCACTGTGCAAACGCGCCCGTAGGGATGTATGATGTTACAACGCACAATTTTACAACGCATACCTTTACAGCGCATTTTTTACAACGCAACATCCATTACAACGCATTCCATTACAACGCATGCCATTACAACGAAATTTTAAAAGCTACATTTAAAACGCATTCCATTACAACGCATAATACCTTTACAACGCATACCATTACAACGCATAACATTACATTGCATGTTTGGTAAGTATTGGATAGTGTAGGGGTAAAAATTACTATTCTAACTCCAGGGGGTGCAACAGTAGGGTAAGTGTTGGATAGTGTAGGGGTAAAAATTACTATTCTAACTCCAGGGGGTGCAACAGTAGGGTAAGTGATGGATAGTTTAGGAGTAAAAATTACTATTCTAACTCCAGGGGGTGCAACAGTAGGGTAAGTGTTGGATGGTAATGTTATGCGTTGTAATGGGATGCGTTGTAATGACTGAGTTGTAATGACATGCGTTGTAGTGGTGTGCGTTGTAGTGTCATGCGTTATAATGGTTGCGTTGTAATTGCATGCTTTGTAATGGATGTTGCGTTGTAAAAGTTTTGTTGTAATGGTAGTGCGTTGTAAAAGTTGCGTTTTAAAGTTTGTTTCCCGCCCCGTAGCACATTTAAGAGGTAGTTTTAATCCCCCTACCCTATTATGTACTAGGGCCTAACAGAGGAGGTCTTGTTAATCATAGGGGTACCCCAACGCATAGGGGTCCCTAGTGTATGTAGGTGTTTTTACTGTATTCTAAGTGTCTTTAAGAATAGCAACGGCTCTAGGCCAGGTTAGTCAGAGTCAGTTACCACCAGTACCCGTCTGAATAAGTTGCGGGCACAGGATGATTTTGCAACAAGCCCTCTTTCTGCTCCTCTGTTGGATCTTTCTGCACATGTCTTGCTTCTTCCTGCACTTTTCTTTGTGGACTTCTGTTGCTTCTTTCTGCATTTCCTTTGCTTCTTGCTGTGCGTTTTTTCTTCTTTCTTCACATGTCCTACCTCGGTAGGCATAGTTAGAGACTAGCATTTGAAAAACCTTTGAAATTCACTGAAAAAGCCATAGGTTTCAGGCACGTTATAGTTAGAAATTAGCATTTAAAAAACCTTAGAAATTCAATGAAAAAACCATAGATTTCAGGGGCGTTATAGTTAGTTGGACATTTCACTGGTACGAAACCATAGAAATTCCCCTGTTATAGTTAGTTCAGCTAACTATAACTCGCGCCCCGCAGTGCACTGCTGATGACGTCACATATTACCTCACTCATGCCATGGTCAGTGACATCACTCATGACATCTCAAATGACATCATTCATGACATCATCCTTGTGATAGAGTGGCAGACCTCCTCTCACCCTAATATACCCTTTGATACACACCCTCTAAAATACAAAATACCATTTTCAAAACAATGGACACACCAATACCAGTTACAACATACCCATTCACTAATTACAAGATCTACACATACATTCACTCATTCACCAAATGTCCTATACAGTCACTCAGGAATGCACTCAATCATATGTACTCATACACCTATACATACACTTACACACCGCCACTCATTTATAGAGTTACTCACACCCATAGTCACACATGCAAAGAAAGTATCAAACATCCATTTACTTGCATATACAGTTATACACACACCACTGCACTTACTTCTATAGAAACTAACACATACTTACTCTCTTAAACAATCACTCATAGAAACACATACTCATTCATACAGGTACTCTTCCAATCTCTCACTCTCACGTATACTCACTTACACACACCAATACTCACATATACTAGTTTAAAACATATGTAGTTACTCATATTCACTACTGAGACAGTCATTCACTCACCAACACACCCATACACACACTCATCCACCCATACAGTCTCTTCAACACATGCAGTGACTCACTAATTCATGCATCTATGCACAAAGTAATACCCCCAACGAACCAGACACTCAGACACTCATACTCAAAAAACCAACAAATAACCCATATAGACCCTCATGTAGCTACTAACCAACCCATGCTGCCACTTAGACACAAAATGAGAGACTGACACAGATATTTACACGTTTAAAGATTACTCACTAGCCCATGTATTCACTAAGATACACTTAATCAACTCAAAAGGTCAAATAGAAAGTACAAGCTCAACCCAGGACGTAAGGAAAATGTATAGCATTTTCAACCGTCAAGGGGAGAAAGCCGATCGCAATCCATCAAGCTCAGACTTAGTTCATAGCGCAGAAACTGAGCATGGATCTCAACCAAAAGCTAGCTCCCAACTCACGCAAGCACCAGCCAACGACGGGCAAATAGATGCAGACACACCCGCCAAGAGCAAGGCAAAAAAGATAAGAGCCATGCCGAGTGTAGAAACTCACGCATCATCTGTCCCGGCCCCAAATGACAAGGAGGCAACAAGCAGCGAGAATACACCTAATTCGCCCACTTTAGAGCCAGATGCAGAATGGGCAAGAACAGTCTCGTCAAATCTCGAAGATAGAAGACGCCCAAACGACCAAAAACGGCACACCCCAAGCAATAAAATCGAGCTTATTCCGCAATATAGCTCAAGAGGCCCTCATGACATACTGAACAGAGGGTCCATTTTAAAACTTTTAGATGTACTACCTGACCTCCGACACCTACAATCAAGCGATTTGGTATCAATCGAGTTCAAACCTAACCCATTCAAACCAGGCCATGAATCCACGATAACAACATGGGCTAAACATACTATCACCGACCTAATCCTGACTCACAGGGAGGACTTTGCCTTATGGGGCATCGAGATAAAAAAGGTGGAGCCTGCACGATACCCCAGCCCGTTGCAGAAAGACAGCCCTAAACGAAGTCTTCTAAAAAATGCCAAAGGTCCAGATCAAAGAAGCTGCATCGAAGATGTAGACCATCCTCCCAGGCAGATTACAATTACCTTTGCCCATCAGGTCGCAGCCAAATCCGAAAGGCACCAACAAGCAACCCAGGCACTAACCAATAAGAGCTTAGAATGAACCAACGGTGGACGTACTATAGGAAAAGAGCAGGGCTGCAAGATCTGTTCGTGGAACGTTAACGGACTAAACACAAAACTGGAGGAAGATGACTTCATTGAATTCATCACCCAGTATCAATTACTCTTGTTTCAGGAAACATGGCTGACAAAAAACACTCCGATGGTGGGATATAAAGAATTCTTCACACCAGCACTTAAGGAGGCACGTCCTGGCAGGGCCAAGGGCGGCCTATCTATTTTCATATCCACTGACTTCCTTTGGCCATCCAGCTGCATCGAACTACATTCCACATGGATGCAATGTATCAAAATTGACATCTTGCCCACCATGGGCTTACTGATCATAAATTTATACATGCACCCTGGTGGAAAACACAAAGGGAAAAGGATAAAACAACTAATTACAGCAATTAAGTCATTAAAATCCACCTACCCGAGCGACAACATCCTAATTACAGGAGATTTCAACATGAATCTAATGCAGGACAATGAGGGAATCCTCCCTACCCACATCGATCCGCAACAGGGCAACCAAAGCAGGAAAAGCACAATGGGGAGGAAATGCGCATTAGAACTGGAATCCCTTCACTTGTACACCCTAAACGGAAGGGGCCTCTTGGACAAACCGGCGGCCCTAACGAGGGTCAGCAAGACTTCAGGCTCAACAATAGACTACACTCTGGCTGACCCCGACCTATTCACCTACATCAAAGATTTTAATATTCAGGCACGGGCAGAAAGTGATCACTACCCACAGACCTTCGTACTAACTACTTTGCCAGCTAAGTCCGAGCAAGCGCAGCCTTTATCTTTCAACTCTCAACTTTTCAATCTGCAAAGGCTAAATTGGAACGAAGAGAACATTTCGAACTTAATGGAGACTTGCCACTCACTGTTGTCACCCCCACCCACGTCAAAAGACATAGTTAGGACATGGGAAACCTTCGTGGTGGATATAAATAAGATTTACCAAAGCAAACGCAGAGGACAAAAAACAATAAGAAACAGAGGAGGGAAATGGTACACTCCAAAACTACGCTTATTAAAAAGACAAATGAACACTTATCTCAGGGCTCAACGTAAAAAGGATTCTCAACTACCAGAAGAAACCGTGAAAAAAATCCAATCCTTAAAAAAAGAGCTAAAACGAGAGACCAAAATGGCCAAACGAATGCACATGGAAAAACTAGAGTGCACTATACTCCATGCAAGCAAACAGCGGAACTGCAAAGATTTTTGGGCAAAAATAAATTTCATGCTAAACGGCAAACATCGGCAGTTTAATTCAGATATGACCGACCAACTCTGGTGCAGCCACATTGACTCACTATACAACCTCACCCACGATACATCCACTGATAACACACTGGCACCACCATCTGAGACTACTACAACTCAAAGCCTGAGTACAATGGCAGAATCAAAGTTCCCCGACCTTAAAGTCACCTGCAAACCACTGACAGTGGAGCATACAGGAGAATCCGATCAAATCACGACGACGCAGGTACTGATCATCATAAAAAACTTGAGAGCAGATGGAGCCCCTGGTCCAAACGGCCTCCCCAACGCCTTATTCAGGCAAGATCCAAAGTTCTGGGCCAGCCAACTATCCCCTTTGTTTTGCCACAGCTTAAGCACCGGGAGTATTCCGGATTCTTGGAGGGGCAGTATTTTACATCCGATACATAAATCAGGAGCCCGCTCAGATCCAAATAACTATAGGCTAATAGCCTTAATAGACGTAGAGGCCAAGATCTACGCATCCAATCTTTTGGTAGACCTGGAACTCTGGGTCAACGGAAAAGGGCTAATCCCACCGACACAAACAGGCTTTAGGGCAGGAATGGGCACTCTCACTAACTTATCCGCGCTAACCTTACTGGCTAAAAAGGCAATCGATAGCTCTTCCACACTTTACACCTGCTTTTTAGACTTGACAGCGGCTTTCGATAAAGTCCCCAGATCTAAACTTTGGGCCAAAATGAAAGCCTGGGGCGCGCCGTCAAAGCTATTGGGAGCAATAATAGAGTTATACTCGCATACCTGGGTTCAAATAAAAAAAGGAGATGGCCGAAGTTTAACAAAGAAATTCACAACCTTGAATGGCCTAAAACAAGGCTGCGTGTTGGCCCCCAGCCTTTTTAACATCTACACCGCAGACCTAGAAAGTGATCTACGTACAATCCAGGGAGATCCACCAAAACTGGGACAAACATCCATTGTTAGTCTACAATATGCAGACGACATTGTGCTTCTCTCTAAAACCCCGATCGGCCTACAACGTTTGATTTCCCAACTCGCGTCATATATCACCAAAGCACAATTAACCATAAACCTCAAAAAATCAAATATCTTATGCTTCCCCAGCCTCAGAAATAAAAAAACAAAATTCGTATGGAGGATAAATTCGTCCAAATTGACACAGGTGGATAAATATAAATATTTGGGCATTTTACTTGACCATCAATTAAAGTACAATCACCACTTAGAACTGGGGAAATCAAAAGCCAAACAGCTTCAATTCGCCCTTAAAACTATACAAACACACCTAAGTGGCAGTTCTACCGGCCATTTGCTAAAGATCGTAGCTGCCAAATTCCTGCCATCGCTTACATATGGCTCGGAAATGATGGCAACCAGGGATTCCACAGTGCTAAATCTAGCCCAATCCAGACTGTTTAAAAACCTCTTCTCAATTCCAAGACACATCTCACAAGCCCAAATACGCTTAGAATATGGACTAACTAATCAGACTCCGGCAAGACAAGGTGCTCTGGCCAAATACTACTGGCGCATGAGGGATGCTGAAGATGATACCCTAGCACATCTCTGCTGGCTAGAGGTAGAAAAACAGGCCGGATCTACAAATTCAATATACAAATCTCTCAGGCAAGCGCTGGTTTCGTTAAAGCTGGAAGAAACCTGGCTTTCACCCATACCATACAACGCCTTTAAACAATTCACCAACAAAGCCATCAAACAAGCATCACTGCTAATGGACAAAGCCGCAGTGGCCGGAAAAAGCCATGCCTGGATCGTGTTGTCAACTTACAAACATCTGAAACCTCAGCCATATTTGCAAGACTGCTTTAGGGACTACTATAAGAGGAAATTAAGCCTTCTGAGGCTGGGCTGCTTCTTGAGTAAAGACCTCACCCCCAATTGGCAACGGTCCTGGTCAACTTCTGCCTGTCGTCTCTGTGGCAACCCCACGGAGTCTTTATTGCATCTAATATGCATATGCCCTGCATTGCAGAAAACAAGGAAGACGCTTTTGCTACCACTTCTAAGAGAAGCCCAGGTGAGAACTTGTAGGGCGGCTGTGATAGAATGCCTCAGCGGGTCCCGGATACAATTAGCCTGCAAAACCATAAAATTCCTGGCTCATGCTGCAAAAGAGCTAGAAAACAAGGAAATAATTAACGATGACTTCGGCCAACCGGCCTCATCACGACTGCCCCAGGTCTCCCACTCCCCCTCCTAATGGTTACTCCCTCGCTTTCACCTCTCTAGGTTGTGTTCTCCTTTCTAAGTTAAAATGTGCATTTTTCACCAAACTCATTCGTTCCCCAAAGTTCTCGCTTTTTTCCTAGACCAATTATTAGTTGTTTAGCAGCTCCAACGAGACAGCCTTGTCTTCCCTCAGCCACATTTTTATAATAGTATACTGTGATTGTGTATTTGTCTAAACCTGTCAAGATTAGGTTTTAACTTTATGATTTTTTTTTTGGTGATTTTAATTTTGTTTTCATGCTGAGCTTTTGACGTATATGCTGTTTGTATGGTGGTAAGACCCACCCTTTTATGATTTTTATAAATCAAATAAAAGTATTTTTGACCAGATACACTTAATCAGTCAGTTATACAACCAATTTCACACAAACAAAATCATCCATTTAGACACTGATATACCCACTTATTTTTCCATCGACCTCGACATATACATATATAAAACATATTTAAATTTAAAAAAAACACACATTCACTGGATGATGCCATCAGTGATGTCATCAGTGATGTCATTTGCGATGTCATTAGTGATGTCATGAGTGATGTCACTGACCATGCCATGAGTGATGTAATATGTGATGTCAAAACAATGTTATCTTCATGCACACCTGACTTTTACGATAGATTGAAACTAATTCTTGGTGGCGCTATCCTTGTCGCACTGTTACTAGCAGTGCCTTCTAATTGATTGATACACAATGTGGTCAACGAACAACTAAGAATGCACACCTTTTATATGAAACAGAAGAGTTTCTTCACTCACTCATTCATGTTATTTGTGGTGTCTTTCCATTCCATGAAATCATTAAATTATAACCAATATATTTGTTAGTTACACGTATTCTTTTATTAATTCATTTCTTCTTGTTGATAGTTCGTTAGTAGAAGTTTATGTTCTGCCCAATGCATTTCGGGTTAAAGAGGACCAACCCTTCTTCAGGGGCCTGTCAAACATAATAAGAAAACATACAGGACCTTAGCATCCAGTAGAGAACAAGTACATACATATTACATGATTAAGCAAAAAACGTAGGTGTTTCTGCATGGTGGTATGATCTTATTTACAGGGACGTTTTATGAAACAGGAAAGGTTAATTATACACTCAATGCTAGAATAACATCTCAATCGGGCCAGCCAGTAAATAAGAGATAGCTAAATTAAATCAAAATGGTGTGGAGTTAAAAACGAGTCATGAAGTACTGCAACACAACGTGAATAACGAGCATTGCTAGCTATCCGGCTTACAGGACAAAATAAAGTGCGACGAGGGATAGTGAACAATACGGGAGTTTAAGGACCAGATACGCGAGCTAGGAAACAAACTTACATGCAACTGTGGGATCTGTTTGTTCGAATCCGGGTTCGGGATCACGTGGGTGAGCACGAAGCCAATTGTAAGGCTTTTAATATCGGAGAGCGGTCACGTGTTACCACATCGGAGATTCGTAAAAAGTGACGGAACGATTAAATACAAAATATAGTGGCGAATAAGTCCCTGAATAGGAACCACCGTGATGTGCCCAAAGTAAACAAATGTTAAAAAACTGAGGAATAAACATAACGGGATTAACGTGCTGAGTCAGGTAGTAGCCATGGTAACTAAAGCCATGTTCAGTGATTGGACCAAGTTCCGATCACGTATCTGTTGTAGTTGAACTCAGGTGAAGAGAGAATAATAAAGTTGTTGGGAAATATTAAAAAACAATGGAAACAAAGTTCCAGATTACGTAGGAAGAACTCCAGGTCATGCGGATTACGTGATGAAGCTAAAGATATCGATTATAATGACATGTGGGAACATATGATAGGGTAACAAACAACATACCTCATGTGTTCGAATTTACATGATAATATGGCGAAATGCTAAAACATTGAAGAGTTGATAATAAAGTGCAAAACAATACATGATATAAACCAATCATCCATAATACCATCAGGTAAAGATAAATGTATAGTACCATCAAATAAAATGAAGATAAATGGTGAGACTCATAAAGAAGTCTATACATACTGGCTGGGTTGCCTGTAGGATTATTCAGTATAAGGTGCTGCAGGGGGAAGGAAGGGCCACTGCCCCTTGGCTGTGTAACAATCAATATTATTCATAGAAACATGTTAGTTCAATTCTGTCATTCATTCCAATAGGCTGGAGAGAATGTAGTTTTTTAATCCAGAAAAATTCAGCCCATGCTGCCACTTAGACACAAAATGAGAGACTGATACAGATATTTACACGTTTAAAGATTACTCACTAACCCATGTATTCACTAAAATACACTTAATCAGTCAGTTATACAACCAATTTCACACAAACAAAATCATCCATTTAGACACTGATATACCCACTTATTTTTCCATCGACCTCGACATATACATATATAAAACATATTTAAATTTCACAAAAACACACATTCACTGGATGATGCCATCAGTGATGTCATCAGTGATGTCATTTGAGATGTCATCAGTGATGTCATGAGTGATGTCACTGACCATGTCATGAGTGATGTAATATGTGATGTCATCAGCGGTGCATTGCGGGGGCACGAGTTATAGTTAGCTGAACTAACTATAACGGGCAATTTCTATGGTTTTGTATGAGTGAAATGTCGAACTAACTATAACTTCCCCTAAAACCTGTGGTTGTTTCAGTGAATATATATATATATATATATATATATATATATATATATATATATATATATATATATATATATACACACCATTACTTTCTGTACCTCACAAGTTTAGCTCAAGAAAAAGGAGAAAGTCTGCGTTAAACAATATATATCTGCATATCATTCCATGGATATGCTAAGTCAACTGGCCATAGAGTAATTAGCAGAAAGAAATAATGGAAGATGGAGAGAAACAGAGAGGAAGGTCATAAAGGAAGGGAAAACATCAAAAACACCGGACAGAAAGTACAATGTCCTAATGTTATGATTAACGCTCGGTGATTAGAGCCTTGAATTTATAACATGAAGAATATCGTCTTCGTGTTCATATCAATTTGCTCAGGCAAAACCTCTCATTAAGGCCAAAACGCAACTCCTTCAATGTCCTATTATGAGAGATATGTACACCATAGTATCAAATCAAATATATATGGTGACAATCAAAATAAGTGCCAGCATCCAAGATGGCGAATTCGAGCAACCGCAATACAAGACAGTATCCAAAATATACACAGAGAGACTGCCACAGGCCTATGTGACCCCACCCAGCAAAGGATAGTATATTGACAATCCATTAAGATAATGGCATATGCACATAGTAACCAACGCAATATAAAACAATTCTCACCTGAGATGTTAGATAGGAGGGCGTCTCCTTATGTAAATCCTGCAATCATTGAATGGCACAACAGAGTCCGAACGTGAAGACGTATCATCACATTAGTCATATATGCATAAAAGGTAAAAAACAAAATCAAAGAGGTAGCCCACATATAGTTCCACAACATGCTACAAGTCTCAAACAAAAGTTTAGGCAAAAAAACACACACCACCAATAGGTAGATGTTAAAACCGCGATACACCAACCCGTAGGTATCTGAGTGATGGCGATCACTCACCCTATCGGAGTTGATCACATGGCACTCACTCACTCACCCTATCTGAGTTGATCACATGGCACTCACTCACTCACCCTATCTGAGTTGATCACATGGCACTCACTCACTCTATCTGAGTTGATCACATGGCACTCACTCACACTATCTGAGTTGATCATATGGCACTCACTCACTCACCCTATCTGAGTTGATCACATGGCACTCACTCACTTTATCTGAGTTGATCACATGGCACTCACTCACACTATCTGAGTTGATCATATGGGACTCACTCACTCACCCTATCTGAGTTGATCACATAGCAATCACTCACACTATCTGAGTTGATCACATGGCACTCACTCACACTATCAGAGTTGATCACGTGGCACTCACACTATCTGAGTTGATCATATGGCACTCACTCACTCACACTATCTGAGTTGATCACATAGCACTTACTCAACCTATCTGAGTTGATCACATGGCACTCACTTGCACTATCAATGAGTTGATCACATGGCACTCACTCACACTATCAATGAGTCGATCACATGGCACTCACTCACACTTTCAATCAGTTGATCACGTTGCACTCACTCACACTATCTGAGTTGATCACATGGCACTCACTTACACTAACTCAAAAATTCTGCATTCATGAATAAAGTGTAAGCAGTCCCCAAACTGTACATAGAAGGATAAAACATTTTAAAATTGGAGTCTAGCATTGCAGCATAGGGCCAGGGGTGACCAATGGCTCAACCATAGAGTAAATGTCATAACAAGAAAAGAGCCCATCCCCATTGAGCCGATAATGTTTAACAACATTGGCTGACAAGTGTTGGATTCGGTGCATAAGTAAAAAAAAAACGAATCCGGCGAAGCATTCCACGCCCATGGTTGGCCAAAGGGTGAATGTGACCGAGAGCGGGCACATGGAACGGACTTGAATAACCTGCTATAAAAGGAGGAAAGTTCCTAAGCATGCATGCAGTATTGATGTCACCGTCCCCGAAAGACGCCACGCTTATTGCCTTGCAGAGGAACGGGTGTCAAAGCCATATCTAATCACGAGTGCGAAAACATCAAAACCACAACCAATGTCTGCAAATGCAGAGAAACCAGGAGAATAACGGGCCTTATGAAGGTGAGGAGACTGGCTCTGGGTCACCCTACCCCCCGTGAGCACCTGCCCTTCTTTATCCCCATTTAAAGCACTGACACTACTCATTGACAGATATAGTGACTCCTCTTTACAGTAAATGTACTCATGCAGGATGATTCCTTATGTGTGCACCTGACACATTTCACAAAGTTGCCTTTTCGTACTTCCCCTCAGTGTGATGCGAGGATACAAATACTTTGATTTTACATTTCCTCCTGAGGTCTGGGACTGTACACAGGGGCTGAGGGGCTCTGTCTGGAGGTTTGGCATCAGCTGTGCAGATGTTTAAAGCTGCATTTATTTTACCTTCATCCTGGGAATCTGTACACAGTTTAATGACGTCACTGACATCATGGAATGTGGATAATGGTGGCAAGACACATTTTTGCCCCTCCCCCTTCATATGTTCATATTTTCCTGGCCCATGGTGTAATATAGGTGCGATAGGGCCCGTAAGTCACTCTGGTGTCACCACCCTTAGCTTGTGGCGCTCTCTCGGCCCAGCCAATAGCCTCTTTTACCCTCTTCTGAAAACATATTGGGGGCAGAGAGATGGAGAGAGATGGAGAGAGAGGGAGAGAGAGGGAGAGAGAGAGAGCGAGAGAGAGCGAGAGAGAGCGCTTAAAGTATCTACAGCCCCTCAGCTGTGCTCCCCCCTTAGGGGTGCATACACCCGCTCATGATACCCCCCACCCCCCCCAAATACTGCTAACCAGTAAAACCATGGTAAGGTGTTTTCCTGTCCACCACCCAACTCCCTTTGGCATAAAAACACAGACATGCAGCTTGTTCCTGTAATGCCCACACTGTACCCTATCACTCACCAGCTTTGAAAACAATACCTGCAAATCCAACAAGCATTTGCAATGCAATTGGTCTTGCCTTTTGGACCTTATATGTATTTAGCTATGCAGCACATTAGCCTGGGTGCTCAAACATCTACTGTTCTTGAACATGGAGGGAAAGTAAGCACCAAACTGCGTGACAAGCCAGGTATGGGAACACATGGAGAGAAATATTGCCTTTCAGCGGGCAATGGTATAGTCCAAAGCTCTGATTTTAATATAAAAGCAGGGCCTTCAGAGGTCAAATCACTGAAAAAAATATTGTCTATGGTTGCTCCTGGAAGACAATTTCTATGGACTGGAATTTAGAGAATGCTAAAATCCCTACATCCACCTCACCCGCCTGGCTTGAGACCTGGCATATGTCCTCCTCACTCCTCAGTCCCGGAACTGTCAAACCCATCCTACCCTCTTACGATCTCCCCCCACATACAGGCTATTAGCCCGCCTGTCCTCACTCATTTCCCTGCCCCTCTTTCCAAGCTCTCGGAATCAAGTACATAGGCATGGGAAACCTGCAATGTTATCACCCGTGAATACGTGCTGGGCTCAAATTGTCTTACAAACACATGCAGGCATCGCCACTGATTAGGTTTGGGAGCACACATAAAGGTCTGGGCTGTGTAAACTACAGAGCACACGCGCTGTCTTTGCAGATTCAGAACACACTCGCATTAAAACAGCTGCTTAGACATCTGAGCACACAAAGCAGTCCCATCAACTTAGGACCTCATTACGAGTTGGCCCTTTAATGTCAGATCAAACCTGACCATATTTATTAAGGATACATTCCCATTAAATACAGAGACATGCGGATTTGGTGCATGTTCTTTAATGTCCTTTTGATGGCATTCATTGTTCCTGGCAAATTCCATGTCACTAGAGTCAGATTTTATCTTGAGCTGTACCAGACCACTCGCAATGAGGGCCCACAGCTACATTTATTGAGTGGATCCACAAAAAAGAATGTGTTAACGAGCCACTTCTCCCTTTGCATTAAAGGTTCCTCTTAATTCTTGTCTTCTAATTATTTCTTGCATGCGATTTGAGCCTGGGTGCCTTAGGAGGCTGGTTTCACCTTAATCATTCCACCTTGGCATTTCTCTGTTCATTATACGGTGGAACAAGACCACTTCTTATGCATTTGTTCTCTTGTCACACTTGACAATCCAGACTTTTATTTTTATTTTGAAGCATTGATGCTAAACCTCGGAGGAAGTCGACATCAAGATTTCTCCTATTATTCCTTTTTTGATAGAATAGCATGAAAATGGTACCCGCCCACTTTGTTTTTTATGTTACTGGGCGGGTAAGACTGGCAAGTCAGAGATTGTCTCCTCTGTGGTGGTCTGCTCTCACAAAAACGTCTAGTGTTCTTTCTCATTTTTCACCATTCAAACACAGGGGTGGGCATGAACAATCTACACTGTAATACTGACACCTGTGACAGATCGATTACAGCGATAAGACCCTGCAGTGCTCAACCAAGCTGCAGGGGATGGGTAAGGCTGTTTTATATCGATCTTGTATCTAGTAATGTTGGAAACCTCAAGAACCATTTTTTTTGTTTGGAAAAAAAAAAAAAGAATCATTCAAAATTAGCAATGACCAACCCCCACCTCCCGAATCTTAATTGTTCCACCTTAGACCTCTAGGGATCCCCTCGTGGACTCACCCCTCTACCTGATCCCCATACACATCCATTAACCTTTACCCTACCTTTACACCTAGTGGCGCAACTCAATCTAGCTCATCAGTTGCACCTTCTTACTGCCGAACTTCAGGTCCTGAAGGTCTGGACAGTCGTGCATCTCCGCTCGATTAACTTCCTCCTAAATTTGCCCATCAGCCCCCCTAGCGTGGTATCTGGTCCTCTCCAATATCCTCTCCTCTGCACATTTAACACCTTATCCCTTCCTGACACAGACTCCCGGCCTAGAAGGACGAAGTCTGATCTTGCATATAAAGACATCAAGGGTCTCCTCTCCTTTTACTCCCGTAATCTGGCCACCGACAAGACTCCTCCCGGTCGAATTCAAGCCATTCACCCTAATCCGAACAAAGAAACCCTGCTCAACGTCACTGTTGTAAATAACGGCAACCTCAAAAGAGTGAACATCACGCAATCGCCTCTCCCCCACTCTCAGGGACAACTCAAATGCACACTTCCAAATGGCAGATCAGCCAGTAAACACGCCTCGGATATCTTCGACCTTATTCAATACCAGGGGATAGACATCATCATCCTTACCGAAACTTGGTTTAATTCCGCCTCCTCTCTTATCATAGACCTCCTAGTTCCTTCTTCCCGTGACATAATTCATCTCAACAGAGCATTAAACAGGGCGGTGGCCTAGCTTGCATTGATCGGAGCACTCTCTTGGTCTCTCACTCTGAGACTTCTGCGCCCTCCTCCAGTGAATACCTCTGTCTCAATATTTAAAGTAATCACATCCCGATATGCAAATTACACACTTTCTATCACCCCCGGGGGACAATTTCTCCTTCATCAAACAATTACTCTAAATCATCTCCGGTAATGTCGATTCCGCAGTTCCCCAAATTTTCCTCGGTGATTTCAACCTTCATTGGTCTAACCCCAATGACCAAGCTGCTACATGCCTTAAATCCTTCTTAGATGATCACGAGCTGACTCAATACTGCGACAGGCCATCACATAATAAAGGAGAAATCCTGGATCTCATCATCTCCAAAGGAAGCACCATATCGCTGGATAACATCTCCCCTTGCGACTGGTCAGACCATCACATCATCCTCTTTTACATTAACAGGGAGGTGTCCCGAGAAAGCCTCAATTGAAGAAGCTAAAGGTATGGAAAGGGGACCTTAGACATATCAATACAGCTGAGCTAGCAACCCAATGTAAACTTGCCTTTTCCGCCCAAGTTGTCAAGCCTGAGGTTCACTTACTCACAGACTTTTACAACTCTACTATTTCAAGTATCATGGACTCCGTTGCACCGATCGAACAAAAGAAATGCATCAACAAAAATCGCAAAACCATGGTTTAACGACAACTTAAACTCCGAACGACGTAACCTGCGGGCAACTGAATGATTCTGGAAATCCAACCCTTCCTTGGAACTACTAAAAGTCCTCAGAACAGTAAGGAGCTCCTTTAACAAACAAATCAAGAGCGCCAAGGATGACTACCTCAGATCTCAACTTAACCAAGCCTCTAATCATCCCAGGATACTTTTTTAAATTGTTAAACAACAATTGTGTGACTCAACCACTCGGTCTGACCCAGGTCACAGCCCACCCTCTTGTGACGCTTTGGCCACGTTTTTCTCTGAGAAATCCAGACTCATCCACGCATCCAATCACTTCAATGACCTGCTACCACCCTCCATCTTCAAAGAAATCAAGGAAGTCCACCCCCCCCCTCTGGACAAAGATTGTTATTGCCTTATTGTGTCAAGGTGTGATCCCTGACTGCCTAAAAGCAGCTCAGGTTTCCCCCTATATTAAAAAAACCTAATGCTGATAGTTGAGACCTTAACAACTTCCACCCTATCTCCAACATCACTACTCTGGCCAAACTCCTTGAAAAATGTGTCCAATCTCAACTTCGTGCTCACATTGAAAAAGTCCTACTCCTAGACCATCACCAATCTGGCTTTCGGAGCGGACACAGCACTGAATCGGCTCTTATTCATGTTTTTGATGGCATTCTAAAAATGCTCGACCACAACGAATCCTGCCACCTGATCCTCCTTGACCGCTCCTCTGCATTTGACACTGTAAATCACAACAATCTACTATCAGTTCTGGAAAAAGGATGGGCTTCTCCGGTCTGGTGCTGCAATAATTTTCCTCCAACACAGATCCCAAAGAATAAAGGCGAACCACTCCCTATCCCAGCCATCGCCTGTATCCATGGGAGTCCCACAAGGGTCCGTCTTATCCCCCATACTTTTCAACCTATTCTTGGAACCACTTGCAAATGCACTAAACCCAATGAACATTCTCTTCCATGTGTACGCAGAAGACACGCAACTTTACATGAAAATCTCCTCACCTGACAATCTCACATCACTCAACACTACCCTCATGAACACCCAAAACTGGCTAACGGGAGAACCACCTCTTACTCAACACTTCCAAAACCGAATTCTTGCTCATTTCTCCTCCGAATCATACCCCCAAGGTTAGACCTCTGGTTGAAGCATCTCACTGCTTTCAACTCCCCGTCATCATTGATTCTGCCAAATCGCTCGAAATCACCCTCGACAAACACTTACATTTGAAGAACCACATTAGAAAGGCTTGCAAGGGAGCGAATCACCAGTTGAGACTACTTAGGAATCTCAAACCTTTCCTCCCACAAGCGGACTTCAAGCAGGTTGTCCAAGCTCTGGTTCTGCAGAGGCTAGATTATGGCAGTGCTACACTATGTGGCCTCCCAAAATATACCTTGGCCCCTCTTAAAGAGGCTTTGAATGCGGCGGCCAGACTAACCACGGGTACTAAAGGATCGGCGCACATCTCCCCATTCCTAAAATCTCTAAACTGGCTGAAGCAAGAATACAGCTAAAGATCGCTTGCCTGACTCACAAAGCTCTCCATCTCAAAACCCCCAGGTACCTATGCCAAAAGCTGGAATTATCTGGAGGTGGTAGACCCTGAAGAAGTGCTAACACCTTCCTTCTGAAACCTCAGATATTTCGAAAAAAGAGAACTTGTCAAAGGGCTTTCTCCAGCTAATCTCCACGGATCTGGAACTCTCTTCCCCCTGAAATTCGCAGTCTCACCTCCAAAATTGAAGTAAAACGATTCCTTATGAGCAAGTTCTTACCTTAATGGGGCTCCGATCTTTCGCTTAAAGTCATTCATTGTACTTACTGTGATGATGTGTTTGCACCCTTTGTAATTGTTCCCTGTGTTATGTATTTGACGCATGCCTAACCTTGTCCAATTGTAATTGTGAAGCGCTCTTATATCCCTCGGGATCATGTTCGCGTATATAAAACGTTATAAATAAAAAATAAAAATAAAGTGATTCTGCTACTTTACTGACCTCTGCTGGTTGTTTTCTATCAAAAAGTCAAATACAGGCAGTTGAACAAAAAAAAAGCCCCTAAGCGGAAGCAGACAAGTCCTAGGGCTGATCTCCAGAGCCCACAAAGTACACACACATATAAATATATACTAAAGTATCTACAAAAGGGTCTTGAATGCTCAACCTAATAAAGTATATATATACTAAAGTATATACAAGAGGTCTCGAATGCTCGACCTACAAAAGGAAACAGAAAATATGTGCATGGAGTTGTCCACCCAGTCCCAGGGAAGATAAAACAAATGAGGGTTGCCCACACTACACATAGGTCACAGTGGTGCTTGCACCACCCTGACAGCCTTCAGCAGGCAGGCCAGCCATCAAGTCAATGGATTTGGTCATCAGAGGTAGCTGAGGCTTTGCTGGTGTACATCCAACACTTCCCCTGAAGTTAAATAGAGCAGGAGAACTGCATTTTTGGAAGGCCAGGAGCTCTGCCGCTCCTTTTATGTCAAACTTTAAATGACGCCCACAGCGCAGGCCACATGCCCTGCAGATTAAATCTAAGGGAAGATAGCATAGACGAAGCGCGGGCAAAGTCAATAGGTTTCGCCTATGTGAGATCTAGTGGCACTGTTGACGTTTTTTTTAGACATGTGGCTCAGCAGTGCAGGCTGCTATCCAGCAAGACTTCACATAAAGAAAAATAGTGCTATGACATGGCTCTACTTTTTAGCCATGCTGCACAGCAGAGACCGAACCCTGTCGACCTTGGAACAGGGGAACTGGGATGGTGTCCCGGTAGAATGGAGTGAATCAGAGTAGAGTTCAATGAGGCAGAGTGTAGTGACACAGAGTAGACTGTTTTAGAGTGGAGTGGTGCACAATAGAGTACAGTGGTGGAGAGTAGAGTAGCACAAAGTGCAGAGTAGATTAGAGTGGCATAGAGTGCACTTGCGTAGAATAGAGTGGTACAGAGTAGAGTGCATTGGTGCAGTGGTATAGTGTACAGTGCTGCACCGTAGAGTGGTTTAGAGCAAAGTGGTGCGCAGTGGAGGGGTGTAGAGTGCAGTGGCGAAGAGTGCAGTGGTGCATAGTGGAGTTGTGTTTGTAGAGTTCATTGGCGTGGTGTAGAGTGGAGTGATGCAGAGTATAGTGCAGTATTGAGTGGCAGAGCGTGGAGTGGTGAGTGGCAGAGCGTGGAGTGGTGCATAGTGGAGTTGTGTTTGTAGAGTTCATTGGCGTGGTGTAGAGTGGAGTGATGCAGAGTATAGTGCAGTATTGAGTGGCAGAGCGTGGAGTGGTGAGTGGCAGAGCGTGGAGTGGTGCATAGTGGAGTTGTGTTTGTAGAGTTCTTTGGCGTGGTGTAGAGTGGAGTGATGCAGAGTATAGTGCAGTATTGAGTGGCATGGAGTGGTGAGTGGCAGAGCGTGGAGTGGTGCAGAGTGGAGTATAGTGGAGTGGGGTAAAGTGAAGCACGCATGGTGTGTTGTGTGTAATGGTAGTACACTACCACATCTTCAATTTAAATGACAATTACATTTGCACAGACATAGTTTGGTCTTTATTATACAGCGAACAATAATGTATGGAAATGTGATCACCTAGTGTATTGATTTGCTTTGACCGTAATTAAATATTTGTTCCCATCACACATTGGAATTACCAAAAAATGAGCTTCATTATGCATTTCTAATCTATACTACTATTATAAAGCAAGAACTGGGAACCTTTGAGGCGGGTAAACTCGGCAACCACAGCACCAATCCAAACACCCAATACATCATTGGAATTGTAAGGGTCTGCAGAGTGACATAGGCTATATACCACACAAAAAATATACGTTCTTTAAAAAATATATGTTAAAAAAAAAGTAGTCCCTTGGAAGTAGCGCCGGCCGTGTGCGCTAACGACGTGCGTGCTGACATCATCACGAGCGCGGGGAGGAGCGGCAGACAGGAGCGGTGAACTCTGCCAGACTGGAGCAGGCTGAGGTCGGTCAAGCGCGGTGGAGCATTAGAGCCTTGCATGCATAAAACGAAATATTCGGGGTTAGCAATTAACTCCCAAAATGCTATGGGCAAAGGCGGCTGTGGACTTTAGCCATTTCTCAATAGCCCGCTGGGAGACTCCACGTGTCGAAATGCCTCTGCACAAAGCTTTAAAACTCGAGTAATTGTAACTGCTTTGCACGTAAAGCATCATTGCACATTATCCTGCTTCGTCTCAGGCTCTCATGAAGCAAAGCAGGTGACCAATTAGGCGGAAAAGGGGATGCAATGCCGCATATTTAGATGCAAGAAAGTCAAGCGGCATACAACAGCTTCAGTTCAGTGTCGGACCACCCGAGCTCCAAACGTTTTCATCAGTCTCCTCTGTGGGACGGAGGAAAAGGTGTGATGTGAAAACGTAAAGAGCAATTAGAATTACATTAAAACACACAAAAAACGAATTTTATTTTAGTGTGTTTGACAGAAAAAGGCCATGGTACTGCATCGAACACATAATAGGTTTGGTCATTCTGACCTACAGCAGGGAGTGAGGGGATATCTGTGCTAGATATAAACGGGAAAGAAACACTTTCCACAGGTTCCTCTAAAGGGGAATACTTTAAGATTCGAATATAATGATGTGCCATAGAAACAGCCCAGTAACGCTGATACCTAATTTTCACATGTGTGACTGACAAAAGAGGGAACTCTTCATCACAATGCAATACATCGATCCTAGGAACTAGAACGAGACACTATTACAAGGCTGCATTTGTAACATTTAAGATACTCGCCAGGTCAGTCCTTGACCCGTTGACCTTGAAAGGTCGGGCGAGTCCCATTGGAATTCAGTCATGTCACATATGTGTTCCAGACAGATTATTGCAGCAGATACACTAAACCCGTTAAACCAGATTAGCTCTTCGCCTCGAAGCACTTGCATCAAGGCGCCGGTTCAGACGGCCCAGAATCGATCCCTGCTAAATAAAGACGCTATCCGTGAACCTTGAAAAACAGGGGTTATCTGGGGACAGGAGCAGCAGCACCTGTACAGCATGAAGGAAGGGGCTGTCCTGGGCTGAAGATTAAGCACATGCTGTAAAGAGCTCCAGCAGGTAAAATGCGGAGCAGCTTGACGAGGCTGGGTTAGGGGGTAGCAGCAGCACCTGTACACCATGAAGGAAGGGGCTGTCCTGGGCTGAAGATTAAGAACATGCTGTAAAGAGCTACAACAGGTGAAATGCGGAGCAGCCTGATGCGACTGGGTGAGGAGGGGACAGCAGCACCTGTGCAGCATTAGGGAAGGGCTGTGCCCTGAGCTGAAGGTTAAACACATGCTGTAATGAGCCCCAGCAGGTAAAATGCGGAGCAGCTTGACGAGGCTGGGTGAGGAGGGGACAGCAGCACCTGTGCAGCATTAGGGAAGGGGCTGTCCTGAGCTGAAGGTTAAACGCATGCTGTAAAGAGCTCCAGCAGGTAAAATGCGGAGCAGCTTGACGGGGCTGGGTTAGGGGGCAGCAGCAGCACCTGTGCAGCATTAGGGAAGGGCTGTGCCCTGAGCTGAAGGTTAAACACATGCTGTAAAGAGCTCCAGCAGGTAAAATGCGGAGCAGCTTGACGAGGCTGGGTTAGGGGGCAGCAGCAGCACCTGTACAGCATTAGGGAAGGGGCTGTCCTGGACTGAAGGTTAAACACATGCTGTAATGAGCTCCAGCAGGTAAAATGCGGAGCAGCTTGACGAGGCTGGGTGAGGAGGGGACAGCAGCACCTGTGCAGCATTAGGGAAGGGGCTGTCCTGAGCTGAAGGTTAAACACATGCTGTAATGAGCTCCAGCAGGTAAAATGCGGAGCAGCTTGACGAGGCTGGGTGAGGAGGGGACAGCAGCACCTGTGCAGCATTAGGGAAGGGGCTGCCCTGAGCTGAAGGTTAAACGCATGCTGTAAAGAGCTCCAGCAGGTAAAATGCGGAGCAGCTTGACAAGGCTGGGTTAGGGGGCAGCAGCAGCACCTGTGCAGCATTAGGGAAGGGGCTGCCACTGAGCTGAAGGTTAAACACATGCTGTAAAGAGCTCCAGCAGGTAAAATGCGGAGCAGCTTGACGAGGCTGGGTTAGGGGGCAGCAGCAGCACCTGTGCAGCATTAGGGAAGGGGCTGCCTCTGAGCTGAAGATTAAACACATGCTGTAAAGAGCTCCAGCAGGTAAAATGCGGAGCAGCTTGACGAGGCTGGGTTAGGGGGCAGCAGCAGCACCTGTACAGCATGAAGGAAGGGGCTGTCCTGGGCTGAAGGTTAAACACATGCTGTAAAGAGCTCCAGCAGGTAAAATGCGGAGCAGCTTGACGAGGCTGGGTTAGGGGGCAGCAGCAGCACCTGTGCAGCATTAGGGAAGGGGCTGCCTCTGAGTTGAAGATTAAACACATGCTGTAAAGAGCTCCAGCAGGTAAAATGCGGAGCAGCTTGACGAGGCTGGGTTAGGGGGCAGCAGCAGCACCTGTGCAGCATTAGGGAAGGAGCTGTCCTGGGCTGAAGGTTAAACACATGCTGTAAAGAGCTCCAGCAGGTAAAATGCGGAGCAGCTTGACGAGGCTGGGTTAGGGGGCAGCAGCAGCACCTGTGCAGCATTAGGGAAGGGGCTGTCCTGAGCTGAAGGTTAAACACATGCTGTAAAGAGCTCCAGCAGGTAAAATGCGGAGCAGCTTGACGAGGCTGGGCTAGGGGGCAGCAGCAGCACCTGTGCAGCATTAGGGAAGGGGCTGTCCTGAGCTGAAGGTTAAACACATGCTGTAAAGAGCTCCAGCAGGTAAAATGCGGAGCAGCTTGACGAGGCTGGGTGAGGAGGGGGCAGCAGCAGCATCTGTGCAGCATTAGGGAAGGGGCTGTCCTGGGCTGAAGGTTAAACACATGCTGTAAAGAGCTCCAGCAGGTAAAATGCGGAGCAGCTTGACGAGGCTGGGCTAGGGGGCAGCAGCAGCACCTGTGCAGCATTAGGGAAGGGGCTGCCACTGAGCTGAAGGTTACAAATTGCAGTACAGGTCTACAATAGCTAAAACGAGGAGCAGCATGACGAGACTGGGTGAGGGGGCGGATAACGGAACCAAGCCAGTGATGACAGATCCCTGGGACACACAGCGCGCCCAGGGCTCGGTCGCCTTTGGTACACATTATCAGCCGCCTCTGAAGCTGGTGAGCGGCGACCTGTGTCCCATAATCCACGCAGCCATGACCGGCAGACATTAGGTGCACAGAGGAATTGGAAGGACGCCTGCCTGCCTTGAAGTGAGTCTCCACAAACAGCGGTAGTTGCGCTATTAGCGGGAGCTTCGTTGCCGAAGTAAGCAAGCATCGTTCCCAAAGCGGGCCTTTTACCAAGCACACGACCTCCGTTTAACTGAGCACAGTAATCAGTAATATAACAGAGCTGTGATTCCAACCTGCACTTGATGGAGAAACTTTCTTCGCAACATTCCTGGATGATCTGCGCTTAAAACAACTACGCGACTTTAAGTCATACATTTACATAAGAGTTTTCAAATAAATAACTGTCACAAAGATCTCTGCTGTGACCGGAATGTCCCCTGCGCGTTGCACTAGCACGCACCCATGCCCGAGCACCCACTTGCGTTGATACTTCCTCCTGCCCTGATATCATGCTAATCTAGCAAAGAAGCATCAATCAACCTATCCCCGATAATGCAAGATCTCGGACCGTACGGCGACATGGAAAGTGCAGCAAGTGTGCACTTATCCCTGAACTGGATTTAGTAAGTAAAGTGGTGGTAACACTATACCAGGTTTTGTCATCTGCGACAGGGTGGCCTACAGACTGCACCTGTTGAAAGTTATGATAGTACAGGCACACAGTGTATGCGCTGCAGTTAGGTAGTACATGCATGAGAACACCGTGTGTGTATGAGAACTGAATCCAATGGGATCCATTATGGATGCCCCTGTTATGGGCTAGCACAAAATGGATGATCAGGACAGCTTCACCAGACAGTGCAAGTGTACTGCTTGCATGCTTATGGCTGAAGAGTGGAGATCCAGACACTCAGTGGAGTAGCAAAGATACCATGGGCCTAGGTCAGACAAGAAAAATGGTCCCTTCGACTGCTGTTAGTATAGTAAAGCACAGCAATTGTCATCTATAATGGGCTCCAGTGCATTTCCAAATGCTGCACCAATAGTGGCTACGCCCCTGCCCAGACACTGCAGAAATAAGGCTGGAGTCACAGCTACCTTTAGAAATTCAATTTACACTTTATTAGAGAGGGGGTGCGGATTAGTTCTTCAGGAGTGCAGACTTTGGCTTATAGAGGTGAAGGATGGAACTGCAGTACCTGTTATGCAGGGTGCAAAAGTTTCTAGGTCAGCCCTTTTCTTTTGTCTAGCCCAGATTACTGCTTCCAAAAGCTGATGACAACCAGACGCCGAAACCTTACACTTAATTGTGCCTGTGTTATAGATGTTTTTGCTTGGAGACAGATCAGTGCTATCTGATACAAGAAAAGAGGAGAGTTTGCTGTGCCTTTACTAGAAAGAATCCATGTCAATGCCACAGAAATCTGTCTTTCTTGATAAAAATGCATGTTAGATATATATATCTATACTACTATTATAAAGTAAGAACTGGGAACCTTTGAGGCGGGTAAAGTCACCTGATTCATCATTGTAATTCTCAGGGTCTGCAGATGGACATAGGCTATATAAAATAAAAAAATGCATTAATTACAAAATTTAAGATAAAAAAAAGTAGTCCCTTGGAAGTAGCGCCGGCCGCGACCTGCGTGCTGACATCAGGAGCGCGGGGAGGACCGGCGTACACGAGCGCGAGGGGGTGCGGCGGACATCAGCGCGGGGAGGAGCGGCGGACAAACGGGGAGCAGCGGTGTGGAGCAGCGGAGGAAAGGCGGTGAGGAGCAGCGGACAGGCGGTGAGGAGCAGCGGACAGGCGGTGACGAGCGGCGGACAGGCGGTGAGGAGCAGCGGACAGGCGGTGAGGAGCGGCAGACAGGAGTGGTGAGGAGCGGTGGACAGGAGCGGTGAGGAGCAGCGGATGACAGGCGGTGGGGAGCGGAGAACAGGCGGTGAGGAGCAGCGGACAGGCGGTGAGGACCCGCGGACAGGCGGGGAGGAGCGGTGAGAAGCAGCGGACAGGCAGTGAGGAGCGGCGGACAGGCGGAGAGGAGCGGCGGCAGAGGTAGGTGAAGCAGCCGCGGGTGCGCTCACAGGGCGGGCGGGGGCCCTGAAGCCTGATTGCTCCCGGACAAGGTCGGGACGGGCTGCTAGTATATATATATATCTATACTACTATTATAAAGAGAGAACTTGCACCTTTGAGCCAGGTAAACTCGGGAACCCCAGCGCCAATCTACACACCCGATACACCGTTGAAATCGGCAGGGTGTGTAGATGGTCATAGGCTTTACATTTTTTTAAAATTAACGTTATATAAAAAGTTACGTTTTTACAAAAAGTAGTTCCCCCAAAGTAGCGCCGGCCGCGATGTGCGTCGTCACGTCAGGAGCAGGGGAGGAGCGGCGGACATGGCGTGCGGGGGAGTAGCGGAGGCCAGCGGCGGAGCGGAGAGGCGGACATGGCGCGGGGAGGAGCGGCGGCGGACAGGTGGTGAGTGGCAGAGCGGCGGAGCGGAGATATGTATATATAAGGACATCTCTTCATGCTGACACGCAGCTCTTTAGGGCACCGCAATGAGTGCACCCACCATCCATGCGCTGTTTCTATGGTTCCAATAAAAATAGTCACTGCCCACTGCCCACAGAAGTCTTTCTTGGACACACAAGACAACAAACAACATTTCTGGCAGCGGGGCAGGTTAAATTAATTGCCCCATGACATCTCCACTGGCGACGTAAAGCCTCGTGCACAGCATGCATCAGGCACAGGTGTGCAACCACAACTTGCAGTCAACAGACATTTGAGTAAATGCACTCGCGCGCCCTGGGATATTTCCCCCAAAAAAAGACTTTCCAGGACCTCAGCAAGAGAACGCTAACTTTTCTACAGGAGTCTCGTAAACATACGATACGTTAAACAATGAAACCTGCAGACCTAACTCGTCGAAGTGCCAAGAATGGCAGCTGGTTGTTGCGGGATGCTGTACTTTTCAGTATGTAGCGCCGGAGCGCGGGCGTCTAGGCGCTGCGAGTGGATGGACAGGGCATGCGCCGAACCTTACCCCGTGCCGCCCGCGTGCACCAGTATGCTGGCGTCCCCCAGTCGGCGATGGGTCGTTGCCCCTGGGCCGGGGGCCGGCGCCAGCACCAGTTGTCACTGGACCTGTCCCCCTTGCATCCACCGAGCCGCTAGGCGTCAAGCATCAGCGGGGCGAGGACCCCCCGCCTCCTCCATCCCCCACCAGGTACCAGGAGCTCTGGAGCCTGCAGAGAATCTGTCCTCCTCCCTCTGTTTGCTGTCACCTGGAGACGGTTGCCATGGCAGCAGGACACACAGCCAATGGCTGCTGCTGCTTCTCACCATGCGCACCCGGCTTCTCAGGACGCATCCTGTCCAGTCAGACCAGTTCGTGTCTGGGGTCGGCGACCACTCTGAGAAGACCCTCTAAAGCGCTATAAATGGACAGGTGCGCGTCGGTGACAGAGTAAACACACAATGGCAAAGACAATCGTACTGGCTTTTCTATAGAGAAAAGGTTAGAACACTTCAGAAAGACACACACTGTGGGAAGGTTTTCCCAATCTGGCTAAGAACGGCTCGCTAAACGGGCACAACACAAGTAGCAGGGGTGCAAGCTTCCCTCGCACACAGGACAAGTGCAGAAACAGTGCAAGGCTATCTCACACACAACCTGTATGAAACAGGAAGACAAGATGCACACTGCCTCTACACACACACACGGGAGATGCAATGCAGGGCCTGCCATCACACACAGAATGTGGACAGCAGGTTTTCTGCACAGAACAGGAGCCGTGCAATAGACAAGGTCTAGAAACCCACTCTGTGCAGAGGTTTCCAGCTCATCTGGTGCCACAGACACCCTACTGGAAATCAGCTGCTCAGCGTCACCACGCATGGTCTGGAAAGGCCCTCAGAGCAGAGGGTTCCAGCTCACCTGATGTGGTATCGCCTCTTCACCAGGTCACCTCGTGAAGTGAGTGGATATCGTGAGACGCATGCGGGTACCGTGAGAGTTAGCCGGTGTGAGAGTGAGTTCACAGCAGATCACAACAGTGCCAGCTTCACTATGGTGGCTGAAATTCCACTATCCCTTCACAGACCAATCAGCACATAGAAATGCTTTGCCCATGTAAAGACACCAATAAAGGTTTAATCTGGAGGGTGGACTATGGGGTGCAGAGTTCATATTTGGTGCTTGATTGTATAAAGCCATCCTCCAATTCAAGCCCTCAATGCTTTTACACTTATTTTAAAAAAACGTCATTATTTTATTTCTGTCTCTATCTATACTCTATCTATATCCATACTAATAATACTATAAAGAGAGAGCCCAAACCTTTGAGGCGGGTAATCTCAGGAACCACAGCACCAATCACAACACCCAATACAGCGTTGGAAAGGGCAGTTGCAGCAGAAGGACATAGGCTATGCAGACGCCCACCATATACATTTAAAAGGTAAAAGAACCGTGCCAGCAAAGTAGTCCCTTGTGGGCGTGTCTGCGTTGTGCTGTGGGCGTGTGCTGGGGGCGTGACAAACGCTGGGGGCGTGTGGTACGTTCCGCCCTTCATGCCATGTCTCATATCGTGTGCTGTGGGCGTGTGCTGGGGCGTGGACGGGGCGTGAGATTACAGAAAAAAAAAGCGAGCGTTGTGCCCAATATTTCATTGTTTTTTCTTCCCAGGTTCTGTACATTCCAGCTCCAGGTGTCCACCCTGCTCCCTTTAAATACCCCTGCACCCCATAATCATAACCCACCCTTACTCCTTAAAATACCCCAACACTCTTAAAAACTTACCCATCTTAACCCTATAAATATACCCTGTACCCCAAACCCCAAACCTATCCCTAAACCCTAAAAATACCCCTGTACCCCAAAACCTAAACCTAGCCCTGAACCCTATAAATACCCCTGTACCTCAAAACCCAAACCTACCCCTGAACCCTAAAAATACCCCTGTACCCCAAAACCCAAACCTAGCTCTGAACCCTAAAAATAACCCTGTACCCCAAAACCCAAAGCTACCCCTGAACCCTAAAATTAAAATACCCCTGTACCCCAAAACCCAAACCTACCCCTGAACCCTGAAAATACCCCTGTACCCCAAAACCCAAACCTAGCCCTGAACCATAAAAATAACCCTGTACCCCAAACCTACCCCTGAACCCTAAAAATACCCCTATACTCCAAAATCCAAACCTAGCCCATAACCCTAAAAATACCCCTGTACCCCAAACCCCATACCTATCCCTAAACCCTAAAACTACCCCTGTACCCCAAAACCCAAACCTAGCCCTGAACCCTTAAAATACCCCTGTACCCCAAAACCCAAACCTACCCCTGAACACCAAAACCCAAACCTAGCCCTGAACCCTAAAAATACCCCTGTACCCCAAAACCCATACCTACCCCTGAACCCTAAAATTAAAATACCCCTATACCCCAAAACCCAAACCTACCCCTGAACCCTGAAAATACCCCTGTACCCCAAAACCCAAACCTACCCCTGAACCCTAAAATACATCTGTACCCCAAAACCCAAACCTAGCCATGAAGCCTAAAAATACCCCTGTACCCCAAAACCCAAACCTACCCCTGAACCCTAAAAATACCCCTATACCCCAAAATCCAAACCTAGCCCTGAACCCTACAAATACCCCTGTACCCCAAAACCCATACCTATCCCTAAACCCTAAACTACCCCTGTACCCCATAACCCAAAACTATATCTGAACCCTTAAAATACCCAAACACCCCAAAACATATACCTCAGTACCCCAAAACATATACCCCGATACCCATACTTACCTTATCCAAAGATTAAAAAAAAAACATGCTTTTACCATTCATGCATTTACAAGGAATTTTGTTGTAAATGTATGCGTGGTAAAAGCATATAAAATGTAATGCCATGCGTTATAATCGCATGCGGAGTCATGGTACTTTCGTAATGAAAGTATGCAGAGTGATGGTATGCGGAAAGAAAGTTGCGAAATAATGGGTGTTTACCCTCCCCCGGTAAGTACATTGGTGGCACGGCGGCCCACATCACCAGCAACATACTCCATATTTTTTCACCACCGATTTGAAAAATGCACAGGTCTCTCTCATTGATGGCCAGCACCGACATTCACTTTTAGACACACCTCCCGCCACAAGTTCTAGAATTGTGAACTTTAGAGCTGGGGAGCTACGTTCGAATCTCGGCATCAGCTCAACCTCCTGTGATTCCAGGCAAATTGCTTTGTCTCCCAGTGCCTACCACAAATGAATGTGTTCTTCTGTAATGTAAATTGTGCTCATGCCATGTTGTCGAGTTTGCGCTATATAATATTGCAAGGAAAAATAAAGTAGGGAAACTCGAGTTCACACACTACTGAACACGCACTCTTAAGTGCATCAGCAGTGCACTGTGAATTGGAGCGTTTCACAGGCCTGTCACAGATAAGAAATGCTATCAAAACGAAATCTTACAAAACAATATACTACTGGCCGGCAGCAATTCATACCCGGACAACGTCGGGACGGGCTGCTAGTATATATATATATATATATATATATACCATTACTTTCTGTACCTCACAACTTTAGCTCAAGAAAAAGGGGAAAGTCTGCGTTAAACAATATATATCTGCATATCATTCCAAGGATATGCTAAGTCAACTGGCCAAACAGTAATTAGCAGAAAGAAATAATGGAAGAAGGGGAGAAACAGAGAGGAAGGTCATAAATGAAGGAAAAACATCAAAGACACCGGACAGAAAGTACAATATCCAAATGTTATGAGTAACGCTCGGTGATTGAAGGACTCTCACCTTGAAGTTATAACATGAAGAAATTAGTCTTCGTGTTCATATTGATCTGCTCAGGCAAAACCTCTCATTAAGGCCAAAACGCAACTCCTCCAATGTCCTATTATGAGAGATATGTACACCGTAGTATCAAATCAGATATATATGGCGAATTCGAGCAACCGCAATACAAGACAGTATACAAAATATACAGAGAGTGACAGCCACAGGGCTATGTGATCCCACCCAGCAAAGGATAGTATATTTACAATCCATTAAGATAATGGCATTTGCACATAGTAACCAACGCAATGTAAAATAATTCTCACCAGAGATGTTAGATAGGAGGGCGTCTCCTTATGTAAATGCTGCAATAATTAAATGGCCCAACAGTATCCTAACGTGAAGACGTATCATCACATTAGTCATATATGCATAAATGGTAAAAAACAACATCAAAGTGGTAGCCCACATATAGTTCCACAACAAGCTACAAGTCTCATCCAAACGTTTAAGCAAAAAACACACACCAACCCTTAGGTATCTGAGTGCTGGCACTCACTCACCGTATCTGAGTTGATCACATGGCACTCACTCACACTATCTGAGTTGATCACATTGCGCTCACACTATCCGATTTGATCACATGACACTCACACTATCTGAGTTGATCACATGGCACTCACTCACACTATCTGAGTTGATCACATGGCACTCACACTATCTGAGTTGATCACATGGCACTCACACTATCTGAGTTGATCACATGGCACTCACTCACACTATCTGAGTTGATCACATGGCACTCACACTATCTGAGTTGATCACATGGAACTCACACTATCTGAGTTGATCACATGGCACTCACTCACACTATCTAAGTTGATCACATGGCACTCACGCTATCTGAGTTGGTCACATGGCTCTCACTCACACTATCTGAGTTGATCACATGGCACTCACACTGAGTTGATCACATGGCACTCACACTTTCTGAGTTGATCACATGGCACTCACACTATCTGAGTTGATCACATGGCACTCACACTATCTGAGTTGATCCCATGGCACTCACTTTAACTATCTGACTTGATCACATGGCACTCACACTATGAGTTGCTCACATGGCACTCATGCTATATGAGTTGATCACATGGCACTCACTCACACTATCTGAGTTGATCACATGGCACTCACACTGAGTTGATCACATGGCACTCACACTATCTGAGTTGATCACATGGCACTCACACTATCTGAGTTGATCACATGGCACTCACACTATCTGAATTGATCACATGGCACTCACACTATCTGAGTTGATCCCATGGCACTCACACTGTCTGAGTTGAATAGATGGCACTCACACTGTCTGAGTTGATTACATGGCACTCACACTATCTGAGTTGATCACATGGCACTCACACTATCTGAGTTGATCACATGGCACTCACTCACACTATCTGAGTTGATCACATGGCACTCACTCACCCTATCTGAGTTGATCACATGGCACTCACTAGCGGAGTTGATCACATGGCACTAACACTATCTGAGTTGCTCACATGGCACTCACACTATCTGAGTTGATCACATGGCACTCACACTATCTGAGTTGATCACATGGCACTCACACTATCTGAGTTGATCCCATGGCACTCACACTATGAGTTGCTCACATGGCACTCATGCTATATGAGTTGATCACATGGCACTCACTCACACTATCTGAGTTGATCACATGGCACTCACACTGAGTTGATCACATGGCACTCACACTATCTGAGTTGATCACATGGCACTCACACTATCTGAGTTGATCACATGGCACTCACACTATCTGAGTTGATCCCATGGCACTCACACTGTCTGAGTTGAATAGATGGCACTCACACTGTCTGAGTTGATTACATGGCACTCACACTATCTGAGTTGATCACATGGCACTCACACTATTTGAGTTGATCACATGGCACTCACTCACACTATCTGAGTTGATCACATGGCTCTCACTCACCCTATCTGAGTTGATCACATGGCACTCACTAGCGGAGTTGATCACATGGCACTAACACTATCTGAGTTGCTCACATGGCACTCACACTATCTGAGTTGATCACATGGCACTCACACTGTCTGAGTTGATCACATGGCACTCACTTTAACTATCTGACTTGATCACATGGCACTCACACTATGAGTTGATCACATGGCACTCATGCTATATAAGTTGATCACATGGCAAACACTCACACTATCTGAGTTGATCACATGGCACTCATACTGAGTTGATCACATGGCACTCACACTGAGTTGATCACATGGCACTCACACTATCTGAGTTGATCACATGGCACTCACATTATCTGAGTTGATCCCATGGCACTCACACTGTCTGAGTTGAATAAATGGCACTCACACTGTCTGAGTTCATCACATGGCACTCACACTATCTGAGTTGATCACATGGCACTCACACTATCTGTGTTGATCACATGGCACTCACTCACCCTATCTGAGTTGATCACATGGCACTCACTCACCCTATCTGAGTTGATCACATGGCACTCATCCTATCTGAGTTGATCACATGGCACTCACACTATCTGAGTTGATCACATGGCACTCATTCACACTATCTGAGTTGATCACAAGGCACTCACTCTGAGTTGATCACATGGCACTCACTCACACTATCTGAGTTGATCACATGGCGCTCACACTATCTGAGTTGATCACATGGCACTCACACTATCTGAGTTGATCACATGGCACTCACTCACACTATCTAAGTTGATCACATGGTGCTCACACTATCTGTGTTGATCAAATGGCACTCACTCACACCATCTGAGTTGACGACATGGCACTCACTCACACTATTTGAGTTGATCACATGGCACTCACTCACCCTATCTGAGTTGATCACATGGCACTCACACTATCTGAGTTGAACACATGGCACTCACACTATCTGATTTGATCACATGGCACTCACTCACACTATCAATTAGTTGATCAAATGGCACTCACTCACACTATCTGAGTTGGTTACATGGCACTCACACTATCAAGGAGTTGATCCTATGGAACTCACTCACTCTATCTGAGTTGATCACATGGCACTCACTCACCATATCTAAATTGATTACATGGCCCTCACTCACTATCTGAGTTGATCACATGGCACTCATGCTATCTGAGTTGGTCACATGGCACTCACTCACACTATCTGAGTTGATCACATGGTACTCACTCACACTATCTGAATTGATCACATGGCACTCACTCACCCAATTGTAGTTGATCACATGGCACTCATTCACACTATCTGAGTTGATCACATGGCATTCACTCATCCTATCTGGGTTGATCACATGCCACTCACCCTATCTGAGTTGATCACATGGAACTCACACTATCTAAGTTGATCACATGGCATTCACTCACACTATCTGAGTTGACCACATGGCACTCACTTACCCTATCTGAGTTGATCACATTGCACTCACTAGTGGAGTTGATGCCATTGACAATCACACTATCTGAGTTTATCACATGGCACTCACACTATCTGAGTAGATCACATGGCACTCACACTATCTGAGTAGATCACATGGCACTCACTCACACTATGAGTTGATCGCATGGCACTCACACTATATGAGTTGATCACATGGCACTCACTCACAGTATCTGAGTTGATCACATGGCACTCACACTGAGTTGATCACATGGCACTCACACTATCTGAGTTGATCACATGGCACTCACTATCTGAGTTGATCAAATGGCACTCACACTATCTGAGTTGATCACATGGCACTCACACTATCTGAGTTGAATACATGGCACTTACACTATCTGAGTTGATCACATGGCACTCACTATCTGAGTTGATCACATGGCACTCACACTATCTGAGTTGATCGCATGGCACTCTCACTATCTGAGTTGAATACATGGCACTCACACTATCTGAGTTGATCACATGGCACTGACACTATTTGAGTTGATCACATGGCACTCACACTATCTGAGTTGATCACATGTCACTCACACTATCTGAGTTGAATACATGGCACTCACACTATCTGAGATGATCACATGGCACTCACACTATCTGAGATGATCACATGGCACTCACACTATCTGAGTTGATCACGTAGCACTCACACTATCTGAGTTGATCACATGGCACTCATTCACTCTATCTGAGTTGATCACATGGCACTCACACTATCTGAGTTGATCACATGGCACTCCACTATCTGAGTTGATCATATGGCACTCATTCACACTATCTGAGTTGATCACATGGCACTCACACTATCTGAGTTGATCACATGGCACTCACACCATCAATGAGGTGATCAAATGGCACTCACTCACACTATCTGAGTTGATCACATGACACTCACTCACACTATCAATGAGTTGATCACATGGCACTCACTCACACTATCTGAGTTGATCACATGGCACTCACTCTCACTATCTGAGTTGACGACATGGCACTCACTCACACTATCTGAGTTGATCACATGGCACTCACCCTATCTGAGTTGATCACATGGCACTCACACTATCTGAGTTGATCACATGGCACTCACTCACACTATCAATGAGTTGATCAGATGGCACTCACTCACACTATCTGAGTTGATCACATGGCACTCACTCACACTATTAATGAGTTGATCACATGACACTCACTCACCCTATTTGAGTTGATCAATGGCACTCACTCACCCTATCTGAGTTGATTACATGGCACTCACTCACTATCTGAGTTGATCACATGGCACTCACTCACACTATCTATGAGTTTACTACATGGCACTCACTCACACTATCAATGAGTTGATAACATGGCACTCACACTATCTGAGTTGATCACATGGCACTCACTCACACTATCTGAGTTGATCACATGGCACTCACACTATCTGAGTTGATCCCATGGCACTCACACTGTCTGAGTTGAATAAATGGCACTCACACTGTCTGAGTTGATCACATAGCACTCACACTATCTGAGTTGATCACATGGCATTCACACTATCTGAGTTGATCACATGGCACTCACTCACCCTATCTGAGTTGATCACATGGCACTCACTCACCCTATCTGAGTTGATCACATGGCACTCATCCTATCTGAGTTGATCACATGGCACTCACACTATCTGAGTTGATCACATGGCACTCATTCACACTATCTGAGTTGATCACATGGCACTCACTCACACTATCTGAGTTGATCACATGGCGCTCAGACTATCTGAGTTGATTACCTGGCACTCACACTATCTGAGTTGATCACATGGCGCTCACACTATCTGAGTTGATCACATGGCACTCACTCACACTATCTGAGTTGATCACATGGCACTCACTCACACTATCAATGAGTTGATCACATGACACTCACTCACCCTATTTGAGTTGATCACATGGCACTCACTCACACTATCTGAGTTGATCACAAGGCGCTCACACTATCTGAGTTGATCACATGGCACTCACTCACACTATCTGAGTTGACGACATGGCACTCACTCACACTATTTGAGTTGATCACATGGCACTCACTCACCCTATCTGAGTTGATCACATGGCACTCACTTCATCTGAGTTGAACACATGGCACTCACGCTATCTGAGATGATCACATGGCACTCACTCACACTATCAATGAGTTGATCAAATGGCACTCACTCACACTATCTGAGTTGATCACATGGCACTCACACTATCTGAGTTGATCACATGGCACTCACTCACACTATCAATGAGTTGATCAAATGGCACTCACTCACACTATCTGAGTTGATCACATGGCACTCACTCACACTATCAATGAGTTGATCACATGGCACTCACTCACACTATCTGAGTTGATCACATGGCACTCACTCTCACTATCTGAGTTGACGACATGGCACTCACTCACACTATCTGAGTTGATCACATGGCACTCACCCTATCTGAGTTGACCACATGGCACTCACACTATCTGAGTTGATCACATGGCACTCACTCACACTATCAATGAGTTGATCAAATGGCACTCACTCACACTATCTGAGTTGATCACATGGCACTCACTCACACTATTAATGAGTTGATCACATGACACTCACTCACCCTATTTGAGTTGATCATATGGCACTCACTCACCCTATCTGAGTTGATTACAAACATGGCACTCACTCACTATCTGAGTTGATCACATGGCACTCACTCACACTATCTATGAGTTTACTACATGGCACTCACTCACACTATCAATGAGTTGATAACATGGCCCTCAACCTATCTGAGTTGATCACATGGCACTCACTCACCCTATCTGAGTTGATCACATGGCACTCACTCACACTATCTGAGTTGATCACATGGCACTCACACTATCTGAGTTGATCCCATGGCACTCACACTGTCTGAGTTGAATAAATGGCACTCACACTGTCTGAGTTGATCACATGGCACTCACACTATCTGAGTTGATCACATGGCACTCACACTATCTGAGTAGATCACATGGCACTCACTCACCCTATCTGAGTTGATCACATGGCACTCACTCACCCTATATGAGTTGATCACATGGCACTCATCCTATCTGAGTTGATCACATGGCACTCACGCTATCTAAGTTGATCACATGGCACTCATTCACACTATCTGAGTTGATCACATGGCACTCACTCACACTATCTAAGTTGATCACAAAGCACTCACACTATCTGAGTTGATCACATGGCACTCACACTATCTGAGTTGATCACATGGCACTCACTCACACTATCAATGAGTTGATCAAATGGCACTCACTCACACTATCTGAGTTGATCACATGGCACTCACTCACACTATCAATGAGTTGATCACATGACACTCACTCACCCTATTTGAGTTGATCACATGGCACTCACTCACACTATCTAAGTTGATCACAAGGCGCTCACACTATCTGAGTTGATCACATGGCACTCACTCACACTATTTGAGTTGATCACATGGCACTCACTCACCCTATCTGAGTGGATCACATGGCACTCACTTTATCTGAGTTGAACACATGGCACTCACACTATCTGAGATGATCACATGGCACTCACTCACACTATCAATGAGTTGATCAAATGGCACTCACTCACACTATCTGAGTTGGTCACATGGCACTCACTCACACTATCAAGGAGTTGACCATATGGAACTCACTCACTCTATCTGAGTTGATCACATGGCACTCACTCACCCTATCTGAGTTGATCACATGGCACTCACTTTATCTGAGTTGAACACATGGCACTCACACTATCTGAGATGGTCACATGGCACTCACTCACACTATCAATGAGTTGATCAAATGGCACTCACTCACACTATCTGAGTTGGTCACATGGCACTCACTCACTCACACTATCAAGGAGTTGAGCATATGGAACTCACTCACTCTATCTGAGTTGATCACATGGCACTCACTCACCCTATCTAAATTGATTACATGGCCCTCACTCACTATCTGAGTTGATCACATGGCACTCATGCTATCTGAGTTGGTCACATGGCACTCACTCACACTATCTGAGATGATCACATGGTACTCACACTATCTGAATTGATCACATGGCACTCACCCAATTGTAGTTGATCACATGGCACTCATTCACACTATCTGAGTTGATCACATGGCATTCACTCACCCTATCTGGGTTGATCACATGGCACTCACCCTATCTGAGTTAATCACATGGAACTCACACTATCTGAGTTGATCACATGGCATTCACTCACACTATCTGAGTTGATCACATGGCACTCACTTACCCTATCTGAGTTGATCACATTGCACTCACTAGTGGAGTTGATGCCATTGACAATCACACTATCTGAGTTTATCACATGCACTTGCACTATCTGAGTAGATCGCATGGCACTCACTCACACTATCTGGGTTGATTACATGGCACTCACTCACACTATTTGAGTTGATCACATGGCACTCACACTATGAGTTGATCACATGGCACTCACGCTATATGAGTTGATCACATGGCACTCACTCACACTATCTGAGTTGATCACATGGCACTCACACTGAGTTGATCACATGGCACTCACTCCGAGTTGATCACATGGCACTCACACTATCTGAGTTGATCACATGGCACTCACTATCTGAGTTGATCACATGGCACTGACACTATTTTAGTTGATCACATGGCACTCACACTATCTGAGTTGATCACATGGCACTCACACTATCTGAGTTGAATACATGGCACTCACACTATCTGAGTTGATCACATGGCACTCACACTATCTGAGTTGATCACATAGCACTCACACTATCTGAGTTGATCACATGGCACTCACTCATCCTATCTGAGTTGATCACATGGCACTCACACTATCTGAGTTGATCACATGGCACTCACTCACCCTATCTAAGTTGATCACATGGCACTCACACTATCTGAGTTGATCACATGGCACTCACACTATCTAAGTTGATCACATGGCACTCACTCACACTGAGTTGATCACATGGCACTCACACTATCTGAGTTGATCACATGGCACTCACACTATCTAAGTTGATCACATGGCACTCACTCACCCTATCTGAGTCGATCACATGGTACTCACTCACCCTATCTGAGTTGATTACATGGCACTCACTCACACCGAGTTGATTACATGGCACTCACTCACACTGAGTTGATCACATGGCACTCACTCACACTAGCAATGAGCTGATCACATGGTACCCTATCTGAGTTGATCACATGGCACTCACTCACACTATCTGAGTTGATCACATGGCACTCACTCACCCTATCTGAGTTGATCACATGGCACTCACACTATCTGGGTTGATCACATGGCACTCACTCACACTATCAATGAGTTGATCAAATGGCACTCACTCACACTATCTGAGTTGATCACATGGCACTCACTCACACTATCAATGAGTTGATCACATGGCACTCACACTATCTGAGTTGATCACATGGCACTCACTATCTGAGTTGACCACATGGCACTGACACTATTTGAGTTGATCACATGGCACTCACACTATCTGAGTTGATCACATGGCACTCACACTATCTGAGTTGAATGCATGGCACTCACACTATCTGAGTTGATCACATGGCACTCACACTATCTGAGTTGATCACATAGCACTCACACTATCTGAGTTGATCACATGGCACTCACTCATCCTATCTGAGTTGATCACATGGCACTCACACTATCTGAGTTGATCACATGGCACTCACTCACCCTATCTAAGTTGATCACATGGCACTCACACTATCTGAGTTGATCACATGGCACTCACACTATCTAAGTTGATCACATGGCACTCACTCACACTGAGTTGATCACATGGCACTCACACTATCTGAGTTGATCACATGGCACTCACACTATCTAAGTTGATCACATGGCACTCACTCACACTGAGTTGATCACATGGTGCTCACACTATCTGAGTTGATCACATGGCACTCACTCACACCATCTGAGTTGACGACATGGCTCTCACTCACACTATCTGAGTTGATCACATGGCACTCACTCACCCTATCTGAGTCGATCACATGGTACTCACTCACCCTATCTGAGTTGATTACATGGCACTAACTCACACCGAGTTGATTACATGGCACTCACTCACACTGAGTTGATCACATGGCACTCACTCACACTAGCAATGAGTTGATCACATGGCACCCTATCTGAGTTGATCACATGGCACTCACTCACACTATCTGAGTTGATCACATGGCACTCACTCACCCTATCTGAGTTGATCACATGGCACTCACACTATCTGGGTTGATCACATGGCACTCACTCACACTATCAATGAGTTGATCAAATGGCACTCACTCACACTATCTGAGTTGATCACATGGCACTCACTCACACTATCAATGAGTTGATCACATGGCACTCACTCTGAGTTGATCAAATGGCACTCACACTATCTGAGTTGATCACATGGCACTCACTATCAGAGTTGATCACATGGCACTGACACTATTTGAGTTGATCACATGGCACTCACACTATCTTAGTTGGATACATGGCACTCACACTATCTGAGTTGATCACATGGCACTCACACTATCTGAGTTGATCACATGGCACTCACACTATCTGAGTTGATCACATAGCACTCACACTATCTGAGTTGATCACATGGCACTCACTCATCCTATCTGAGTTGATCACATGGCACTCACACTATCTGAGTTGATCACATGGCACTCACTCACCCTATCTAAGTTGATCACATGGCACTCACACTATCTGAGTTGATCACATGGCACTCACACTATCTAAGTTGATCACATGGCACTCACTCACACTGAGTTGATCACATGGCACTCACACTATCTGAGTTGATCACATGGCACTCACACTATCTAAGTTGATCACATGGCACTCACTCACACTGAGTTGATCACATGGTGCTCACACTATCTGAGTTGATCACATGACACTCACTCACACCATCTGAGTTGACGACATGGCTCTCACTCACACCATCTGAGTTGATCACATGGCACTCACTCACCCTATCTGAGTCGATCACATGGTACTCACTCACCCTATCTGAGTTGATTACATGGCACTCACTCACACCGAGTTGATTACATGGCACTCACTCACACTGAGTTGATCACATGGCACTCACTCACACTAGCAATGAGTTGATCACATGGCACCCTATCTGAGTTGATCACATGGCACTCACTCACACTATCTGAGTTGATCACATGGCACTCACTCACCCTATCTGAGTTGATCACATGGCACTCACACTATCTGGGTTGATCACATGGCACTCACTCACACTATCAATGAGTTGATCAAATGGCACTCACTCACACTATCTGAGTTGATCACATGGCACTCACTCACACTATCAATGAGTTGATCACATGGCACTCACTCACCCTATTTGAGTTGATCACATGGCACTCACTCACCCTATCTGAGTTGATTACATGGCACTCACTCACTATCTGAGTTGATCACATGGCACTCACTCACACTATCAATGAGTTGATCACATGGCACTCACATATTTATTTTATTTTATTTATTTATTGGCATTTATAAAGCGCGACAAATACCCGCAGGCGTCTTGGCGCTAGTCAATTTGCATAGATTCAGATCGGTATTATTTGCTCCAACAAATTACCTTCATTACCTTCGTTTCATATGGACTATTGGTAGAACAACCAAGTCCTAAGTCTCTTACGAAACTGGATGAGTGTGGAACTTGATCTGATGTCTTGGGGCAGGGTGTTCCAAAGTTTTGGGGCAGCGACCAAGAAGCGACGATCACCCCATGACACTGTTTTAGAGCAGGGAATCATTAGGTGGTTACGATTAGAGGACCGAAGCTGACGGGAAGGTTGATATGGGACCAGTTGTTCTGTTAAAAAATGCGGGCCTTGCTTATTTAGCGCTTTGTAGACTATACATAGTGACTTTAACTTGATCCTATTCTTGATCATCAGCCAGTGGAGTTGTTTGATAGTGTCTGAAATGGCCGCAAATCTTGGGATTCCAGAGAGCAGGCGTGCTGCCGCATTTTGTATCGACTGCAACTTTTTCGTAACCCTAACCTGGGTATTTAAAAATAGGCCGTTGCAATAATCCAGTGATGACAAGACCAAGGAACTAACCAAGGTTTTTATGGCGACTGCTGGCAAGAACAGACTAATTTTTCTGATCATGCGTAACTTATGGTGGGCTGTGGAGGCCACTTTATTTGCATGATCCATGAAATTTAGGCCGTCATCAAAGGTGACTCCCAAATTTCTAACCTTGGTTACTGGCTTTGGAAGTACTCCAAATGTGGAAGGCCACCAATGAGATGACCAGTCTGGTGAAAGAGGTCCAAAAATAACTACCTCAGTTTTTTCTGAGTTGAGTTTCAGGCAGTTTGTAGCCATCCACTCTCCTCACTCCGTCATTCCATTTTCGAAGCGTTGGGCGACTTCCCCTCCATCACCCTTAATGGCTAATACCAATTGCGTGTTGTCCGCATATGAGGTCAGGCTCATCCCATGTGCTTTGATGACATTAGCAAGGTCTGACACATAAATATTAAATAGTGTCGGACTCAGGGATGAGCCTTGAGGCACCCCACATGGTAGCGAGAGCTTAGCAGATTGGTAAGGTCCGAGGGTGACGGCCTGGGTTCTGTCTGTGAGAAACGAGGCGAGCAGGTCTCTTGCTGTTAGGCAGATGCCCATCTTTTCGACACGGTCGACTAAGATCTTATGGTCAACCGTGTCGAAAGCAGCTGATAAGTCCAACAGTACCAGAACTGCTGTCCCACCCTGGTCTCAAATTAATCTCACATCATCGGAGGCTTTAATTAAGGCAGTTTCGATCCCATGATTTTTCCGAAATCCGAACTGAGTGTCGTCAAGCAGTCGATGTGTCTCGATGTGCTCTGATAGTTGTATGTTCATGGCCTTTTCGACCACTTTAGCTAGGAAAGGAAGGCTGGCAATTGGCCTGTAGTTTTTTAGCTCGGTCTTATCAAGACAAGGTTTCTTTAAAAGAGGTTTGAGCAGTGGGTTTTTTAAGGACTTACACTATCTGAGTTGACCACATGGCACTCACTCACACTATCAAAGAGTTGATCACATGGCACTCACTCATACTATCAATGAGTTGATCACATGGCACTCACACTATCTGGATTGATCACATGGCACTAACTCACCCTATCTGAGTTGATCACATGGCACTCACTCACACTATCTGAGTTGATCCCATGGCACTCACTCACACTATCTGAGTTGATCACATGGCACTCACACTATTTGAGTTGATCACATGGCACTTACACTATCTGAGTTGATCACATGGCACTCACACTATCTGAGTTGATCACATGCTACTCACTCACACTATCTGAATTGATCACATGGCACTCACTCACACTATCTATGAGTTTACTACATGGCACTCACTCACACTATCAATGAGTTGATAACATGGCACTCAACCTATCTGAGTTGATCACATGGCACTCACTCACCCTATCTGAGTTGATCACATGGCACTCACTCACACTATCTGAGTTGATCACTTGGCACTCACACTATCTGAGTTGATCCCATGGCACTCACACTGTCTGAGTTGAATAAATGGCACTCACACTGTCTGAGTTGATCACATGGCACTCACACTATCTGAGTTGATCACATGGCACTCACACTATCTGAGTAGATCACATGGCACTCACTCACCCTATCTGAGTTGATCACATGGCACTCACTCACCCTATCTGAGTTGATCACATGGCACTCACACTATCTGAGTTGATCACATGGCACTCATTCACACTATCTGAGTTGATCACATGGCACTCACTCACACTATCTAAGTTGATCACAAAGCGCTCACACTATCTGAGTTGATCACATGGCACTCACACTATTGTGGTAAATAAAATTACCGGGACTATTTTTCTATACATTAAATGACAATAAGGATAGCTCAATAAATGAGAGGCAGAGTCCGTGGTATCTGAGTCATACGGGCTTTAATTAAGTGGCTCGAGTCACTGGACATCAGGTTCCATCACCACTAAGGTTCAGGAAGGGATATTCAACATTTTATTAACATCACACATTATATATAGTAAAACAGTATAATTGAAATGAATACAGTAGGCGTAACAAGTGAAAAAGAGAGTGATAAGAACACATAGGCGTAAAAGAAGGCGTGTACAGGGGCGTACACGGATGTGTGTGCTGGAAGCGTCACAGAAGTGTCATAGGTGGGTGGATGCATGGAGAAATTCTGCAGGGTCAGCAGAAACCTTTACCACATATGCGCGCGCAACTGAGCATGACGTGGTATTGACGTGTCACTGGGGAGAGCTGGGGGGCTTGACTTTAGCACTAGTAGAGGAGTCTGGTGTCTGGGATGTCAGAACGACCTGTACCTATTGCATATCTGGTATCTTGTGTTTGGAGGATGTATTATCTGAAGTAAAAGGTCCCTCTGGCAGAGGCCGTACAATACTGAATGCTAGTGGGTGCATACGTGTCTTTGTGCAATGCGCGGGCCATGGGCCTACTATGGCAACGGGTGCAGTAAATTACTTGTAAGGAGACAGGAAGGCCGGGCCCTTTGCTCTGCAGCCGGGAATATGTTTACCTATTTCACTAGACTGGAATGTGTTTTTGCGGAGGCTGAGCAGATAACTGTAGGCAAAATACCGTCTTGGCAGGCAGGCCAGGCCGAGCCGGGCACCGCTTGGCTGGGCAGGAAGTAAGATAGAGGTCAGGGATGCATACCTAAACTGCAGCTTTCAGAGACAGAAGAGGCTCGGAGCCTCAATTAAGGGCCTGGCTCGACTGAGCCAGAAAAACGTGGAAAACGTGTACTTTGCAATATTTAAAAGTGCACCATGTAAATGCATTGGAATCGTAGGCCTGGATGCGGAATTAGTACTTTATACATGGAGGGCTCACTAACTGACATGCTAACATTGGACGGAAATGCAGAGGTATTATCATGGCGGGCACGGAAAGGTAATTACATGACATACATGGGGCATGGGTGCATGGATAGGGTGCGAGTGGGGGACACACTGGATACCTGAAAATTTCTATTTCCTCACTATCTGAGTTGATCACATGGCACTCACTCACACTATCTGAGTTGATCACATGGCACTCACACTATCTGAGTTGATCCCATGGCACTCACACTGTCTGAGTTGAATAAATGGCACTCACACTGTCTGAGTTGATCACATAGCACTCACACTATCTGAGTTGATCACATGGCGCTCACACTATCTGAGTTGATCACATGGCACTCATTAACACTATCTGAGTTGATCACATGGCACTCACTCACACTATCTGAGTTGATCACATGGCGCTCACACTATCTGAGTTGATTACATGGCACTCACACTATCTGAGTTGATCACATGGCACTCACTATCAGAGTTGATCACATGGCACTGACACTATTTGAGTTGATCACATGGCACTCACACTATCTTAGTTGGATACATGGCACTCACACTATCTGAGTTGATCACTTGGCACTCACACTATCTGAGTTGATCCCATGGCACTCACACTGTCTGAGTTGAATAAATGGCACTCACACTGTCTGAGTTGATCACATGGCACTCACACTATCTGAGTTGATCACATGGCACTCACACTATCTGAGTAGATCACATGGCACTCACTCACCCTATCTGAGTTGATCACATGGCACTCACTCACCCTATCTGAGTTGATCACATGGCACTCACACTATCTGAGTTGATCACATGGCACTCATTCACACTATCTGAGTTGATCACATGGCACTCACTCACACTATCTAAGTTGATCACAAAGCGCTCACACTATCTGAGTTGATCACATGGCACTCACACTATTGTGGTAAATAAAATTACCGGGACTATTTTTCTATACATTAAATGACAATAAGGATAGCTCAATAAATGAGAGGCAGAGTCCGTGGTATCTGAGTCATACGGGCTTTAATTAAGTGGCTCGAGTCACTGGACATCAGGTTCCATCACCACTAAGGTTCAGGAAGGGATATTCAACATTTTATTAACATCACACATTATATATAGTAAAACAGTATAATTGAAATGAATACAGTAGGCGTAACAAGTGAAAAAGAGAGTGATAAGAACACATAGGCGTAAAAGAAGGCGTGTACAGGGGCGTACACGGAGGTGTGTGCTGGAAGCATCACAGAAGTGTCATAGGTGGGTGGATGCATGGAGAAATTCTGCAGGGTCAGCAGAAACCTTTACCACATATGCGCGCGCAACTGAGCATGACGTGGTTTTGACGTTTAACTGGGGAGAGCTGGGGGGCTTGACTTTAGCACTAGTAGAGGAGTCTGGTGTCTGGGATGTCAGAACGACCTGTACCTATAGCATATCTGGTATCTTGTGTTTGGGGGATGTATTATCTGAAGTAAAAGGTCTCTCGGGCAGAGGCCGTACAATACTGAATGCTAGTGGGTGCATACGTGTCTTTGTGCAATGCGCGGGTGTAGGAGAGTAGGGTCTGATATCCTATGGTCACCCCAATTTTTTGCTTTTTGCTTCACTGGTTTTCGACTTACTGAGGCTGTGGGCCTGCTAATCAGACCCCCAGCCTGATGTTCTCTCTCTAAATTCATAATACATGTGCTATAGGTACATACCACAATTGGAAATGGACTCCTTGTCAGCCCCTGTACTATGCACTATAGGTGCTCAGGGCATAGGTGCCACCAAGGCCTACCAGGGGCTGAAGCATAGCTTTTGCCACCCCTGGCTGGTTCTTAAATTGACACAACTGGCTGATCACTCAGCTGGGGCAAGTGGGTGTAATCACCCCTTGCTTAGATATAGTATACCTATATCTAAACCTATATCTGGACACATATATAGCCTGTAAGCCACTCCTATGGAAGGCCTCATCAATCCTGGGGGCAGAGTGTGTGGTTTTATGTGAGATGGAGCTCTGGCATGAGCTGAGCCTGTCTGCAGCTGTCGGGAACAACTCCCTAAGCTGATCCGGGATAATGCCATACCATATACTCTTAAGCGCCTTATAATCCTCGCGGTTATATAGCAACTTTGGTTTGGCTTTATCAAAACATGTCGTGTAAGGTGTCATACGAATTGGAATACTACCCCCTCGCCAGTTCTGGCGACGGGGGTAGCATTCCACCCTTCTAGAGGGATAAGACATGTTACTTTACTGAAACGCAGTTGATTTAAAATGAGCCTCAGATCCACAAAATGGATGCCTCTGCCACAGACACGGGTCTGGCCTCCTGCTGCTGACCGAAACTCAGCATATGGTGGCCTGGACAAAGAGTTTCCTGTCGCAGGGCGGTGTCAAACCACCCCAGACAGGAGATAGTGGATTGTAGTAGGGAGGTTTCAAAGAAACCAGACACTGCCTGGGGAGCACAAGGCTGCCCCTTGCATAATCCGGCCAAACCGGTTCTGGGGCCTCCCAGCCCCTGTCCCAGCGCGGCCTGGATCAAAGGAAAGGGGTGTAACCACCCCCTTCCTGGGTCCCACCCATAGGAGGGAACCTAGCAGGATGTCCAGCCCACCAGATTCGAATAAGAGTGGGAGCAGTGCCAATGCAACTCAGATCATCCTGAAGAAACATAAGAAACGAATTCTGGACCCTTCGACTTTCTACTCAACGCAGAAGACTGAAGAATCTCCCTTGTGGTCAAGGAGTGACCACCCTGTGCAAACAGGTACCATCCAGCCCTCGACCCTTGCTTTGTTGCAGTTCCCGCCGGAACTCGAGCGACAGAGATCGACGAGATCAAGCTTGCCTGCCTTCTCCCTGCCCGATCCACAGTCCCTGCAGAGCTGAGACCAGTGGAGGCGACCGGAAGCGTGGGGCACGCCATCTTGAAAAGGCCACGAGACGCTGACCGTGCAGCCCACAAGTGATCCTCGAAGCTGTGCACCGGGGTTTGAGAAGCCCCCACCCCGAGCTACACTTGCACCAAAGCTACCCCCTCCACACTCGACGAGTGCTGCGTGGGGCCCTTCTGCTTGTGGCGGCTCGACGCGTTGGCCCGGTCACTTGCCAGCTGGCTTGTGGCCCCTGTGCCAACGAAAACTGAAATACAACTTGCTTTTCTGGTTGCTCCCGATCTGCACCAGCTCCTGTGAAAAGGAGCCCCCACTCTGACCCTCCTGGTTCGAGTGATAAGCAATCTCCCGGTTCCGCGTGGATTGCTTTTGCCAAGTGCTGTTTGCTGCAATCTTGAAGCCGACAGTGCTGACGGCGAGAGCCTACGTGGGACAGATCGTGACCTGCTCCTGGACATCGCAGATGCCCCAGAGCCCACGTGACAGCGGAGAGAAGCCTATCGACAACCACCTGATTGCGCCCGACATTGCCTGGTTCCTTCCTGGTTCCACCCTGGTCACTGCTGAGTGACCCAGACTCTGTCCCCTCTGCTTTCAGGTACTTTTCTACTTCGAGTCAAATTGAGATCCCTGGGCACACGCTCACTATCCTTTCACACCACTGTAGGTTCACTACCAAACTTAATCAGGGAATACAGAGGAGATTTGAGAAGATTAAATATAAATTTCCACAACAAAAATTTGAACGTTCACAGTCTAATTTTTAATCAAAAACACATTACATATAAAAAATTCTTACACTTAGCAACACAATTAAAAACGATTCAAAGAGATTTTCTTTGAAAAAGAATAAAATACAGCAATTAATTATTATATTTCATAGCACATGTTTGTCAAAAGCAAGTTAAAAAACATGGAGAGATATATACATGACATATTATAAAATCAATGGTGACACATGAAAGCAGATATACAATAACCTGACACGAAAGAAAAAGAAACCCCCTCAATTATCTGTGGCCTCTAGATGTCCTTGCCACTACTGATGAAGACGCATTTTCCAACAGAGAATCCAACTAGGCCTAGCGAACAACCGATATACAGGCATTTTTGATACTGTTGTTCAGCTTTACATATAAAAATTAGAAGCCTTTGGATCTACTCATCAGTAGTGGCAAGGACATCTAGAGGCCACAGATAATTGAGGGGGTTTCTTTTTCTTTCGTGTCAGGTTATTGTATATCTGCTTTCATGTGTCACCATTGATTTTATAATATGTCATGTATATATCTCTCCATGTTTTTTAACTTGCTTTTGACAAACATGTGCTATGAAATATAATAATTAATTGCTGTATTTTATTCTTTTTCAAAGAAAATCTCTTTGAATCGTTTTTAATTGTGTTGCTAAGTGTAAGAATTTTTTATATGTAATGTGTTTTTGATTAAAAATTAGACTGTGAACGTTCAAATTTTTGTTGTGGAAATTTATATTTAATCTTCTCAAATCTCCTCTGTATTCCCTGATTAAGTTTGGTAGTGAACCTACAGTGGTGTGAAAGGATAGTGAGCGTGTGCCCAGGGATCTCAATTTGACTTGTTGTCACTGTACCCTGTTCCCTGGTGATAGTGGGGTACTCTCTCTCTTGATAACTTTTCTACTTCGATCCACCCTTGGATCCCACCGGACACTTCTGCTTCACATCGCCTGCAGCTGCAACAGCTTCAAGCACCAAGAGCCTGCGTGTCAAAACCCGACGCCACTTCGACCCTGTGCACCCACGGCCTGTGGGTGAGGTAACATTGCAACGCCGGTGTTCCTACACTGGTACACACCTCTAGGGTCTGTGTCTAAAGTTTTGTTCCTCTAGGTTCAGCGGAAGTATCTTTTAACTCACTTTATGTAACTTTTACGCACCATTGACATTGCATTGGTGCGAGCCGCACTTTCCGTGCTGCACCCGTCTCCTGTGGGCTACTCCCGACTTCAGCATTGCTAGTCCTGACTGCTCCCAGCGAATCTCTAGGCCCTAGGCCTAACCACTGTTCGATTGGTATCTCTTATACCTCTTTTTTAGTATATGGTTTAAGTGGCCACCGGCCCTTATCCAAAATTGTGCAACTTCATATGTTATACTGTGCTTTTGATTTAACGCTTGTGCCCCTTTCCTCATAAAGAGTACTGGGGAGTAATTTAGAAATAAATACATATATTTTTATAATATATACTTGTGTGGTGTCCTTTCATTTGATTACAGGATTGTATGTGGTAAAACAGCTCGCTTAACACGACCTCTTAAGTTAAGCCTTTAAGGCTGCTTAGTCCATGCTACCTCTAGGATAGCTTGTCTAACAAGGTTGACTTACAACCAGACATCTTTGGGGTTTGTTTGGACTGATACCAAGTGGTTCCAGAATTGGAAACACTACATATCAGGCCAACTTCTCACATTGGTGTGCAGCGGTGCGGATTTGAGCTTGCTGTTTGTTTTACCATTGCAATCTTTACATCAAATTGAAAGATCACATCAAGTACCTTAGGTACATATAAATCAAAAGCTTAGCATATTAAGTTCTACTGAACTTAGTAGTTGTAGATTAAAGGGATTAGCACACCCTGACTACAACTCACTAGCAAGGTACAGTAGGAAAACACTCAGTGTAGGTAAGTGCATCACTTACACCTCACTAGCAGTCATGTCTGATACAGGTAGAGCCTCAGGCTCTGCTCCTGTAATAGTTGATCCTATAGGGGCAACATCCAGATATGACAACCTTAGCCACAAAGACCTGAGTGCCTTGTGCACAGCCAGGGGGCTAAAAAAGGGCAGAGGCCCTACCATTCCTTCCCTAATAGCTCTCCTAGAAAAGGATGACTTAGATAAGGTGAGTCAGGCTCCCTTAGAATCAGGTGAAGGGTTAAACTCCCCTGAGAATGAGAATCTTCCAGAAGATGAAGAAGAGGAGGAGGAAGAGGAAGGCTCAGATTTAGAAGAGCCTGAAGATCAGGATCAGAGGGGAAACCAGGTACAGGTTGCCAGGCTTAACCAGGCCAACCTAGACCTACATGAGAATGGAGAGGGCCAGCACCACTCCAGATCTCATAACCAAATTCTCCCAGGTAACAGGAGGGTGAGATCTCAATCAGGGGATTCTCATCTTTCTAGTGCCTCAAGAGAATCTCAGAGAGGGATGACTCCCTCCCAGAGGAAAGAGCATAGGGCCAGAATGAGGGCTGTCCAACTCCAGATAGAGAGGGAGGAGGTAGCTCTGGCTCAAGCTAAGCTTACCTTGGCTCAAGCTAAACTTACCTTGGCAAGGGAGCAAAAATTGAGTGGCTTAGATGCCACTGGTGGCAGCAAAGTTCCTAAAGAAAAAGACAGGGCCTATGACAATAGAAACCTGACAAAAATTGTGCCCCCCCTACAAGGAAGGGGATGACATCCACAAGTGGATGACTGCTCTTGAGAGGGCCTGCATGGTACAGCAGGTCCCTGAGGATCAGTGGGCAGCAATTTTATGGTACTCCTTTTCTGAGAAAGGGAGGGACAGACTCCTCACTGTTAGACCTGAGGATGCCAAAAACTACTCTGTTCTGAAGAGTGCTCTTATTGAAGGGTTTGGCCTAACCACTGAGCAATACAGGTTGTTGTTCAGAGACACCCAAAAAGCACAGACTCAGGACTGGACTGATTTTGTTGATTGTGCCACTAAGGCTCTGGAGGGTTGGCTGCAGGGAAGTAAAGTTTTAGACTATACAGGATTGTACAATCTTATGATGAGAGAGCAGATCCTTAATAACTGTCAGAACCAGCTGTTGCATCAATACCTTGTTGACTCTGATTTGACCTCTCCCCAAGAATTGGGAAAGAAGGCAGACAAATGGGTCAGAACAAGGATTAAGCAGAAAAACCAGAACCAAGGTGACCAGAAGAAAACAGACCAGAAGGGTGGGAATCAGAAAGATAAGGAAAAGGACCAGAAGTCTTCAGGCCCCCAAACTAGCAATAAGGAGGGGGGTTCCCAAAATGGAAACAAGAAAAAGAAGAATGATGGCCCAAAGAAACCTTGGTGTAATACCTGCAAATCAGTTTCACACTGGGGCAGTGAATGCACTAAGAAAAATCCAGTCCCCGCCACTGCAGCTCCTAAAGCACCTGCACCCCCTAGTACAGTTAGCAGTGGTGGTACACAGCCAAAGGGTTTAGTAGGGTTGACCCTGGGTACTGAGGTGGAATCTGGCCTAGTCAGAATCCCCACACAGGCAGTTCTCCTATATGATGTGGACTTATCTTTGACCACTGCAGTAAGCCCCAGTAATCTGGGCAAATATAGGCAGACTCCCTTAATCAATGAGAAACTGGCTCAGGCCTACAGGGACACTTGTGCCAGTGTCACTATGGTGACACCTGACTTTGTGGACCCTGGTCAGATTGTACTAGGTGAAAGTTACCTAGTGACCAATGCAAGCAACTCCACTACTTCACATAGTGTGGCTGTTGTGAACTTCTCCTGGGGAGGGGTAGATGGCCTAAAGAAAGTTGTTGTGAGTGCAGACCTCCCAGTAGACTGTCTGTTAGGCAATGATCTTTAAAGCTCAGTTTGGTCAGAAGTGGAGTACAGGACTCATGCAGAAATGCTAGGGATTTCAGCTCATGTCCTTGCAGTAACAAGGTCTCAGGCTAAGAAGTGCCTTCCTGAACCAGTGGTGGATCTTGAAACAATAGACCAACCACAACCCAAGAGAAGGAGCAAGAGGGTTAAGGCTGTGCCTTCCCACTTGCCCCAGGTTGAGGATCAAGTTTCACAGGAAACTGATTCTGCAGTCCAAGAGGAGACTGTCTCAGAGGAGCTTGAACCTGATCAGGTTGAGTTTCTGGGGACAGGGGGACCCTCAAGGGCAGACCTGGGGCAGGCCCAATTAGATTGCCCTTCACTTGAACCCCTCAGACAGCAAGCTGCTGCTGAGGCTGCAGGGAATGCTCAAGGTACCCATAGAGTGTATTGGGATGAAGGACTCCTTTATTCAGAGGCTAGAGACCCCAAGCCTGGCACAACCAGGAGGTTGGTTATACCTTTGAAGTTTAGGGGTTTCCTTCTTACCTTGGCCCATGATATTCCCCTTGCAGGACACCTAGGCCAGAATAAGACTTGGGACAGGCTTGTTCCACACTTTCACTGGCCTCACATGTCAGAAAATGTCAAGGAGTTTTGTCGCTCCTGTGTCACTTGCCAAGCCAGTGGTAAGTCAGGTGGCACAACAAAGGCCCCCCTGATACCACTACCTGTGGTGGGGGAACCCTTTGAAAGAGTTGGAATAGACATTGTGGGTCCCATGGATCCTCCAACAGCATCTGGGCACAGATTTATACTGGTGGTAGTGGATCATGCCACCAGGTACCCAGAGGCAATTCCCCTGAGGACCACCACAGCTCCTGTGGTGGCAAAAGCCCTCATTGCAGTTTTCTCAAGAGTGGGCTTTCCAAAGGAGGTTCTTTCAGACAGAGGTACCAACTTTATGTCTGGATACTTGAAAGCAATGTGGAAAGAGTGTGGAGTAAACTATAAGTTTACCACACCCTACCATCCACAGTGCAATGGGCTTGTTGAAAGGTTCAACAAGACCCTAAAGGGAATGATAAAAGGTTTACCAGAGAAGCTTAGGCGGAAATGGGACATCCTTTTACCCTGCTTGCTCTTTGCTTACAGAGAGGTCCCACAGAAGGGGGTTGGCTACAGCCCTTTTGAACTTTTGTTTGGCCACCCTGTAAGGGGTCCATTGAGTTTGGTGAAGGAAGGATGGGAGTTACCTCTCAAAAAGCCTAAACTAGACATTGTGGACTATGTACTTGGTCTCCGCTCCAGGATGGCTGAATACATGGAGAGAGCATCCAAAAACCTTGAGGCCAGTCAAGAATTACAGAAAGCTTGGCATGACCAAAAGGCTGTTCTGGTTGAGTTCCAGCCAGGGCAGAAGGTGTGGGTGTTGGACCCAGTGGGCCCAGCAGCTCTCCAGGACCAATAGACTGGACCCTACCCTATCATTGAGAGAAAGGGAGAAGTCACCTATGTGGTTGACTTTGGTACCCCTAGGAGCCCCCACAGGGTGCTCCATGTAAACCGTTTGAAAGCATTTGTTGACAGGGAGGACATGAGTCTCCTTATGGCCACAGATGGGGATCAGGAGGAAGAGAGTGACCCTCTCCCAGACCTGCTTTCCCAGAACCCTGATGATGGTTCAGTTGATGGAGTAGCCTTGGCAGGCAGCCTCACTGAGCAGCAACAGGTGGACTGCAGACAGGTGTTGCAGGCCCACAGACATATGTTTTCACTCACACCCAGCCAGACTAACTGGTGCACCCATGAGGTGGACACTGGTGACAGTCTGCCTGTGAAGAATAAGATCTACAGGCAACCTGACCATGTCAGGGATTGTATAAAGGCTGAGGTGCAAAAGATGTTGGAGCTTGGTGTGATTGAGCCATCAGAGAGCCCATGGGCTAGCCCAGTGGTCCTTGTGCCAAAACCTCATACCAAAGATGGGAAGAGAGAAATGAGGTTTTGTGTGGACTACAGAGGTCTCAATGCTGTCACTAGGACAGATGCTCATCCCATTCCAAGAGCAGATGAGCTCATTGATAAATTGGCTTCTGCCAAGTTTCTGAGCACATTTGATTTGACAGCTGGCTACTGGCAAATCAGACTAGCTGAAGAGTCAAAAGCCAAAACAGCATTCTCTACCCCTAGTGGACATTATCAATTTGTGGTAATGCCCTTTGGTTTGAAGAATGCACCTGCCACCTTCCAAAGGTTGGTGAATCAAGTCCTTGCTGGGTTGGATGACTTTTGTGCAGCATATCTAGATGATATTGCTGTCTTTAGCTCCACCTGGGAGGATCACCTGATCCACCTGAAGAAGGTTCTGGAGGCCCTGCAAAAGGCAGGCCTGACTATCAAGGCTACTAAGTGCCAGATAAGGCAGAGCAAGGTTGTGTACTTGGGCCACCTAGTAGGTGGGGGTCAAGTTCAACCACTGGAGAGCAAGATCCAGACCATACAGGACTGGGCTCCTCCAAATACCCAGACACAAGTCAGAGCCTTCTTGGGCCTGACTGGGTATTACAGAAAATTTGTAAAGAACTATGGGTCCATTGTGACACCATTGAATGACTTGACATCCAAGAAGATGCCCAAAAAGGTTCAGTGGACAGTTAGCTGTCAAAAGGCATTTGATGACCTGAAGAAGGCCATGTGCTCTGCACCTATCCTGAAGAGTCCTGACTACTCCAAACAGTTCATTGTACAGACAGATGCTTCTGAGTTGGGGGTGGGAGCTGTGCTTTCACAACTTAATCAAGATGGTCAAGACCAGCCCATTGCTTTTATTAGCAGAAGGCTGACCCCCAGGGAGAAACGTTGGTCAGCTATTGAGAGGGAGGCCTTTGCTGGGGTTTGGGCCCTGAAGAAGTTGAGGCCATACTTGTTTGGTACTCACTTCCTAATTCAGACAGACCATAAGCCCCTCTTGTGGCTAAATCAGATGAAGGGTGAAAATCCCAAACTGCTCAGGTGGTCCATTTCCCTACAGGGGATGGACTTTACAGTGGAGCACCGACCAGGGACTGACCATGGTAATGCAGATGGTCTCTCCAGGTACTTCCACTTAGAACATGAAGACTTATCTGGTCAAGGTTAAGTTTAATGTCCCTGCGTTTGGGGGGGGGGGGTTGTGTAGGAGAGTAGGGTCTGCTATCCTATGGTCACCCCAATTTTTTGCTTTTTGCTTCACTGGTTTTCGACTTACTGAGGCTGTGGGCCTGCTAATCAGACCCCCAGCCTGCTGTTCTCTCTCTAAATTCATAATACATGTGCTATAGGTACATACCACAATTGGAAATGGACTCCTTGTCAGCCCCTGTACTATGCACTATAGGTGCTCAGGGCATAGGTGCCACCAAGGCCTACCAGGGGCTGAAGCATAGCTTTTGCCACCCCTGGCTGGCTCTTAAATTGACACAACTGGCTGATCACTCAGCTGGGGCAAGTGGGTGTAATCACCCCTTGCTTAGATATAGTATACCTATATCTAAACCTATATCTGGACACATATATAGCCTGTAAGCCACTCCTATGGAAGGCCTCATCAATCCTGGGGGCAGAGTGCGTGGTTTTATGTGAGATGGAGCTCTGGCATGAGCTGAGCCTGTCTGCAGCTGTCGGGAACAACTCCCTAAGCTGATCCGGGATAATGCCATACCATATACTCTTAAGCGCCTTATAATCCTCGCGGTTATATAGCAACTTTGGTTTGGCTTTATCAAAACATGTCGTGTAAGGTGTCATACGAATTGGAATACTACCCCCTCGCCAGTTCTGGCAACGGGGGTAGCATTCCACCCTTCTAGAGGGATAAGACATGTTACTTTACTGAAACGCGGTTGATTTAAAATGAGCCTCAGATCCACAAAATGGATGCCTCTGCCACAGACACGGGTCTGGCCTCCTGCTGCTGACCGAAACTCAGCATATGGTGGCCTGGACAAAGAGTTTCCTGTCGCAGGGCGGTGTCAAACCACCCCAGACAGGAGATAGTGGATTGTAGTAGGGAGGTTTCAAAGAAACCAGACACTGCCTGGGGAGCACAAGGCTGCCCCTTGCATAATCCGGCCAAACCGGTTCTGGGGCCTCCCAGCCCCTGTCCCAGCGCGGCCTGCATCAAAGGAAAGGGGTGTAACCACCCCCTTCCTGGGTCCCACCCATAGGAGGGGACCTAGCAGGATGTCCAGCCCACCAGATTCGAATAAGAGTGGGAGCAGTGCCAATGCAACTCGGATCATCCTGAAGAAACATAAGAAACGAATTCTGGACCCTTCGACTTTCTACTCAACGCAGAAGACTGAAGAATCTCCCTTGTGGTCAAGGAGTGACCACCCTGTGCAAACAGGTACCATCCAGCCCTCGACCCTTGCTTTGTTGCATTTCCCGCCGGAACTCGAGCGACAGAGATCGACGAGATTAAGCTTGCCTGCCTTCTCCCTGCCCGATCCACAGTCCCTGCAGAGCTGAGACCAGTGGAGGCGACCGGAAGCGTGGGGCACGCCATCTTGAAAAGGCCACGAGACGCTGACCGTGCAACCCACGAGTGATCCTCGAAGCTGTGCACCGGGGTTTGAGAAGCCCCCACCCCGAACTACACTTGCACCAAAGCTACCCCCTCCACACTCGACGAGTGCTGCGTGGGGCCCTTCTGCTTGTGGCGGCTCGACGCGTTGGCCCGGTCCCTTGCCAGCTGGCTTGTGGCCCCTGTGCCGACGAAAACTGAAATACAACTTGCTTTTCTGGTTGCTCCAGATCTGCACCAGCTCCTGTGAAAAGGAGCCCCCACTCTGACCCTCCTGGTTCGAGTGATAAGCAATCTCCCGGTTCCGCGTGGATTGCTTTTGCCAAGTGCTGTTTGCTGCAATATTGAAGCCGACGGTGCTGACGGCGAGAGCCTACGTGGGACAGATCGTGACCTGCTCCTGGACGTCGCAGATGCCCCAGAGCCCACGTGACAGCGGAGAGAAGCCTATCGACAACCACCTGATTGCGCCCGACATTGCCTGGTTCCGTCCTGGTTCCACCCTGGTCACTGCTGAGTGACCCAGACTCTGTCCCCTCTGCTTTCAGGTACTTTTCTACTTCGATCCACCCTTGGATCGCACCGGACACTTCTGCTTCACATCGCCTGCAGCTGCAACAGCTTCAAGCACCAAGAGCCTGCGTGTCAAAACCCGACGCCACTTCGACCCTGTGCACCCACGGCCTGTGGGTGAGGTAACATTGCAACGCCGGTGTTCCCACACTGGTACACACCTTTAGGGTCTGTGTCTAAAGTTTTGTTCCTCTAGGTTCAGCGGAAGTATCTTTTAACTCACTTTATGTAACTTTTACGCACCATTGACATTGCATTGGTGCGAGCCGCACTTTCCGTGCTGCACCCGTCTCCTGTGGGCTACTCCCGACTTCAGCATTGCTAGTCCTGACTGCCCCTAGCGAATCTCTAGGCCCTAGGCCTAACCACTGTTCGATTGGTATCTCTTATACCACTTTTTTAGTATATGGTTTAAGTGGCCACCGGCCCTTATCCAAAATTGTGCAACTTTATATGTTATACTGTGCTTTTGATTTAATGCTTGTGCCCCTTTCCTCATAAAGAGTACTGGGGAGTAATTTAGAAATAAATACATATATTTTTATAATATATACTTGTGTGGTGTCCTTTCATTTGATTACAGGATTGTATGTGGTAAAACAGCTCGCTTAACACGACCTCTTAAGTTAAGCCTTTAAGGCTGCTTAGTCCATGCTACCTCTAGGATAGCTTGTCTAACAAGGTTGACTTACAACCAGACATCTTTGGGGTTTGTTTGGACTGATACCAAGTGGTTCCAGAATTGGAAACACTACATATCAGGCCAACTTCTCACAGTGGGCCATGGGCCTACTATGGTAACGGGTGCAGTAAATTACTTGTAAGGAGACAGGAAGGCCGGGCCCTTTGCTCTGCAGCCGGGAATATGTTTACCTATTTCACTAGACTGGAATGTGTTTTTGCGGAGGCTGAGCAGATAACTGTAGGCAAAATACCGTCTTGGCAGGCAGGCCAGGCCGAGCCGGGCACCGCTTGGCTGGGCAGGAAGAAAGATAGAGGTCAGGGATGCATACCTAAACTGCAGCTTTCAGAGACAGAAGAGGCTCGGAGCCTCAATTAAGGGCCTGGCTCGACTGAGCCAGAAAAACGTGGAAAACGTGTACTTTGCAATATTTAAAAGTGCACCATGTAAATGCATTGGAAATGTAGGCCTGGATGCGGAATTAGTACTTTATACATGGAGGGCTCACTAACTGACATGCTAACATTGGACGGAAATGCAGAGGTATTATCATGGCGGGCACGGAAAGGAAATTACATGACATACATGAGGCACGGGTGCATGGATAGGGTGCGAAAGGGGGACACACTGGATACCTGAAAATTTCTATTTCCTCATTCCCTCCTTGGCCTCTACTGCGCCCTTTAGGATATATCTATTTTCATGAGACCATCTATTTGTTCGTATAACATCATTTGCTCATCTTTTTTCATTCGGGCACGGGAACGTGAACGTGGATGGGGAATACAAGCTGTGGCGCACAAGCCGCAAATCGCTGGCCCACATTGCAGACAGAGACAACAACTGAATACTATAAGGAATACTAGTCCTAGGAACAACAGTACTTTCCATCCCCAGGCTGATATCACACTCCAGAGCCAACCGGACCAAGTCCAGGTGCCTGGATTCTGGTGCATCTGGTGAGCTATGTTATGAAGCCTTGTTATTGCTTTATACACTGATGGTGCGTTATTAGGAATAAACACACAACAACTAGATCCGATCACTCTACAAGCTCCGCCCCTATCGGCCAGGATGACGTCAAGTACAAGGCGGTTTTGAAGAACAACAAGTCTCATAGCAGACTGCTCTTCGGTCAGGTTACCTAAAGCGAAAGTAGTTTCGTTCACTACTGCTTCAAGAGTTCGTGTTAACCTGCGTATTATCTTGCTGTTTTGGACGGGACCTATGAACCAGAAGTATCCTTTAATATAATCCTTATACTGGTCCCATGCTGACTCAGAATAATCGATAACAGGAGGAAGGTCTCTCTTATGTCTTACATGCACAAGATGTGAATTTCGATGATAATCGGATGGGGCTAGAAAAACAGGTGGTAATAGGAACGCAATGTAACACGTTCCATCCCAATCTAATGGCAGACGTACATAAGCTGTCTGACCACATATAAAATAAGAATGGCGGGAAGCTTTGAAAATAGACTTTCCTTTATCGCTGAATTCGACCACAGTATTACAATCACTGTGTCCTAGATGTACTGAACCATTCTTTCTGACGCATAATTCACCTTTTACTGGTTACTGTTATAAACGGCAAGTCCGAATTAGTCTCGGACTGAACGTTCAGAATCATGAGGTTAAGGGTAAAATTTCCTAATCCATACACTTCATTTTCTAGATCGGTCCCTGTCCTTTGGGGAAGACCGTCCTTGTCTGGGAAACATGCTTGATTCATAACTGTATTCAAGTTCCCCCATATCCAATTGCCTTGGGAAACTTTGGACTTACTGTCTAATGAAGACATTAAAATAAACCATGCTCCGCACGAACCATTATGTGTAAACGGATAGGGAAAGAGGGGCAGAGCTCCCTTCATTTTCTGGTAAGGTGGGAGTCGGCCACATACCCAGCAATTCGTGACATTGCTGGTCTGGTGAGAATGGTGTAACATACGGATAAAAGTGTTGTTGCGCAGTGCTAGTCGATAGGGTAGTTCGTGAGTGTGCTCTATGGTGTCATTGAAAGAAGAATGTACATGTGAACCATGAGGAGGAAAGAAAACATGTAACGTCCAGCTTATACATATGATCGTAATACTCAGAAAAAACATAAAAAGCAATGTAATGATGCATCTGCTAGGCAGATTTTTACAGTATTTCATTTTCTTGACTTTCTGTCTATCTCTCTCACTATTTGGGTCTATCTCATTCATGCCAGAAACCTGTCTAACCGCTTCACCCGAGGGGGACTTAAACAATTAAACGCTGTTTGACTTACTAGACCTTAGCTTAGCTTTATACTCCTGTTGCGGAGTTTTCTCTGACAGAGGGAGTTTAGTGTCGGTATCAGTATCGGGGCAGTCCTTGGGAAATGTCTCTGGACACCGTCCATGAAAACGCTTGACGTGGCTGGAATGGAGCCACGCTTTTCTTCCCTCAACCTTCACTGCGGTCCTCGTGGTCATCAACACCAGTTTCGGTTCCCTCCACCTGGGCTCCAGAGGGCTTGAGCGATCGAAGTTCCGTATGTATACCAGGTCACCTGGAACGATTTCATGCGGTTTCACTTGGGTGTTGTCCGGGAAGGCAGCCGCGACCTGTGAATGACAAGAGAGTAGTGCAGACATCAAGGAAGCCAGGTAATCTGTCAGCATATTACTATCAACATCAGTGATCGTACGCGGCATAGGCGTACCCCACATATTGGGTGGTCGACCGAAGACCACTTCGTACGGGGATAGTCCGGTTCTGGAATGAGCTACCATACGCATGTAAAAGAGGGCAACCGGCAGGGCTACCATCCAATCTACACCTTTTTCTGCACAGACCTTCGCTAACCGTGTTTTCAGAGTCTGATTATGTCTCTCGACGAGACCAGCTGCTTCGGGGTGTCGTACGCAGTGAAATTTCCACTGGTATCCTAACAGGAGTGATACCTGTATCATGAGTTCGGACGAGAATGGCTGTCCATTATCTGAGTACACGACACGGGGCAAACCGTATCGCGGGAAAAACTCACGAGCCAACTGTTTGGCAGTAGTTACAGCAGTGTAATCTGGGACTGGGTAAGCTTCTGTCCATCTGGAAAGGGCACATACAACTACGAGGACATACTTGAATCCTCGGCATCTGTCCATCTGGATATAATCCATCTGGAGGACTTCAAAAGGATGGTCAGGAGGATGGAATCCACCTTGTTCCACGGGAATGCCTTTGCCTGGATTGAACTGACAACAGATCATACAGGTACGTACTTTCTGTTTAGCTGCTGCACGTAAATGTTTGTTGAACCAAAGGTTCTGGATGCTGTCTAGCATGGCTTTTTCTCCTAAGTGTGCCGGACTATGTGCTGTGTTAATGATAACTTGAACCATAGAGTTGGGGAGAAACCATGTGGCTTTTCCCTTTGTCATCCATCCCTGATCTGTCTGGACCCCTCCTTGTTCAGTCCATTTCTTGATTTCGTCTGGAGTGGCATGTGTCTGTATGTCGAGTACATCTTGTGTGGGATCCCGGACTGTCATGCAATGCGTCAGTGAAGTTACTTCGGTCTTTGTCGTGTCAGTCGGTATGTCTGTTTGAGTCTGAGCTGTAAGCTTGGCTGTTCGATCTGCCAGGTCGTTACCCTGGGAAATGATGTCAGTAACTTTAGTATGTGCTTTACACTTCATGATGGCAATGGCTGTAGGCAAGTGTATTGCTTCTAACAGAGCTTGAATGAGGGGACCGTGCTGGATTTTGGCTCCATGGGAAGTCATAAAACCTCTCTCTTGCCAGAGAACGCCGAAGTCGTGAACGACTCCGAATGCGTACTGTGAATCTGTGTATATATTTACTTTCAGGTTCTTGGCTCGTATGCAGGCTTGGGTCAGAGCGATGAGCTCTGCTGCTTGAGCAGACAGGGTGTCAATACGATGTGTTTCTATGACTTCAGTTTCAGTAGTCACTGCATATGCGGCCACTAACTCTCCTATGCTTGTTCTCATACATAAACCATCCACATAAAGTGTCAGGTCTGGGTCGGGTAATGCAATGTCTGTCAAGTCTTGTCTTGGCTTCGTCATGGTGTTAATGACTTCCACACAGTCATGTGGCGTAGGGTCTGCTATAATCGAGGGTAACAGTGTAGCAGGGTTTAATATGTTGCAACGTCTGATCTCTATGTGTGGCTGAAACAGTGTCAGTTCATATCCTGTCAGTCGTGCTATGGTCAAGTGCTGAGTCTGTGTCCTGTTTAAGAGAACTTCCACGGAGTGTGGAACCTGTACTGTCAGGGGATGTCCTAATACTATGGAATCGCTTTGTCTGATAGCTAGAGCTGTTGCTGCAACTGATTTTAGGCACGCAGGCAGAGCCTGGGCTACTGGATCCAATGTACTAGAAAAATAAGCACAAGGCTTGTGTTTTCCTGCTTGATCTTGTGTAAGAACAGATAATGCTGTGCCATCGCGTTCAGTGACAAAAAGTGTAAAAGGTTTGCTGTAACATGGTGTCGCTAAAACAGGTGCTTGACATAGGGCTTTCTTCAATTCGTCAAAAGCAAGTGTATGTTCCTGAGTCCAAGGGAGGACAGTCGAAGTCGCTGCCTCCTGTGTTGTCAATTGTATGAGTGGCTTTGCTAGATATGCATACTGAGGAATCCATTGTCTGCAGTAAGAAGTGAGGCCAATGAAGGCCCGTACTTCCTTTTGTGTCTTGGGCTGTGGAAGATGTGCAATTAACTGGATACGGTCAGGTGTCAACTGTCTACCCCTCTTGGACAGCAAGTGTCCTAAGTAAACCACTTGCTGGGCACAGAATTGTAGCTTCGAAGGGGACACTTTATGCCCCTTTTCGGCCAGGAAATACAAGACTGTCAGTGATGCACGTTCGCAATCACGTTCTGTTCGTCCTGTGATCAATAGATCATCAACATACTGGAGCAGGGCAGTGTCAGTAGGCATGTGAATACTGTCTAGCTGTCATTTCAGTGCTTGGCTGTAAATACTAGGGCTTTCTGTGAACCCTTGAGGAGCACGTGCAAATTTGAAGCTTCGGCCATTTAAACAGAATCCGAAAAGATACTGGCTTTCCGGATGAATGGGGACACTAAAGAAGGCGTTCTTGAGATCAATTACAGTGAAGAACGCAGCTTCGGAATCAATGGCAGTCAATAGGGAGGAAATGTCTGGGACCACTGGGTACTGGGGTATGATGCATTTGTTTAGTTCTCGAAGGTCGATCACCAGTCTGTAGACCGGTGGTGCATTCGGGTCAGTTCGTTTAAGAATCGGGATGATAGGAGAATTACACACATTGGAGTCAGTTTCTACAACCACTCCTTGAGCAATGAGCTCTTCAATAATTTTCAGTAAGGCCACTACATCCTCAGGTGGTAACTTGTATTGTCGGATTCGGGGCAGTACAACTCCTTGTTTGAGAGTGACACGGTATGGTGTAATGTGCATGCAACCTACATCAGTTGGACCTTGCGCCCACAAATGCTGTGGTACATTCTGAAGTCTTGGATCAAAATCTCTAAACACATAGTGTCCTTTAAAATCACGTAAAAACAATCTCACTCCTTCCGGAGAACAACAAATCACTGCTCCTAGTTCTTTCAATGTCTTTATACCAAGCAAGTTTTCTGGACATGATTTAGTAAGTAACAAGTCAGTAGTACGGGACAATGGACCAACTTCTAGGGAAACTGGCTTTGACACTTCGTTAACAATAGGTTTTCCTGAAAATCCCAGGGAAACATTCTGTGAGCCTGAGAGGGGTGCCCCTGGAACCTCGTCATGACTGATGGTAGTTCTGCTTCCCCCTGTGTCAATCAAAAATTTTCTGTCTTTCCCTAATACCTGACTATGTACATAGGGACCCTCTTGATCTACAGGAACCTCGATAAGGGGCAAGCCAACCTCCCTCTCTAGGCTGTTTCATGAATACTGTTGATAATCTGGATAATCTGACTGCGCATACTGGTACATTTGCTGTGTAACATGTTGTGTGGCGGCTATGGGTTGGGGTTGGGGTACAGCTACTGTCTGTTGTGTGTTCTGAGGAGGTTGCGTGTTCTGCGTAATATTTTGTGGAACATGTTCTTGTCTAGGTGGACGCGGTCTTTCTTTCGTCTTGCCTGTAGCTATATTGTGTTTCAGAACTGCACATTCATTTATATAGTGACCTGGCTGTTTACAGTAATTGCAGTTCCCTCTAACAGGAGCTGCAGAATGACTGGTCGGTGCCATACCCCTCTTCTGACATCAGCTGGGACAGACTGGGCAACTAGTACTTTCATTTTCGTGTCTTTTATACGTCTTTGTTCGTGTTCGTGTTCTTCTCTAATCCTGTTTTGGTGATACTGTAACATTTGTAACATTTGGGAAGGGGTATTAGCTTGCCAGGTACTCTCTACCTTTAGCACTCTATTTTTAACTTGTGGTAAGGAATTCTCTACTAATTTGGTCACAAAAAGATGTGGGTACGATTCACTACTTGTTTTCAGGCCGTTATTAATAATGAAACATTTCTCGAATCTGGAATAAAAATCGCTAGTGTCTTCGTCTTGTTTCTGTTTGCAGGCTTAGATTGCATCCCAGTCTTCCTTTTTAGTTGTCAATAACCTCGGTAAAACCTGTACTAATAATTCTGGTAATTCTTTAGCTTTGTCCCCAAGGCCAGTACCAGGGGTCCGTCTATTTTCCTCGTCCTCTAATTCTGTCCAATTAATCTTTTTCTCTCCCACTTCCCATTCTTTTTCTTTAAGTTTTTCGTAAATCCCTGCAGGCAACAGAACTTTTAACATTTTAAGTATATCGGGATACGTATACTCTCCCATGCGGAGCATGTCTTTTAATTCACGGTGGAACCCTGCTGGATCTTTATCATGACACGGCACTAATTTTTTCATTTCCAATAATTCCATTTTCGTCAAAGGTGTGTATACGAATACGCGATGAAGGGTACCTCCATTATCTCTAACGGGATGAACCTCTCGTAAGGGATTCTGTCTGTCTATGTAAAATGTTTTCCTTACTGGGGGTGGAACAGGAACGAAATGTGGAGTCAGGAAAGTCCTGTATTTGTGTCGCTGTTCTAGAATAACATTAATTAAATCGGTACCTAGGCCTCTCCATCTATTTAGGAGTAACTCTTCCAATATATTATATAGGGGACCTGGATCAGAATGCTGACTTTCATATAGTGTAATGAGGTGTTGGATCTAGTCGCTGTTCGTCTGGGGAAAGATTCAAAAATGTTTGCGCTACTGAGTCATCTTTATATACGCTAGTATTTCCAGCCCATTGGACTGATGACCGGGCTAGTTCCTGTTCATGCATGGTACTAAGTTCACTGTAACCTATTTGTTGTTTCAGTACTTTATCAGTGGCTTGGAATAGATGCTCAAGAGAACATTGTTCTGGTATGGGAGAAAGAAAACTTTTCTTACATTCTGGGCGTATGGGTCTGTCAAAAGGTCTCGCCCTACCTACGTACGCTATTCTACCTGCACTCCCAGTTTCTATATCTTCGTCTTCTGAGACTTCATCATCCGCTTTCTCTGCTTCTCTCGTTGCTCTTTCCCTGTCGTGTATGTCTAGAATTTCTTTACGAATCTTTCTATACATGGATTCTATACAACCTTGTTTACTATGTTTTCCATCAGCTATGTTGTCACTCCATTTTGTCAGGACTTTCATCTCTTCTTTGCTTTTATCTGGCTGATCTTGTTCCCTTATCAAACAATTTATCAAAAACTGTAAGATCATATTTTGAGTCTCCACCTTCCTGTGTGTCATGGCCTCGTGAATACTTTCTGGTCTCTCCCCCGTTCTGATAAAGTGATATATGTTGTCTAAATGTTCCCTCATGTCTGGAAAAATAGTCAAATAGTTTGTAACACGTCGTAGACGTATGGAATATAATATCATCTGGTCTTCGCCTGGTACTGGATCATATCTGCAATCAGTAAGGTATTGTTTAAGGGCTGCGTATGTAGCTACTTTTGGTGTGCGCTGTAATGCTGCTTCTCTTAGTGTTGTTCGTTTAACTTGAGGCGGGGTGATAGGGGTACCTCCTACTGCTCCTCCTGAAGTGTGATCGTCAATTATTACTGGCTGTGCTGTCGCTGTTGCTGGTGGTAGTGTAGCTGGTAAAGTAGGTGTAGGTAAAGTAGGGTGGCCCTGGGTTACAGGTGCATTAAAAGGATTTCCAGGACCAGTGGCAGGAGAAACAGTGGGGGGGATCGTGTCATTAACAGGGTTGTGAGGATGAATAATTGGAGGAGGAGTTGTATTTGCATATTCCGGGACAGTGAAATCTAAGTAGGAAGAAAGGAAAATTTCCGCTGCGGTCTGTTTCTGACGGAGCTTAGTTGGGACCAATGGTGGCGGTAAATTACGGGGTACTACCGAGGTCGCCTTGGGCAGGCCCTCGGCGAGAAGGGGGTACATGCCTTTAATAAGGGCATTTCTTTGTCGGTCTAATTGTTCTGCTTTAACTCGTTCACCTTCTTCTAGTAGTTCTTTTTCTTGGGCTTTTTCTGATGATTCTCTACATCTTTCTGCTTTCCTAATTTCTTTCTCTGTTCTTCTATGCGCTTCTTTACGCCACAATTCTATGGCGTCTTTCTGGGATTGTCTGGCTTTCTTTTTCCACAATGCTTCTTCTACTCTCATGATGCATTCAGCATCCCATGTCCCTGAGACAGGCCATCTATATTTCTCTTCCAGATCTTTGGTATAGTCAACCCACAAGTCTAAGTACAGTATGGCATCTAAGCCATGTTTATGGTACATAAAATGTCCGGGAGTGTCCCTAGTCGGGACGGGAACTGCTTCTTCGAGTATCCCTTTCCTGGTTCCTATCTGACATAATTTCGAAAACAGCGGCATATTTGAACTTACTTGAACGTGAACACAATAAACACAGTAATGAATTGCAAACAATCATTCATACCACGACATTAAACACATTAAAAACATTTCGGACAGATACTATCTGGTACATAAAAAAACATAGTTCTGAAAATCTCAAGAAACAATACTAGAATTCTGAATTACTAGATGCACTGCTAAAACAGTACAGACATACCGGTCCCATAAAGAGACACGTCATACCGTGTCCACCTAAGTGAACACGTCTGGACCGGGCCTGTGTACCCAGACCCGTCTGGACCGGGCACAAATTAATGAACCCGTCTAGATGCGTTCCCAACAACGGTACTCACCGGGAAGCAAAACTGAAGGCCTCGGAAACTCGACACTGGACTGGACTGGACTGCTACGGCATCTGGCTGCTACTACGCATGCGCTTCGGAACAGGTGGGCCTCCAGATACCTCGGACCTTGCTCTCTCGGCTTGGGCTTGGGTCGGGACTCACCGCATTCCTCACCGCCTCGTCTGGATGCCGGACCGCAGTCTCCGTCTCCTCCGTGGGCCTGAGGGAGTTAGCAGGAAAACCCGCAGGTGTGCACAGAAAGGGGTCCGTCACGGCTGTAGAAGGGGTCAGGGGCCTGCGTTACATCGCCGGCGCATGGGGAAGGGGAGGGGTCCCTGTTCGGGCACCAGATTATGTGGTAAATAAAATTACTGGGACTATTTTTCTATACATTAAATGACAATAAATGAGAGGCAGAGTCCGTGGTATCTGAGTCATACGGGCTTTAATTAAGTGGCTCGAGTCACTGGACATCAGGTTCCATCACCACTAAGGTTCAGGAAGGGATATTCAACATTTTATTAACATCACACATTATATATAGTAAAACAGTATAATTGAAATGAATACAGTAGGCGTAACAAGTGAAAAAGAGAGTGATAAGAACACATAGGCGTAAAAGAAGGCGTGTACAGGGGCGTACACGGATGTGTGTGCTGGAAGCGTCACAGAAGTGTCATAGGTGGGTGGATGCATGGAGAAATTCTGCAGGGTCAGCAGAAACCTTTACCACATATGCGCGCGCAACTGAGCATGACGTGGTATTGACGTGTCACTGGGGAGAGCTGGGGGGCTTGACTTTAGCACTAGTAGAGGAGTCTGGTGTCTGGGATGTCAGAACGACCTGTACCTATTGCATATCTGGTATCTTGTGTTTGGAGGATGTATTATCTGAAGTAAAAGGTCCCTCTGGCAGAGGCCGTACAATACTGAATGCTAGTGGGTGCATACGTGTCTTTGTGCAATGCGCGGGCCATGGGCCTACTATGGCAACGGGTGCAGTAAATTACTTGTAAGGAGACAGGAAGGCCGGGCCCTTTGCTCTGCAGCCGGGAATATGTTTACCTATTTCACTAGACTGGAATGTGTTTTTGCGGAGGCTGAGCAGATAACTGTAGGCAAAATACCGTCTTGGCAGGCAGGCCAGGCCGAGCCGGGCACCGCTTGGCTGGGCAGGAAGTAAGATAGAGGTCAGGGATGCATACCTAAACTGCAGCTTTCAGAGACAGAAGAGGCTCGGAGCCTCAATTAAGGGCCTGGCTCGACTGAGCCAGAAAAACGTGGAAAACGTGTACTTTGCAATATTTAAAAGTGCACCATGTAAATGCATTGGAATCGTAGGCCTGGATGCGGAATTAGTACTTTATACATGGAGGGCTCACTAACTGACATGCTAACATTGGACGGAAATGCAGAGGTATTATCATGGCGGGCACGGAAAGGTAATTACATGACATACATGGGGCATGGGTGCATGGATAGGGTGCGAGTGGGGGACACACTGGATACCTGAAAATTTCTATTTCCTCACTATCTGAGTTGATCACATGGCACTCACTCACACTATCTGAGTTGATCACATGGCACTCACACTATCTGAGTTGATCCCATGGCACTCACACTGTCTGAGTTGAATAAATGGCACTCACACTGTCTGAGTTGATCACATAGCACTCACACTATCTGAGTTGATCACATGGCGCTCACACTATCTGAGTTGATCACATGGCACTCATTAACACTATCTGAGTTGATCACATGGCACTCACTCACACTATCTGAGTTGATCACATGGCGCTCACACTATCTGAGTTGATTACATGGCACTCACACTATCTGAGTTGATCACATGGCACTCACTCACACTATCTAAGTTGATCACAAAGCGCTCACACTATCTGAGTTGCTCACATGGCACTCACACTATCTGAGTTGATCACATGGCACTCACTCACACTATCAATGAGTTGATCAAATGGCACTCACTCACACTATCTGAGTTGATCACATGGCACTCACTCACACTATCAATGAGTTGATCACATGACACTCACTCACCCTATTTGAGTTGATCACATGGCACTCACTCACACTATCTAAGTTGATCACAAGGCGCTCACACTATCTGAGTTGATCACATGGCACTCACTCACACCATCTGAGTTGACGACATGGCACTCACTCACACTATTTGAGTTGATCACATGGCACTCACTCACCCTATCTGAGTTGATCACATGGCACTCACTTTATCTGAGTTGAACACATGGCACTCAAACTATCTGAGATGATCACATGGCACTCACTCACACTATCAATGAGTTGATCAAATGGCACTCACTCACACTATCTGAGTTGGTCACATGGCACTCACTCACTCACACTATCAAGGAGTTGATCATATGGAACTCATTCACTCTATCTGAGTTGATCACATGGCACTCACTCACCCTATCAATGAGTTGATCAAATGGCACTCACTCACACTATCTGAGTTGATCACATGGCACTCACTCACACTATCAATGAGTTGATCACATGACACTCACTCACCCTATTTGAGTTGATCACATGGCACTCACTCACACTATCTAAGTTGATCACAAGGCGCTCACACTATCTGAGTTGATCACATGGCACTCACTCACACCATCTGAGTTGACGACATGGCACTCACTCACACTATTTGAGTTGATCACATGGCACTCACTCACCCTATCTGAGTTGATCACATGGCACTCACTTTATCTGAGTTGAACACATGGCACTCAAACTATCTGAGATGATCACATGGCACTCACTCACACTATCAATGAGTTGATCAAATGGCACTCACTCATACTATCTGAGTTGGTCACATGGCACTCACTCACACTATCAAGGAGTTGATCATATGGAACTCACTCACTCTATCTGAGTTGATCACATGGCACTCACTCACCCTATCTAAATTGATTACATGGCCCTCACTCACTATCTGAGTTGATCACATGGCACTCATGCTATCTGAGCTGGTCACATGGCACTCACTCACACTATCTGAGATGATCACATGGTACTCACACTATCTGAATTGATCACATGGCACTCACCCAATTGTAGTTGATCACATGGCACTCATTCACACTATCTGAGTTGATCACATGGCATTCACTCACCCTATCTGGGTTGATCACATGGCACTCACCCTATCTGAGTTGATCACATGGAACTCACTATCTGAGTTGATCACATGGCATTCACTCACACTATCTGAGTTCATCACATGGCACTCACTTACCCTATCTGAGTTGATCACATTGCACTCACTAGTGGAGTTGATGCCATTGACAATCACACTATCTGAGTTTATCACATGCACTCACACTAGCTGAGTAGATCACATGGCACTCACTCACACTATCTGGGTTGATTACATGGCACTCACTCACACTATCTGAGTTGATCACATGGCACTCACACTATGAGTTGATCACATGGCACTCACGCTATATGAGTTGATCACATGGCACTCACACTATCTGAGTTAATCACATGGCACTCACACTGAGTTGATCACATGGCACTCACTCTGAGTTGATCACATGGCACTGACACTATCTGAATTGATCACATGACACTCACTATCTGAGTTGATCACATGGCACTGACACTATTTGAGTTGATCACATGGCACTCACACTATCTGAGTTGATCACATGGCACTCACACTATCTGAGTTGAATACATGGCACTCACACTATCTGAGTTGATCACATGGCACTCACACTATCTGAGTTGATCACATAGCACTCACACTATCTGAGTTGATCACATGGCACTCACTCATCCTATCTGAGTTGATCACATGGCACTCACACTATCTGAGTTGATCACATGGCACTCACTCACCCTATCTAAGTTGATCACATGGCCCTCACACTATCTGAGTTGATCACATGGCACTCACACTATCTAAGTTGATCACATGGCACTCACTCACACTGAGTTGATCACATGGTGCTCACACTATCTGAGTTGATCACATGGCACTCACTCACACCATCTGAGTTGACGACATGGCTCTCACTCACACTATCTGAGTTGATCACATGGCACTCACTCACCCTATCTGAGTCGATCACATGGCACTCACTCACCCTATCTGAGTTGATCACATGGCACTCACACTATCTGGGTTGATCACATGGCACTCACTCACACTATCAATGAGTTGATCAAATGGCACTCACTCACACTATCTGAGTTGATCACATGGCACTCACTCACACTATCAATGAGTTGATCACATGGCACTCACTCACCCTATTTGAGTTGAGTCACATGGCCCTCACTCACCCTATCTGAGTTGATTACATGGCACTCACTCACTATCTGAGTTGATCACATGGCACTCACTCACACTATCAATGAGTTGATCACATGGCACTCACGTATTTATTTTATTTTATTTATTTATTGGCATTTATAAAGCGCGACAAATACCCACAGGCGTCTTGGCGCTAGTCAATTTGCATAGATTCAGATCGGTATTATTTGCTCCAACAAATTACCTTCATTACCTTCGTTTCATATGTACTATTGGTAGAACAACCAAGTCCTAAGTCTCTTACGAAACTGGATGAGTGTGGAACTTGATCTGATGTCTTGGGGCAGGGTGTTCCAAAGTTTTGGGGCAGCGACCAAGAAGCGACGATCACCCCATGACACTGTTTTAGAGCGGGGAATCATTAGGTGGTTACGATTAGAGGACCGAAGCTGACGGGAAGGTTGATATGGGACCAGTTGGTCTGTTAAAAAATGCGGGCCTTGCTTATTTTGCGCTTTGTAGACTATACATAGTGACTTAAACTTGATCCTATTCTGGATCATCAGCCAGTGGAGTTGTTTGATAGTGTCTGAAATGGCCGCAAATCATGGGATTCCAGAGAGCAGGCGTGCTGCCGCATTTTGTATCGACTGCAACTTTTTCGTAACCCTAACCTGGGTATTTAAAAATAGGCCGTTGCAATAATCCAGTGATGACAAGACCAAGGAACTAACCAAGGTTTTTATGGCGACTGCTGGCAAGAACGGACTAATTTTTCTGATCATGCGTAATTTATGGTGGGCTGTGGAGGCCACTTTATTTGCATGATCCATGAAATTTAGGCCGTCATCAAAGGTGACTCCCAAATTTCTAACCTTGGTTACTGGCTTTGGAAGTACTCCAAATGTGGAAGGCCACCAATGAGATGACCAGTCTGGTGAAAGAGGTCCAAAAATAACTACCTCAGTTTTTTCTGAGTTGAGTTTCAGGCAGTTTGTAGCCATCCACTCTCCCCACTCCGTCATTCCATTTTGGAAGCGTTGGGCGACTTCTCCTCCATCACCCTTAATGGCTAATACCAATTGCGTGTTGTCCGCATATGAGGTTAGGCTCATCCTATGTGCTTTGATGACATTAGCAAGGTCCGACACATAAATATTAAATAGTGTCGGACTCAGGGATGAGCCTTGAGGCACCCCACATGGTAGCGAGAGCTTAGCAGATTGGTAAGGTCCGAGGGTGACGGCCTGGGTTCTGTCTGAGAAACGAGGTGAGCAGGTCTCTTGCTGTTAGGCAGATGCCCATCTTTTCGACACGGTCGACTAAGATCTTATGGTCAACCGTGTCGAAAGCAGCTGATAAGTCCAACAGTACCAGAACTGCTGTCCCACCCTGGTCTCGAATTAATCTCACATCATCGGAGGCTTTAATTAAGGCAGTTTCGATCCCATGATTTTTCCGAAATCCGAACTGAGTGTCGTCAAGCAGTCGATGTGTCTCGATGTGCTCCGATAGTTGTATGTTCATGGCCTTTTCGACCACTTTAGCTAGGAAAGGAAGGCTGGCAATTGGCCGGTAGTTTTTTAGCTCAGTCTTATCAAGACAAGGTTTCTTTAAAAGAGGTTTGAGCAGTGTGTTTTTTAAGGACTTACACTATCTGAGTTGACCACATGGCACTCACTCACACTATCAAAGAGTTGATCACATGGCACTCACTCATACTATCAATGAGTTGATCACATGGCACTCACACTATCTGGATTGATCACATGGCACTCACTCACCCTATCTGAGTTGATCACATGGCACTCACTCACACTATCTGAGTTGATCCCATGGCACTCACTCACACTATCTGAATTGATCACATGGCACTCACACTATTTGAGTTGATCACATGGCACTTACACTATCTGAGTTGATCACATGGCACTCACACTATCTGAGTTGATCACATGCTACTCACTCACACTATCTGAATTGATCACATGGCACTGACTCACACTATCTTCATTGACAGATATAGGGACCCTTCTTAGCAGTAAATGTAAATGTGCTCATGAGGATGATTCATTGTGTGTGCACCTGACACATTTCACAAAGTTGCATTTTCACACTTCCCCCTAGAGCGATGCGGGGGATACAAATCCTGTGATTTTACATTTCCTCCTGAGAGCTGGGACCGTAGACAGGGGTTGAGGAGCTCTGTCTGGAGGGTTGGCATCAGCTGTGCAGATGTTTACTATTGCATTTATTTTACCTTTATCCTGGGAATCTGTACACAGTTTAATGATGTCACTGACATCATGGGATGTGGATAATGGTGGCAAGGCACATTTTTGGCCCTCCCCCTTCAGGTGTGACTGATATGTTCATATGTTCATGACATATGGTGTAATAAAGGTGCATTAGGGCCCAGAAGTCACTCTGGTGTCACCACCCTTAGCCTGTGGCGCTCTCACAGACCAGCCAATGGCCTCTTTTACCCTCTTCTGAAAACATATTGGGGGCGGAGAGAGAGAGAGAGGGCTTAAAGTTTCTACAGTCCCTCAGCTGTGCTCCCTCTTAGGAGTGCATACACCCGCTCATGATTCACCCCCCCCCAAATACTGCGAACCTGTAAAACTATGATAAGGTGTTTTACTGCCCACCGCCCAACTTCCTTTAGCATAAAAACACAGACATGCGGCTTGTTCCTGTAATGCCCACACCGTACTCTTATCACTCACCAGCTTTGAAAACACCCGATCCTCCTTGACCGCTCCTCTGCATTTGACACTGTAAATCACAACAATCTACTATCAGTTCTGGAAAAAGGATGGGCTTCTCCGGTCTGGTGCTGCAATGGTTCTCCTCCTTCCTCCACCACAAATCCCAAAGAATAAAGGCGAACCACTCCCTATCCCAGCCATCGCCTGTATCCAAGGGAGTCCACAAGGGTCCGTCTTATCCCCCATACTTTTCAACCTATTCTTGGAACCACTTGCAAATGCACTAAACCCAATGAACATTCTCTTCCATATGTACGCAGAAGACACGCAACTTTACATGAAAATCTCCTCACCTGACAATCTCACATCACTCAACACTACCCTCATTAACACTCAAAACTGGCTAACGGGAGAACCACCTCTTACTCAACACTTCCAAAACCGAATTCTTGCTCATTTCTCCTCCGAATCATACCCCCAAGGTAGACCTCTGGTTGAATCATCTTACTGCTTTCAACTCCCCCTGTCATCATTGATTCTGCCAAATCACTCGAAATCACCCTCGACAAACATTTACATTTGAAGAACCACATTAGTAAGGCTTGCAAGGGAGCGAATCACCAGTTGAGACTACTTAGGAATCTCAAACCTTTCCTCCCACAAGCTGACTTCAAGCAGGTTGTCCAAGCTCTGGTTCTGCAGAGGCTAGATTATGGCAGTGCTACACTATGTGGCCTCCCGAAATATACCTTGGCCCCTCTTAAAGCGGTTTTGAATGCGGCGGCCAGACTAACCACGGTACTAAAAGATCGGCGCACATCTCCCCAGTCCTAAAATCTCTAAACTGGCTGAAGCAAGAATACAGCTAAAGATCGCTTGCCTGATTCACAAAGCTCTCCATCTCAAAACCCCCAGGTACCTATGCCAAAAGCTGGAATCATCTGGAGGTGGTAGACCCTGAAGAAGCGCTAACACCTTCCTTCTGAAACCTCAGATATTTCGAAAAAAGAGAACTTGTCAAAGGATTTTCTTCGGCTTATCTCCACGGATCTGGAACTCTCTCCCCCCTGAAATTCGCAGTCTCACCTCCAAAATTGAAGTAAAACGATTCCTCATGAGCAAGTTCTTACCTTAATGGGGCTCCGATCTTTCGCTTAAAGTCAATCATTGTACTTACTGTGATGATGTGTTTGCACCCTTTGTAATTGTTCCCTATGTTATGTATTTGACGCATGCCTAACCTAATTGTGAAGTGCTCTTATATCCCTCGGGATCATGTTCGCGCTATATAAAACGTTATAAATAAAAAATAAAAATAAAGTGATTCTGCTACTTTACTGACCTCTACTGGTTGTTTTCTATCAAAAAGTCAAATAAAGGCAGTTGAACAAAAAAAAAAGCCCCTAAGCGGAAGCAGACAAGTCCTAGGGCTGATCTCCAGAGCCCACAAAGTACACACACATATAAGTATATACTAAAGTCAAAACAAAACCCTTTCAGGCATAGAGTGACGCATAAATTATGCAAAAAAGAAGGAGAGAACTCTGGGTAGTTCTCAGTTTAGGTGGAAAGCAGCTCCTGTTAGAGCACTCTCAACACGAGCGACACTCTAGATCTGCTCGCCTCAAATGTCTGCTTTCCTATCAAAGTTTTTAAGCATAGGATTAGCACAGTGCTATCCACGCCGAGATAGAAACGGACAAAGTCTTTTGCCATTTCTACAGCAAAGTCTTTATGCATAGGACTAGCACAGTGCTGTCCTTGCCGAGCTGTAAAATGACAAAAGCCATTTATCACTCCAGGCACAGTATTACAGCTTTGAAATGGTAAAATACCAACTCAAGCCAACTTGAAATGATTAAAAGCAACCCCTGACACAGTGTTTCACTCTAATTAGAGCTCTTCAGAGAGGTATAGCTTTGTCCAGACACAAGGGAGTACCCAGTATAAGTCAAAACAATACCCTTTCAGACATAGAGTGATGCATAAATTATGCAAAAAAGAAGGCGAGAACTCTGGGTAGTTCTCAGTTTAGGTGGAAAGCAGCTCCTGTTAGAGCACTCTCAACACCAGCGATGTTCTAGATCTGCTCACCTCAAATGTCTGTTTTTCTATCAAAGTCTTTTAGCATAGGATAGCACATTGCCATCCACGCCGAGATAGAAAAGGACAGTCTTTTGCCATTTCTACAGCAAAGTCTTTAAGCATAGGACTAGCACTAAAGTATCTACAAAAGGGTCTTGAATGCTCGACCTAATAAAGTATATATACTAAAGTATATACAAGAGGTCTTGAATGCTCGACCTAAAAAAGGAAACAGAAAATATGTGCATGGAGTTGTCCACCCAGTCCCTGCCGCTCCTTTTCTGTCAAACTTTAAATGATGCCCACAGAGCAGGCCACATACCCTGCAGATTAAATCTAAGGGTAGATAGCATAGACCAAGCACGGGCAAAGTCAATAGGTTTTGCCTATGTGAGATCTAGTGGCACTGTTGAAGTTTTTTTAGACATGTGGCTCAGCAGTGCAGGCTGCTATCCAGCAAGAATTCACATAAAGAAAAGTAGTGCTGTGGCATGGCTCTACTTTTGAGCCATGCTGCACAGCTGAGACCGCAACCTGTCGACCTTGGAACAGGGGAACTGGGTTGGTGTCCCGGTAGAATGGAGTGAATCAGAGTAGAGTTCAATGAGGCAGAGTGTAGTGACACAGAGTAGATTGTTTTAGAGTGGAGTGGTGCACGGTAGAGTACAGTGGTGGAGAGTAGAGTAGCACAAAGTGCAGAGTAGATTAGAGTGGCATAGAGTGCACTTGCGTAGAATAGTGTGGTATAGAGTAGAGTGCATTGGTGCAGTGGTATAGTGTACAGTGTTGCACAGTAGAGTGGTTTAGAGTGAAGTGGTGCGCAGTGGAGGGGTGTAGAGTGCAGTGGCGAAGAGTGCAGTGGTGCATAGTGGAGTTGTGTTTGTAGAGTTTGTTGGCGCGGTGTAGAGTGGAGTGATGCAGAGTATAGTGCAGTATTGAGTGGCATGGAGTGGTGAGTGGCAAAGCGTGGAGTGGTGCAGAGTGGAGTATAGTGGAGTGGGGTAAAGTGAAGTACGCATGGTGTGTTGTGTGTAATGGTGGTACACTACCACATCTTCAATTTAAATGACAATTACATTTGCACAGACATAGGTTGGTCTTTATTATACAGTGAACAATAATGTATGGAAATGTGATCACCTGGTGTATTGGTTTGCTTTGACCGTAATCAAATATTTGTTCCCATCACACATCGGAATTACCAAAAAATGAGCTTCATTATGCTTTTCTAATTCATATATATGCTGATCTACACAGTTCATATAAAGGCATTTACATTTTGTTGTGTTCTAGAAATAAATAGTGTCATCCTTGGCACTTGGCCAATATCCAGCAGGATTGTCACAAAAACTGTCACTTAGAAGTCAGAGTAAGAAAAATAACACCAAGCTCCCTTGGAAGACAGAGCCTGACATGTGTGACCTCTGTATTTGAATGCACAGCAAATGTGACAAGATGAGAACAAGATTTAAAGGCCTGTTTACAGAAAGCAAGCACTGATGGACGAAAACAGTAAATGGGTTTTGAGGTGGGATGGAACGAACTCAAGCTGGACAGCCTAAAACAAATCAAGCCAGCGAATAGAGAACAAGCAACTGTGAGTGACAGACCACAAATGAACTGGTAAGAAAAGGGCGAAATTCCTTCCCAGGAAAGCTTTCCACATGTCCCCAAGATGTCGTTAGCAAACAAAACAGCTGCGCATCTGGTGGTCTTCGGCCTAAAAGGGAGTACTAATACAGGAGTTTGACAGTCACATGTCACTCACATAAGGCAACCCATGCACTTTGTCATGCTGAAATCACTGTCCAATCCACCTGCACTGTTGGTTTGACTTAGAGCTTTCCACAACTAATACCATCCCATCGCCGCACTTGTCAACATGGTGCAGAATAAGAGGTCTGATTTTTCCAGGTTTTTAAAACACTGCTTATTTTATTGATCCTGTCACTCAAAAAGTCCACAAGAAACTCTTGGCTGTGACCAGTTTGATCTCAGGTACAGCCTGTGCCTCCCCTGTTTCAAGGAGTACCAACAACTACATTCTTAAGGCTGGCTCAGGGGTCACTGGACTAGCGGGGTTCCAGGAGCTATGCCTAGGAAGGAGGCTCAAGCCCCATCACCAGACCCATGGATTGATTCTTTTTTTATTTACAGAGATTCACAGAACTAACTTAAGACAAAATCCGAAACTTACTACTTTTGATATTCACAGAAGTTAGGATTTTGTCTTAAGACAGACTTGAGACAAAATCCTAACTTAAGTCTGTCTTAAATTTGTTTTAGGACAAACTTAAGACAAAATCCTAACTTCTGTGAATAGCAAAAGTAGTAAGTTTAGGACTTTATCTTAAATTAGTTCTGGGAATCAGGTCCATTATTCCTTACGGGTAAAATGGACTACTTATGACCAAGTAACAGTATTTAATCTATACTACTATTATAAAGTAAGAAGTGGGACCCTTTGAGGTGGGTAAACTCGGGAACCAGAGCGCCAATCCAAACACCCAATACATCATTGGAATTGGCAGGGTCTGCAGAGTGACATAGGCTATATACCCCCCAAAAAATACGTTCTTTAAAAAATATACCTTAGAAAAAAAAGTAGTCCCTTGGAAGTAGCGCCGGCCGTTGGGTGCGCTAACGTGCTGACATCATGCGAGGAGGAGCGGCAGACAGCAGTGGGAAGGGAAAGGAAGGGAAGGGAAAAGTAAAGCGGGAGGAGCGGACCCTACAACCGGTTCACTGAAGTGCGGAGCCGTGGGGAGGAAAACAAATTTGTGGCCCCCCGAGGATGACGCGAGGTAAGGGAGTTCCTGCTACCTGGAAGCATCATTGCCCCCTGGGAGGTCTGTAACTGGGGGGTTTAAAGGACGGACAAAATGTGTAGTAGGGAGGTCTCTAACTGGTCTAAAACCAAGCCTGCGTCTTTTACTAACTACGAAGCCAGTATCATAATTAATACCACAAGGTGGCGCCTGGTGATCATTCTGTAATGTCTTCGGTGTCCCAGAAGTACACATTTTGTTTGACTTTGAAGGTCCTCTCCGATATGGGGCTGGCGTTTATTGCCTCGGCCATGCAACATCTTCTTAATTCCCTGATTAGTTACTGCTCTGTTAATCGCTGTCTGTTCACAATGCTGTGGTTCGAGCCTGCTTACGTTCTTTTTAAAAAAAATTATATTTGTATTTATAGAGCGAACTCGAGCCGAAGGCATCATGAGCACCAGTTGCGTTACAACTTGACACAATTCATTAAAAACGGGTAGATTAAGTGATTGATTTGCCCAGAATCACAGGATGTTTGAGCCTCCCACCAAGCTCGAATTGGTTTCCCAGTTTCAAAGTCGGCCACACTAGCCGGGTCAAAGTCTTCTAGGCACCCACGCAGGTCAACTCAACCCTCTCCAGCCAAGGGTTATTGCGGGAACCTTTTCAATTCAGTAAAGCTCCCTCATGCTCAAAGGTTAAGTTCAAGAAGTCAAATGTCGGACCAAAGATAGAAAGGCAACGTGTTGTACTATTGTAGAGCCTTTTGTGTCAGAAATGTGAACTTATCTTCCAAAATCACAGGGGAGCCGCTGTAGCTGCCAACGGACAGAGAACCGTGAGAACAAGATGACCCGAGCTGCCCTTTCTGGAATTAAATGCGCCACAAGGCGTAAGCAGGCCCGTCATATGGAAGAGAAAGCTGTGCCTGGAAATAGGTATCTGTCACAGTATGCAAAGCGTCAAACACATCTCTGGAATTATTTACTGCAAACATTTTTGAGAATGTGCCATGTATCATTGCCGTTCACCGTGAGTGACTCACACCCGTAAATATGCCACTTTCGTTAAACAGTGGCCGCTTGAAGCTTCCAGAATCACATGTGGAAGAGAAACGAGGTCAGGGCTGCTGGTGAGAAAGATCTGTCATGAGTCAGACAGCTCGAAATTCTTTTAGCTGACAAATGCCCTGAGACACAAGTGTCAAAAACTGGAGGGCTCAGTGAGTGTTATGTGCTGGGATATGAACTTGTGAACCACAAATCACAAAGGGAAAGAAACATCTCTCGGAAAAATGTTCTGGAATTTATGAGTATATTCTGTGTAAATACACAATATAGAAATTATGTATGCAAATGGCCATTAGAGCTATCGCCCCCCGCCCTGCCCCACACCATGTCGAAAATGGCAGTGGTACTGGAACCATTGTCAGAGTGGGGTACGGTCATCAATGTTACGGTACAATACAAAAAGCTGTCGAGTAGCACAAATTGCTTAAAACATAAACAATTGTACTTGCATTCACCATTAAGATTCTAGAAGTCACTGTTGCAATTGTATGCGGTTTATTTGCATTAGATTAAATTTATAAGTAATAGCAACACAGTTGCTTCTTCAAATTGAATGTATTAGAAACATTTGCAAAAAAGAGAACGGTGCTCGGGTCAAAATGTCGACTTTCAACCAACTCACAAGCCAGGACAACTTTAAACTAATGTGATAGTGTCCATACACTGCTATGTGTTACCTTCAGAACAATTAACCCTGCACCAAGGCCGGACCAGTACTATTACGTGATATCTTCTATACTACTATTATAAAGTAAGAAGTGGGAACCTTTGAGGCGGGTAAACTCGGGAACCAGAGCGCCAATCCAGACACCCAATACATCATTGGAATTGGCAGGGTCTGCAGAGTGACATAGGCTATATACCACCTCAAAAAATACGATCTTTAAAAAATATATCTTAGAAAAATAAATAGTCCCTTAGAAGTAGCGCCGGCCGTCGGGTGCGCTAACGTGCTGACGTCATGCGAGGAGGAGCGGCGGACAGCAGTGGGGAGGGAAAAGTAACGCGGCGTTCAGCGGGAGGAGCGGAACCTACACCCGGTTCACAGAAGTGGGGAGCCGTGGGGAGGAAAACGAATGCGGCGTTCGGCGGGAGGAGCGCGGAAGACAGCGATGCCGACAGTGGGGCCGTGGGGCTGAGACGGTCCCTGAGGATGACGCGAGGTAAGGGAGTTCCTGCTACCTGGAAGCGTCATTGCCCCTGGGAGGTCTGTAACTGTGGGGTTTTAAAGGACGGACAAAATGTGCAGTAGGGAGGTCTCTAACTGTGGGGTTTTATAGGGTATGCATGTAAACAAAGAACCTCCATAGGCCCTAAGATATTTCTGTTGGACAGCCCGTCCTGACGTTGTCCGGGGGAAATTCATGCGAGGTAAGGGAGTTCCTGCTACCTGAAAGCCTCATTGCCCCGGACAACGTCGGGACGGGCTGCTAGTACAGATATAAAAATACTGTTCTAATATGTTTATCTACCGCTCGATCGACACTACATCACATACAGAGTCCCACACTCCACACAAGTTAATGGGAAGATTGAAGGTAAGACTCTTCTAAACTTTAACACTTTTATCCTGGTTACTAGTATTTACATATTCGTTGGAACTAGATACTTAGACGGTATATTCATGTTTCAGATCTCTGATGGAGTTTTTAGAGCTTTGTTCAAATCTACTGAATTTTAGCAAACACACCAACGATGCTTATGCAGAACTATGTGAGCTTTACCTTCTGCACGGCTAGCATTTGTTTAAGAAGAATACATCTGAACTAGAGACACCTAATGTGCATGAAGCTGGGGGACTGCACTATAGTGAATGCACTACGATACCTAGTGACGATTTTCTCACATCTGTTGACTAACATTACACGACAAGGCTTTTTCTACCTGACATCATTGTATCTTTATTACCACTCAGAAAGGACAATGCCTAATAAGAAATGGTCAAAGCAGCCATGTTCAAGTACACTGGTGCCTTGAGGGTCACTGAGCCTGGTGATGGGTTCTTAAACACTCTAGAGGCTCCTCCTGAAATAAGAATGTGATTATCTTCAGGCCTATAGCCCTGAGTAAGTCCTTTCAGAGTATCAGCAACAGCCGAAACACGTGTTGGCGTCATTGAAAGCTAGAGCGAATTGGAGTAATAGACACCCAATGTAGAACTGTCGAAACCACGACCTCAACTCTGGACTTGTGTGTGTCCAGAGAACTGTAAACTGTTGTGTTAGTTTTGGCACTCAGTGGCCACAAAGAACATTTCTGAAAATGTGGACTCTGGCACTGTTCATGGCGTCCAAGAAACTATTTTCTAAGAATGGTTTTTACTTTTGTATCTCTTAACAATCTGCATTTTGCTTTGTCAGAAATGCACAGTATTCAGCAACAAAGTTTAAAGTAAAAATCACAGGACTTACCTGTTGTAATGGCTGGATTTTCTGAGTAGGTGGGATCAGCCCCCAGGGGCCCCTCCAACCCAGCCAGAACGTACTCACCTTCCGTCCTCAGGACTCCTCTATATCCAGGCACCTGGTACCTACCTGAGGATAGGGAACTCGCAATATACAAGCTCATATTATTAAGAACACCACTAAATCTATAGGGATACTAAGAATACTCACTGATTACTAGGGATATCCATACCCTACACCACACTTATTCACATCAGTTGGTCTCGCGGCCACTCTGACCCAGACCGTTCTACCCTAGGGCAGATCTGACACACAATCCGGTGTGTCTACACACGGGCCTGCAGAACCCAATGCTCCCTTTTCCAAATTGTTCGCGATCCTGCGAAACTACGCGTCAGTGTCCTTCCTGACGTTCTCACTTATTCAAGCCACAATCTGGTGGATTTACACACTGGTTCGACCCCCCAGTGTTCTCATTAACGCCGCATATCAACGACGACCACATTCCTATGAACACCTATACATATATATATATATATATATATATTGGGATATTATCTCAGCTGTCTACTCGGGATGAAACTACAATAATAACTTTGAATATGGTTCCAGATTATATGATGTACTCTGCTCTTGGCATCAAAGGTTCACTCACTCCCTATTTATGTGATCACCACTTACCTGATTGGGATTACTCATCCATTCACATATCTAGCAAACACCTAGGAGATTCATTTACCTTCAGTGAACAAGAATAGGGGCTACACACCAGTTTGTTATAAACTGGGGATCTTTTATTATAGTAATATAAACATTTATGCATATCTGACAAAGACTATAGGTAGAACACACCGCTTGAAAGAGAAGGATTACACATAACAGGAACACTCCGCTGAAAGGGAAAAGATTGGACATAAAGTGTAAATGTAACTAATTCAGACTACCTCACCTATTAGAAGGAAGATTTCTCTCTCTGCCTCTGGTGGGATTAGGGCTCTCTCTCTGCCTCTGGTGGGATTAGGGCTCTCTCTCTGTCTCTCCCTCCTTCACCACATCACCACGCCTCTGGTTCAGTTGCTCCAGCTGACAGCCTTCTTTGATGCTCTCTGCACTGCTTTCTCTCTCTCCTCATCTTCAGCAATCGTCTGCCTTCTTTCTCTATTCAAGAACTGCACTCTATTCTGCAGCTCCCAGCAGACATCCTCTCTCTCTCTGCAAGCTATTCGGAGCTCCAAGTTGTTCTGGGCTCCCAGCAGTCCTGTGCTCCAAGCTGTTCTGAGCACCACACTGAACTGCACACCACGCTGCAATGACTTCCAAAACTGAACTGACTACTCCTCCTCTCCTGTAGCTCGCTATTATGGATTCCTCTCCCCTCATGGAAATTTCCACCGGAGGGCTGTCTCCTACCGAATTCCTGTGCCAGCTCCCAGGCTTCCACGCAACCGCAGTGGCCATCTGCTTGTTACGTCTGGGCCCAAGAGAAAAACACATTTCTCGGATAAGAAGCAGTCCTAACTGGATTTTCCCTCCAGCACAACAGCCTTAACTGAAAACATTGCCTTTGCCCTAAAAAGCCTCTCTGCTTCCATCAAGATGGAGTCTCTCTAGCTTTAGGCCTGAAAGGGGTGAAATGCTCCTTAGCTCTGTCAGAATACCTACATAAACCATACCAATATGTCTAATATGTCAAAGCCAATAGGCAATAGACAGGTTAAAGTCAAGAATAAAGGCATATTAAGCAGCTATCCTCTTCTAGGTCTGGAAAAAGGGCTTAAAAGGGCCAACACAGGCTAAGAATACCTATACTAGATGCGAGCAAGACTAATGATCTATATCACTGCTAAATGAAGCCAAAAACTCTGCCATTACACTGCACCCTAGATCCTTATCTTGCGAGCATCTTATAAACAACAACAACCATCTAAACAAACATCAACATAATCTATTCAACATAGGCTAAAAATACCTATCCTAGATGTGAACAAGATTAAGATCTATATCACTGCTAAATATCTCTGCCATCCACCCTTAGATCCTTATCTTGCGAACATCTGACAAACAATAACATCTAAATAAACAAACATCAACACAATCTATCAACAAGTCAAAACCTAAAAAACTCCCTAAAAACAATGACAACTCAAGAAAATTCCACCTGAAACTCAATTGTAGGAAATAGAAACCTAAAAACAAATCAAAGCACCCTTGACTTGAATGCTGAAACATATCTGAGATTGGATCTGATAACAACAGAAACTAACCAAAGCATCCTCAAACTAAATGTGCCTCAACTTCTAATGATAACTGGTGAAATCTAGTGATGTAGGACTTATGTGTTGAATGAAAACAGCAAGGGGCCTAAATGGGCCTACTTCGGACAACTTAAGGCTAAATGAGGCCTACCTACTATTGTCAAGTTAAGAACTAAATGTGCTTCAACTCCTAATGAGAAAACAAGAAAGGGCCTAAATGAGCCTTACGTACTATAGGCAACTTAAGCTAATGATGACACATGAAACTATTGGTGTAGGTGCTAATATGTGAGATGAAAATAACAATAGGCCTAAATGAGGCCTACCTGCTGACATTTGTCAATTTAAAGTGAAATCTGAGAAATACAGTTGCAAGGTCTGGGCAAACATTAATACATAATCATACTAAAAGACACACCACCCAGAACAATCCAAATTTTAAGGTAACTACCCTTTGATCAATCAAGGTGAAAATGTAAGAACAGTAACAAAAAACATTTTAAATCACACGGTGGAACACATGTGCGCACCATCATTGAAAAAAGTCCTTCATTGGCAAAAATGTGTGTTGAAGAAAACAGAAAAACTATAATAGGTGACATATTTTTTTTAAAAGTGGGGCCTGCTTGTCCAAGGCATTATGCATAAGACTGTGACAAATAAAACATTTATTTTTTAATTTTTTGTTCTTTAAAAGTGGGGCCTGATTGTCCAAGGTATTATTCAATGTCCAAATTCTTCAGTGTAGGCCACCACCCTGCATCCTCGGTACTTCCTCCAATGCGGCCATCCATCACCCGGTCTGGTCTGGTCTGGTCTGGTCTGGTTCCATCATCCAAAACAATAAACTAAAATAATAACATGAAAATAAAAAGCTAAAACAAATAAAGGGAGTGGGAGGGAAGTGGGCCGATCCACGCACGCACCACCACAACCCAGCAACCTAGGAACAAGAGAAGAAGTATCATTATTCTTGTAAAATAAAATTTTCCATTTAAAAAGCACCCCGGGTGCCTTTCATTATTGAAAAGAAAATATCCTAATTAATTAAAAACATTCAAAATTTAACTTTTAATAACTTTTTAGCGCAGGGCCTAACATACCCTAATCCTAACTAAGCCAGTCCCACCCTTCAGGGCAAGAGCCATGCTACAGTGTGAAAAAAAAATTGTAATACTGCCAAATGATGACAGCATCAGCAGGGCACTGCAAGCCTCCCATTTTCCCTGGTCAGAGAAGCCCGCCCAGGCCCATCAAACTAACTAACTCCAAGGGAAGAGCCAGGCCACCCCGCCCTTAAATAAACAAGCCGTGCGCGGAAGAAAATTGAACTGTAGCCAATCATAACACACTGGGACGTGATCGAAACTTGCAGAATGAAAAAGCTCGTCTGCACAGACCAGCTGGTCTGCCAAGGTCGAAAAACAAATTTCACATGCCTTATTTTGTAACTAACGGAAGCTCGAATTTAACAAAAAACAATTCTGTTACAGTGTACTGCCAATTAAAAAAGCTCCAGTTTTTTTTTTAAAAAAAGACGTTTGTCCAGCTAACTCAACTAAAGGCAAGACATTTAAAATATGGGCACTTATTTAGAAAGGGGAAACTACCTTTGGCATACAATATTATACATGCTGCATTTGAGAAACAAATTAACATGGTCCATTTGTCAAAGAGAAATAATTTGTAAAACAACATAAAATGCAAATACATTTCAACATTGTATTTCATGCAATGTTTCGCTAACACATTTATAAAAGCATACATTTTAATTCACATTTGGGAAAATAATAATGTTGCATTGTAACATTTTTCCCTCTTTCAAAGGCACATGGTTGCATTCCACTAATTAAAAGCACATGTTACCATGCACCGTCGGGCAAGATTTATTATTCTTAAACCAGCACATTCCTGTCTAGATGGAAACCCCTCACAGAAATAATTAATGAAAACAGCTCGTAGCGTGCACTCTAACGGGCTATCTTTTTAACATTTCACTCATTTTAAAAGAACACAGCTTTCTTCGTAATCCACTGGTTGATTTATAAGCACTTCAGTTCCAAGGTGAACCCACACAAATACGTAGACGCATTTCAAAAGGAATGTGAGATGAACAGAACTCTTCTCAAAACACAAGATGTTACCTTTCCGTCAAGAAACTGACAAAGCACGTAGGCTGACCAAGGAACCAAAAAAAAAAAAAAGTCAAAATCAAACCATCAAAAAATCCACTGACTTTTATAGTCAGGTCAGATAACCATGCATGTTGACAGCATGTAAAAAAAAAATAAAGGCTGCCATCTCAACTCAAGATATTAACCCTTTGGCAGCTCAAATAGAAACATTTCCCAACGTCCATTTATACATGGGAAAATCATTAGCACATTTCTTCACGTTTACAAATGACACGTACACATATTTTCAAAAACGTTATCCCCAAGCACCCGAGAAAGATCCAGCTCTCTCCTGCCAAACGTAATGATAACATGCCCTGTCCAAGCCATGACCACATGGCGCTATTCACAAGCCATATTTACAAGACAAGCCTTTCACAAACAACATTTCCAAGGCGCAATGCACAAGGAACACAATAAATCAACATGAGAACATGCACCTCACAAGCCACATTAATATGGCGCTATTCACAAGTCATATTTACAAGGAGCTATATTCACAGAACTCCACAGATCATAGAACAATGAACACATTTCACATTGCACAGCATAAGCAGATGCAGCAAGCAATTGAATGGGCAATTTAAAAGCATTTTTTACACACATTTATACAATTGGACCATCACATAGATGTAACTGGCTTCCTCATGTAATGCCATCCTTCAACTCTGACAGTTTAAACACCAAGATGAAAACCATTCCTTCCACCCTGAATAAACCAAATGCCATGATGTAATACAATCTCCTCACGCTGCAACTGTTCAAGCCAATAGGTCTAACAGGCTACATAAACTGCAACATTACGCCAGATGGAACTAGCGCTCAGGGCACTCCCTCAGAACACATGGGAAACTCTCTAAGCACATGGCCAGGCACACAGGCTTCGTAAACTGTCCGACTACGCCAAAATGTAATGGCGTTCATGGCACTCACTCACAACACATGGGAAACAAACTAAGCACATGGCCAGGCACACAGAGTTCGTAAACTGTCCGACTACGCCAAAATGTAATGTCTGGCGCTCAGGGCACTCCCACACAACACATGGGAAATAATCTAAGCACATGGCCAGGCACACAGGCTTCGTAAACTGTCCGACTACGCCAAAATGTAATGGCTGGATTTTCTGAGTAGGTGGGATCAGCCCCCAGGGGCCCCTCCAACCCAGCCAGAACGTACTCACCTTCCGTCCTCAGGACTCCTCTATATCCAGGCACCTGGTACCTACCTGAGGATAGGGAACTCGCAATATACAAGCTCATATTATTAAGAACACCACTAAATCTATAGGGTTACTAAGAATACTCACTGATTACTAGGGATATCCATACCCTACACCACACTTATTCACATCAGTTGGTCTCGCGGCCACTCTGACCCAGACCGTTCTACCCTAGGGCAGATCTGACACACAATCCGGTGTGTCTACACACGGGCCTGCAGAACCCAATGCTCCCTTTTCCAAATTGTTCGCGATCCTGCGAAACTACGCGTCAGTGTCCTTCCTGACGTTCTCACTTATTCAAGCCACAATCTGGTGGATTTACACACTGGTTCGACCCCCCAGTGTTCTCATTAACGCCGCATATCAACGACGACCACATTCCTATGAACACCTATACATATATATATATATATATATATATTGGGATATTATCTCAGCTGTCTACTCGGGATGAAACTACAATAATAACTTTGAATATGGTTCCAGATTATATGATGTACTCTCTGCTCTTGGCATCAAAGGTTCACTCACTCCCTATTTATGTGATCACCACTTACCTGATTGGGATTACTCATCCATTCACATATCTAGCAAACACCTAGGAGATTCATTTACCTTCAGTGAACAAGAATAGGGGCTACACACCAGTTTGTTATAAACTGGGGATCTTTTATTATAGTAATATAAACATTTATGCATATCTGACAAAGACTATAGGTAGAACACACCGCTTGAAAGAGAAGGATTACACATAACAGGAACACTCCGCTGAAAGGGAAAAGATTGGACATAAAGTGTAAATGTAACTAATTCAGACTACCTCACCTATTAGAAGGAAGATTTCTCTCTCTGCCTCTGGTGGGATTAGGGCTCTCTCTCTGCCTCTGGTGGGATTAGGGCTCTCTCTCTGTCTCTCCCTCCTTCACCACATTACCACGCCTCTGGTTCAGTTGCTCCAGCTGACAGCCTTCTTTGATGCTCTCTGCACTGCTTTCTCTCTCTCCTCATCTTCAGCAATCGTCTGCCTTCTTTCTCCATTCAAGAACTGCACTCTATTCTGCAGCTCCCAGCAGACATCCTCTCTCTCTCTGCAAGCTATTCGGAGCTCCAAGTTGTTCTGGGCTCCCAGCAGTCCTGTGCTCCAAGCTGTTCTGAGCACCACACTGAACTGCACACCACGCTGCAATGACTTCCAAAACTGAACTGACTACTCCTCCTCTCCTGTAGCTCGCTATTATGGATTCCTCTCCCCTCATGGAAATTTCCACCGGAGGGCTGTCTCCTACCGAATTCCTGTGCCAGCTCCCAGGCTTCCACGCAACCGCAGTGGCCATCTGCTTGTTACGTCTGGGCCCAAGAGAAAAACACATTTCTCGGATAAGAAGCAGTCCTAACTGGATTTTCCCTCCAGCACAACAGCCTTAACTGAAAACATTGCCTTTGCCCTAAAAAGCCTCTCTGCTTCCATCAAGATGGAGTCTCTCTAGCTTTAGGCCTGAAAGGGGTGAAATGCTCCTTAGCTCTGTCAGAATACCTACATAAACCATACCAATATGTCTAATATGTCAAAGCCAATAGGCAATAGACAGGTTAAAGTCAAGAATAAAGGCATATTAAGCAGCTATCCTCTTCTAGGTCTGGAAAAAGGGCTTAAAAGGGCCAACACAGGCTAAGAATACCTATACTAGATGCGAGCAAGACTAATGATCTATATCACTGCTAAATGAAGCCAAAAACTCTGCCATTACACCTGTGCAGTAGTGCGAACAATGGTCTTGTTTTCACAGTGTGACCACCCTATGGTGGAGACCCCCAGAGCCAGGGGGGTGATGGAATTAATCAGTACTAGGAATCCCATAGGCTTTACTGTACATCTCCAGTGAGGTCTTGTCCACTGCTGGTTGAAGGGGCACCTTGAGGGAAGCAGTAGAGAGGTAGGCAATTTATGGGTAGAGCAGAGCCAGTAGTCTGGCTAGGCCCTAAGACCCAAATACGAGTTGAGCCCCCCAAAAACAAGTACCACAGGAGTGGAGAGATGTGGTGCAGTGTCCAGAGCTGCGGACTTGAGAACGATCCCAGTTAGAGTCTTGGCGTCGCAACGTGTTGGGATTCTGGGCAAATCACTTAATCTCTCCAGGAGACACATTGGGCTATATAAACCTGTTTTACAAGGGCACTAGTTATGTTACACAAGAGCACATTCACCTTTTATTTTTTTGGGGCATTCGGAGATTAAGTGATTTACACAGGTTCATGGAATGTTGAGACGACGTGGGTTCTTGATCCTCCTTCCCCAGTATCAAAGTTGGAATCTCTGTACATTAAGCCACATCCTCCTTTAGCTTCTGCAGAGCGACACCGAATGAATGACTTCCTATTGGGATACTTCCCGGTACTACAGACCCCCCACAACCACATTACGAGACGTAACCTTAAACGTTTACTCAGCTCCAGCAGCTCAGCGGGTTGATGCCTGGCTCCTCCAAGACTCCCGAGGTTGACAATGAAGGCAGGCACCAGGGCCAGCCCTAGGCATGTGCAAACTGTGCACCTGCACAGGGCCGCCAAACCCCAGGGGCCGCCACGTCTCCTGTCGATGAAGGGGGCCCCTCAGCGGAGCTCTCGGTAGAGAGCTGTCTCTCTCTCTCTAAAGCTGCTGCTGCTGCCTGCAGCCTGCTCCTCGCTCCTCGTGCTGCTGACCTTTGACTGAAGAGAAACAAAGTATCAACTTCCATTGTTTCTCTTCAGTCAAAGCCACGAGCCAGGCCCGGAAAGAGGAGGGGGTGGGGGCCCTAGGATGGTGCATTCTCCTCAGGGCACTATTCCTTTGAGAAGGGAGGAGGCCAGGACTGTGAGGGGTGAGGGAGGGGGGGTGTCAGGGTTTGGGGGCCTACATGGGCTGGGGACCTCTTAATGTGATTGTGGCACCCTTAAAAAAAACTGCTTCCCTGCCTCCCCTACAAGTTATCTAAAGACACAATTACAATGTTGAAGCTGGCTCTGTGTTTCCACATCAGCATTTTAAAAGCATGCTTACATTTTCTGGATGATTTTAGCCGGCTCGACTACGCATGTCTAACATTGCGAAAGTGAAAGCGATTTGCACACCCCTCTTGAGTGGGCCTCGGTAAATGTGGAGAGCTGGCATGCTGGCATGTGGTGAAGACGCAGTGTTCTGCTATGTGATTGTGCACAGGTTGGCCCATGGTGAATTATAATTATTAGAAAGAACGCTCCAGATGCAGAAGCGCTTCCTCAGCCACCAAGTTTGGGACAAGGAACGAGACAGTGAGTAAGTGTATTTTTATTGTTGAAAGGTGAAACAGAGGTCTCGGTGGAATGGGATAACGGGCCTGCAAGTAAGGGAAGATTATCTCTGTTCAGACAGCCTGTAGGTCCTTTCTCCAACATACATGCCTGTGTAATATAGTTTGTAATCACTGTGACATTTTTATGAACTTTTATACATAATAGAAACTGTGTTTTCCGACAAGTCATGGTTCTTTTAAACAAAATACAATTTTAATTGCTTGCTTTATCGTAGTCCGTTTCACGCTCACCCTGACATCTGTTTAAGTCCTCCGAGTCATTTGTTATTCTCTCGGTGTACCAAGTCAACCTTCCCTCTGAGTTCGGTAAGCTGAGTTACAGTGACAATCGTTATGTACAGCACATAGAGGTGTCAAAATGGCATTTGTACAAACATTAATTTTATTGTGAGAGAAAAGCAGCCTCATTAAAACATGAATGCATGTGAGGGTGATGTGCTCTCTGCCCATTCTTGTTTGGCCGATATATTGTTGGTAGTTCTTAGTATTTAGTGTGTATCCTTGGCTTGGGATGGTGGCACTTTCCTTGTATAGCCAGAGTACATATGGATACTGGATGAAAACTGCAAACTGATAGTAGAGCACCTGCCATGCATTTACTAAAAATAAAAAGCTTGTCTATTGGGTCAAAATTATTTTGTTTGAAGAAAGTGATCAGCTTACGTTTTGGAGTCCAGGCAGAGGGGGAGAAGGGTGCAAGGCAGAGGGGAGAAGGGTGCAAGGCAGAGGGGAGAAGGGCGGAAGGCAGAGAGGAGAAGGGCGCAAGGCAGAGAGGAGAAGGGCGCAAGGCAGAGAGGAGAAGGGTGCACGGCAGAGAGGAGAAGGGTGCAAGGCAGAGGGGAGAAAGGTGGAAGGCAGAGAGGAGAAGGGTGCAAGGTAGAGAAGGGTGCAAAGTAGAGAAGGGAGCAAGGCGGAGGGGAGAAGGGTGCAAGGCAGAGGGGAGAAGGGTGCAAAGCAGAGAGTAGAAAGGGTGCACGGTAGAGAAGGGTGCAAGGCAGAGGGGAGAAGGTTGCAAGGCAGAGGGTAGAAGGTTGCAAGGCAGAGAGGAGAAGGGTGCAAGGCAGAGAGGAGAAGGGTGCAAGGCAGAGGGGAGTAGGATGCAAGGCAGAGAGGAGAAGGGTGCAAGGCGGAGGGGAGAAGGGTGCAAAGCAGAGAGGAGAAGGGTAGAAGGCAGAGAGGAGAAGGGTGCAAGGCAGAGGGGAGAAGGTGCAAGGCAGAGAGGAGAAGGGTGCAAGGCAGAGGGGAGAAGGGTGCAAGGCAGAGGGGAGAAGGGTGCAAGGAAGAGGGGAGAATGGTGCAACGGGGAGGGGGAGATGGGTGCAAGGCGGAGGGGAGAAGGGTGCAAGGTGGAGGGGAGAAGGGTGCAAGGCAGAGGGGAGAAGGGTGCAAGGCAGAGAGGAGAAGGGTGCAAGGCAGAGGGGAGAAGGGTGCAAGGCAGAGAGGAGAAGGGTGCAAGGCAGAGGGGAGAAGGGCGCAAGGCAGAGAGGAGAAGGGCGCAAGGCAGAGAGGAGAAGGGTGCAAGGCGGAGGGGAGTAGGGTGCAAGGCGGAGGGGAGTAGGGTGCAAGGCAGAGGGGAGAAGGGTGCAAGGCAGAGAGGAGAAGGGGCAAGGTGGAGAGGAGAAGGGTGCAAGGAAGAGGGAAGACTGGTGCAACGGGGAGGGGGAGAAGGGTGCAAGGCGGAGGGGAGAAGGGTGCAAGGTGGAGAGGAGAAGGGTGCCACGGGGAGGGGAGAAGGGTGCAAGGCAGAGAGGAGAAGGGTGCAAGGCAGAGAGGAGAAGGGTGCACGGTAGAGAAGGCTGCAAGGCAGAGAGGAGAAGGGTGCAAGGCAGAGGGGAGAAGGGTGCAAGGCAGAGGGGAGAAGGGTGCAAGGCAGAGAGGAGAAGGGTGCAAAGCAGAGGGGAGAAGGGTGCAAAACAGAGGGGAGAAGGGTGCAAGGCAGATGGGAGAAGGGTGCAAGGCAGAGGGGAGAAGGGTGCAAGGCAGAGAGGAGAAGGGTGCAAGGCAGAGGGGAGAAGGGTGCAAGGGAGAGGGGAGAATGGTGCAAGGTAGAAAAGGGTGCTAGGCGGAGGTGGAGAAGGGTGCAAGGGGGAGGGGGAGAGGGGTGCAAGGGGGAGGGCGAGAAGGGTGCTGCAAGGCAGAGGGGAGAAGGGTGCAAGGGGGATGGAGATAAAGTTAAAAATGTGCCCCCCCCCCCCCCGGAAACATTTCTGCGGATGCCCATGGAACGCACACTACTTTGTGAGAGAGAGTGGGAGAGAGTGGAGAGAGAGAGAGTGGAGAGAGAGAGAGTGGAGAGAGAGTGTGGAGAGAGAGTGAGGGTGGAGAGAGAGGGTGGAGAGAGAGAGTGGAGAGAGAGTGGAGAAAGAGTGGAGTGAGGCAGTGGAGAGAGAGTATAGAGAGAGTGGAGAGAGAGAGTAGCGAGAGAGTAGAGAGAGAGAGTCAGTGGAGAGAGAGTGGAGAGAGAGTAGAGAGAGTGGAGAGAAAGACAGTGGAGAGAGAGTAGAGAGAGAGTGGAGAGAGAGAGTGGAGAGAGAGAGTGGAGAGAGATTAGAGAGAGAGAGTGGAGGGAGAGAGGGTGGAGAGAGAGAGTGGAGAGAGAGCATGGAGAGAGAGTAGAGAGAGAGAGTGGAGAGAGAGTATAGAGAGAGAGAGTGGAGAGAGAGTGGAGCTAGACAGTGGAGAGAGAGAGAGTGGAGAGAGCATGGAGACAGTGGAGAGAGTGAGCAAGAGAGTGGAGAGGGAGAGAGTGGAGGGAGACAGTGGAGAGAGAGTGGAGAGAGAGTGGAGAGAAAGACAGTGGAGAGAGAGTAGAGAGAGAGTGGAGAGAGAGTAGAGAGAGAGAGAGTGGAGGGAGAGAGAGTGGAGGGAGAGAGAGTGGAGGGAGAGAGAGTGGAGAGAGAGAGTGGAGAGAGAGTAGAGAGAGAGAGTGGAGAAAGTAGAGAGAGAGAGTGGAGAGAAAGTGGAGCTAGACAGTGGATAGAGAGTGGAGAGAGAGAGAGAAAGTGGTGAGAGAGACAGTGAAGAGAGAGAGAGTGGAGAGAGAGAGAGAGAGAGAGAGGAGGGAGTGAAGCTAGACAGTGGAGAGAGAGAGAGAAAGTGGAGAGAGAGACAGTGTAGAGAGAGAGAGTGAAGAGTTGAGAGAGAGAGTGGAGAGAGAGAGTGGAGAGTGGAGAGAGAGAGAGAGAGTGGAGAGAGAGAGAGAGGAGAGAGAGAGTGGAGAGAGAGAGAGAGGAGAGAGAGAGAGGAGATAGAGAGTGGAGAGAGAGTGGAGATACAGTGGAGAGAGAGTGGAGGGAGACAGTGGAGGAGACAGTGGAGAGAGAGATAGAAGAGAGAGAGAGTGGAGAGAGAGAGTGGAGAGAGAGAGAGAAGAGAGAGAGGAGAGAGAGTGCATAGAGAGTGGAGAGAGAGTGGAGGGAGAGAGTGGAGGGAGACAGTGGAGGAGGCAGTGCAGAGAGAGAGAGAGAGTGTGGAGAGAGTGGAGAGAGAGTGGAGAGGGAGTGGAGAGAGAGTAGACAGAGGGTGGAGAGAGTATATAGAGGGTGGAAAGAGAGTGAGACAGAGAGTGAGAGAGAGAGTGAGAGAGTGGAGTGAGAGAGTGGAGGGAGAGAGGGAGAGAGAGAGCAGAGAGAAAGAGAGAGTGGAGAGAAAGTAGAGAGAGAGTGTGAAGGAAGAGAGGGTGGAGAGAGTGGAGAGAGAGTGGGGAGAGAGTGGGGGGAGAGTGGAGAGAGAGTAGAGAGAGTGGAGGGAGACAGTGGAGGGAGATAGTGGAGAGAGAGTAGAGAGAGAGAAAGTGGAGAGAGAGACAGTGGAGAGAGAGTGGAGAGACAGTGGAGATGGAGTGGACAGAGTTGAGAGAGAGAATGGAGAGAGAGAGAGAGTTGAGAGAGAGAGAGACTGACTGACTGACTGACTCAGAGACTGAATACTGACTGACTGAGAGACTGATTGGCTAGGAAACTGACAGAGAGAGAGAGCAAGATTGGCTGACTAAGAGAGTGACTGACTGACTAACAGAGAGAGAGAGACTGATTGAGAGTGAGACTGACTGGCAGAGAGAGAGACTGACTGAGGTAGAGAGATACTGACTGACTGAGGTAGAGAGATACTGACTGACAGAGAGAGAGGCAGAGACTGACTGACTGAGAGAGATAGACTGATTGACTGCGAGAGAGACTGACTGACTGAGAGAGACTGACTGACTGAGAGAGACTGACAGAGAGAGAGAGAGAGACTGACTGAGAGGGGGACTGACAGGGAGAGAGAGAGAGACTGACTGAGGTAGAGAGAGAATGACTGACTGAGAGAGACTGACTGACTGGGAGAGAGAGAGACTGACTGGGAGAGAGCGAGACTGGCTGACAGAGAGAGAGACTAAGAGAGAGACTGGGAGACTTACTGGCTGAGAGAGAGACTGTCAGAGAGAGAAAGACTGACAGAGAGAGAGACTGACAGAGAGAGAGACTGACTGAGAGAGAGATTGACTGACAGAGAGAGAGACTGACTGACAGAGAGAACAGAAACTAAAGAGGGCCCTTGGAGCTTTGTTTACTTTTCTGTTGTCTCCATTTCTTGCTCTTTCCATAACACCTCAAGCAGTAAATAAGAGGCCGTCGAAAGTCCAAGGTTAGACACGCCTGTGATGTCACTGGGTGTGAAAGGGAGTGACATGTCGCTTTTGTCACCCATAACATTTTGGCGAATCGATGTCCATGAGGGTCCGGACCCCCTCTTCCGGGGCCCCCACCTACGCTCCCTGCACAGGGCCACCATGAGCCTAGAGCCGGCCCTGCAGGCACACTGCTGTCTGCGGGGTGCCCCGACCTCTGGGTAGACCCCCGTGGTCTCGGGGCTCCTGCCCAGCACTTGTACAGCATCCTACGCTCACTCCAGCAGCACAGGCCGGTGATGACAATAATAACACTTGTTGCCGAGACGCACACAGACCTGCGCTCCACACTGCGGCTGCGCGCGCAGACACCGTAGACGGGATCGAAGACTGCACGGGACATGACCAGCTTTGAATAGTCTTGCTTGTCCTTTGGTGCCCACGAGTAATTGCAAAACAAGCATTTGCAATGCAATAGGTCTCGCATTAGGAAAGTTTGAGCTATTGGTATTGTAAATGACACATTTTATATTTATGTCTTGGTTTTAAAAATAGCTAAATTAATAGCTTTGTCATTTACAATGCCAATACTTTTAACTTTTGCAAATGGGACACCTATAGCATTTGCAATGCAACATGTTTTGTATTTACGTGACTTAGATGTATTGATATTTCAAATAAAAATGGCTTTTAATTTTTTTAAATAAGTAATACTTAAATAAAAGTTATTGTAATTTATAATGGCAATAGCTTAAACTTTTGTAAATACCTTTTGTGAAGATTATGTTCAGCGTACTTTATTGTGCCGAAAATCCAAGAACAGAAGTGAAATATTAACATCTTTTTGTGACATTTGTATAAAGCTTGAAACATTGAGAGAACAAATTTGAACCAGTTGTTGTTGAATAGTTGCACAGATTGATGCTGTGGTGACGCGGAGAGATGTTGTGGTGGCGTCGAGTGATGCTGTGGCGTTCAATGATACTGTGGTAGCGCATAGTGATGTTGTGGTGCCCGTGAGTGATGCTGTGGTGCCCCGGAGTGATGCTCTGGTGTTGCGATAGATAGGTAGAGTGAGGGCGATAGATAGCTAGAGGGAGGGCAAAAGATAGAGTGAGGGCGATATATAGATAAATAGAGAGATGGCGATAGATAGATAGACAGGGTGACGGCGATAGATAGATAGACAGAGGGACGGCGATAGATAGGTAGAGAGAGGGACGGCAATAGATAGATAGACAGAGTGACGGTGATAGATAGATAGACAGAGTGAGGGCAATAGATAAAGTGAGAGCGACAGATAGGCTGATAGAGTGTGGGCAATAGAGTGAGGGAGATAAATAGACAGGTAGATAGAGTGAGGGCGATAGATAGAGTGAGGGTGATAGATAGAGTGAGGGCAATAGATAGATAGATAGATAGATAGATAGAGTGAGGGCGATAGCTAGAGTGAGGGCGATAGATAGCTAGAGTGCGGGCGATAGAGTGCGGGCGATAGATAGAGTGAGGGCGATAGATAGAGTGAGGGCGATAGATAGAGTGAGGGCGATAGATAGAGTGAGGGCGATAGATAGAGTGAGGGCGATAGATAGAGTGAGGGCGATAGATAGAGTGAGGGCGATAGATAGAGTGAGGGCGATAGATAGAGTGAGGGCGATAGATAGAGTGAGGGCGATAGATAGAGTGAGGGAGATAGATAGAGTGAGCCAGATAGATAGAGTGAGCCAGATAGATAGAGTGAGCCAGATAGATAGAGTGAGCCAGATAGATAGAGTGAGCCAGATAGATAGATAGATTGATAGATAGAGAGTGAGGGTGATATATAGAGTGAGGGCAATAGATAGATAGATAGAGTGAGGGCGATAGAGTGAGGGCGATATATAGATAGATAGATAGATAGAGTGATGGCAACAGATAGATAGAGTGAGGGCGATAGATGTATGTGGTTGTGTGTGTATGTGTGTGTGAGTGGTTGTATGTGTGAGTGGTTGTTTGTGTGAATGGTTGTATGTGTGTGTGGTTGTGTTTGTGGGGTTGTTTTTTTTTGGTGTGTGTAGTTGGTTGTGTGGGGTTGTGTGTTGTTGGGTGTGTGGGGTTGTGTGTGTGGTTGTATGTGTGGTTGTGTGTGTGGTTGTGTGTGAGATTGAGTGTGTGGTGTGGTTGTGTGTGGTTATTTGCATGGTTATGTTTGTGGGTGTGTGTGGTTGTTTGTGGTTGGGTGTGTGGTTGGGTGTGGTAGTGTGTGGTTGAGTGTGGTTGTGTGTGTGGTTGTGTATAGTTGTGTGTGTGTGTGTGTTGTTGTATGTGTGGCTGTGTGTGGTTGTGGGTGTGGATGTATGTGGTTGTGTGTGAGATTGTGTGTGTGGTGTGTGTTTGTGTGTGTGTGGTTGTATATGTGTGTGTCCGTGGTTGTATGTGTGTGTGCGGTTAGAGAAGGATGTATGTGGAAGAGAGCAGCACATCAGCACAGCAGAAGAGAACAGGGAGTTAAAGAAGGAGGTGGGTGGAAGAGAGCAGCAGATCAGCACGGGATAAGAAAACAGGGAGTTAGAGAAGGAGGCGGTGGAGGGGAACAGCAGATCAGCACGGGAGAAGAGAACAGGGATTTGGAGAAGGGGGCGGGTGGAAGAGAGCCGCAGATCAGCATGGGAGAACAGAACAGTGAGTTAAAGAAGGAGGCGGGTGGAAGAGAGCAACAGATCAGCATAGGGGAAGAGAACAGGGAGGTAGAGAAGGAGGTGGTGGAAGGGAAAAGCATTTCAGGACAGGAGAGAAAAACAGAGTTAAAGAAGGAGGCGGGTGGAATAGAGCAGCAGATCAGCACAGGTGAAGAGGAGAGACCAGGGAGGTAAAGAAGGAGGCGGTTGGAAGAGAGCAGCAGATCAGCACAGGAGAAGAGAAGAGAGCAGCAGATCAGCTCGGCAGAAGAGAATAGAACAGGGAGTTGGAGAAGGAGGTGGGTGGAAGAGAGCCGGATAACAGCACAGCAGAAGAGAACATGGAATTAAAGAAGGAGGCAGGTGGAAGAGAGCAGCAGATCATCACAGGTGGAGGGTGGAGTTGGAGTTGGAGGGTGGTGTTGGGGTTGGAGGGTGGAGTTGGGGTTGGAGGGTGGAGTTGGGGTTGGAGGATGGAGTTGGAGGGTGGAGTTGGAGGGTGGAGTTGGGAGGGTGGGGTTGGAGGGTGGGGTTGGGGTTGGAGGGTGGAGTTGGGGTTGGAGAATGGAGTTGGAGGGTGGAGTTGGAGGGTGGAGTTACAGGGTGGAGTTGGAGGGTGGAGTTGGGGTTGAAGGGTGGAGTTGGAGTTGGAGTTGGAGGTTGAAGGGTGGAGTTGGAGGGTGGAGTTGGATTTGGAGGGTGGAGTTGGGGTTGGAGGGTGGAGTTGGGGTTGGAGGGTGGAGTTGGGGTTGGAGGGTGGAGTTGGGGTTGAAGGGTGGAGTTGGCATGCAGCAGTGTGAGTAATGCTGCAGTTTGCAGCTATCAGCAGTGTGAGTCGTGAGGTAGTGTTCAGCATGCAGCAGTGTGAGTAATGCAGCAGTGTGCAGCTATCAGCAGTGTGCAGTGTGAGGCGTGCAGCAGTTGTGAGCACAAGTTATTGTAATTTATAATGGCAATAGTTTAAACTTGTGTAAATAACTTTTGGGAAGATTATGTTCAGTGTGATGAAAATCCAAGAACAGAAGTGAAATATTAACATCTTTTGGGACATTTGTAAGAAAGCTTGAAACATGGAGAGAACATATTAGAACCAGTTGTTGTTAAATGGTTGCACAGAGTGATGCTGTAACGTTCAGTGGTGCTGAGTGATGCTGTGGCGTTCAGTGGTGCTGAGTGATGCAGTGGCCTTCAGTGGTGCTGAGTGATGCTGTGGCCTTTAGTGCTGCTGAGTGATGCTGTGGCCTTCAGTGGTGCTGAGTGATGCTGTGGCTTTCAGCGGTGCTGAGTGATGATGTGGCGGTCAGTGGTGCTGTGGCTTTGAGTGGTGCTGAGTGATGCTGTGGCGTTGAGTGATGCTGTGGCGTTGAGTGACGCTGTGTCATTGAGTAATGCTGTGGCGTTGAGTGATGCTGTGGTATTGAGGGATGCTGTGCGCTGAGTGGTACTGTGTTATTGAGTGGTGCTGTGGCATTGAGTGGTGCTGTGGCATTGAGGGGTGCTGTGGCATTCAGTGGTGCTGATTGATTCTGTGGTGCTGAGTGATGCTGTGGCGCTGAGTGATGCTGTGGCCCTGATTGATGCTGTGGCGTTGAGTGATGCTGTGGCGTTGAGTGATGCTGTCGCGTTGAGTGGTGCTGTGGCGTTGAGTGGTGCTGTGGCGTTGAGTGGTACTGTGGCATTGAGTGGTGCTGTGGCGTTGAGTGATGCTGTGGCGTTGAGTGATGCTGTGGCGTTGAGTGATGCTGTGGCATTGAGGGATGTTGTGCGCTGAGTGGTGCTGTGGCGTTGAGTGGTGCTGTGGCATTGAGTGGTGCTGTGGCATTGAGTGGTGCTGTTGCGTTGAGGGGTGCTGTGGCATTGAGGGGTGCTGTGGCATTGAGGGGTGCTGTGGCATTCAGTGGTGCTGAGTGATTCTGGGCCGCTGAGTGATGCTGTTGCGTTGAGTGGTGCTGTGTTGTTGAGTGGAGCTGTGGTGTTGAGTGGAGCTGTGGCATTGAGTGGAGCTGTGGCATTGAGCGGTGCTGAGTGATGCTGTGGCGTTGAGTGATGCTGTGGCGTTGAGTGATGCTGTGGCATTGAGTGGTGCTGTTGTGTTGAGGAGTGCTGTGGCGTTGAGTGATGCATGCAGCAGTGTGAGTCGTGCGGTAGTGTGCAGCATGCGGCAGTGTGCAAGCAATAATATGCTCACTACAGAATAGCTGGTAAATAAATCCCTTTAAAGAATACCTGAAATAAATGTTTCAGGAATCACGATTAGTCCAACTGGAAGGTGAGGTGGGAATGGTGGATATGTAAAGCAAGTGGGTTCAGCGAAGTACTTCGTTTTGAAACCAAATACTTTCAGGCAGTGAGGAGTGTGAATTATGATTGTCTAAATGTTAACTCTGCGACATCCTAGCTTTTTAGCTAAGAGAACAGGGAGTTAAAGAAGGAGGTGGGTGGAAGAGAGCAGCAGAATAGCACAGGAGAAGAGAACAGGGAGTTAATGAAGGAGGCGGCTTGGAAGAGAGCAGCAGATCAGCACAGCAAAAGAGAAAAGGGAGTTAAAGAAGGAGGCGGGTTGAAGGGAGCAGCAGATCAGCACAGGAGAAGAGAACAGGGAGCTAGAGAAGAAAGCGGGTGGAAGAGAGCAGCAGATCAGCTCGGGAGAAGAGAAGAGAAGAGAAGAAAACAGGGAGTTAAAGAAGGAGGCGGGTGGAAGAGAACAGCAGATCGGCACAGGAGAAAAGAACAGGGAGTTAAAAAAGGAGGTGGGGTGGAACAGAGCAGCAGAACAGCACTGGAGAAGAGAACAGGGAGGTAGAGAAGGAGGCGGGTTGAAGAGACCAGCATAACAGCACAGCAGAAGAGAACATGGAGTTAAAGAAGGAAGAGGGGTGGAAGAGAGCAGCAGATCAGCAGAGGGAGAAAAGAAGAGAACAGGGAGTTAGAGAAAAGAGGTGGGTGGAAGAGGCAGCAGATCAGCACAGCAGAAGAGAACAGGGAGTTAAAGAAGGAGGTGGGGTGGAAGACAGCAGCAGATTAGCACAGTAGAAGAGAACAGGGAGGTAGAGAAGGAGGCGGGTTTAAGAGTGCTGCAGATCAGCTCTGGAGAAGAGAAGTGAACAGGGAGTTAAAGAAGGTGGCGGGTGGAAGAGAGCAGCAGATCAGCACAGGAGAAGAGAACAGGGAGTTAAAGAAGGAGGTGGGTTGGAAGAGAGCAGCAGAACAGCACGGGAGAAGAGAAAAGGGAGGTAGAGAAGGAGGCGGGTTGAAGAGACCAGCATAACAGCACAGCAGAAGAGAACATGGAGTTAAAGAAGGAAGTGGGGTGGAAGAGAGCACCAGATCAGCAGAGGGAGAAAAGAAGAGAACAGGGAGTTAGAGAAAAGAGGTGGGTGTAAGAGGCAGCAGATCAGCACAGCAGAAGAGAACAGGGAGTTAAATAAGGAGGTGGGGTGGAAGAGAGCAGCAGATCAGCACAGGAGAAGAGAACAGGGAGTTAAAGAAGGAGGCGGGTGGAAAAGAACAGCAGATCGGCACAGGAGAAGAGAAGAGAACAGGGAGCTAGAGAAGGAGGCGGTGGAAGAGAGCAGCAGATCAGTCCGGTAGAAGAGAAGTGAACAGGGAATTAGAGAAGGCGGTAGAGTGAGTGAGGGCGGTAGAGTGGTAGAGTGAGGGGGAGGGCGATAGATAGAGTGAGGGTGGAGTTGGAGGGTGGAGTTGGGGGTTGGAGGGTGGAGTTGGGTTGGAGGGTGGAGTTGGGGGTTGGAGGGTGGAGTTGGGGGTTGGAATTTGGAGGGTGGAGTTGGAGGGTGGAGTTGGGGTTGGAGGGTGGAGTTGGAGGGTGGAGTTGGGGTTGGAGGGTGGAGTTGGAAGGTGGAGTTGGAGGGTGGAGTTGGAGGGTGGAGTTGGAGGGTGGAGTTGGAGGGTGGAGTTGGAGGGTGGAGTTGGAGGGTGGAGTTGGAGGGTGGAGTTGGAGGGTGGAGTTGGAGGGTGGAGTTGGAGGGTGGAGTTGGAGGGTGGAGTTGTAGGGTGGAGTTGTAGGGTGGAGTTGGGTTGGAGGGTGGAGTTGAGGGTGGAGTTGGGGTTGGAGGGTGGAGTTGGAAGGTGGAGTTGGGGTTGGAGGGTGGAGCTGGAAGGTGGAGTTGGAGGGTGGAGTTGGGTTGGAGGGTGGAGTTGGAGGGTGGAGTTGGAGCTGGAGTTGGAGGCTGGAGTTGGAGGCTGGAGTTGGAGGGTGGAGTCGGGGTTGGAGGGTGGAGTTGGAGGGTGGAGTTGGAGGGTGGAGTTGGGGTTGGAGGGTGTAGTTGGGTTGGAGGGTGGAGTTGGGGGTTGGAGGGTGGAGTTGGGGGTTGGAAGTTGGAGGGTGGAGTTGGAGGGTGGAGTTGGAGGGTGGAGTTGGGGGTTGGAGGGTGGAGTTGGGTTGGAGGGTGGAGTTGGGGGTTGGAGGGTGGAGTTGGGGGTTGGAAGTTGGAGGGTGGAGTTGGAGGGTGGAGTTGGGGTTGGAGGGTGGAGTTGGAGGGTGGAGTTGGGGTTGGAAGGTGGAGTTGGAGGGTGGAGTTGGAGGGTGGAGTTGGAGGGTGGAGTTGGAGGGTGGAGTTGGAGGGTGGGGTTGGAGTATGGAGTTGGAGGGTGGAGTTGGAGGGTGGAGTTGGAGGGTGGAGTTGGGGTTGGAGGGTGGAGTTGGGGTTGGAGTTGGAGGGTGGAGTTGGGGTTGGAGGGTGGAGTTGGGTTGGAGGGTGGAGTTGGGGTTGGAGGGTGGAGTTGGAGGGTGGAGTTGGGGTTGGAGGGTGGAGTTGGGGTTGGAGTTGGAGGGCGGGGCTGGAGGGTGGAGTTGGAGGGTGGAGTTGGAGGGTGGAGTTGGAGGGTGAAGTTGGAGGGTAGAGTTGTAGGGTGGAGTTGGAGGGTGGAGTTGGAGGGTGGAGTTGGGGTTGGAGGGTGGAGTTGGGGTTGGAGGGTGAAGTTGGGGTTGGAGGGTGGAGTTGGAAGGTGGAGTTGGAAGGTGGAGTTGGAAGGTGGAGTTGAGGTTGGAGGGTGGAGCTGGAAGGTGGAGTTGGAGGGTGGAGTTGGGTTGGAGGGTGGAGTTGGAGGGTGGAGTTGGAGCTGGAGTTGGAGGCTGGAGTTGGAGGCTGGAGTTGGAGGGTGGAGTCGGGGTTGGAGGGTGGAGTTGGAGGGTGGAGTTGGAGGGTGGAGTTGGGGTTGGAGGGTGTAGTTGGGTTGGAGGGTGGAGTTGGGGGTTGGAGGGTGGAGTTGGGGGTTGGAAGTTGGAGGGTGGAGTTGGAGGGTGGAGTTGGAGGGTGGAGTTGGGGGTTGGAGGGTGGAGTTGGGTTGGAGGGTGGAGTTGGGGGTTGGAGGGTGGAGTTGGGGGTTGGAAGTTGGAGGGTGGAGTTGGAGGGTGGAGTTGGGGTTGGAGGGTGGAGTTGGAGGGTGGAGTTGGGGTTGGAAGGTGGAGTTGGAGGGTGGAGTTGGAGGGTGGAGTTGGAGGGTGGAGTTGGAGGGTGGAGTTGGAGGGTGGGGTTGGAGTATGGAGTTGGAGGGTGGAGTTGGAGGGTGGAGTTGGAGGGTGGAGTTGGGGTTGGAGGGTGGAGTTGGGGTTGGAGTTGGAGGGTGGAGTTGGGGTTGGAGGGTGGAGTTGGGTTGGAGGGTGGAGTTGGGGTTGGAGGGTGGAGTTGGAGGGTGGAGTTGGGGTTGGAGGGTGGAGTTGGGGTTGGAGTTGGAGGGCGGGGCTGGAGGGTGGAGTTGGAGGGTGGAGTTGGAGGGTGGAGTTGGAGGGTGAAGTTGGAGGGTAGAGTTGTAGGGTGGAGTTGGAGGGTGGAGTTGGAGGGTGGAGTTGGGGTTGGAGGGTGGAGTTGGGGTTGGAGGGTGAAGTTGGGGTTGGAGGGTGGAGTTGGAAGGTGGAGTTGGAAGGTGGAGTTGGAAGGTGGAGTTGAGGTTGGAGGGTGGAGTTGGAAGGTGGAGTTGGAGGGTGGAGTTGGGTTGGAGGGTGGAGTTGGGGTTGGAGGGTGGAGTTGGGGTTGGAGGGTGGAGTTGGAAGGTGGAGTTGGGGTTGGAGGGTGGAGTTGGAAGGTGGAGTTGGAGGGTGGAGTTGGGTTGGAGGGTGGAGTTGGGGATGGGGGGTGGAGTTGGAGGGTGGAGTTGGGGTTGGAGGGTGGAGTTGGGAGGTGGAGTTGGAGGGTGGAATTGGAGGATGGAGTTGGGGTTGGAGGGTGGAGTTGGAGGGTGGAGTTGGAGGGTGGAGTTGGAGGGTGGAGTTGGGGTTGGGGTTGGAGGGTGGAGTTGGAGGGTGGAGTTGGAGGGTGGAGTTGGAGGGTGGAGTTGGGGTTGGAGGGTGGAGTTGGAGGGTGAAGTTGGAGGATGGAGTTGGGGTTGGAGGGTGGAGTTGGGGTTGGAGTTGGGGTTGGAGTGTGGAGTTGGAGGGTGGGGCTGGAGTGTGGAGTTGGAGTGTGGAGTTGGAGTGTGGAGTTGGAGGGTGGAGTTGGAGGGTGGAGTTGGAGGGTGGAGTTGGAGGGTGGAGTTGGAGAGTGGAGTTGGAGGATGGAGTTGGGGTTGGAGGGTGGAGTTGGGGTTGGAGGGTGGAGTTGGGGTTGGAGTTGGAGGGTGGAGTTGGAGGGTGGGGTTGGAGGGTAGAGTTGGAGGGTGGAGTTGGAGGGTGGAGTTGGAGGGTGGGGTTGGAGGGTGGAGTTGGGGTTGGAGGGTGAAGTTGGGGTTGGAGGGTGGAGTTAGAGGGTGGAGTTGGGGTTGGAGGGTGGAGTGGGAGTTGGAGGGTGGAGTTGTAGAGTGGAGGGTGGAGTTGGGGTTGGAGGGTGGAGTTGGATGGGTTTGGAGGGTGGAGTTGGAGGGTGGAGTTGAGGTTGGAGGGTGGAGTTGGAGGGTGGAGTTGGAGTTGGAGTGTGGAGTTGGGGTTGGAGGATGGAGTTGGAGGGTGGAGGATGGAGTTGGAGGGTGGAGTTAGAGGTTGGAGTTGGGGTTGGAGTTGGGGTTGGAGGATGGAGTTGGGTTTGGAGGGTGGAGTTGGAGGGTGGAGTTGGGGTTGGAGTGTGCATGCAGCAGTGTGAGTAATGCAGCAGTGTGCAGCTATCAGCAGTGTGCAGCGTGCAGCAGTGTGAGTCGTGAGGTAGTGTGTAGCATGCAGCAGTGTGAGTAATGCAGCAGTGTGCAGCTATCAGCAGTGTGCAGCGTGCAGCAGTGTGAGGCGTGCAGCAGTGTTGAGCACAAGTTATTGTAAATTATAATGGCAATAGCTTAAACTTTTTTAAATAAGTTTTAGGAAGATTATGTTCAGTGTATTTTATTGTGATGAAAATCCAAGAACAGAAGTGAAATATTAACATCTTTTGGGACATTTGTAAGAAAGCTTGAAACATGGAGAGAACATATTAGAACCAGTTGTTGTTGAATGGTTGCACAGAGTGATGCTGTGGCGTTCAGTGGTGCTAAGTCATGCTGTGGCCTTCAGTGGTGCTGAGTGATGCTGTGGCCTTCAGTGGTGCTGAGTGATGCTGTGGCATTCAGTGGTGCTGAGTGATGCTGTGGCATTCAGTGGTGCTGAGTGATGCGGTGGCATTCAGTGGTGCTGTGGCGTTGAGTGGTGCTGTGGCGTTGAGTGGTGCTGAGGCGTTGAGTGGTGCTGAGTGATGCTGTGGTGTTGATTGATGCTGTGGCATTGAGTGATGCTGTGTCATTGAGTAATGCTGTCCGTTGAGTGATGCTGTGGTATTGAGGGATGCTGTGCGCTGAGTGGTGCTGTGGCGTTGAGTGGTGCTGTGGCATTGAGTGGTGCTGTGGCATGGAGGGGTGCTGTGGCATTCAGTGGTGCGGATTGATTCTGTGGTGCTGAGTGATGCTGTGGTGTTGAGTGATGCTGTGGCGTTGAGTGATGCTGTGGCGTTGAGTGATGCTGTGGCGTTGAGTGATGCTGTGGCGTTGAGTGATGCTGTGGCATTGAGGGATGCTGTGGCATTGAGGGATGCTGTGGCGTTGAGTGATGCTGTGGCATTGAGTGATGCTGTGGCATTGAGTGATGCTGTGGTGTTGAGTGATGCTGTGTTGTTGAGTGGTGCTGTGGCATTGAGTGGTGCTGTGGCATTGAGTGGTGCTGTGGCATTGAGTTGTGCTGTGGCGTTGAGGGGTGCTGTGGCATTGAGGGGTGCTGTGGCGTTGAGGGGTGCTGTGGCATTCAATGGTGCTGAGTGATTCTGTGGTGCTGAGTGATGCTGTGGCATTGAGTGGTGCTGTGGTGTTGAGTGGAGCTGTGGTGTTGAGTGGAGCTGTGGTGTTGAGTGGAGCTGTGGCGTCGAGTGGAGCTGAGTGATGCTGTGGCGTTGAGTGATGCTGTGGCATTGAGTGATGCTGTGGCATTGAGTGGTGCTGTGGCGTTGACGGGTGCTGAGGGTGCTGTGGCATTCAGTGGTACTGAGTGATGCGTGTAGCAGTGTGAGTCGTGCGGTAGAGTGCAGCATGCAGCAGTGTGCAGCGTGCAGCAGTGTGCAAGCAATAAAAAATATGCTCACTACAGAATAGCTGGTAAATAAATCCCTTTAAAGAATACCTGAAATAAATGTTTCAGGAATCACGATTAGTCCAACTGGAAGGTTAGGCGGGAATGGTGGATATGTAAAGCAAGTGGGTTCAGCGAAGTACTACGTTTTGAAACCAAATACTTTCAGGCAGTGAGGAGTGTGAATTATGATTGTCTAAATGTTAACTCTGCGACATCCTAGCTTTTTAGCTAAGAGAACAGGGAGTTAAAGAAGGAGGTGGGTGGAAGAGAGCAGCAGAATAGCACAGGAGAAGAGAACAGGGAGTTAATGAAGGAGGCGGCTTGGAAGAGAGCAGCAGATCAGCACAGCAAAAGAGAAAAGGGAGTTAAAGAAGGAGGCGGGTTGAAGGGAGCAGCAGATCAGCACAGGAGAAGAGAACAGGGAGCTAGAGAAGAAAGCGGGTGGAAGAGAGCAGCAGATCAGCTCGGGAGAAGAGAAGAGAAGAGAAGAAAACAGGGAGTTAAAGAAGGAGGCGGGTGGAAGAGAACAGCAGATCGGCACAGGAGAAAAGAACAGGGAGTTAAAAAAGGAGGTGGGGTGGAACAGAGCAGCAGAACAGCACTGGAGAAGAGAACAGGGAGGTAGAGAAGGAGGCGGGTTGAAGAGACCAGCATAACAGCACAGCAGAAGAGAACATGGAGTTAAAGAAGGAAGAGGGGTGGAAGAGAGCAGCAGATCAGCAGAGGGAGAAAAGAAGAGAACAGGGAGTTAGAGAAAAGAGGTGGGTGGAAGAGGCAGCAGATCCGCACAGCAGAAGAGAACAGGGAGTTAAAGAAGGAGGTGGGGTGGAAGAGAGCAGCAGATCAGCACAGGAGAAGAGAACAGGGAGTTAAAGAAGGAGGCGGGTGGAAAAGAACAGCAGATCGGCACAGGAGAAGAGAAGAGAACAGGGAGCTAGAGAAGGAGGCGGTGGAAGAGAGCAGCAGATCAGTCCGGTAGAAGAGAAGTGAACAGGGAATTAGAGAAGGCGGTAGAGTGAGTGAGGGCGGTAGAGTGGTAGAGTGAGGGGGAGGGCGATAGATAGAGTGAGGGTGGAGTTGGAGGGTGGAGTTGGAGGGTGGAGTTGGGGGTTGGAGGGTGGAGTTGGGGGTTGGAGGGTGGAGTTGGGGGTTGGAGGGTGGAGTTGGGGTTTGGAAGTTGGAGGGTGGAGTTGGAGGGTGGAGTTGGGGTTGGAGGGTGGAGTTGGAGGGTGGAGTTGGGGTTGGAGGGTGGAGTTGGAAGGTGGAGTTGGAGGGTGGAGTTGGAGGGTGGAGTTGGAGGGTGGAGTTGGAGGGTGGAGTTGGAGGGTGGGGTTGGAGTATGGAGTTGGAGGGTGGAGTTGGAGGGTGGAGTTGGAGCTGGAGTTGGAGGCTGGAGTTGGAGCTGGAGTTGGAGGCTGGAGTTGGAGGCTGGAGTTGGAGGGTGGAGTCGGGGTTGGAGGGTGGAGTTGGAGGGTGGAGTTGGGGTTGGAGGGTGGAGTTGGGGTTGGAGTTGGAGGGTGGGGCTGGAGGGTGGAGTTGGAGGGTGGAGTTGGAGGGTGGAGTTGGAAGGTGGAGTTGGAGGGTGGAGTTGGAGGGTGGAGTTGGAGGGTGGAGTTGGGTTGGAGGGTGGAGTTGAGGGTGGAGTTGGGGTTGGAGGGTGGAGTTGGAAGGTGGAGTTGGGGTTGGAGGGTGGAGCTGGAAGGTGGAGTTGGAGGGTGGAGTTGGGTTGGAGGGTGGAGTTGGAGGGTGGAGTTGGAGCTGGAGTTGGAGGCTGGAGTTGGAGGCTGGAGTTGGAGGGTGGAGTCGGGGTTGGAGGGTGGAGTTGGAGGGTGGAGTTGGGGTTGGAGGGTGGAGTTGGGGTTGGAGTTGGAGGGTGGGGCTGGAGGGTGGAGTTGGAGGGTGGAGTTGGAGGGTGGAGTTGTAGGGTTGAGTTGGAAGGTGGAGTTGGAAGGTGGAGTTGGAGGGTGGAGTTGGAGGGTGGAGTTGGGTTGGAGGGTGGAGTTGAGGGTGGAGTTGGGGTTGGAGGGTGGAGTTGGAAGGTGGAGTTGGGGTTGGAGGGTGGAGCTGGAAGGTGGAGTTGGAGGGTGGAGTTGGGTTGGAGGGTGGAGTTGGGGTTGGAGGGTGGAGTTGGAGGGTGGAGTTGGAGGGTGGAGTTGGAGGGTGGAGTTGGGGTTGGAGGGTGGAGTTGGGGTTGGAGTTGGAGGGTGGGGCTGGAGGGTGGAGTTGGAGGGTGGAGTTGGAGGGTGGAGTTGGAGGGTGAAGTTGGAGGGTGGAGTTGTAGGGTGGAGTTGGAGGGTGGAGTTGGAAGGTGGAGTTGGAGGGTGGAGTTGGGGTTGGAGGGTGGAGTTGGGGTTGGAGGGTGAAGTTGGGGTTGGAGGGTGGAGTTGGAAGGTGGAGTTGGAAGGTGGAGTTGGGGTTGGAGGGTGGAGTTGGAGGGTGGAGTTGGGTTGGAGGGTGGAGTTGGGGTTGGAGGGTGGAGTTGGGGTTAGAGGGTGGAGTTGGAAGGTGGAGTTGGGGTTGGAGGGTGGAGTTGGAAGGTGGAGTTGGAGGGTGGAGTTGGGTTGGAGGGTGGAGTTGGGGTTGGGGGGTGGAGTTGGAGGGTGGAGTTGGGGTTGGAGGGTGGAGTTGGGAGGTGGAGTTGGAGGGTGGAGTTGGAGGATGGAGTTGGGGTTGGAGGGTGGAGTTGGAGGGTGGAGTTGGAGGGTGGAGTTGGGGTTGGAGGGTGGAGTTGGAGGGTGGAGTTGGAGGGTGGAGTTGGAGGGTGGAGTTGGGGTTGGAGGGTGGAGTTGGAGGGTGGAGTTGGAGGGTGGAGTTGGAGGGTGAAGTTGGGGTTGGAGGGTGGAGTTGGGGTTGCAGTTGGGGTTGGAGTGTAGAGTTGGAGGGTGGGGCTGGAGTGTGGAGTTGGAGTGTGGAGTTGGAGTGTGGAGTTGGAGTGTGGAGTTGGAGGGTGGAGTTGGAGGATGGAGTTGGAGGATGGAGTTGGGGTTGGAGGGTGGAGTTGGGGTTGGAGTTGGAGGGTGGAGTTGGAGGGTGGGGTTGGAGGGTAGAGTTGGAGGGTGGAGTTGGAGGGTGGAGTTGGAGGGTGGGGTTGGAGGGTGGAGTTGGGGTTGGAGGGTGGAGTTGGGGTTGGAGGGTGGAGTTAGAGGGTGGAGTTGGGGTTGGAGGGTGAAGTGGGAGTTGGAGGGTGGAGTTGGAGAGTGGAGGGTGGAGTTGGGGTTGGAGGGTGGAGTTGGATGGGTTTGGAGGGTGGAGTTGGAGGGTGGAGTTGAGGTTGGAGGGTGGAGTTGGAGTTGAAGTGTGGAGTTGGGGTTGGAGGATGGAGTTGGAGGGTGGAGTTAGAGGGTGGATTTGGAGGGTGGAGTTGGGGTTGGAGGGTGGAGTTGGGGTTGGAGGATGGAGTTGGGTTTGGAGGGTGGAGGATGGAGTTGGAGGGTGGAGTTAGAGGTTGGAGTTGGGGTTGGAGGTTGGAGTTGGGGTTGGAGGATGGAGTTGGGTTTGGAGGGTGGAGTTGGAGGGTGGAGTTGGGGTTGGAGTGTGCATGCAGCAGTGTGAGTAATGCAGCAGTGTGCAGCTATCAGCAGTGTGCAGCGTGCAGCAGTGTGAGTCGTGAGGTAGTGTGTAGCATGCAGCAGTGTGAGTAATGCAGCAGTGTGCAGCTATCAGCAGTGTGCAGCGTGCAGCAGTGTGAGGCGTGCAGCAGTTGTGAGCACAAGTTATTGTAATTTATAATGGCAATAGCTTAAACTTTTGTAAATAACTTTTGGGAAGATTATGTTCAGTGTATTTTATTGTGATGAAAATCCAAGAACAGAAGTGAAATATTAACATTGTTTGGGACATTTGTAAGAAAGCTTGAAACATGGAGAGAACATATTAGAACCAGTTGTTGTTGAATGGTTGCACAGAGTGATGCTGTGGCGTTCAGTGGTGCTAAGTGATGCTGTGGCCTTCAGTGGTGCTGAGTGATGCTGTGGCCTTCAGTGGTGCTGAGTGATGCTGTGGCATTCAGTGGTGCTGAGTGATGCTGTGGCATTCAGTGGTGCTGAGTGATGCTGTGGCATTCAGTGGTGCTGTGGCGTTGAGTGGTGCTGTGGCGTTGAGTGGTGCTGAGGCGTTGAGTGGTGCTGAGTGATGCTGTGGTGTTGATTGATGCTGTTGCATTGAGTGATGCTGTGTCATTGAGTAATGCTGTGCGTTGAGTGATGCTGTGGTATTGAGGGATGCTGTGCGCCGAGTGGTGCTGTGGCGTTGAGTGGTGCTGTGGCATTGAGTGGTGCTGTGGCATGGAGGGGTGCTGTGGCATTCAGTGGTGCGGATTGATTCCGTGGTGCTGAGTGATGCTGTGGCGTTGAGTGATGCTGTGGCGTTGAGTGATGCTGTGGCGTTGAGTGATGCTGTGGCATTGAGGGATGCTGTGGCATTGAGGGATGCTGTGGCGTTGAGTGATGCTGTGGCGTTGAGTGATGCTGTGGCATTGAGTGATGCTGTGGCATTGAGTGATGCTGTGGTGTTGAGTGATGCTGTGTTGTTGAGTGGTGCTATGGCATTGAGTGGTGCTGTGGCATTGAGTGGTGCTGTGGCATTGAGGGGTGCTGTGGCATTGAGGGGTGCTGTGGTGTTGAGGGGGTGCTGTGGCATTCAATGGTGCTGAGTGATTCTGTGGTGCTGAGTGATGCTGTGGCATTGAGTGGTGCTGTGGTATTGAGTGGAGCTGTGGTGTTGAGTGGAGCTGTGGCGTTGAGTGGAGCTGAGTGATGCTGTGGCATTGAGTGGTGCTGTGGCGTTGACGGGTGCTGAGGGTGCTGTGGCATTCAGTGGTACTGAGTGATGCGTGTAGCAGTGTGAGTCGTGCGGTAGAGTGCAGCATGCAGCAGTGTGCAGCGTGCAGCAGTGTGCAAGCAATAAAAAATATGCTCACTACAGAATAGCTGGTAAATAAATCCCTTTAAAGAATACCTGAAATAAATGTTTCATGAATCACGATTAGTCCAACTGGAAGGTGAGGCGGGAATGGTGGATATGTAAAGCAAGTGGGTTCAGCGAAGTACTACGTTTTGAAACCAAATACTTTCAGGCAATGAGGAGTGTGGATTATGATTGTCTAAATGTTAACTCTGCGACATCCCAGCTTTTTAGCCACCAGTACTTTGCATTCTGAGAATTGTAGTTTTGGGAGCAACATTATCCCCGCATGCAAAAGGCAACTGCTGCTTGCTGGTCACCGAGTCCTGGAAACACCCTGGAGCGCTAAGAGCCTGTCAGCAGACCCGGAAGCGCTAGGGACCCAGAGGCTTCCAGGAAGGGGAGAAGTTGATATCCAGGATACAGGTCGCGCGCATGGTGTAAACATAGCATTGAGTCATGAGTCGAGTTTGGAAGGGCACCCGGCAATTGGCTGAAAGAAGATGAGTTCAGCCTGCCGTGAAGCTCGCTTACCTAATGTGCCATACCCCTGTTAACAGGGCATTTCAAACTGGAGTGTTAGGAAAGTGTGGCAGGCAGCCTCTATATGTCTTGACACCAATGCTGCGCATTGGCAGTACAAGACCTAAAAAGGGAAGGGGAACAGAAAGCAAAGGTAAAAGGGGGATCGGGCAGAGCATACAAGGAGCCAGAAAGAAGGCGGAACCCCCGCAGTTCATTTTAAATCTGGGAAGAGAGAGCTGAAAAGAAGCCACCAAGATATAAGGCACGCACCTTTTATTTTAACGTTTTTGCAAAAGTCTATTGACAACTCAGTTGTAGTGAACAGACAACAGAGCACACACAGCAGAAACGAGTAGGAAATAGTGAAGACGTGGTTCCTGTAATATTCCGGTAGCAGTGCGGCCGGCTTACAATGGAGCGAAAAAAAAAACATAGTGGAGTGCAGCCGCCTGCGTGTGAAAGAGTGAGAAACGAGGCAAGGGTGGTGTGTCTGGAAAATTAACGAGAAGGAGCTATTCTTTTTAGATTAAATGCCAACAGAGTGCAATCCGAAGCGAAACAAGATGACCCCTGAGGAGATGCAGCGCGAAGCTGCAAGTAACACAAGAATGTTGTTATTTGCATTGCTGTGGGGGGGGTGGGCGGGAGCGCATTGCTTTGAAGGCTATGAGCAGCTTGGGAGGTATTCCTTTGAAGTGTGGTGCGAGGCTGTGCACGCGTGTCTCACACGACTGGATAACATGAACTGCAGGTAATCCGCTTGGTGAAGAGTTTGTTTTGCCTACTAAATACTCGGCAATTAATCCCTGCGGGATATAATAGCCGAGACCTAATAAACCAGGAGGAAATCTAGCCTTGAGTGGGGATCTCTGCTAGATGAGCAACTGTGCGCTCTCGGGCCAATAAATCGATCGGTGAAAGGTGAATTACACGAATACCCAGATATATAATGTAAAGATTTTCCTTAACACTTTATTAATGCCCCATAACGTTCTTGCCAGTTATTAACCACTTCAGTTGTAATATTAATACCCCGCCGGCTGCCCACGCATCTCCCATACCCTGTGTCCCTGGTCAACGGCACTTCAACCTCCCATTTACGCAAGACCGACATATTGCATTGCAAATGGCAATGCATGCGGGCTATGAGGCTCGAGAGGTGGCGGCGAGAAGGCATCGGAGTGCGGGAGGGGGGAGCGGCGAGAAGGCATGGACTGGGGAAAGCAGGGGAAGAAAGTAGTCTGTGCTGTGAATTGACCAGTAGCCATGAAAGAGTACAAATAACGGATATGGCTGTCATGTGGAGTGAGAAACAAGCTTATAACCAATCGGAAGGCAGCATTTGTAGCCTAAGCCAATGAAGAAGATGGACGGGAGAGAAGGCGGAGCTTCCATGAACCTTCTACACTATAGTGTATACTGCATTCCTCGCAAAGCGATGGCACCGCATTCTCGCTGCAACGCTAGGCGAGACCTAAAAACAATATACATTTCTCAAAAGGGACACATGCGCTCCATCTGAGCAATATAACACGGCATCTTCTTCATTAATATTTACACGTGATGACACGTTTATCCACAAGCTTGTACAAAAAAAGCTCTCACTGCTCTATTCCGGTTGGTCTTGATTTGTCCTTAGCGCTGGGTTCCACATCATCCCATCTCACCCTTTTCAGAACAGACTCAGTCCGTATGATGCATGTGCAGCCCCAAAGCTCTTCAGCCTCACCAAGTCCTCTTTCATCTTCTTCAACAAAGGAAGGCCCATTAGTGGCACAGATCATTTTCTGCTAGATTTATTATTAGTACATCTAGACATCCTCTGCTAATTAATAGTTCAGCCATTAACAGCCACAGCTGCCCCCACCTCATCCTACTCTTACACCATGTATATACCCCAAGTCTACCACTTGACAGTCCCAACGAGCGGCCATATCGATGGCAATGAGTGAACTTTGCAGCCACCTGAGCCAAGTAATGCCGCACAACCCACACATCACTATTCCTTCTCCCAATGGCCTTGCATAAAACTGAGTTGATCTTCAAGCAGCTGCTTTTCATCCAGGCCGCGACATCTGTCATTCCTTTTTGGAAGCAGAGTCTGATGTTGTCGGGGTCCTTGGTGAGAGAGGGGATGAGCTGGGTAAAGTCGGCGTAAGATACTATGTTGAGCCTGTGTGTCTGACGACGGTGGCAAGAAGGGCCATGTAAATGTTGAAAAGCGGGGTGCTGAGTGATGATCCTTGGACTCCGCAGTTGATCTCTGTAGGCCCAGAGAGGAACAGGGGGAGTCTGACCCTCTGGGTTCTGCTAGAGGGCAAGGAGCAGATCCAGTAGATAACGGTTCCTCATATCCCAGCGTCGTGCAGTCTGGCAGCGAGGGTGTGATGAGAGGCAGTGTCGAAGGCTGCAGGGAGGTCTAGTTTGATGAGTGCTGTGGTGTGTCCCTGGTCCTAACCTCGTATGTACCTCTCAGAACACCTGGATCGTCATCTCTCAATCATCTTTATGTCCTCACTCTGAAGACCTTGCTGCCTCACGATGCAGCATCAAACTGAAAACAGCACATGCCAAAGTTCTTTGCGTTCAATCCCAAGTAAACCAATGATTTTCTCAATATTCCCAAAAGATTGGCCGCAGTCACTGTCTCACCAACAGTAGGGTACACAACCTCATCTCCTAAACACACCTGGGAATTGTAAAATTTGTCAAAAGTCCACCTGCCTCTGTGACAAGCCCAGTCTTCAACACAACCCATCTCCTGAGCCCTCTCTGATCTGTTCTGGAACGCCTCAGCCATATTTTCAAAAATATATCTTCAATCCCCACCTCTTGTCGTTTTACACCTGGTCTCTTCCTTGAGCCCAACAATGCAGACACATCAGGTAAAGACTAAAAGATTTTAACTTCTAAATAATTGTTATAACAGCAAAACCCTAACACCCAAATTAAACTTGTCAAACAAGTGAAATTACAAGTTTACACGCCTCACCAGTTCCTAAGCCCCCGGGTCATATCCCTAAAACACCTTCACATGGATGACAAACCTCCCTGGTACCCAGCAATGGTAACAGCTGATAAGCTCCTGTCAATCAAAGAAAATCAAAAATGCATGATGTCCTCGTTACTCAGTTCCAGACTTTATCACCCCCTTTCTTCCTACCTCAACCATATTTAAACTCCCACCAAGCCTTTCAGTGGGATCATCTAGTAGTTACTGATACAGAATGTTCAGCAAGATTCAGCATTCTCATTGCCCCAGTGACCAGATGTCCTGTTGCAACTTGGTTGTCCTCTCTTCCGTTTCTAGGGCGAAACTTCGAAAACTCTTCCACCGCGAACAAGATGAAGTATCAGCAATGTCATTGCTCGTTCCAGGAATATGATTTGCTCTAAAAGCAATATTGAAATACAGACAACCCTACAACTCTTCCACAAGAGCCACGAAACGATCAAGTCCTTGCCTTCTGTTAAACAACTCAACCCCTGATATGCTATCCACGTTGAACGTTACTCTTGTGTTCATCAGTTTCACACAACACACGACCAAAGCAACCGCCAGTGAAAAAGTCACTGTTCTGCTCACCGCCATCCATCCCAGAACAAGCCACAACCAAGGGACTCTCTGCAAAAAGCATGCTTACTCTGTTTACATTTTCAATAACATGTTAGCATACATGCAGATATGACTGAGGAGCAACAGTCATTCACCCTCTATGGTGCAGTAAATCCACCCCTGACATGGAAAAGACCAACCTTGTACAAAACATTCTGCCAACCCTGACCACTCTGCATGCAAAATTGAGAGGCTCCAACAAACATTTAACCTAATGTAGCACCAACTTCTGCTTTTGCAGACCTCTTCAACAATAAAACAATCTCTCGCACTTTGTCTCCTGGCAACTTCACCTGCATCTTCTTTGCGACAATTCTGGAAAAAATCAATACAGTACTCAGTCCCTGTCTTTCTGGAGCTAAGGGCACCCCAAAAACCTCTGCCAAGTACTGAAAAATGCCCAACACTTCTCGGTAACTAAATGAACCTCCTTCTCAACAAACAAGAATTCATCCATGAAAATTAACCGATGACCAGTTCTTGTTGACAAACCACATTATAAGGTGCTGAAAAATCCAAAAAGAGAAAAAGAATTTGCACAACCTCTGGACAAAACTCCGTATACAAATATTGTCCCTTCAAATGACATCCCCAGCAAAGAAATCTCCACTATATGAACTGGCATTATGTAAAATGCCGACTTAAGGTAACATTTTACCAGTTCTGCCCAAAACTAATAGTATCAACTGATGCATCACACTGCTCTGTTGCATCTTCCTGAGTCTTGCATCCATTCACTTACGCCCCCTCCGGCCACGATAAATGGTGAATTCAACAATATTCCCCTGGGGTTTTCTTTGAAACTACCCCCAAAAGAAGCAGCATCAAATCTGGCAATGACCACTCAAACCTGGACCTGCATCTTTCTTCCTCCACTTCTTTCCATGGTTTCTCCTTCATCACTGACTGAAGCTGACCAGCACTGTTGTCGCGGGCCTTGATATCTCAATGTAAAACCACCACTGAAACCCCCTTTGCGTCTGACGGTCCACTTCCCTCTCTGGATCATTTAAGGCTCAGACTGCTGCCCCCGGCCCGGGACCACTCCTACTGTTCCACCACAGTCAACAGCCCTAAACATTGTGTAAGCGGGTGTCTCCACACACAGCACAACATTTACACCAACAACAGCAAAACTGGTGGAAGCACATTCCACTGTTAAATGCGTAACATGCCACTTTTGGGACCCCAGCTGTGCTCTTCCATAGCTTAGAACAAAAATGTGGTTTCCCTTTTCATGTCCTTTAAGAGAGGCTTAGGTCTCTAGGGGGTTTAAGCCTAAAATGAAGGGTGAGCCATATGTTGTTTGTAAGGTTGCATGGAGATTGACAAATTTACAATTATTACAAAGATTCTCTAATTCTATAGTGCTTTAAAAACAATACATCAAATTAAACTGATGAGAATGTACACACCAAAGGGAGGTTTTTCTTCAAAAATTTATTTTCTGTTCATATCATATTGAGTTTTAAAAATCATCACATTTATTCATACACTACAAAAGACATTTCTTTATACATTAAAATATAGCAAAAATGTGTCGACGCGGAGTTTCGGTGATTTGAGTCGTCACCTTCTTCAGGACAAAATTGCATTTAAAATCACTCTAAAAACTGTGGGTGAGTCGCTTCAATCAATTGGACGATTCCAGACTGTTGGGTCATTGTCGTGGTTTCTTTTTCTGTAAAAAATCCTTCTTAATGGCGGCGATTTTCGTTAAAAGGCAATACTTCCCTTTTAGTTTTTTGAAGTATCTTCTCAGAGTCAAAACCGGCGTCTTCACGGACCGTCCTTCCGGGTTGTGATGCATTACGCCGCCAAAAGATACAAAAGCGTGCATCGAAAAGATACAGTGCAAGGAAAAGGGAAAAAAAAAACTAAAATACACCAAGAAAAGAAAGGATTGACCGTCCTTCTTAGGATTTAATTAAAACGAAATCCAGGAACCTTGATATTTGACCCTGAGGGCTCGGTAGTGAAAAAAATAAGCACATCTTATCCTGATTAAGAAGGATTTTTTTCAGAAAAAGAAACCACGACAATGACCTAACAGTCTGGAATCGCCCAATTGATTAAAGCGACTCACCCACAGATTTTAGAGTGATTTTAAATGCAATTTTGTCCTGAAGAAGGTGACGACTCAAATCACCGAAACGCCGCGTCGACACATTTTTGCTATATTTTAATGTATAAAGAAATGTCTTTTGTAGTGTATGAATAAATGTGATGATTTTTAAAACTCAATATGATATGAACAGAAAATAAATTTTTGAAGAAAAACCTCCCTTTGGTGTGTACATTCTCATCAGTTTAATTTGATGTATTGTTTTTAAAGCACTATAGAATTAGAGAATCTTTGCAATAATTGTAAATTTGTCAATCTCCATGCAACCTTACATACAACATATGGCTCACCCTTCATTTTAGGCTTAAACCCCCTAGAGACCTAAGCCTCTCTTAAAGGACATGAAAAGGGAAACCACATTCTCCTTAAATTCTTTACTCTTCCATAGCTTCCCACCACCCACAGATGGGACGAGCCAGCAAGGGCTGGTATTGAATCGGCATACCACTTGATGTAAGTGCCGCTGGCACCGGTCGTGGTAAAGATGTGCAACACCCCATCGGCAGCTTTTGTGATGGACTGCTCACGTGTTTAGGGGCGGTACTTCATGTCATGATTCTAATACACTGGTAGAGCTGCCAGGGCTGGGTTTACAGAGGTCTCTGCAAGTCGGAATTGAGGGGATTGGCAGAGTTATGTGCAGATCCCTAGTTCATAACGGCAAGAGTGTTACGGGTCAGTTGTGAAGGAAGTTGAGGGATGTGTGTACCTAATAATTTCAAAATGACAAGATGCTAGGACAGGAATGCCCCCCGATAGTCTCTGATGGTTTTTTGACTCACTGTCAGCCTCTCGTGCATGGACATGACACACAGATCGTTAAGGTCTGAGTGGGGAGGTGGGCACCCAAAGTTCAACCCTTCTGGATAAAACTATCACCATCCTCTCACTCTGCTGCAAGAGACTGGCCCTGGTGGCAGCATCTCTGCTTGTGCCCCTTGTTAAATTTTCATTACCGCAGTAGGGTGGGGGTGGGGTAGAGTTCCTACACCAGCCTCAGCTTTGCTGCTGTGTCCTTGGGGGGTGTGGGGTATGGGGGTGGGGGGTGTGGAGGGGACAGCTACTCTCATCTGGTGCATTTTAACTGGGCTGCCATGATCCTCAGGCCGGGGCACCTTGGTGCTAGATTACACACCTGTTCTTCCATAGGGTCTAGCTGGGCGGGTCAGAAGCATGGTGTCCTCTTAATGCAGATCCCAAGGGCACAGGTCACTTCAGTCCATCACAGGTGGTGGGAGCCAGACAACCCTCAGACGTGCAGCTCCTTCATCTGAGCAGTCACTCCTCCTGTAGACTGACTGCTGGCAGTCTCTCTCTGTTTCCCACCACCCACCCTCTTTCTCTATCCCATTCTTTCTCCACTCTCTACCTCCTCCTCCTGTCTCTCTTACACTTCTCGATCTCTCACTGTCACTCTCCACTTCCTTCCTATCTCCCCCTTTCTTTCTCTCCACATTAGAGTATCCCACTCCCTTCTCTCTCTCTTTCTCCCTCTCCTTTCACTTCTACCACTTTCTCTCTTCTCTCCTATTCCCCTCCAATGCCACCACCCTCTCGCTCCATCTCTACCCATCACTGCTGCCACTCTCTCTCGCCCCTCACCTGGACTGGAGACATGCGTCTGGGCACCAACGGGGATAGGTGCTCAAGGTAGGGCCAAGGCAGAGTCAGCCTGGCTGCCCCAGGAGCTCTGTGTGAGCGCATGCACTATTGGAGGGGCGCCCTCTGAGTCCAGAGAGAACACCCTCTAGTGAACTAGAATTAACTAGAATTAGTTAGAAGCGACCACCACAGACATTGACACCATTACAGCTCCATAACTGGCACAGCCCATTCCAGAAGGAAAGGGGGGTTAACTACAGACCCAGAGAGAGCGGTGAGAGCCTGAGGACCAAGTCCTATTCAACCTTCTGTCATATTGTGTAACTGTCCTACTGCACAACTGTCCTCATTCACAACTGTCCTACAGCACCTTCAATGTGCAAGCACAATACTGTTATATGCCTGGATGAGGCCCATGTAGCGAAGCTGCTCGTTTCTTACATTGTCCTATTTTTCACAAACATTTCTGCCTGACCTTCTGCACATATCTGCGTGCACGGCAATGTTGGACTAGTTTCTCTGAAACTGCTTTGTTTACACATCTAGCTTCACACAACATTAACACAATGCCTCAAACATCATGCACAAGGCCCTTCTACGCACTAAGTACAAATGTTGTTCTATCTTCATACACTGGGGGACAGGACTGTCTACATGAGCGTCCCTATGGACCACCCCCAAACTCCAGAGTATCACTAGGTGCATCTGTCTGACCCCTCTATTGTTTGTGTACAGTCCTGAGTTGTGTGTTGGTGATTAAAGCACCTTTCATTTTTCGAGTAAAAGCACTGGCTGGACAATCATTTAACTGTATTCTGCTTTAGAGAGTTCTTGGTTTCTAACCCTGCACCTTCACCTTGAGGATGACTCAGACAGCTCGACTTCACTACTCTGAGAGCCCAGGGGTGAGGGGTTCACTTGGTGCTCAGTCTTGGACCCCACAGTCAGGTGAAGCCCCAGGAAACCAGTGGTAACAGGTTCACTTTGTTAGAGTTTGAGTCCAGTTACCCCAGATTGACACAGAGCTCCTGAAGAAAAGTTCGACAATTGCAAGTATCGGAAATTGATCTGTTTAGTATGTTTTTGTAAATGTTTTGCTGGTAATATTAGTTTATCACCAGTAAAAATTATTTTTAATCTGATAATGTTAATATTTGTACTGAAGTAAACCAAAACTACAACCCCAGAATTCATAAGGATCTTAAATGAATGCCCAGGGCTCGGAGGTCCATTTCTCAGTGAAGTCAGCTGCAGTCATTGGTAACAGCTTGAAGGTTTATATAAATGATACAATACAGGACAATCATTTGAAAGTCAGAGAAGCCCCTGCCAGGAGTCTTAACCTGTGACTTCTAGATCATGGGTCCGCAGATGTGCCTCAACCTACTGAGCTACCTCATAAAAGGACGTCATGACACTAACGCTGAAAGAGAACATACTCAGCCCATGTCTTACTCAAGTGACAAGAATTACATCCAATCTCCATGAAGCAAAGACGAGGATATTAAGAAGCAGAAACCCCGAAAAGGATGAAGAGGTGACGAGTATTACACATCATTCCTGCCGTCCAGGAAGCATTTAAAACTCAGAGCAAAATCATTTTGCTTTGCTTGACCTGGTGTCAAAATCTCACTCTAAGTGACCCCTCCAACCTCTGACATTTTGTATCAACAGCACTTTGCATTTTGGGACTTGTAGTTTGATGCTTTCTATTAAGTACCTTGTTATCTCAGTCCCAGCATGCACTGGCGTCGGCTTGAAAGGCAGATTTGCTTCTCAGTGTCACACATCTAGCTGATATTCTTTAAGTTTCATGACAAAAATAGATTCTACTTTTAATACAGGATGGCCTGTATATACACAATAACATCTGGAAAAAATGTTGCAGACAAGTTAATTCTACCTAATATGTTTCCACGACCTGGAATGTTTGTGGAGTCATGAAAGCCCCGCAGGACGCTATTGTGTTGTATTTGTGCTGCTGGAATATAACATTATTGCACATTGTTCACAGAATCTGCATATCTTTGCACAATACACATTTAATAAATTACAATAGTGGCTCGTGTAGCAGGGCAGATGTTTCACAAGAAAACAACTTATACATGATGGTCTGTAATTGTGATGGAATCTTTGCAGTTTAGGAACTGCAATATTTTAAAATAGTTCTGTATTGTGGTATATCTTCACTGGCCTAGTCATGCTCACGTTACAAAAACACTGTCCTCAGAAAGAACTTTTAAACCCTTGCAAAGAAATATCAGCTTAATTCACAGGTGATGGATCACAAAAGCATTAACATTTAAGGTAAAAAGGAGAGACAAATAGATACCCAGGTAATTTGTACAAAAGGAAACTAGAACACCTGGATTAATTGCGGCTTCACAGCGTAACCAAATTTTGTGATCCTAGAAAAATATTTGATTTCACTGATGGTCCATTTTCTTCCTTATCCCATATGAAAGCACCTTCAAAACCGTGAATTTAGAATAGCAGCGCTACAAAAACGATTGCGTTTGAATTAATGGATCTAAAAGAATCTGGGCAGAGCCGGCTTTAGAGTTAGAGGCGCCAGGTGTGACAATATTTATTTGTGCCCCTCCACCCATGACACCATTTCCAAACATTCCCTCACCCCCACCTTCCAACAGTGGCACCCATCTCTGTACAGTCCCTCTCTCATACGCATGTCTTTTGTTTTATAGCGGTACTCATGCCAACTCGTGGGTGTCAGAGCACTTTACTGAAGTACGTAGTACTTAACGAGATTTGACACCCAACACTTCTTTACCTCAATGACATGTACCCTAGTTTGTCCACAAAATTATTGCATAAGCATATTATTCTTAAAATTCATATTTATTAAAACCTTAAAATAGCAGCATGATATAAGTAACAATTTTACATATAAACATATAAAAACATAATCACATTGCATTTAAGTTCAACACAAAAAACAATAATTAAAAATAGCAAGAATGTCGACGCGTTTCGGTGTTTACAGCAGATGGTACACCTTCCTCAGGACTACAGTAAATTCTTGAGTATAATACGCAGTATTCAATGTGCGATGACAGCATAAATCCTGGGGATAGAAAAATTCTTATCCACTGTTTCAGTTCAATTTCTTCCCTTCAAATGACCTGTGACTTTGTGCTTAGTGGATGGGGCGTTGGTTGTACTTCTGTATATTAATTTCAGAAGGCTCAGGGTATTCGTTAGATGGGGCGTCCTTTTCTTCCACACCCTTGGATTAACCTGATGCAACCGAAGAGCTGCTTCTTTTTTTATAATTGAAGCAGATTCCTTTTCTCTCCGTAATAACAGCCACACGCCGCCTCCCATCAAGACCGGGTTACCAGGGAGGCGGCGTGTGGCTGTTATTACGGAGAGAAAAGGAATCTGCTTCAATTATAAAAAAAAGAAGCAGCTCTTCGGTTGCATCAGGTTAATCCAAGGGTGTGGAAGAAAAGGACGCCCCATCTAACGAATACCCTGAGCCTTCTGAAATTAATATACAGAAGTACAACCAACGCCCCATCCACTAAGCACAAAGTCACAGGTCATTTGAAGGGAAGAAATTGAACTGAAACAGTGGATAAGAATTTTTCTATCCCCAGGATTTATGCTGTCATCGCACATTGAATACTGCGTATTATACTCAAGAATTTACTGTAGTCCTGAGGAAGGTGTACCATCTGCTGTAAACACCGAAACGCGTCGACATTCTTGCTATTTTTAATTATTGTTTTTTGTGTTGAACTTAAATGCAATGTGATTATGTTTTTATATGTTTATATGTAAAATTGTTACTTATATCATGCTGCTATTTTAAGGTTTTAATAAATATGAATTTTAAGAATAATATGCTTATGCAATAATTTTGTGGACAAACTAGGGTACATGTCATTGAGGTAAAGAAGTGTTGGGTGTCAAATCTCGTTAAGTACTACGTACTTCAATTTAGGAACCACAGAAAGGAACCAACCCCTTTTTTTTTTGCTACTATATTTCCCAGTCCTTTCTGGGTTTGTTTGGGAAAGCTCTCTCTTTTTTCAACAAGTCAGAGCACTTTACAACAAACACACATTAACAGAGGCAATGAATCTTATATGTGTAAATCAGTCTATAGGAAATGTTACACAAACCAATGAGGATTAACGTTCCGAGTTCTGCATGTACACGTTCTTTGCAGCCGGCATATTAACCCTCTGCGCTACTTAAGGATGACTTGAAACTGTGACAAGACAAAACTTCGATCTCTCTCCAGCAGAAACATTATTCACCTGTGTCATCTTGACATTTTTATTGTTGCCTGAAACCTGCTGGACACACAAGGAAGCAGCAGGTGCTTTTAAAACCCAAAGGTATTTCTGCACACATCACCGTTCCCAGGTTAGCGCAGGTGCGGCTGCACCGGTCGCACTGTCCTAAAGCCGCCCTGAATCTGAGTTACATACAGGGTTTACGTGACAACTGTCTTGCGTCTGAGGTATTTAATGATATACCTGTTATTGGGCGGGGCAGGAATGGTATCTAAGGTCATGTTTAAAAACAATCACTTTCAATAAGTACTTTGCAGCGCTATAATGTGCATATTAATGTCAAAGCTCTGCATGCCAAAGAAATACACATTTTTGAAGTTTAAAGAGACTTTATCATATGTTACATGACGTCTGCTGCATAATTCACACAGCAAACATTTCCTGCCCTTGTTTTAAAAAATGTACAAGGAAAAGAGATATATAGCAGTCAGTTTCACGTGAGGCTTCTGGGTGTCATGGCAACATGTGGGAGGGTCGTTGTGAAGAAGATTCTTTGGAATGTTGGTGTTTGAAGATTCTTTGAACTGTAGATGACAGTTGGGGGGAGGGGGGGGTGTCACTCTCACACCAGCCTCAGCTCCGCTCCTCCCCAGAGACGGAAGAACGGGAAGAGCCTCTCCGTGAAGGGGGCCTGCAGGAAGGAGTAGAGAAGCTCCATGGAGACAGCATTGTACAGGGACAGCCGCCCCCCCTCGTAGTCCAGATACACCCCCAGCTTCAGGGGCTTCTCACGCGGGGACAGAGGGGTCTGAGGGGAGCTGAGAGCCGTGTACTGACCCTTCGACCCCCGGACAGCCCAGACTCCCCTCTCAGGTGACCATGTGAAGCCTCCCTTCCTGTTCACAGACTCCGCTGCGACCCCCACATGCCACGCTCCCCCCTCCTGCAGCAGCTGCACCTCCCAGTAATGTCTGCCGGAGGTGAACCCCTCGCTCCCTAGCACACAGTAGTAGGTGGTGAATCTCTTGGGAGTGTCCGGCAGGGTCTGTGCTGTGCCCATCTCTCTCACTCGTCTCCCCCCCTCAGACAGGAGGAGCTGTCGATGAGCCGTGTCTGGATCCAGAGTCACCATCACTGCAGAGAAGAGATTCAGAATTAGAGATTTATTGACACAAATAAAGGCTGTAATTACTGCTTCTGTTGTACATATGATTAATTTACACCACATCTGGAAGGAGCACACAGCGCTAGAGAGAAAAAATGAAACCCACGCAAGCAGAGGCTACAACAAAACAAGAAGGGGGGTACCTTTTATAGTTTACTTTTGTGAAACCGAATAAAGTTTATTTGATTGATTGATTGATTGATTGATTGAACAAGAAGGGGATTTCCTTCAATTATAGCAGAGGTTCAAACTACCAGCAAAATAGTAAAGGGGGAAATAGAGACGAAATGTGTTTTTTTTTAAAGAATCCAGTGACTGCTTTACTTACATATCACAACAAGGCAAGTGGATTACAAGCCTACGTGCATTTTACCCTGGTTTTTCCGAAATAACACCCAAAACTCTGTAAATATCTTTAAAATCTGTTACCTCTGCAGAAATTAAAACTAAAAAATCTGCCTTCCAGTGTGAGTACTTGGCGAAAAGGAGCTTCCGAGCCATGGAGAGAAGGTAAACTCAGGTGTTGAGCTCATTGAAGTCAGAATGACTTAGGGGTTTTGAAGTCTGAGCCGGATACAGTTCCTGAGGGACTGTATCTTAACTCCAATGGGCCACTGGCAGCTAAATGTGTAATAGAGCCAAACACTGTCCTGACAAAGGGCAAGGTTAGGCAAGTAATAGTTGAGGTGCACCAACCATTTAATTCCAACGATAACAGCTTTAAACCTCAACTTTCAGGCTTGGACGGCAAGGATCCTGTCCAGGGAACAAAGCAGTAAATTACTAATGGTATTTCTCTAATAGGGCTGTCGAATTCCATTCGAGTTCGGGAGGAAGACTCAATTGGATGAGACATTTCCACTCACAGGTGGAGCCACAGGCAAAGCCTGTGTTGATACAGGGAGAAGGAATACCTCTGGCTGGCCCCCCCTTATCACTGTATAGCGGGCTGCGCAGAAATGGGCAACAATCGGGTTTTAGTAAGTGAGGGTTTTATTTGATGAAAGAGAATGTCAGTACACTTTTTTCTCGGGTGTAGTCTCCTGGGAGATCTGCTCCTCTCTGGTCTCTGTCTTCGTCTCGGGGTCTCTGTCTTTTTCCGGATGGGGCTCCGTCTCGGTTCAACCAGATCGGTCTCCGTGGTTAATCCGCAGTCGCCTCGGAGGAAAGGATAAGAGAGGGTATCTCAGTACCGGTGACTATACACTGTAGTGAGGGGAAAGGGGTGAGGAATCCCAAAGTGAAACTAATACAATGTCGGTGCACAGGGAAGTGGGGTAGGTGCTGGGAGGGTTCCTGGGAAGAAGGGACAAGGTAGGGATTACTATACACGCGGTCTTCCCCGCCTCCTCACCCATCCCGAGATACGGTCACGTACCTCTGAAAGCCACACGCCTCCAGGTCGCGTGTGGCTGGGCGACTCGTGGTGCCGATGGTCTCCTGGCTCCCGCGCCGTCGCCTGGTCACGCAGTTCCTCCTCTGCCTCGATCGATGTTACTTCGGGTCTTTCCTCCGCCTTCACGTGCCCTCTCGCTTCTCTCCACCACTCTCCTCCCGATACAGCGTCCTCCTCTCCAATTCCCACGCCGGTGAACAAGCACACCGGACTCTCCTTCACGGTCGTATTTACATCCGGGTTAGGCCCCGCCTCCGCCTCGGGTCGCTTCCAGTTAAAGGGCCAGTCCAGGTTGTCTTCCTCGTCACAGCTATACCATTCGGCCGATCCGACCGAGCATTGCGACAGGAGGGGGGGGTCACATGATGAAACTCTCCTAGGTTAGGCCCCAGCCTCAGAGGTGCCTTCCGAACCCCCGACTCCTTCACACACTGTCTCCAGACATCTCCCGACAAGCTGAAGTACTGGACCGCCACTTCCCTTGTTGGGGAGGAAACGACAACAATACGTGGGATATTTTGCTTAGTTCATTTCAAACTGTCATCGAAGCCTTACCGTACCAGTCTAGTAAGTCAGACATCTAGGTGGACTTATTCAATACAAAAGCTCTCTATATTCCAGAGGGCACAAGTTGACACACAATATGTTCCTTCTTGTGTCTGCAGCCCAGTTTTAGATAAACTGGCATCCAGCAGCGGTGTGTCCATTGGGGCGTCGGGTCGTAGCCCCACCAGCCACCATGGACCCGCATCGCAGCCGCCGGCCGCAATCCTAGTAACTATCTTCTAAATAAAATACAGCCACCGGCGGGTGTCAGGGAGAGCAGACAACCCGGGGTCTTTCTACCTCTCTCAGATGCGTTCGGTTTGAAAGTGCAGCCTGAGTTTTCTACCTGACGGAGGTGCTGTCAGGGCCGAGGGGTTAAGAGCTTCTGTGGGACAGCAAGGAGCTATCCATGGCGAGGCAGGAGGGGTCCGAGGTGAGGAGGCAGGAGGGGTCCGAAGAGAGAGGCAGGAGAGGTCCGGGAGAGGAGGCAGGTGGACCTCTCTACCTCACCGAAGATGAGTCCGGGCTTGTGATGCAAGAGATGTCCCCGGCGAGGAGGGAGGAGGTATCCTGGGAGAGGAGGCAGGTGGTGTCCGGGATGAGGAGGCAGATGGAGCTCTCTACCTCAGAGTGAGTGAGTTGGCAGGAGGTATCCCGGGTGAGGATGCAGGAGTTATCCCGGGTGAGGAGGCAGGAGGTATCCTGGGAAAGGAGGCAGTACCTCCGCAAAGTGTTCGGGGTGGGAGAGCTCCTCTCTCACGCGCTGTCTTTATTCTGCCCAGGCACTCTGTCTGCCCCTCCGCTCTCGGTACCTCCCCCTGTCTCTTCTTCTGCCCTGTCTCTGTCACTCTCCCCTTCTTGGTCTTTGCCCCGTTATGTCCTCCGCTCTCTCTTCATCTATATTGAAGGATGTCTCTGTGCACGTGCGCCCTGCTCCTCCTTGTGCCTCGTGCTCTCTGTCTCTCCTTGGTGCCAGCTGCCCTCTCTCTCTCTCTCTGTCTCTCCTCTGCCCTCTCTCTGTCTCTAGTCAGCCCCTCGTCCTTTGCTTCTGGCGGGGTCCGCGCTCAGCCCCCCTCCTCTTTACTCCCTCTCTCCGGGACGCGCTCACTCGGCTCTCCTCCCCTCTTCTCACACTCACCAGGGCTCCCCTGACTCCTCTCCCCCTCCCTTTTTCTCCTCCCTCCCTAGGATGTCCTACCGACCTTGGAGCTGGGGAATCAGGTTTGGGTCTCGGCTTCGGCTCAACAACCTTTGATTCTGGGCAAATTACTTAATCTCCCCGTGTTTATCGAAAATGATGTGTATTGTGATTGGTGTTCATGTAAAGCGCTGCAATACCTTCTGGTCGAGTTCGCGCCATATAAAAACTGCAACAACAAAAAAAGCGGATGAATGATGGGGTTACAAGTACAAACCGAGTGGTATGCGCATGGGGGAGTGTGACGCAGTGGTAGACGGTGCACAGGGCATGGGTGCCATAGAGTGCAGGAGGGCAGAGAGTCCATCATAGCTCAGTGAAAGTGGGAAATGTCGCAGAGTGGGCGTTTTGTTTTGTTCTGCTTTAGAATATGCTGTGGAACCTTTCATGGTCATTGTGTGATTATACTGAATAAGCAGCTACCTATGTTATGCCATCTATTAATGTAATAACTGCACTTTCACAATTGCTTTTTTAACCTTCCTGCTTTCTCAAATTTGCTTGAAAATGCACGATTTTTCTTCAAAATTTGGGGTTCGGGCTCGCTCGCTCCGCTCGCTCGCTACGGTGCTGTATGCAAATCACTTTGCGCCCCACCACTTTGCAATGTCACCCACCGCCCCTGCTGGCATCCCTTCCAAGATTTGTAGACTCTGTTTTGGACGACATTAAGCTGCAGTTAAAGACAACTTCAAAAACAGTGGACATTACCACACCAACCAATTCTGACAATTGTGCTTCAAATAATAAAGTTCCTTGCCCAAAAAAAACAACACAATTAGGAAAGGTTACAGTGGAGTCGAGTGAAGTAATTTCGGAACAGCAGCTAGGTAGAGCCGAAAGGTCTTTAACTAGCAGGTGCCACAGGAGAACTGAAAGCTGTGGTGTCTCTCTGCTTTGTCCACCTCGCAAAACTAGTATAGATCTGGGAGAACCAGTAACCCATATTACCCATACTTTGTTAAGGTCAGACACACTTGAAGACATCACACAGCCGACTAAAAGACAGCGTCAGAGGCTTAGGAAAGCACATTACAAAAAGTCACATTTTGGGAAAGAGTGGATCGCATGCTAGTCAGTCTGGTCAAGTCTACCCAATTTTAAAAACAAGCATTGGAATAGCCAATAGGTCTCGCCTTTGGGACCTTATGAGTGTTTAGCGATCGCTATTGCCATTTCTGTTAGCTTATATATAATTAGTATTATATTATGTATAATTGAACACCTGTATTAAAAAAGAAATGACATAAAAAATGCTGTAACACATGTCTACTATGAAGACGAACCTTGTGGGATGTTTCCGGGTTTTGTGCATGAAGTAATCAGAAAGAAGCTGGAACTGTAGATTATTAAGCTACTTTATTTAGTTATGATGTTAAGTAGTAAGTTGTAACGACAACCCCATCAGGAGCAGCTGTCCTGCTGCTCAGCCCTCACCCAACTGACATTCACAGCACACCAACATTCCAATCATCTTAACATTCCACAAGTCATACATACAAGCTGAGCAGCAGGAAGATATAAGATACAACAGTGCACTTTTATCAGTGCTGGGGCACCTTGAAATCAATCAGAGTACTTGTAGAGCGCGCTACTTACCCGTGAGGGTCTCAAGGCGCTGAGGGGGTGGGGGGGCTCCTCCTGCTCGAAGAGCCAGGTCTTGAGGAGTCTTCTGAAGGCGAGTAGGTCTTGGGTCTGCCGTATGTGGGTAGGGAGGGTGTTCCAGGTCTTGGCGGCGAGGTAGGAGAAGAATCGGCCGCCGGAGGTCATTCGTTGGATGCGGGGGATAGCGGCGAGGGCGAGGCTGGCGGAACTGAGCTGGCGGGTGGGGGTGTAGAAGCTGAGTCTGCTGTTAAGGTAGGCTGGTCCGGCGTTGTGGAGTGCTTTGTGTGCGTGAAAGCAAATGGCAGTGATGATATACTCAAGCTTTAAGTCCCTTGCATGTGAATAACAAAGAAGCTCCCATTAGGAGAATATACCATGCGCTATCGAGAAACAGAAAAGGGCCTTGTGTGACATCGTGTCACTGCCGTTATATTATTTATATGAAATACCGATAGAGATATCAAAATAAAAAAGATTGCTGTTTGGGCATTTAAATTCACAATGGGTAAACCCGCATTACAAGCCGTGCTGTCACTGAATTAGTAAATGTCTTTAGGGATCCATCCCAAACTGAATTTGTTTTTGCATCGACCACAAAGGGGTTCATTTTTGCACAAATATTATGAGCATTAATCTATACTACTATAATAAAGCAGAAACTTTCAGGCTTTGAGGCGGGTAAACTCGGGAACCACTGCACCAATCTACACACCCGATACACCGTTGAAATCGGCAGGGTGTGTAGATGGTTATAGGCTACATAAATAAAAAAAATAAACGTCATTTAAAATGTTAGATTAAAAAAAAAAGTAGTCCCTCAAAAGTAGTGCCGGCCGCGACGTGCGTGGTCACGTTAGGAGCATGGGGAGGAGCGGCGTCTGAGGAGCGGCGACATGGCGCGGGGGAGGAGTGGTGACGTCAGGAGCAGAGGACCGGCGGCGGAGGACGAGCGGTGGACATGGCGCAGGGGAGGAGCGGTGGTGCAACCGGACAGGCTGGAGCAGTGCCGGCGGAGGTAAGGGCACTCATGTAGGGGCAGGCGGGGGACGGGGCAGGCGGGGGACGGGCCGGGCCGAAAAGTCAAAAGTTTGGCTGATGTCTTTAAATATTGACTTTGCCAGCGTATGTTATAACCAGGTTCTCGACGTTGATCATTCCCGGTTTAGCAGCACATGTGTCTGTTATTGTGCCAACAAAGCATCAGTGTACTGTTCTGGATGGTTTCTCCGGAGTGAGCCCTGTGTTGGTTGTTAGGATGGATGGTTATTGCATGCAACTGCAGCGATGAGCCACTAAGACAACAGGAGACCAACCTTGGGGGCTGTCGTGCAACGGATCAACAAGGATGATGTGGTTAATGACTTTCATGCATTCCTGTCTTATCCCTATTGTGGAATAAAGGAGTTCAGAAATTAGGGAATTTCAATAAAACGAAAAACTCTAAACAGTGGTTCCCTGTGGATGTATAATAAATCAGTCTATAAATCAGCTAAAACAACACTACATCAAGAGGGCACATAGCAGAGCACTCTCCTTCTGCCCGTATAGACATTTTTTTTTGCCACATGTGAGGAGTTTAAATTACCACAGTAGAGGTAGAGCCGAGGTCCAGATAGAAAGTAACGGAAAATATAAAACAACAAGGCTACTTATTTTAAAAGCCGAAATAAACAAAAGTAAGAGACTACGGAGCAGCTGTTTCCAATGAGCCCCGTCAGGACTTGTGCCCTTAGTTATAAAGTGTGCGCAACTTCGGCTCCTTTCTCCAGAGAAAGGCATAACTCAGCTCACAGAAATACACTTCTTTCCATCTTTACACGATACATAATCACGCCTATGGCCTGTGCCCTCCTTGTGCGTCATTTCCCTCCACTCAGTTATAGTAAAAATGAAGCAGTCTTTACACCACCTGATGATGAGGCACAGAACATGAATGCATTCACATGTTATGCCTGGTGCATGGTTCAAAATTTTGAAAGGATATTTTTTTTTAATGTTTCACATAAGAGGCTAACTTATCGAGCACATGGTTATCCCTATGGCGGGTCTCACTCGGCCTTATTGGCAGATAAGGGATATTTATTGTTAACAAACTCAATGGTACTTATTTTATTGACCGTGGAAGGATGAAAGACCAAGTGGATCCCCCAGAATTCCAAAATACTTCCATCCGATTAAACAAAGATTACTGCAGGTGATGCATTCGTTTGTTGAGAGATCAGACCGCGCTTATTCCTTTTGCCCCAGAGTCCTCCAACAGAGCCCCACAACATGACGCATCAATCATTTCTCAGGTGGCCGCATCATCGATACTACTATAATAAAGCAGAAACTTTCAGGCTTTGAGGCGGGTAAACGTGGGAACCACTGCGCCAATCTACACACCCGATACACCGTTGAAATCGGCAGGGTGTGTAGATGGTTATAGGCTACATAAATTAAAAAAAATAAACGTTATTTCAAATGTTAGATACAAAAAAAAAGTAGTCCCTCAAAAGTAGCGTCGGCCGCGACGTGCGTGGCCACGTTAGGAGCACGGGGAGGAGCGGCGTCAGAGGAGTGGCAGACATGGCGCAGGGCAGGAGCGGTGACGTCAGGAGCAGAGGACCGGTGGCGGAGGAGGAGCGGCGGACATGGCGCAGGGGAGGAGCGCTGGTGCGAGCGGACAGGCGGGAGCAGCGCCGGCGGAGGTAAGGGCACTCAGGTAGGGGCAGGCGGGGGACGGGACGGGCCGGGCGGGGGACGGGACGGGCCGGGCGGGCGGGCGGCGGTCGGGGAAGCCTGAGGACAAGAAAGAGGAGGCAAATGGTGCACTACAAATGTCAGACAAACGGTGCATTACAGGAGGAAAAGGAGGAAAAAGTGACGTGTAGCCAGAGGGGTTTTAGATGCTGTAAACGTTTGAGCCACCTCGGCTTCCGTAGGATAATCCCATGCTCTTCTCAATGGGTCTCTGTGCTCCGCCGTTAACAAAGTGCTCAACGAAGGCCTACACATGGTCAGGAGAAAAACGGTATCCCCTCGAACGAGGCCATCTTCTGTCAAAAAGGGGAGAGTTTGCTCACATAACTGTCAGCGGTGAATATGTTATTGTTTAGATGCGTTTGCTTCACTATAGGAGATTATATTTATATAGGAATATTTCCTTCACGAATACCTGCGTCCCTTGGATGGAGTGGAGGGAAGGGGGTGGATGACGTGTGCACGAAGAAAAAGTGACGTGTGCAGGTTACAAAAGTGGGGCGGGCGGGGGCCCTGAAGCAAAGTAAATTACAGGAGGAAAAAGTGACTTCTGCAGGTTACCAAAGCGGGGCGGGAGGGGGCCCTGAAGCCTAATTGCTCCCGGGCAACGTCGGGACGGGCTGCTAGTGATTTAATAAAAACAAAGCTGCTCTTGTTATGTAGCTGTATATTCATTCATTCATCTTACAGGGAAAATCAAATACAAGCATTGGAAATGCAATAGGTCTCACATTTGTTTGGGTTAGAGCTAGTGGCATTGTAAATGGCAATGTGCTTTACCTGTGTAAAACACATTTTATGTGTGTGTATGCATGTGTTGTGTAGTGGAATAATGTGGGTTGGATTGTAATTTTTAGTTGCGGAATTGTGTCGAGTGGATTTGTGTAGTGGAATTATGTGGCATGGTGTGCAGTGGAATTATGCAGATAGTAATTATGTGGTATTGAGTGTACTGGAACTATGTGGAGTGAGATTGTGTGTTATGAGTGTAATTATGTGGAATGGTATTTTGTGTTGAATGATGGGATATTTACTTTTATTTTAATATCTTTTCTTTCAAACACAAATACAGTGATGAACAGTAAAAGCTGTACCTCAACAGAAAATGTTCCCTTCAGTGTTGTTAAACATGGGGCAGTTGTGTGAAAACACGATCGGTAGCAAGTCTTAGGCTGACTAGAAAATCCCCTGTTTAATCCCTTATTCAAGATCAGTGTTTGAGGCAGCATGGAAAACAATCAAAACAATATATTGCTGCAGTTAACAATAAAGCCTGAGCAAAAAAGTCTGTTTTGCACTCGTCAATAAAAGTCACTCATAACCAAAGTCTTGACTGATTAAAGATAATGCTTGATGTCTTTGAAGCTCCACCAATGCACATAATCAGACATTAACATGAGCGAGAAGGTTACAACACCACAACATGTAGATGTCCCTGCAATGGTCACTCAATTAAACAGCAATATTCCCACTGTCAGCAAACATGATTTTAGTGAAATCATCAAAAATGTTGATAGTGATGTAATATCACCATTAAGATCATCTGTGACCATGCGCGAGGCCTTGAGCAGGGCTCTGGACCCAGGGTCACCGCTCAGTAGATCCCTCTTTCAACTGAACGACTCCACGCGTTTTCTTGTGCAAGAGATCCGGGTAACAAGTCTCCTGATGGGTGCTGTACATGATTCGGAAGGCGTCTCACTGATGTGTGGTAGGGATACACTCAAAACGACGAGCAGCCCCATGAATCGGCCAAGACAACGACTAGTAGCAGCTGATCAAACCATGCAGAGAACGATTACCAGCTTTTCCTGTGTGAATCCATGTCGTTTATCATGGCTAGCTTAACTAAGACCAAATGTATGTGTGAGTAGATCTTAATTAAATGATGGGAGGGGCACACCACCGTTGGGAGGAGTCCTGTATTTATTTAGACCCTACAGTTATCAGCAGGGTTTACTAGTAGTCAGAACGGATATCCGTCCTTTTCCTACCTGTTTCCTCTACTGCTCTCCTATCTCTCATTCTCCCTCCCTCCAGAAACCAAGGGAACGCCAAGTGTATGCATCTTGTGTGAAATCACCTATACTTCCATGGAGCAGGAAGGCTGGAGTACACCTTCGTTTGACTAAGCCCCTTCCTGAAGAATGAAGAATTGTGGACAGAGGCATGATCAGAGTTGCACACCCACACAAAGAGATGGGCTGCATGTCAATTTCCTGCATTATGTACTGAATGAACAAAGGAACCAAGTTCCTTGAAAGAGTAGTCTGTGTTTTTTCGTCCTTTCACCATTTTCGTGTTCTCAATTATCACAGCTGGAGAGTGCCACATCACTGTTTCCCTTGACATGATGCTGAATTAGCATGGAGGACCATGAGCCGTGCCACTATTCAATATGCCTTGGAGTCAGTAGTAGTCATATGCGTCCCCATACGTGATGTCATTAAGGTCAAAGGATGTGTGATGTCACTTCCGGTACACCTGCCATTTTGGTGTATTGATGTCTATGATTCTGCCCATAGCCGAATCTGTGCACAGCAACAGGTCAGTATGAGCTTGCATAACTTGCAAAAGGTGCCAATGCCTGGTAGTCAAATCGTTGCAATCAAAGCTATTGATCAACAGAATGGACTGCAGGGATTCAAACCTTTACCCCTTGTGAATAAGTCTCTCATTATGAGCCCTAAACCAACATTTGCAGGCACTCAGGGGTCACTTGTGTGTGGTAAAATGAATCAGTCTATCTTGGCAACTAATAAAGCTGTGGAAATTGCTGCTAAGTGACTACCGCACTTAAGGGAGTACCATGTCATCTGTCCATTCAGAACAACCATCTTGTCGAGAAGCTCCCGACTTTGATGCTAAAGTGTCCCAGAAACTGAGACAATAAACAAGCAGCTGTGCATCAACTACAGTGACTCTTTGTCTTGAACTCGGTCTGGTACATGGATGTAATAACTGTTTAATTCCAAGCAAAAAGAAAATCAAATATATAAACATTGTCTGATGTCCACAGCACTACCGCTGCATATGCCAATCAGTCACAATTAGAGAATCCTAATCAAGTTAATGGACATCTCGTATCTTGGTCGGTGCGTCTGCGGGGTATGAGGAACGTGTATATTGTAGTCAACTTGAAAATGCCTCCCTGACCAAGCCCACACAGGGGCAGCAATAATGGAGCCAGCAACGGGAGGGGCTGCTTAGCAGATCCGCTCTGGCCACAGGAGAGGGCAAGGTACGCGAATGGTAGAAGGGATGAACAACATAAGAGGAGCTACGGGCAGTCTCATGGTAGAGCAAAAAGATGGCGGTAATTAGACGAAGGGACACTTAGCACAAAAGGGAGGAAGGAAAGGTGCAGAGCGGCATGCACAAAAAGTAGACGGGCGCATAGTAGTGGTTGTGAAAAGTGAATAAATTCCAAAATAGTTCCGAACTCAGCCAAAGTAGTAAAACGCCATTGTATAATTGGTCATGGTGCTGTGGGACAGCACCGCTACTCTTCGGATGCTCACACACAACACAAACAAGGGTGCAAATGTTTCACCTGGGAGTGCAGGCGGTGTACTCGATTGCCCAGCAACACGTCGTCAGAGGCTGGAGGTGATCAGGTATGCCGCCTCATGTTCCCAAGACGCTCTCCGCTTGCTCACGCTGCCTTGTGGCAAATCTATATACACACTTCTCTCTGCTTATAGGGAGAGCATCTAACAGAACAAGCCCGGGAGTGGTGCGTGCATGCGTGCTCGCGAGGTCTTCACTTTTCAAGCACTGCAATTGTGCTTGTGGAATGCCGCTGCTCGATCCTGCAAGGTGGATGACGCCACAGGCACGAGTGCATCGCTTGAAAAGTGAAGACCGATGGCTAAAGGCCCTCCTAGAGCAGCGCATGCACGCTGCCTAGGCGAGACCTAAAAAATAACTGCTAACAGAACAGAATCAGTTAACACGCTGGGAGAGGAGCAGGACCGAATTCAGATGGCAGATACTCACAGTGAACAAAACGGACCCCAGTCGAATAAATAGTGACATGATAATCAAACCCTTATTACAATTAGATCCAACCTTACTACTGGAAGTTTCCCCACTACTGGAAAATAAGAGTCTTAAAGCAGCAAAGTTAGAGCAGAAGCAAGAACTAGGAGGAAAGAAAAGGCTTACAAGAGGTGAAGCTGCTTCTCAAAAATAAACCAGGCTTCGACAGCTGTCCTTCAGGTAGAAAAGGATGAGAAATCTTGGGGCAAATGTTCTGCAATTGGGGTGCATCTCAGAGGTGCTAGAAGGTGATCTGTACTAGTCAGTACACTCTATTAGAAGTCACAGAGTGACAAAGCTACTTCAAATACTTCAAAGGTATACAGTAGTAATCAGTACACCGCAATGGATGCTGCAGGGAAGGAAAGCTACTAGAGGTATACAGTACTAGTCAGTACACTGCGTTAGATTGTACAGAGTAAGAGAGTTATTAGAAGGTATACAGCGCTAGTCACTACACTGCGTTACATGGTACAGAGTGAGAGAGTTATTAGAAAGTATACAGTACTAGTCAGTACACTGCATTAGATGGTACAGAGCTACAAAGCTACTCCAAGCTATAATGTAATAGCCAGTACAGTGCATTAGATTGTACAGAAAACAGAATTGATCCAAGACATACTGTACTAGTAAGTAATCTATATTCGATGATACAGAGCGAGAGAGCTACTCAAAGGTATACAGTACTAGTCAGTACACTGCATTTGATGGTACAGAATGACAGATCTACTCCAAAGTATACAGTACCAGTCATATACTACACTGCATTGTAGATGGATACACTACATCAGTGTAGATATATGCGCTAGGTTAGTGTAGGTGCATGCGCTAGGCCAGCGTGGGTGCATGTGCTACATCAGTGTAGATATATGCGCTACATTAGTGTAGGTTCATACACTACGTCACTATAGGTGCATACGTTAGATCTGAGTAGAAGTATGCGCTAGGTCAGTGTGGGTGCATGGGGTAGCTCTGGGTAAGTGCACGAACTACGACATTATAGGTGCATGAGCTAGGTCAGTGTGGGTGCATGTGCTAGGTCAGTGTAGATGTCTGTGCTAGGTCAGTGTAGGTGCATGCCCTAGGTCAGTGTAGGTGCATGCCCTAGGTCAGTATGTGCTGGGTCTTTGCAGACACATGTGTTAGGTCACTGTTGGAGCTAGAACTCTGGAACACAGAATGAGTTATGCAGTACATGCCAAATTCTGAGGTGCAATTCCATGCCATCCCATATTTTACTATGATCCCAGCCCATATCACATCACACCATCCCATTATAACGTTCCATACCATACCGCCTTAAGATACCATTCCATAAAACTCCAATCCACACCATCCAATCGCATCTAATCCCTTCCTGCCCCATACCATACCACCATAGCATTCCATGCCATACCGTTCCATAGCACACAACACCAATCCACACCACACCATCCCATCACACCATATTACACCATGATACCAACCCATAGCACACCACACCATCCCATCCAATCATAACGTTCCAAACCATACAATACCATACCATACACAATTTCTTCCCTTCCTATCCCATACCATACGAACATAACATAACATTCCATACCATACCACACAAAACCATACCATACAACATCATTTTCATGAACCATAACATACAGAGCTAATCGTCACAATGATATTTACCTTTATAAATCTTCACCACCATCTCTGGGCACTGAAACTTCATATTATTACACCTGTAATAAATAACACACACATCATCTTTGTATTAAAGAGCAATGACAGCTACAGGAACAAAGGATGAACATCACATACGACCTGTATTTGAAATAAGATTCAGTATTAAGAGCAGCGCCTGCGGACTAGAGCTCAGTGTGAGTTACTGTTCATACACAACAGACAAAGCTCTAACGATATCCAAAAGTACCTTTAACATCTTATGACAGGATGTGGGTGTTCTAAGGCAGATAGCTCAGTGAGACCAGTGTGCTTCATGTGAGTCCACGGAGTGCTTCAGATTGGGTCGTCTAGGAGCGGTGGTCAGCTCAGTGAGACCAGCGTGCTTCATGTGAGTCCACGGAGTGCCTCAGATTGGGTCGTCTATGAGCGGCGGTCAGCTCAGTGAGCAGGGGGCTGACTAACAGGTTACATCTGCTTCTGGTGGAGTCTTGTGTATATAAAGTACACACAGCCGGAGATTGGCCCCAATAATGCACGCATGGCTGGAGGGGTTACGTGTGCTCCTAAAACACTACAAATCAGATGCCACATTAGTTACGAACATATAGCCAATCAGGTAATGAACAAGTGGTCCGTGACTGCTTTAGAGAAGAGTAATTTATAGCTTATCATGTGTGTGTTGCTTAATTAAGTCAAACACTGGTCAGACATACCAACAATGAACACAACAACATACCCTGCTATCTAAGATAGCATTTTTCAAAACGTACAGTCAATGTAAAATATGAAAGCGTCAAAGAATTGTTTAAGTCCAGTATATTTAATTTCATATACTTGAACCAGATCAAAAGGTAATTTATACAAAAGGAAGGTACAAAGGTTGCTCAAGGGATGAGAGAAGAATGGGGGTGCTCGTGATGGGTAGGACAAGGTGAATGGTCACTAATATTCAGAGTTTATACATTTTTAATGCTTAGGCAATGGACTGGTAAAGAGACCAGTACAGAAAGGCCTGTCCCAAACAGATTATTTATAAAAATGTTTACAGTTTTTTGTAAATGCATAAATGCAACATCAAGTGAAGGGGGTGGGATGAGATACAGGCCGTTGATGGGTGGGGTGCGTAGACGTTTCGACTCGGCTTGTGCATAGATGGTGACTTATACCTCCACTGCCAGACTTCTTCAGGACGAATGAGGGGGCAACCTAGGGGTGAAAGATCAACTGCGTTAATTGGCGCCTATTACCCAATCCGGGAGAGAACTGAGTGACGGTGTAGTACTGACCTAATCCTACTAAAATTAGTATTGGTTGACTGATCGTGGCTATCCCGTCAGGCTCCTCAAGAAGGCACGTAAGAGGGCCTGGTTTAGCCACAGGGAGTATCTTCTGGAACCTTAAAGCAATAATTCCCAGACACAGGATCGATTAACTTGTGTAACGACCTATTACAGCAAGAGCAATGACATCGGAAAACTGTGAAAAAACATTGCCTCCTGGTTGCTGACGATCTGGGTATACCAAACCCCACCATGCATGCCTTAAGAAAAGGGAAAGGTATCAGGGACTTTTTGGTGAAATCTTTACTTCCACCCAAACCCAACACTGTCCAGTTACCACTATGGAACATCACCCCCATCAAGGGCCATTTTACGTGTCTACACGTACACAAATAGGGATCACACCAATTGTAACTCCTCAGGGGTCATATAGGCCATCTCATGCCCCTGTAACTTTTTATATATCGGGCAAACAACGCAGAAAGTCAAAACCCGTGTCTTACAACACTGTAGTAGAATACGGTGTGGGGTACAAAGTGCCCCACTAGAAGAACACTTTATCACCTTCGGGCACTCGGCCAAGAGCCTAAAAGGGTGGGTGATCGAAAAAAGTCCAAAGGAACCCAAGGGGTGGGAATTTCTCCAACACCCTGAACTATTGTGAGTGTAAATGGATTCACACATTTGACACAGCACTTAGGGGGTTGAACGAATCCGAGGAGATAGCCAGACAGGCGGCTACTTTGAGTATTGGCTAAACACCCCCCCATCCAGAACCTCGATCCTTAGACCTGCACATTCTGACACTGCACATATAGCTAGTAGGATGTATATAGGAAGGCTATATTGCTACCCAGCACCGACTTTATAGTTTGTAAATAGGCAGAGTACATTAGAATCCTTATCACTCTATGTATATACACCGCTTGTAAATATGATTAGTAATATGTATGCACTCCATGTATATACACCGCTTGTGAACATGAATTGTAATATATGTATGCACTCCATGTATATACACCGCTTGTAAATATGATTAGTAATATGTATGCACTCCATGTATATACACCGCTTGTGAATATGAATTGTAATATATGTATGCACCTCCCATCTATGGCATCATGTATATACACCTAATTGTTGTCGATCCGTACCTTCACAGGTGACCTTTATACATGCATAAATATGTATCCCCATGGTTTGTTGAACTACTATGTTTTCTTCTCTTGCATATAAACCCCTTAAGCTTTAGGGTTTACCTTAAGTGTGTAGGTTCTGGAGGATACTGAATTGTGGCCAGTTGAACTTTGAAAAACCGATGTATGCACACCGTAGAGGCAGGAACATCAAGGACATACTGGTACACACAAGACCTCGCCAGAACCCTACAGGCAGACAAACCACCATAGGAGTACAAGGACATTTCCCCTGTGGAGACTGCAGTAGTTGCCACCTAACACGCAAAAGCAAAAACATACGTTTCAGAAATGGCACATCATGGGAGCAGCGACAATTTTCGAACTGCAACACAAAAAATGTAGTCTACATGATTACATGCCCATGTGGCCTTGAGTACATAGGCATGACCTCCCGACCAGTGAAAGTGAGGATAGGAGAACATAAAAGTAACATACGATGCAAAAAAACAACCACCAAAATGGCATCTCACTTTTTAGAAAAACAACACTGTGTCAATGACCTACACTGGACCGTAATTGAACGTATGCCATCAGAAACCGGCCTACTTCAGAAAGAACAACGTTGGGTCTTCCGTTTGGGTACCCATCTGGACGGCCTAAATGATGATATTCCTTGGGGTCAATTGTCTGGATAAAACCCAAAAAACCATGGAATGTATGGAATATGCATACAAAACTGTATCCCAAAAACCTATAAAACTGTGGTAGCCATGTCTATGCTTCCTCCTCCACTATCCTCTATTAAGTCCAAGTGGTTCTAAAAAATACTCACAGATTCATCTCACACACACTAGCCTAAGAGCCGCGTAAATATAAACTGAACCAGAGTCTTTAACAAAGGAGTAGTGTACCTAAGCGCACTCCTCGTAAACCTTACCATCTACCCATGCGCCTAGTAGTAACGACCATCTAATCAACCCATGACATACGCGCATGCGCATTTTGAGAAAAAGAGTCACTAGTCCATTTTACATGCTCAGAGCGACACATGGTATTCCTCCAACAGGTCCATGATCATGATAGGCCTAGAGGCGGATGTTCCATATATGGTCTGTGTACAGCATCCGTCAATTAACGAATCAAAGAGCACCACAGGCCCCTTATATACCACAACCCTGTACGCTAAGCATTACCAGCGGAGCATCGCAGGGTGGTGGAAGGAGGCCGACTTTGGCGGACTTTGTGAGTATCAGTGAAAACTTTTTTATAGACACCCACCTGGCACACCTAGGATAGTGAGTAAAAGACTGAAACCATTTTTTACCCTCACAGATTAGGAGTCCACCTACCTACCCTGGCGTTCTGGACATGCTCATGAGGCAGAACAAGACAGTCATAATGAGTATGATTTCAGAACTATTACAAACTCATAGTGTGTCATTTATGTATTTGTGTATGTGTTTCCTTTACAGGTTTATTTAACCGTTTGGGGCTCCAGGTGACTGCACCTGTCTGAGCCATTCCCGTGTGGAAACCAAACTTATTTATCTTTTCTTTTCTTTTTAGGACATGCAACTGCATGATCCCGAGAAACCGCTGTAGGCACATAATAGCCTTATTTTCACTGTAAATACTTTCACTTTTTTCTAATTTAAGAGAAAAACATTTTTTCTTAAAAATACGTGAGTAGGGTTGGGAAGTTGTGCACCCGTCCTGAAGAAGGAACACTGAGTTCCGAAACATGTTGACGCACACCAGAGGTAGTGTCCATAATAAAGACTACTGACCTCGCCTTGCACCTTTTTTAACAGCACCAGCCAGAGGTTTCGAATAAAGTTTTTTCTTATAACCTACTGGCCAGGTGTCTTTTTAAATCCTCACCACACCCTTCACTCACATTTTCCTAATACCCCAGCACATGCACGTAACACACACCACACATAGTCAACCTCTTCAGTGCTCCCGCGTAGTCGCTGGTCGCAGCACGCCGCATCCCTCTAGCGGGATGCGAAGACCCCGATGATGAAGCATGACACCAAGGGGCCTGTTGGTGTGTGAGGGGTATTTAACAAAACACTGAGTGTCCCCCGTCCCTGAGGTTTACACTCCGAGTAGGATTCTTTTTGTTTAATTATCAGTGCCCGTGGAGTGAGAATCCTATCTCTAAACTCTACCTCCCCCTGTTGATACTTTTTGATCTCAGATACAGCCTGTGCCTCCCCTGTTTCAAGGAGCACCAACAACTACATTCTTAAGGCTGGCTCAGGGGTAACTGGACTAGCGGGGTTCCAGGAGCTATGCTTAGGAAGGAGGCTCAATCCCCATCACCAGACCCATGGATTGATTATTTTTTATTTACAGAGATTCACAAAACTAACTTAAGACAAAATCTGAAACTTACTACTTTTGATATTCACAGAAGTTAGGATTTTGTCTTAAGTTTGTCTTAAGACAAACTTAAGACAAAATCCTAACTTCTGTGAATAGCAAAAGTAGTAGGTTTAGGATTTTATCTTAAGTTAGTTCTGTGAATCAGGCCCATTATTCCTTACGGGTAAAGTGGACTACTTATGACCAAGTAACAGTATTTAATACAGATATTAAAATACTGTTCTAATATGTTTATCTACCGCTCGATCGACACTACATCTCATACAGAGTCCCACACTCCACACAGGTTAATGGGGAGATTGAAGGTAAGACTTGTCTAAACTTTAACACTTTTATCCTGGTTACTAGTAGTTACATATTTGTTGGAACTAGATACTTAGAGGGTATATTAATGTTTTCAGATCTCCAATGGGGTTTTTTAGAATTTTATTCAGATCTACTGAATTTTAGCAAACACACCAACAATACTTATGCGGAACTATGTGAGCTATACCTTCTGGACGGCTAGCATTTGTTCAAGAAGATTATATCTGAACTTGAGACACCTAATGTGCATGAAGCTGGGGGACTGCAATATAGTGAATGCACTACGATACCTAGTGACGATTTTCTCACATCTGTTGACTAACATTACACGACAAGGCTTTTTCTACCTGGCATCATTATATCTTTATTACCACTTAGACAGGACAATGCCTAATAAGAAATGGTCAAAGCAGCCATGTTCAAGTACACTGGTGCCTTGAGGGTCACTGACCCTGGTGGTGGGTTCTTAAACACTCTAGAGGCTCCTCCTGAAATAAGAATATGATTATCTTCAGGTCTATAGCCCTGAGTAAGTCCTTTCAGAGTATCAGCAACAGGCGAAACACGTGCTGGCATCATTGAAAGCTAGGGCGAATTGGAGTAATAGACACCCAATGAAGAACTGTCGAAACCACGACCTCAACTCTGGACTTGTGTGTGTCCAGAGAACTCTAAACTGTTGTGTTAGGTTTGGCACTCAGTGGTCACAAAGAACATTTCTGAAGATGAGGACACTGGCACTGCTCATGGCGTCCAAGAAACTATTTTCTAAGAATGATTTTTACTTTTGTATCTCTCAGCAACCTGCATTTTGCTTTGTCAGAAATGCACAGTATTCAGCAACAAAGTTTAAAGTAAAAATCACAGGACTTACCTGTGCAGTAGTGCGAACAATGGTCTTGTTTGCACAGTGTGACCACCCGATGGTGGAGACCTCCCAGAGCCAGGGGGTGATGGAATTAATCAGTACTAGGAATCCCATAGGCTTTACTGAACATCTCCAGTGAGGCCTTGTCCACTGCTGGTTGAAGGAGCACCTTGAGGGAAGCAGTAGAGAGGTAGACAATTTATGGGTAGAGCAGAGCCAGTAGTCTGGCTAGGCCCTAAGATCCAAATACGAGTTGAGCCCCCAAAAAAACAAGTACCACAGGAGTGGAGAGATGTGGTGCAGCGTCCAGAGTTGCGGACTTGAGAGCGATCCCAGTTAGAGTCTTGGTGTCGCAACGTGTTGGGATTCCGGGCAAATCACTTAATCTCTCCAGGAGACAATTTGGGCTATATAAACCTGCTTTACAAGGGCAATAGTTATGTTACACAAGAGCACATTCACTTTTTATTTTTTTTTGGCATGCAGAGATTAAGTGATTTACACAGGTTCATGGAATGTTGAGACGACGTGGGTTCTTGAACCTCCTTCCCCAGAAGCTAATGGAGACATCCTCTCCATTAGCTTCTGCAGAGCGACAACGAATGAATGAAAACGAAAGTATGTGAGTGAAGTAGGAGATCGAGGTTTGTGTGTACAGTCTGAAGGACAACCATATCACGCCTTAAAGGTGCAGCTGATAAACAATGTCAAGACTAGGGACACAGAGCATGCAGAATTACTGTCCCTGCGCAACAGTCAAAAGGGGTCCAAGCACCAGAACTAAATGAAATTCTAAAAGTTTTAGTGGGGCATCTCGGAAACTCTTAGAAACTTTCTGACAGATCACAACACGCGCCTTGTGACTTCCTATTGGGATACTTCGCGGTAATACAGACCCCCCCCCGCCACTCCCCCCATTACGAGACGTAACCGTACCCATTTCCCCAGCTCCAGCAGCTCAGCTGGTTGTTGCCTGGCTCCTCCAACAGAGTCCCGAGCTCGACAATGAAGGCAGGCACAGCAGCTGTCTGCGGGGTGCCCCGACCTCTGGGTAGACCCCCATGGTCTCAGGGCTCCTGCCCAGCACTTGTACAGCGTCCTACGCTCACTCCAGCAGGACAGGCCGGTGATGACAATAATAACACTTGTTGCCGAGACGCACCCTGATCTGTGCTCCACACTGCGGCTGCGCACGCAGGCACCGTAGACGGGATCGGCCAGCTTTGAATAGTCGTGCTTGTCCTTTGGTGCCTACTAGTAATAGCAAAATAAACTAGGAGGAAATCTAGATTTGGGTGGGGATCTCTGCTAGATGAGCAACTGTGCGCTCTTGGGCCAATAAATCGATCGGTGAAAGGTGAATTACACGAATACCCAGATATATAATGTAAAGATTTTCCTTAACACTTTATTAATGCCCCATAACATTCCTGCCAGTAATTAACCACTTCAGTTGTAATATTAATATCCCGCCAGCTGCCCAAGCATCTCCCCTACCCTGTGTCCCTGGTCAACGACACTTCAACCTTCCATTTACGCAAGACCGACCTATTGCATTGCAAATGGCAATGCATGCGGACTACGAGGCTCGAAGGGGGAGGGGTGGCGGCGAGAAGGCATCGGACTGCAGGGGGGCAGGGGGAGAGGCGAGAAGGCATGGACTGGGGAAGCAGGGGAAGAAAGTAGTCTGTGCCAGTAGCCATGGAAGGGTACAAATAACTGACATTACTGTCATAGGGAGTGACTAACAAGCTTAAAACCAATCAGAAGGCAGCATTTGTAGCCTAAGCCAATGAAGAAGATGGGCTGGAGAGTGGGCGGAGCTTCCACTAAGCTTCCACACTATAGTGTATACTGCATTCTTCGCAAAGCGATGGCACCGCATTCGCGCTGCAACGCTAGGCGAGACCTAAAAACAATATACATTTCTCAAAAGGGACGCATGCGCTCCATCTGAGCAATATAACACGGCATTTTTCTTCATTAATATTTACACGTGATGACACGTTTATCCACAAGCTTGTACAAAAAAAGCTCTCATTGCTCTTCCGTTTCTGCTTGCTTTGTCCTTAGCGCTGTGTTCCACATCATCCCATCACACCCTTTTCAGAACAGACTCACTCCGTACGATGCATGTGCAGCCCCAAAGCTCTTCAGCCTCACCAAGTCCTCTTTCATCTTCTTCAACAAAGGAAGGCCCATTAGTGGCGCCGATCATTTTTCGCTAGATTTATTATTAGTACATCTAGACATCCTCTGCTAATTAATAGTTCAGCCATTAACAGCCACAGCTGCCCCCACCTCATCCTACTCTTACACCATGAATATACCCAAAGTCTACCACTTGACAGTCCCAACGAGCGGCCATATGGATGGCAATGAGTGAACTTTGCAGCCACCTGAACCAAGTTATGCCCCACAACCACACATCACTATTCCTTCTCCCAATGGCCTTGCATACAACTGAGTTGATCTTCAAGCAGCTGCTTTTCATCCAGGCCGCAACATCTGTCATTACTTTTTGGAAGCAGAGTCTGGTGTCGTCGGGGTTCTTGGTGAGAGAGAGGATGAGCTGGGTAAAGTCTGCATAGGACACTATGTTGAGCCTGTGTGTCTGACGACGGTGGCGAGGAGGGCCATGTAGATGTTGAAAAGCGGGGTGCTGAGTGATGATTCTTGGACTCCATAGTTGATCTCTGTAGGCCCGGAGAGGAACAGGGGGAGTCTGACCCTCTGGGTTCTGCTAGAGGGCAAGGAGCAGATCGAGGAGAGGACAGTTCCTCATATCCCAGCGTTGTGCAGTCTGGCAGCGAGGGTGTGATGAGAGACGGTGTCGAAGGCTGCAGAGAGGTTAAGTAGGATGAGTGCTGCGGTGTGTCCCTGGTCCTAACCTCGTATGTACCTCTCACAACACATGGATCGTCCTCTCTCAATCCTCTTCATGTCCTCAGTCTGAAGTCCTGACCTTGCTGCCTCAGATGAAAACAGCACATGCCAAAGGGGCACTTATCTGATAGATAGCAATGCCAGAGGCAGAGCATCCGGCCATTACAAAGACGTGGATGCCACGATCTTTGCTAGCTTCAATTTCAGAGTAGCATTATACCTTTCCACAAGACCTGCTGACTGCGGATGAAATACAGCATGAAATTTCTGCTGAATTCCCAATCCCTTCATCACATATTCCACAATTTTCCCAACAAAATGAGGACCATTATCGCTCCACAAAAATTTACAAACACCATAGCGGGGGAAGTACTCTTTGAGCAAAACCTTAGCTGTTGTCAGCGCTGTATTATCCTTCGTGGGGAAAGCCTCAATCCATTTACTGAAAGCACACACCACCACTAAGACATACTTAAGATTATTGCAACGCTCAAGCTGGATGTAATCCATTTGTAGTACTTCGAATGGTGCAGTAGGTGGAACAAACCCTCCTTTCGGAGTATACGTTCCTTTAGCAGGATTGTGCTGCAAGCATATCAGACAGGTCTGCACTAATCTTTTGGCCGTATTGGCAATCTCAAGATGCTCCCAGAATCGCGTAAGCAATTTAGTAATTGCGAGAGCTCCAACATGTGCCAATCCATGTGTCATTTGGACCATTGCTTGCAAGTAAGCTGCAGGCAATTTCCATCTTTCCATATCTTTGCTTCTCCAACAACCCTCATCGTCCAACACTCCCTCCGTTGCCCAAGTTGCGAGTTCTGCTTCAGACGCTGATTTCTGAATGTCTAGTATCTCCTCTCTAGCATCATGCCATCGCTCAGCCTGCGATTTCACTACATACATTGGCGAGGCATTCCGTAACATAGCAGTTTCCCTCGCTATGCAATCTGCAAAGGCGTTTCCTTGTCCTACTTTGTCTGTCACTTTTTTATGTGCACTACATTTGATTATCGCTACTTTCTTTGGACATAATAACGCATTCAAGAGATCACGCACGAGTTCTCCGTGCATGATGTGCACTCCGTGTGAAGTCAAAAACCCTCGCTCTCTCCAGAGTAGGCCAAAATCATGCGCTACTCCAAAGGCGTACCGGCTATCAGTGTAGATGTTCACACATAAACCAGAGCTTAATTCACATGCTCTTGTTAGGGCTATCAATTCCGCCACTTGGGCCGATTTCTGTGGTATTCGTGCTGCTTCTACCACTGTCTTAAGTGTCGTGATCGCATATGCTGCGGAAGTTGTACCATCTGGCAGCCTCAAACACGATCCATCAACCCACAGTTCCCCATCCACATCTGGAAGTGGCGTATCCTGTAAGTCGACACGACCCTTTGCTTGTTCTTCAGTCAGGAAAACACAATCATGGTGTTCTTCCTCCTGGCCCTCAGCAACTGGATACGGCAATAAAGTAGCAGGGTTCAGAGTAGCATATCTCTTTATTGTGATATGCGGCGCCAACAGTGTGAGCTCATATCCTGTTAAACGTGCACTCGTGAGATACTGAGTTTTTGTTTGGTTTAACAGAGCGTCTACCGAATGGGGAACTAACACCAACAATTTGTGTGACAAAACTATTCCCTCACTCTGTCGTATGGCCACTGCTGTTGCTGCAACTGCTCGAAAACACCCAGGTAATCCTCGTGCTACGGGATCAAGTATTGCTGAGAAATACGCGCAAGGTCTCTGTTCATCCCCGTGTGTCTGCACTAGGACTGACAATGCACACCCATCCTTCTCGTGTACATATAATGTGAAAATCTTCGTATAATCTGGTGTACCTAACACTGGTGCAGAACAAAGGGCTTGTCTCAATTGTTCAAAAGCATTCTGGCATTCATCTGTCCATTCAAGGGGCATTGGTGTGGTCTTGGACAATAGTGCTAACAAAGGCTTTATAATATGTGAAAATCCCATTATCCACGGTCTACAAAAAGACGTTAAACCTATAAAAGCGCGCACATCTCTCTGAGTGCGGGGGACTGGTGTATCTACAATCGCTTGGATTCGATCAGATGTCAATGCACGTCCCTCCTTAGACAAAAGATGACCGAGATAGGTCACCTTTGGTCTACAATATTGAAGCTTTTTCCTAGAAACCTTGTGATTATTCTGAGCAAGAAAGGAAAGCAAAGCAAGACTACTCTCCTCACATTGTTCTTGCGTGTCTGCTGCAAGTAGAATGTCATCGACATACTGAATGAGAGCCACTCCAGACTGCAAATCAAAGGAATCAAGCTGTCTTTTTAAAGCCTGGCTATAAATGCTAGGACTTTCTGTATAGCCTTGAGGAACTCGACAAAATCTATACGATTTATTATTTAATGTGAAGCCAAATAGATATATACTATCAGGATGGATGGGAATGGAAAAGAAAGCCTTTTTTAGGTCAATCACGGTAAACGTTGTTGCAGTGGGCGGAATCAAAGTAAGTAAAGTGGTAATATCAGACACCACCGGGTACTGGGGCACTACTATCTTGTTAATTTCTCTCAAGTCAATGATAAATCAATAGATTTTGTCATCAGTATCTTTCTTTAAAATCGGAAGAATAGGGCTGTTACAGACATTATAGGGAACTTCCTCCACAACGCCTGCAATGATCAAGTCGTGTACAATATGAGTTAAAGCAACTTCACCCTCCCTGGATATTTTAGACTGTGGTACACAAGGCAGAGACGCTCCCTCCTTGACAGTTATTCGAATAGGGGAAATAAACATCTGTCCCACATCCGTGTCTGAAGTAGCCCATAACGTTTGTGGGAGAGAGGCCAGCGCTTCAATTTCTTGCATAGTACACAATCTCTCTACATCTTGGTAATTGTCATTCAAAATAACCCGCACTCCTTCAGGAGCGCAACGTATTGTTGCTCGAAAGTATTTGAGCAAATCTATTCCCATAATATTGTCTGGAGTGTTTGGTGACAATAAAAACGGACACGGGCCAAAGAATCTGTCAATGTAAAATGTAAGGGGTTGTGACAATGGGCTAAGAGAGGGTGTTCCATCGAACCCTATTGACGTAATCGTTTCGCCAGACAGGGGAGCCCTTTGAACCAAGTTTTTAGACAGAGCACTACGAGTAGCTCCTGTATCAACCAGGAACTGATCAGTAGAACCCAAAACGCCCGCTGATACATATGGACCTCTTTGATCTACTGGTACTTCAACCGATTCCACACCCCATCCTACGCAATCCTATGCATGTACATAGTCCTGAGACTCCACATTCTCACCCTCCGATATCTGATACTGATTCCGTCGATCAAAAGTATTATTATCAGCCTGACCAAGACCCCTCGCTTCAAACCTGCCGCGATCACTTGCTCCACCCCTCGCTCCTGAATAACTATTCCGTGTCCTTCCACCTCCTCGACCACGCTGATTACGTTGCTCACGAAGCACCGGATAATCTGAGGCCCAATGTCCAAACTCTTTACAATATGCACACTGATCCTCAGCAATGTCGGTGCGACCAGAAGACGTACTGTACGATCCACGCCTACCTCTATCGTTCCCTCTCGGCTGTGTAGCATAAACCTGAGCCAACATCACTTTCGTCTTTAATTCCTTTGCTTTCTTATCAGTACTTTCTTTAGCCTCCAATTCCGGTCGTTCATAATACTGAGCCATAGTCAATAAAGAAGCAGGGGTCGCTGTGGTCCAGGAACTTTCACTAGTCTTTAAACGTTTTGCAATCTCCGGTAGGAGATTCGCTACATACTTGTCAACGAACAAATGCCTACCCGTATAGTCTGTTAGTAACTGCCCACTGTAGTCATGAAATGCTTCTTCAAATCGTGAGAAGAAGTCAGAAACCGACTCATCCGCCTTCTGTTTGCAAGAGGCTAGCATAGTCCAATCAATTTTTTTAGGGGGAACGAGCGTTTTCAACTTATTTAAAATAGCCGTCGGGAGATCTAAAATTAATTGACATGGCTTACATGCAGGCTCCCTGTCTATATCAGCTTGGGATAAAGTTTTCCAATCCGCCCCCAAGATCGTTTGATCATCGAACTTACGAATTGCCCTCCACATATCAGGGGGCAATATTAACCCAAAGAAAAGGTCAATATCGACTAATGTCATAACACACGAAGAAATAGCCCCTTCCACTCCTTCATAGAAAGCTGCCGGATTCTTACGGGGGTCAGGCAAAGCATTTTTAAGTGCCATAACATCTGCTGTATTCCATGGTGTATAAACCCAATTATATATAAAATAACCCTTTGCATCCCCAGACATTTTGTCATTGCTTGTACCTTGCCCTTTAGGAGGGACATATAAAGGTGCAGCTTCGCGCATAGGCATAACATGAACTGTAGAACTCTCAGCTGCCTCATCCCGTAGCTGGACCAACCGCTGAAAAAACCGATCCGCATCTGAAATAACAAAAAGACCTTCACGCATATCCTCACGACCTACTGATATGTCCTTAGGCTCCAAATCATCTGAATACTTTCTAAATCGTTCTACGACTTCATCTCCAAACTGGCTCAAGAAATACAACCGTTCTCGCTCGGACCACTGATGCATTTGGTCATTAATCTCTGCAATAGTTATTGTATTCAAATTGAGTTTACGAGCAAAACTGCGCAATTCCGCAGTTAACCTATTACGACTACCCCCTCGATCATCTTCGTCCGAATCCTCAGCTGGGGCCGTAGGTGGAATATACGGAGGCGGGCAACGATCTATTAATGAAAAATCATCAGTTTCATTAGTAAGGACAGGATAAAGAGGACGTCGAATAGGAAATTGACCATTCGTTTGCAAATTACGTTCCCGTGCCTCCCTCTCTTTCTTTACCTGCAACTCTTTCTCCTCCAGCTGTAAAGCCTTATCCCGAGCAGCCTTCCGCTGCTCTTTGTCCGCCAAGGCTAATTCACGCTTCATTCGTTCACGCACCGCTTTCTCCCACATATGTACACAATCAAACATATCTTGTCTAGACCTGCGCTGAAACAGACATTGCTCTACATACTGAACCTTACGTAAATCAAACGACCCATGTAGTGGCCATTGCAATTCGGGATCAGATTTAGTATATCTGTGCCACAGTGTACTGTATAGAATAGGGGGAATGCCAAATTTAACTTACATTTCGCAATTAGGTGTCCCCTCTGGGGGAGCCGGCTGAGATTCATTTAATCGATAATTGGTACCTTTTCCAAGACAGCACATTCCTCGGAGTGTGCTTAAAACGGGCATGTCAAAATATCACGGAAACGTGATATTACAAAAATGGCACTTACTATACTTCACACAAGGTGTCCCGTTCAAACAAATACAAAGTTAGAGAAATATCTCCGAATGCCCGCCTATGTGGAGTGCACTGCACATATAATTCAAATCATAGAACCAAATGTTAGCTAACTCAAAACATATTCAAAGAGCCACAGTAAGCGTCCGTAGACAATCTTACCAATCACAAGCTTACCAAATTCTCAAATATCCAGGTTCCAACTGTCAAGTTCTTTAATCGAATCAGCCAAACCGGCACTGTACGACAACTCGAACGAGCAGGATCTCAGTCGAGGACCGGCGCCACCTGGAAGGTCAGATCAGAAGGAAAGTAAGAAAACACCGTGGGTGCCAAGACTCGGGTCACTCAGTGGCAGCGTACGCGTCCATGGCGAGTTTCCAATCCTTCGTCACGACCTCTCCTTCGGGCATCCGAGTCGCCGATGAGTCCCTTCGTGGTCGCCAATTTGTGGTATTGGGTTCTCCAGGCCTACATACTCCGCAAAACCGCAAAACCCGCTACACCATTAAACAGACGGAAACTGGAAAATGCAAAAGACAAGTTTATTAGGACCCCATGGGGTGGTGGTACATTCCTACAGCACCCTTCGGTAATGCAAGAAGTATCACACCGAACATCAATGTGAGACCTCTTTTATACAGTTTTACAGTAATAAAAAGAGTAGGCGGAACACATTTACTCAATTTAGGTACATATAAGGTCATTTTTGGAACACAGCCAACTCATGGGAGGGGTTACAACACCACTGGTCAGTTTTGGAGAACATTCCTAAGCGATGACTGTCCACTAGTACAGAGGGTTTAACTGCGCATGTGCGAGCTTGACCAATACTAAAAATAGCCTGTTGCTGGGCAAGTTTAAGTGGTCAGTGGTACAGAGAAAGGACAAAAGGGCATGCTGACCACGAGGCAACGTGTTCATATAAAATGGACGCCAGTGTTTTCAAAATGGCTTCCAAACACCATAGTTAATTTAAGGGGAAATTTGTGTAGCAAAGCTTAACGCTAACCCGATCACCGTCAAATTACGACATCACCAGTTACTAAGCCCCCGGGTCATATCCCTAAAATAACTTCACATGGATGACAAACCTCCCTGGTTCCCAGCAATGGTAACAGCTGATAAGCTCCTGTCAATCAAAGAAAATCAAAAATGCATGATGTCCTCGTTACTCAGTTCCAGACTTTATCACCCCCTTTTTTTCCTACCTCAACCATATTTAAACTCCCACCAAGCCTTTCAGTGGGATCATCTAGAAGTTACTGATACAGAATGTTCTGCAAGTTCCAGCATGCTCATTGCCCCAGTGACCAGATGTCCTGTTGCAACTTGGTTGTCATCTCTTCCGTTTCTAGGGCGAAACTTCGAAACCTCTTCCACCGCGAACAAGATGAAGTATCAGCAATGTCATTGCTCGTTCCAGGAATATGATTTGCTCTAAAAGCAATATTTAAATACAGACAACCCTACAACCCTTCCACAAGAGCCGCGAAACGCTCAAGTCCTTGCCTTCTGTTAAACAACTCAACCCCTGATATGTTATCCAGGTTGAACGTTACTCTTCTGTTCATCAGTTTCACACAACACACCACCAAAGCAACCACCAGTGAAAAAGTCATTGTTCTGCCCAACCATCCACCCCAGAACAAGCCACAACCAAGGGCCTCTTGATCAGACAAAATCTGCACATGCCAATTTGTCTTATCCTCTGCAAAAACATGCTTACTCTGTTTAAATTCTCAATAACATGCTGGCATACATGTAGATATGACTGAGGAGCAACTGCCATTCACCCTCTATGGTGCAGAAAATCCACCCCTGACATGGCAAAGCCCAACCTTGTACAAAACATTCTGCCAGCCTGACCACTCTGCATGCAAAACTGAGAGGCACCAACAAACATTTAACCTTATGGAGCGCCAACTTCCGCTCTTTGCACGCCTCTTCTACCAATAAAACAATCTCTTGCACTTTGTCTCCTGGCAATCTCGCCTGCATCTTCTTTGTGACAATTTTGAAAAAAATCAATACAGTACTCGGGCCCTCTGTCTTTCTGGGGCTAAGGGCACCCCAAAAACCTCTGCCAAGTCCTGAAAATGCCCAACACTTCTCTGTAATTAAATGAACCTCCTTCTCAACAAACAAGAAATCATCCATGAAAATTAGCCGATGACCAGTTCTTCTTGACAAACCACATTATAAGAAGGTGCTGAAAAATTCAAAAAGAGGACAAGAATTTGCACAACCCCTAGACAAAACTCAGTCTACAAATATTGTCCCTTCAAATGACATCCCCAGCAAAGAAATCTCCACTATAGGAACTGCCATTATGTAAAATGCCGACTTAAGGTAACATTTTACCTGTTTTGCCCAAAACTAATAGTATCAACTGATGCATCACACTGCTCTGTTGCATCTTCCTGAGTCTTGCATCCATTCACTTACGCCCCCTCCGGCCACGATAAATGGCGAATTAAACAATATTCTCCTAGGGTTTTCTTTGGAACGACCCCCAAAAGAGGCAGCATCAAATCTGCAAATGACCACTCAGCAATGGACCTGCAATCCTTTCTTTCTCCACTTCTTTCCTTGGTTTCTCCTTCATCACTGACTGAAGCTGACCAGCACTGTTGTCGCTGACCTTGATATCTCAATGTAAAACCACCACTGAAACCCCCTTTGAGTCTGACGGCCACTTCCCTCTCTAGATTACATGACAGTCAAGCCATCATTTCAGGCTCAGACTGCTCCCCCCGGCCCGGGACCACTCCTACTGTTCCACCACAGTCAACAGTCCTAACCATTGTGTAAGCTGAAGTCTCCACACACAGCCACAGCATTCATACCAACAGCGGCAAAACTGTCAGAAGCACATTCCACTATTAAATGCGTAACATGCCACTTTTGGGACCCCAGCTGTCCTCTTCCATAGCTTCCCACCACCCACAGACGGGTCAAGCCAGCAAGGGCTGGTATTGAATCGGCATACCACTTGATGTAAGTGCCGCTGGCATCGGTCGTGGTAAAGACGTACAACACCCCATCGGAAATTTTTGTGATGGACTGATCACCTGTTTAGGCGCGGTACTTCACGTCAGGATTGCAATACACTGGAAGAGCGGCCAGGGCTGGTTTTACAGAGGTCTCTGCAAGGTGGAATTGAGGGGATTGGCAGAGTTATGTGCAGATCCCTAGTTCATAAGGGCAAGAGTGTTACGGGTCAGTTGTGAAGGAAGTTGAGGGATGTGTGTGCCTAATCATTTTAAAATGATAAGATACTAGGACAGGAATGCCCCCGATAGTCATTGTTGGTTTTTTGACTCACTGTCAGCCTTTCGTGCCTTGACATGACACATAGATCGTTAAGGTCCGGGTGGGGGGGCGGGGCACCCAAAGTGCAACCCTCCTGGATAAAACTATCACCATCCTCTCACTCTGCTTCAAGAGACTGGCCCTGTTGGCAGCATCTCTGCTTGTGCCCCTTGTTAAATTTTCATCACTGCAGTAGGGTGGGGGTGGGGGTGGGGTAGAGTTCCTACACCAGCCTCAGCTTTGCTGCTGTGTCCTTGGGGGGTGTGGGGTATGGGGGTGGGGGTGTGGAGGGGACAGCTACTCTCATCTGGTGCATTTTAACTGGGCTGCCATGATCCTCCGGCCGGAGCACCTTGGCGCTAGATTACACACCTGTTCTTCCATAGGGTCTCGCTGGGCGGGTCAGAAGCATGGTGTCCTCTTAATGCAGATCCCAAGGGCCCGGGTCACTTCAGTCCATCACAGGCGGTGGGAGCCGGACAACCCTCAGACATGCAGCTCCTTCATCTGAGCAGACACTCCTCCTGTAGACCGACTGCTGGCAGTCTCTCTCTGTTTCCCACCACTCACCCTCTTTCTCTATCACATTCTTTCTCCACTCTCTACCTCCTCCTCCTGTCTCTCTTACACTTCTCGATCTCTCGCTTTCTCTCGCCACTTCTTTCCTATCTCCCCCTTTCTTTCTCTCCACATCAGTGTATCTCACTCCCTTCTCTCTCTCTTTCTCCCTCTCCTTTCACTTCTACCACTTTCTCTACTCTCCTATTCCCCTCCAATGTCACCACCCTCTTGCTCCATCTCTTCCCATCACTTCTGCCACTCTCTCTCTCTCTCTCTCTCTCACCCCTCACCTGGACTGGAGACATGCCCCTGGGCACCAACGGGAATAAGTGCTCAAGGTAGGGCCAAGGCAGAGTCAGCCTGGCTGCCCCCAGGAGCTGTGTGTGAGCACGTGCCCTATTGGAGTGGCGCCCCCTGACGAGTCCAGTGAGAACACCCTCTAGTGAACGAGAATTAAGGTACAGTGTGAACTGAGACCCTGCAGGAAGGGACCACCGCAGACATTGGCACCATTACAGTCCATAGCTGGCACAGCCCATTCCAGTAGGAGAGGGGGAATAACTACAGACCCAGAGAGAGCGGTGAGAGCCTGAGGATTAAGTCCTATTCAACCTTCTGTCATATTGTATAACTGTCCTACTGCATAACTGTCCTCAGTCACAACTGTCCTACAGCACATTCAATGCGCAAGCACAATACTGTTATATGCCTGGATGAGGCCTATGTAGCGAAGCTGCTTGTTTGTTACATTGTCCTATTTTTCACAAACATTTCTACCGTGATCTTCTGCACATATCTGCGTGCACGACAATGTTGGATTAGTTTCTCTGAAACTGCTTTGTTTACACATCTAGCTTCAAACAACATTAACACAATACCTCAAACATCATGTACAAGGCCCTTCTACGCACGATGTACAAATGGTGTTCTATCTTCATCCACTGGGGGACAGGACTGTCTACATGAGCGTCCCTATGGACCGCCCCCAACCTCCAGAGTATATCTAGGTGCATCTTTCTGTCCCCTCTATTTTTTGTGTATGGTCCTCAGCTGTGTGTTTGTGATTAAATTACTTTTAATTTTTCACGTAAAAGCACTGGCTGGACAATCATTTAACTGTATTCTGCTTTAGAGAGTTCTTGGTTTCCAACCCCGCACCTTCTCCTTGAGTAAGCCTCGGACTGCTCGACTTCACTACTCTGAGAGTAAAGGGGGAGGGGTTCACTTGGTGCTCAGTCTTGGACCCCACAGTAAGGTGAAGCACCCGGAAACAGGTTCTCTTTGTTATAGTTTGAGTCCAGTTACCCCAGATTGACACAGAGCTCCTGAAAAAAGTTCGACAATTGCAAGCATTGGAAATTGATCTGTTTAGTATGTTTTTGTAAATGTTTTGCTGGTAATATTAATTTATCACCAGTAAAATTCTTTTTAATCGGATATCTATACTACTATTATAAAGGAAGAACTTTGCACCTTTGAGGCGGGTAAACTCGGGAACCACAGCGCCAATCCACACACCCGATACATCATTGTAATCGTCAGGGTGTGCAGATGGACATAGGCTATATAAAGTATAAAAATATGCGTTATTTAAAAAATGAACATAAAAAAATAAAGTAGTCCCTTCGAAGTAGCACCGGCCGCGACCTGCTGACTTCAGGAGCGCGTTGAGGAGCGGCGTCCATGAACGTGAGGAAGAGCGGTGGACATGGCGCGGGGGAGGAGTGGTGAGGACCGGCGGACAGGCGGAATGAGTGGTAAGCGGTGAAATGAGGAGCGGCGGCTGAGGTAAGGCTCCCGGCAGGCGGCTGTCGGGCGGGCAGGCGGGGGTCGGGGCGGGCGGGGTCCCTAGCGGGCGGGGGCCCGGGCTGCACGACCTGAATACTGTTGTAGTTCCAGGTGTTCCAGGCATGGTTCTGCACACTGCTTTGACTACAGACTGCAGTTTAGAGGGCACTCTGCGGGCGAGGGGCAGGACTCCGCCCACAGCCGGGGACGGGTCCAGACCCGCTCAGTCACGCATCCCTGGCGGGCCGGGGTCAGGTGCACTGACGAGGCCAAATGCAGGGCACGGGTAATGGCAGTACAAAGCGGCCGAGGGGCGACGAGAGGGGCCCAGGTGAGGGGCGGGCGGGGCCGGTGCCAGGCTGCAGTCACAGAGCCTCTGTTGTGCGGCCTCCAGAGCGGGGTGCCCGGCCCTGTCTCATCCCCTGATGGGCCCTAATGGAGGGATGTGGGGAGTACAAAAGGCCTTTCAGCGCTGCAAGAGCCACAACGAGAGCCTTGTCGCCTGAAGCAGGAGGCAGGGGGACTGCTGCCTGCACCCTGGACGAATAGCACTTCGAGGCCGCGGCTGCCTGCACCCTGGACAGATAGCGCTCCGAGGTGCGATGGGAGGATAGCGCTCCGAGGTGCGATGGGAGGATAGCGCCCCGAGGTGCGGTGGGAGGAAAGCGCTCCGAGGTGCTACTTGCACTGTAGATGGATAGCGCTCCGGGCCGGAACTAAGTGCTGTCACACTGATGGTCTATTGTGAGGCATCGCTAAACTCTCTGACACCTGCAGGGGGTGCTGATAGCGCTCCGAGGCCTGCCTCCAGCGCTGATAAGGTACTGGCCCTCTGTTAGGGGTAATATCACCATCACCATGCAGGGAGAGCTGAATGTTTTCTGAGGAATGAGCTATAACGCTCTGAAGGGTGTTCTGATAGCAGCGAACGCTCTAGGCACCGGGCCGGATTCACAAAAGTAACGGACACTTATGAGTAAGCTTACTACGTTTTAGTGTTCAAAGTAGTAAGTTCAGCAGTGCATATGTTCAACCAGTGATATTACAACACCCTCCCATAGAAAATAAGGGATGTAGGGACTTAAAACCAGTTAATACTGCAAATTAAATTATTTAAAACAGTTAAAAATAAATAAATACAATTCATATTTTAAATAGATTTAAAAATAGTGTATTTTTAGGATTTAACTATAAAATATTTTAATCACCTATTTTGAATTTAAAACTATGCAACCATACATGTAATCATTAAAAAATGAAATGCATTTTAATCTATATCTATCTATATCTATACTACTAATATAAAGGAAGAACTTTGCACTTTTTGAGGCGGGTAAATTTGGGAACCACAGCGCCAATCCACACACCTGATACATCATTGTAATCGTCAGGGTGTGCAGATGGACATAGGCTATATAAAGTATAAAAATATGCGTTATTAAAAAAAAAAAGTAGTCCCTTCGAAGTAGTGCCGGCCGCGACCTGCGTGCTGACGTCAGGAGCGCGGGAAGGAGCGGCATCTAGGAACGCGAGGAGGAGCTGCGGACATGGCGCGGGGGAGGAGCGGTGACAAACGGCGGAATGGCGGTGAGGACCGGTGGACAGGCGGGAGGAGCGGTAAGCGGTGAGGAGCGGTGAAATGAGGAGAGCGGGGGAGGAGCAGCGGTTGAGGTAAGGCTCCGGGCAGACGGGGGTCGGGGCGGGCGGGGGCCCGGGCTGCTTGGCAATGTCGGGGCGGGCAGTGGGCTGGGCTGCTGCACAATGTTCGGTGAAATGAGGAGCACGGGGGAGGAGCGGCGACTAAGGTAAGGCTCCGGGCAGGCGGGTGTCGGGGCAGGCGGGGGTCGGGGCAGGCGGGGGACAGGGCGGGCGGGGGCCCGGCTTGCTTGACAATGTCGGGGCGGGCGGGGGGCCGGGCTGCTGCACAATGTTGGGGTGGGTGGGGGTTGGGGAAGCCTGATTGCTCCCAGACAAGGTCGGGACGGGCTGCTAGTTGTTAATATTTGTATTGAAGTAAACCAAAACTACACCCCCAGTATTCTCAGTGACGTCAGCTGCAGCCACTGGTAACAGCAAGAAGGTTTATATAAATGATACAATACAGTACAATCATTAGAAAGTCGGAGAAGCCCCTGCCAGGAGTGTAACCTGTGATGCCTAGATCATGGGTCTCGCAGATGTGCCTCAACCTACTGAGCTACCTTATAAAAGGACGTCATGACACTAACGCTGAAAGAGAACATACTCAGCCCACGTCTTACTCAAGAGACAAGAATTACATCCAATCTCCATGAAGCAAAGACGAGGATATTAAGAAGCAGAAACCCCTAAAAGGAGGAAGAGGTGACGAGTATCACACATCATTCCTGCCGTCCATGAAGCATTTAAAACTCATAGCAAAATCATTTTGCTTTGCTTGAGCTGGTGTCAAAATCTCACTCTAAGTGACCCCTCCAACCTCTGACAGTTTGTATCAACACCGCTTTGCATTTTGAGACTTGTAGTTTGATGCTTTCTATTAAGATCCTCGTTATCTCAGTCCCAGCATGCACTGGCTTCGGCTTGAAAGGCAGATTTGCTTCTCAGTGTCACACATCTAGTTGATATTCTTTAAGTTTCATGACAAAAATAGATTCTACTTTTAATACAGGATGGCCTGTATATACACAATAACATCTGGAATTTTTTTTGCAGACAAGTCAATTCTACCTAATATGTTTGCGCGACCTGGTAATGTTTGTGGAGTCATGAAAGCCCCGCAGGACGCTATTGTGTTGTATTTGTGCGGCTGGAATATAACATTATTGCACATTGTTCACAGAATCTGCATATCTTTGCACAATACACATTTCATAAATTACAATAGAGGCTTGTGCAGCAGGGCAGACGTTTCACAAGAAAACAACTTATACATGATGGTCTGTAATTGTGATGGAATCTTTGCAGTTTAGGAACTGCAATATTTAAAAATAGTTCTGTATTGTGATATATCTTCACTGGCCTCGTCATAGTCACGTTACAAAAACACTGTCCTCAGAAAGAAGTTTTAAACCCTTGCAAATAAATATCAACTTAATTCACAGGTGATGGATCACAAATGTATTAACATTTAAGGTAAAAAGGAGAGACAAATACATACCCATTTAGTAGGTAATTTGTCCGAAGGGAAACTAGAACACCTGGATTAATTGCGGCTTCACTGCGTAACCAAATTTAGTGATCCTGGAAAAATATTGGATTTCACCGATGGTCCATTTTCTTCCTTATCCCATATGAAAGCACCTTCAAAACTGTGAGTTTAGAATACCAGCGCTACAAAAACCTATTGCATTTGAATTAATGGATCTAAAAGAATCTGGGCAGAGCCGGCTTTAGAGTTAGAGGCGTCAGGTGCGACAATATTTATTTGTGCCCCTCCGCCCATGACACCATTTCCAAATATTCCTACACTCCCACCTTCCAACGGTGGCACCCATCTCTGTAGCGTCCCTCTCTCATACGCATGTCTTTTGTTTTATAGCGCTACTCATGCCAACTCGTGGGTGTCCGAGCACTTTACACCAAACATACATTAACAGAAGTAATGACTCTTATATGTGTAAATCAGTCTATAGGAAATGTTGCACAAACCAATGAGGATTAACGTTCTGTGTTCTGCATGTACACGTTCTTTGCAGCCGGCATATTAACCCTCTGTGCTACTTAAGGATGAGTTGAAACTGTGACAAGACAAAACTTCGATCTCCCTCCAGCAGAAACAATCACCTGTGTTATCTTGACATTTTTATTGTTGCCTAAAACCTGCTGGACACACAAGGAAGCAGCAGGTGCTTTTAAAACCTAAAGTTACTTCTGCACACATCACTGCTCCCAGATTAGCGCAGGTGCGGCTGCACCGGTCGCACTGTCCTAAAGCTGCCCTGAATCTGGGTTACATACAGGGTTCACGTGACAACTGTCTTGCGTCGGAGGTCACTAATATTAGCGCTGTTGTTCGGCGGGGCAGGACTGGTTTCTAAGTTCATGGTTAAAAACAATCACTTTCAATAAGTCCTTCTCAGCGCAGCGCTATAATGTGTATATTAATGTCAAAGCTCCACGTGTGAAAGAAATACACATTTTTGAAGTTTAAAGAGACTTTATCATATGTTACATGATGTCTGCTGCATAATTCACACGGCAAACATTTCCTGCCCTTGTTTTAAAAAATGTACAAGGAAAAAAGATACGTAGCAGTCAGTTTCACGTGAGGCTTCTGGGTGTCATGGCAACATGTGGGAGGGTCCTTGTGAAGAAGATTCTTTGGAATGTTGGTGTTTGAAGATTCTTTGAACTGTAGATGACAGTTGGGGGGGCTCACTCCAGCCTCTGCTCTGCTCCTCCCCAGAGATAGAAGTACGGGAAGAGCCTCTCCGTGAAGGGGGCCTGCAGGAAGGAGTAGAGAAGCTCCATGGAGTCAGCATTGTACAGGGACAGCCGCCCCCCCTCGTAGTCCAGATACACCCCCAGCTTCAGGGGCTCCTCACGAGGGGACAGAGGGGTCGCAGGGGAGGTGAGAGCCGTGTACTGACCCCCCCACAACTGCACAGCCCAGACTCCCCCCTTAGGTGACCGTGTGAAGAAGCCCTTCCTGTTCACAGACTCTGCTGCGACCCCCCACATGCCACCCTGCCCCCTCCTGCAGCGGCTGCACCTCCCAGTAATGTCTGCCGGAGGTGAACCCCTCGCTCCCCAGCACACAGGGGTAGATGGTGAATCTCTTGGGGGTGTCCGGCAGGGTCTGTGCTGTGTCCATCCATCTCACACGTCTCCCCCCCTCAGACAGGAGGAGCCGAGGATGAGCCGTGTCAGGATCCAGAGTCACCATCACTGTAGGGAACAGATTCAGAATTAGAGATTTAATGACACAAATAAAGGCTGTAATTACTGCTTCTGTTGTACATATGATTAATTTACACCACATCTGGAAGGAGCACGCGGCGCTAGAGAGAAAAAATGAAACCCACGCAAGCAGAGGCTACAACAAAACAAGAAGGGGGGTACCTTTTATAGTTTACTTTTGTGAAACCGAATAAAGTTTATTTGATTGATTGATTGATTGATTGATTGATTGAACAAGAAGGGGATTTTCTTCAATTATAGCAGAGGTTCAAACTAACAGCAAAACAGTACAGGGGGAAATCAAGACGAAATTTGTTTTTTTTAAAGAACCCAGTGACTGCTTTACTTACATATCACAACGAGGCAAGTGGATTACAAGCCTGCTACGTGCATTTTAACCTGGTTTTTCTGAAATAAAACCCAAAACTCTGAAGATATCTTTCAAATCTGTTACCTCCGCAGAAATTAAAACTAAAAAACCTGCCTTCCAGTGTGAGTACTTGGCGAAAAGGAGCTTCCGAGCCATGGAGAGAAGGTAAACTCAGGTGTCGAGCTCATTGAAGTCAGAATGACTCCGGGATTTTGCAGGCTGTGTTGGATATAGTTCCTGACAGCGCATAAAGTGGAAAACCCGCAAAGGTACTCACCACATGACGGCTATTATATTTACTGCGCCAATTTAGATACTCAGTATAGCGAGATTGATAGGCCCACTATGAGCTCAGGAAGAACAGGCCAATAACTGCTCGGCGTAGATAAAAGTGTTCCATTCGGTTGATATTAAAAAAAATTAAACCCACGCAAGCAGAGGCTACAACAAAACAAGTAGGGGGTACCTTTTATGGTTTACTTTTGGGAAACCGAATAAAGTTTATTTGATTGATTGAACAAGAAGGGGATTTCCTTCAATTATAGCAGAGGTTCAAACTAACAGCAAAACAGTACAGGGGGAAATGGAGACGAAATTTGTTTTTTTATAAAGAATCCAGTGACTGCTTTACTTACAGATCACAACGAGGCAAGTGGATTACAAGCCCGCTACGTGCATTTTAACCTGGTTTTTCCGAAATAACACCCACAACTCTGAAGATATCTTTCAAATCTGTTCCCTCCGCAGAAATTAAAACTAAAAAATCTGCCTTCCACTGGGAGGACTGAGCAAAAAGGAGCTTCCAAGCCATGGAGAGAAGGTAAACTCAGGTGTTCAGCCCATTGAAAAGCCAGAATGACTTAGGAATTTGCCGTCTGAGCTGGATAAAGTTCCTGAGCGACTGGTTCTTAATTCCAATGGTCACTGGCGGCTAAATGTGTAAAAGAGCCAAACACTGTCCCGACAAAGGGCAAGGTTAGGCAAGTGATAGTTGAGGTGCACCAACCATTTAATTCCAACGATAACAGCTTTAAGCCTCAACTTTCAGGCTTGGACAGCAAGGATCCTGTCCAGGGAACAAAACAGTCAATTACTAATGGCATTTCTCTTATAGGGCTGTCGAATTCCATTCGAGTTCTGGAGGAAGACTCAATTGGATGAGACCTTTCCACTCACAGGTGGAGCCACAGGCAAAGCCTGTGTTGATACAGGAAGAAGGAATACCTCTGGCTGCCCCCCCTTATCACTGTCTCCAGACATCTCCCGACAAGCTGAAGTACTGGACCGCCACTTCCCTTGTCGGGAAGGAAACAACAACAATACGTGGGATATTTTGCTTAGTTCATTTCAAACTGTCATCGAAGCCTTACCGTACCAGTCTAGTAAGTCAGACATCTAGGTGGACTTATTCAATACAATAGCTCTCTACATTCCAGAGGGCACAAGTTGACACACAATATGTTCCTGCTTGTGTCTGCAGTCCAGTTTTAGATAAACTGGCATCGCTCCCTGGATTAGTAGACTCTGTTTTGGACGACATTAAGCTGCAGTTAAAGACATCTCCAAGAACAGTGGATGTTACCACACCAACCAATTCCGACAACTGTGCTCCAAATAATAAAGTTCCTTGCCAAAAAAACATCACAATTAGGAAAGGTTACAGAGGAGCCAAGTGAAGTAATTTCGGAACAGCGGCGTCGTGGAGCCCAAAGGTCGTTAACTAGCAGGTGCCACAGGAAAACTGAAAGCTGTGGTGTCCCTCTGCTTTGTCCACCTCACAATAAAATAGTATAGATCTGGGAGAACCAGTAACCCATATTATCCATACTTTATTAAGGTGCAACCCACTTGAAGACATCACACAACTGACTAAAAGACAGCGTAAGAGGCTTAGGAAAGCACATAGCAAAAAGTCACATTTTGGGAAAGAGTGGATCGCATGCTAGTCAGTCTGGTCAAGTCTACCCAATTTTAAAAACAAGCATTGGAATAACCAATAGGTCTCGCCTTTGGGACCTTATAAGTGTTTAGAAAGAGCTATTGCCATTTCTGTTAGCTTATATATAATTAGGATTATATTATGTATAATTGAACATCTGTATTAAAAAAGAAATAACAGGTGAAGAGGAGCCTAGCCTGCAGCCGCGATGGCCGCCTAGACTCTCGGCTCCGCCGACCTTCGCGTTTTACTTAATTATCCCGTCCTACATCCTGCATTTCAACCCAGCGAGTGAACGGGGGAAACGATCCTGAACACAATGGTGTGTTCCCCGTCTCATTCCGACTGGTAGCGGCGGCGAGGCGTCCTTGCTTCTTTCCCGGCTCTTCGTGGGATCGACACCGAGTCTTTGTTTGTGGGGACGGCCGGACGCGGCCACAACAACAGCGGCCACAGCAGAGGAGGCGGAGTCGTTCGACCGGCGGGAGACTGTCGCGCTGTGCCTCTCGCTGCAGCACCCCATCCCGCTCAGCGATTTTGCGTGCTTGGATACATTGTGCCCGGGGAGAATACATTGTATCCTTCCCGGCTTGGAAGTGGCCCGGACAGTTTCTTTGTTGCTCCTGTTTTGTGACGGTCGCCATTTTCTGCATCGCACATTGAGTGCCCGGCATTGGAGTCCTCAGATCGCGATTGTGGGTCTGGATGCTCGCTGGAATCAAATCAGCTGGTGCTGCAATGAGATCAGTTGCCCCTACGTCTCTGGCCCAGCGGTGCTTAGCGGTTCATCGGAGTGGTTCGTGGTCGGTGAGTGAAAATGGCGACCTGTTTCCAGAACTGCTAAACGTCCGTGAGCCTTGGGTGACGGACACTGCTGCATCCTCTTTTCCTGAGACACCGCTGGGGATCTGTGATGTTTTGGGCGCTTTGGAGGCTGTAAGAACTGCTTTTTGCGACAATGCCCGAGATCTGAGAAGCAGGCTCGACGTTATTTCTCCTGGTGGCCGTGATTGCCCCCAAGTGCTGCACACTACACCACACTCTACATCAGACCACAGTAAATTGCCTACCCAGGTGCATATGGAGGCGTTGGCTGATCGCGCTCCTGATTCAGCTGAAGTGATGACCGCAGTGGCTCGTAAGATGTCTGGTGTTCATGGTTTCATGCAATGGTTGGTGCACCGTCATTGGACGCCATGTTTGCCGTCTTCTTTGTGTTCTGGTGGCGTGACTCTTCACCCCTTCCAGGAGCTTGTGTTCTCGCTCTGGCCTGCTGCTTCCGATGGATTGTTGCTTTGTTTTGATCCTCTTTGTGCCACTCTCGGCCAAGCAGCAATGGTTTTCGTGGACTTTGGTGGACGACCCCCCATTCTGTGTTGGCCATCCCGGGCGCCTCTATCATCCGTGGCGCCGGCTGGACTGTTGGACTCCATTGACCAACTTGATCGCAGGGGGCAAGGTTAAGGACGTTTCTTGGATTGCTACTGCTTGTATTGCTGGGACTAAGTGGGATAAGCGGGACATTGCTTGAATTGTCTGTTGGTGTCATATCGGTTGCGGAGTCCGGGGGTGGGCGGCCGAGATTATATTTTTGATGGTCTTCCTCCTCCACTGTTTTTTATGTCTTCTTTTTTCCTTTCCTTTTTCTCTTCTCTGAGTCTATATTTCGGGACTCGGTTTTTGGGCGACAGGCACACTGCTAGGGGGGGGGGTAGGCCGTAGCCTCTGCATGCGTGCTGGGTGGGGGGTTTGGGGTGGGTCTTTTGTTTCGTCTTGGTTCTATGGGCCTTATTTTTCTCCTTTCTCTCTTGACTCTTCTTATTCTTTCCTTTTTCCTTTGGGTCAGTTTGGTGGTTAGGTGTAGCGCTGCTTATTGTTTCTGCTGTTGGTCTCTCCACTAACGTTAGTCAAGATGTTCCACGATCATGGGGCGGGTACTGACCAGTATGTATTGTACTGTTTGTTATTATCCTCAAGTTCTTCTGCTGATCCTCTAATTATTGCTTAGTTTGTTGCTAATCCGCTGGGATCATTGCCCGCCATGTGTTATCGATGAAGTGACTGCGTCTGATCCTTCTTACCTATAACTTTAAAAAATTAACCTCATTTATCCTGTACTCAGTGGTCCCCCCTTTTTCCAGTATGTGATGTTTCAGATAATTGCTGCTCCTCGTCTCAGGGACTGCTGAGCTGTTTTGATTTTGCCTATTGTGCTACTACTTGATTTTGCTGCCGGCCTGAATGGTTGTGGGCCCGTACCTGTAAGCTTTTGTTGCACAATAAAGGTTTCCAAAAATTAAAAAAAAAGAAATAACAAAAAATGCTGCAACGCATGTCTACTATGAAGACGAACCTTGTGGGATGTTTCCGGGTTATGTGCACTTTTGTCAGTGCTGGGGCACCTTGAAATCAATCAGAGTACTTGTAGAGCGCGCTACTTACCTGTGAGGGTCTCAAGGCGCGGAGGGGGAGGGGGAGGGGGCTCCTCCTGCTCGAAGAGCCAGCTCTTGAGGAGTCTTCTGAAGGCCAGTAGGCTTGGGTCTGCCGTATGTGGGTAGGGAGGGTGTTCCAGGTCTTGGTGGCGAGGTAGGAGAAGAATCTGCCGCCGGAGGTCATTCGTTGGATGCGGGGGGATAGCGGCGAGGGCGAGGCTGGTGGAACTGAGCTGGCGGGTGGGGGTGTAGAAGCGGAGTCTGCTGTTAAGGTAGGCTGGTCCGGCTTTGTGGAGTGCTTTGTGTGCGTGAAAGCAAATGGCAGTGATGATATACTCAAGCTTTAAGTCCCTTGCATGTGAATAACAAAGAAGCTCCCATTAGGAGAATATACCATGCGCTATCGAGAAACAGAAAAGGTCCTTGAGTGACATCGTGTCACTGCCGTTATATTATTTATATGAAATACCGATAGAGATATCAAAATAAAAGAGATTGTTGTTTGGGCCTTTAAATTCACGATGGGTAAACCCGCATTACAAGCCGTGCTGTCACTGAATTAGTAAATGTCTTTAGGGATCCATCCCAAACTGAATTTGTTTTTGCATCGACCACAAAGGGGTTCATTTTTGCACAAATATTATGAGCATTAATGATTCAATAAAAACAAAGCTGCTCTTGTTATGTAGCTGTATATTCATTCATTCATCTTACAGGGAACATTCAATACAAGCATTGGAAATGCAATAGGTCTCGCGTTTGTTTGAGTTCGAGCTATTGGCATTGTAAATGGCAATGTGCTTTACCTGTTTAAAAACACATTTTATGTGTGTGTATGCATGTGTTGTGTAGTGGAATAATGTGGGTTGGATTGTAATTTTTAGTTGCAGAATTGTGTCGAGTGGATTTGTGTAGTGGAATTATGTGGCATGGTGTGCAGTGGAATTATGCAGATAGTAATTATGTGGTATTGAGTGCACTGGAACTATGTGGAGTGAGATTGTGTATAATGAGTTTAATTATGTGGAATGGTATTTTTTGTTGAATGAACACAAATACAGTGATGAACAGTAAAAACTGTACCTCGACAGAAAATGTTCCTTTCAGAGTTGTTAAACATGGGGCAGTAGTGTGAAAACACGATCGGTAGCAAGTCTTAGGCTGACTAGAAAATGCCCTGTTTAATCCCTTATTCAAGATCAGTGTTTAAGGCAGCATGGAAAACAATCAAAACAATGTATTGCTGCAGTCAACAATAAAGCCTGAGCAAAAAAGTCTGTTTTACACTCGTCAATAAAAGTCACTCATAACCAATATCTTGACTGATTAAAGATAATGCTTGATGTCTTTGAAACGCCACCAATACACATAATCAGACATTCAAATTGGTGAGAAGGTTGCACTACCACAACATGTAGATGTCCCTGCAATGGTCACTCAATTAACCCCTTCCATGCTCATGACGAGCTCAGCTCGTCATGCAGTACAGTGCTCCTGAGCTCATGACGAGCTGAGCTCCTCATGAACCATGGGATTTAAAGGCTCTCAGCACAGCAGAGGGATCCTCGGCAGCAGCCATGTGGTTAAACAGCAATATTCCCACTGTCAGCAAACATGATTTTAGTGAAATCATCAAAAATGTTGATAGTGATGTAATATCACCATTAAAATCATCTGTGACCATGTGCGAGGGCTTGAGCAGTGCTCTGGGCCCAGGGTCACTGCTCAGTAGATCCCTCTTTCAACTGACCGACTCCACGCGTTTTCTTGTGCAAGAGATCCGGGTAACAAGTCTCCTGATGGGTGCTGTACATGATTCGGAAGGCGTCTCACTGATGTGTGGTAGGGATACACTCATACGACGACCAGCCCCATGAATCGGCCAAGACAACGACTAGTAGCAGCCGATCAAACCATGCAGAGAACGATTACCAGCTTTTCCTGTGTGAATCTATGTCGTTTACATGGCTAGCCTAACTAGTACCAAATGTATCTGTGAGTAGATCTTAATTAAATGATGGGAGGGGCACACCCACGTTGGGAGGAGTCCTGTATTTATTTAGACCCTACAGTTATCAGCAGGGTTTACTAGTAGTCAGAACTGATATCCGTCCTTTTCCTACCTGTTTCCTCTACTGCTCTCCTATCTCTCATTCTCCCTCCCTCCAGAAACCAATGGAACGCCAAGTGTATGCTTCTTGTGTGAAATCACCTATACTTCCATGGAGCAGGAAGGCTGGAGTACACCTTCGTTTGACTAAGCCCCTTCCTGAAGAATGAAGAATTGTGGACATTGGCATGATCAGAGTTGCACACCCACACATAGAGATGGGCTGCATGTCAATTTCCTGCATTATGTACTGCATGAACAAAGGAACCAAGTTCCTTGAAAGAGTACTCTGTTTTTTTTTACCTTTCACCATTTTCATGTTCTCATTTCATTTCATAAAGCTTTATTCGGAACATTCAAAAAAAACATGTCCATAAAAGCACAAATAATACAGACATTCATACAATTTCATAGAGGTAAACATAATATACAATATATATACATTATCGATCAAAGAAAAAGAGGTACACATATTACAAAATATCCAGAGGGGGATGGAATAAATATTTAAAATTTCCAAAAGTTTTTTAAAAACACATACTTTTCCTGGCGCTAATCGCTTTGAATATAAAAGATGCAGTAAAAAAACAAATATCCGCATGATTCAGATTAAAAATCAATTTCATAGCCTCTGTAATGTCTCTCACTCCAAATCTAATGAATAATGGCTTCAAGTAGAATTTCCTTAACTCGGTGTACAAATCACATGTTAACAAAAAGTGCTTAGTGCTTTGTTCAGTCTTATTATCACATTTACAGGGACCAACAGGGCGCGATTTAATGTTAGGCCACGCGAGCAGATGATGTGCTATACCCATCCTCATTCTGGTCAGCACAAACTGGTGCGAGGTTCTTGTCACCTGTGATAGATATGGTCTGAAACCGGTAAATTCATTCATGCTATTGTATAGTACACAAGTAGTTAATTTAGAGTCCTCTAAGTGATGCCTTTCATCACAGTGATTTAAAAATATTGTTTTCACATCAGATTTGGGGATTTCCGAAAGCCCGTAGGGGTCCATAACCACATTGATTTCAAATAGATTTTGTACACAATCAATAATGTAGCTGATCCAGGGGATCTTCAAGTGTTGGTCCAATAAAAGGCAGTCCTTAATAATTGCTCTGTTCAGTGTGGTACCATCACTGAGCCAGATCGAGCGCCACAGTAGTATGGGCCTTAGCATGATCAGATCATTTAGGGCTTGGATCCCTGTTTCATTGTGAACCAAGGAGTTGGAAGTAGACCTGGGTAAGCATAGGAGCTTTTTCAGGAAGAGGTTCTCCTCTACCTGTAAGCTCTTGGCTGTTGACACCCCCCAGACTCCTGCCCCGTAAAGGGCAGCAGAAAGACATTTTGATTGATAAATATTTAACATGTCTTTAATACGTCTATTCCCCAGTTTCTTGGCAAACAGAAAGACCCCATTGGCGCTCCTGATCATCTTAGTTCTGACCACCTTATGTTCAGTGGCCCAGCTCCCATTTTGAGAAAAGGTAATTCCCAAATAACAAAAGTTATCAACTTTTTTCACTGGTTCACCATCAATAACATAATGGGTTTTCCCTTTACTTTTAACTTTTCCAGAGCTGCATTCCATTACATAAGTCTTAGCCTTATTAATCACCAGTTTCCTATTCTTAATGAAGGATACAAAACAATCCATTAAGCGTTGAAGGCCCAAGGGTGTCCTAGACAGTAACACTGCGTCATCCGCATAGAGTAGTACTGGTATGTTAAAGTTATTAACTCTAGGGGCATCTGCAGCGACTGCCTGCAGGGCAGATTCAACCTCATTAATAAAAAGGGTAAAAAGCAGGGGCGCAAGAACGCACCCCTGTCTAATGCCCCTTCCTATCCCAAACTTAGTGGTACACTCCCCATTAGGTCCATAGCGAACACTGGTTCGAAGTTTTTCATACAATCGGGCTAAGAAATAAATAATTCCCTCTGGGGCACCCATCTCCAGTAATTTGACCCATAGTATTGCGTGGTCTACCAGATCAAAGGCACTACTAAGGTCGGCGAAGCAAAGATAGAGCGACCCGTTTTTTGCCTTGGTATATTTTCCCACCAATAGCTCTAAATTCAAACACTGTTCTATAGTACCACGGCCTTTTCTAAAGCCAAACTGGCAATTACTTAAAATCTCGTTAGATTCTGCCCACTCTTCTAATCTTACAAGGAGGACCCTACTCATAATTTTAACTGATGAATCCAATAAGGATATAGGTCTATAATTTTTTGCATCCCCACGATCTCCTTTTTTGAAAATAGGGATGATTATTGACTCTTCCCAAGTAGACGGTATATTACCGCTGATAGCTGTATTAAAGATTTTGGTAAGCAATGGCCCCCATATATCTGGGGCGGTCTTGTACACGTCTATGGGAACGCCATCTGGCCCCTGGGCCTTGCCTCCTTTGCTAGCTCTAATACTAGCCATAGTTTCACTGATGGTTATATCTAAGGCAAGGATGGGCCATCTATCCCCATTGGTATCTATTAGATTACAAGAATCAAAGATTTTAGAAAAATGTTGGATCCATGAGTCCATGCTCACGTTAGAAGTGAGTTCAGGAACCTTGTCATCTTTTAGGAATGGGCTATTTACCGTGGACCAGAACAGGGTACAATTGTTCGTGTCCGCCGCTAGGGTGAGATTATCCCAGGCCTCTTGCTGTAATTCAGCTTTTCTACGTTTCAGGGTAGTATTAAATCCCTGTCTAAGTTGGACCACCAAAACTTTGTCCCTTGGTTTGGCTGCAAGGGCCTCTTTGAGTTCTTTGCGGGCATTGGAACAAGCATGATCAAACCAGCCCCTTGGACACCTTGCTTTAGACCCCGCCTTTTTGGTGAACTTTTTGTTAATAATGGAATTAATATTGTTAAAGTGATCAATACTGTCAGACGAGGTGTCTTCACATTCTAAAATTGCCGTGATATCTGTCAAACAACTAGATATAATTGAGTCTGAAGTTATAGCGGCTTTTTCTCCTTTCCACCTCAGTCTATAACCATTCTGTCTATGGGGTTCAATATTATTGATAATACCATTTTCACAGACATGATTTTTTACCCAAAAGGTTAGTTCAGTAGTCAAACAGTTATGGTCACTCAACATAATATCTATCACATTGGGCATCGGGCATAACGGGGCAATAGTTGATGACATACATATAAAATCAATAACGGTATTAGCGCCCCTTCCTTTAAAAGTTGGAATATTTCCACCCGTGTCATTTTTAGCATTATCCAAGATTTCCAAATCGTAATCAATCATAAAGTTATTCAAAGTTTCCCCGTAAGTGTGGTGAGGGAAATGGACTTCAGCTTCCCCCTGTCGATTATACACACCACAAACTTTCTGGGTGGATAATGGGCACACAGGTACATTAAAATCCCCCACAAAAATAAATTCAAATACATTGTTAAAATTCCTCACGAAATTATTCACCGCCGTATCTAATTCGTTAATCACTACATGTCTAGTGTTGTCAAATACATTGTTGTAGAAATTTATCAATAGAATGTTTCTGCCGGGTTCTTGTGTAAGCCATAAAATTTGCGAATGCGCCCCCACTTTAACAAATTTTTTCACATGGATTGGTAATTTGACAGAAATTAACACCAACAAACCGCCTTTAGCTCTACCATGAGATGAGGGCAGTGCTGGGAGCTCATAGGACACATACCCCTCAATGCCAACGAATTTTTTACTCCATGTTTCCTGAAAACATAGGATGTCAAACAAATGCACAAATTCAATCCAGCCTAAGGCGTCCTCCTTGGCCACAATTCCCGCAATATTCCAGCTAGCAATATGACAAGTTATATTCTCTCTATCATTGCTGGCTTTTGACAGTTCCACACTAGGTATGGACATGTTATTATCTATATTAAAAAGCTCTATGTTAGGTGTAGAGTTTAGGGTGTCTCCCCATTCAACGTACAGTTCAAACATACATTACTCGTTTCATTAGTTAACATAACGGCCGCTTCAAACTCTAGATCTCTAGGGGGTTCAATCTCATGTCAATCGTTCTGATCTAGGTGACTCAGGGACTGAAACCTATTCTGGGTAGGGACCTGGTAAACCATTCCGTTATCATACAGAGGGGTGTTGCCAAATGGTACAAATGGGTTAGGGGTATGCATTAAAGGGGCATTCCCCCCGAACATAGGGTTCCCCATATGCAGCGTTGGAATGAATGGACCATGTTGTGGACCAAAGAAGAAGTTAGGCATCAATGGTCTATTTACCATATGAGGATAGGTGGGATTGCTCGGAGCCTTCTCCTTACGATTAGATGGCGGTTGCCCACCGAGGTGGTTATAAAAATAGCCCAACGGCCTAGCAACTACTTCAGTCTCCGATTGCGTAATTGAAGCTGCTCTAAGCAGGACCGTTGCCACATGTTGTGGGTGCTTAAAGTTTATAATCACGCAGTCCCCCCCACCGATTTTTTTTGGTGTTACCTATCCAATTTACTCTTCTGATGGAGATAATTTGGTCGGCATAGCCAACTGGATAGCCACAATGATGATTTAGCCAGGAGATGGTTTTATTTCTCAGAGAATCAGGTGTCTCATATTCTCTTGGGGACTGAGTCAGAATAGGGACGTTAGTTAAAACCACCACGTAAGGTACACAGTCGGGTGGTAGATCAACAGGGCGTCTACAGATCCTAGTGGGCTCCCCATTAAATCCTCCCATCGTATCAGTTGGAACTGTCACCGTAGGTGCTGATACTTGTGTAGGGGCTTGCAAGGGGGCTGATGCTTTAACACTCGGTGGGTTGCCTGTGACCCCATGGTTAGATGAATTTGATGAACTTCCTCCCTCCTGTGACGGTATCGGTGGTGGTTTCTGTTGTTTCGACTGATCTTTAGAGGATTGTTTCCTGGCAATAGTGGGAGGGGCACTGGTAGAGGCTTGTGACTGCTCCTTATCCCTAATGGGAGCAGTAACAAGACCAGTTGACTTTTTAATGTCAGCTAAGGACTTTTCCAGGTTGTCTGCATGCTTACCCACCAAACCCCTTAACCTGACTACTTCCTCCTGAAGATCTCCTATCTTAGTTAACAATGGCTCTACCACCGTACTGAGTTTACTAAGAATTGCACTCGTTAGTGAGTCAATTTGGTCAGGCTTCAGGGAAACATATTTATCTAGGTTCGGGGTTACTAAGTCATCAGTATGTTCCACTTGGGTCGTATCTTTTTTCCTTCTAGAGATATGACTGCCTCGCTTAGGAATTGGTTTTCTACAAGCGCGCATAAATTTGGAGGCCCTCCCAGATTGCTGAGGTGTCCCCTCGAGATTATTACCTTGGTCTTCCTCCCCCATTATTGACTGGTCTAAAGCCTTGGTTGCTTCGACATTAATACTAGTGGTGCTATTATCGAGTTCCACAGGGGCGACCATCTCGTTAACAGTATTATTAAGATTTACAGGGTTTACATGATTGTTTGCATCGACGAACAATGGAGGATCTGCAATAGTACTTTTTCCCAGTGACTTCCTCCTATCGCTGTTGATTTTAGACACCACTTTCAGTAAGTAGTTATCCGGCAATGTACTTTGGACAGACATTTCTGGGATTTCTGTGACAATATCCGTACAACTCAGGTTAAAAATACAAGGGGTAACAGTGACTTTCCACGTAATGTCCTTCAGTGGTACTCACAGTTTGTGCCAAGGGGGGTGGCCCTGCCCGGCCTCTTCTGGCCCCTGACGGCCACAGACGGCCCCGCCCTTGTCCCGGGCTTCTCCCGGTCGCTCCCGCGCGCGACTCGCGGGGCGAGAGGGGGTGTCAGGCTTTTACTGGCGCCTCCGGGCGCTCTGCTCGCGTCACCGGAGCGCCGCCGGCCAAGGGGTTGCTGGGGAGTGTGGTCCGATGTCTTCGACTGCCTCCTGCTGCCTCCCCGTCGTGTTGTGCCCTCGCCGTTTCCCTCACGGCACTGCCCGATGGCAGAGAGTCAGGTAAGGTTCCTGGTGTTCCCCCTCTGGGCTCCCGGGGGGTCAGGCTTTTACTGGCGCCTCCGGGCGCTCTGCTCGCGTCACCGGAGCGCCGCCGGCCAAGGGGTTGCTGGGGAGTGTGGTCCGATGTCTTCGACCGCCTCCTGCTGCCTCCCCGTCGTGTTGTGCCCTCGCCGTTTCCCTCACGGCACTGCCCGATGGCAGAGAGTCAGGTAAGGTTCCTGGTGTTCCCCCTCTGGGCTCCCGGGGGGTCAGGCTTTTACTGGCGCCTCCGGGCGCTCTGCTCGCGTCACCGGAGCGCCGCCGGCCAAGGGGTTGCTGGGGAGTGTGGTCCGATGTCTTCGACCGCCTCCTGCTGCCTCCCCGTCGTGTTGTGCCCTCGCCGTTTCCCTCACGGCACTGCCCGATGGCAGAGAGTCAGGTAAGGTTCCTGGTGTTCCCCCTCTGGGCTCCCGGGGGGTCAGGCTTTTACTGGCGCCTCCGGGCGCTCTGCTCGCGTCACCGGAGCGCCGCCGGCCAAGGGGTTGCTGGGGAGTGTGGTCCGATGTCTTCGACCGCCTCCTGCTGCCTCCCCGTCGTGTTGTGCCCTCGCCGTTTCCCTCACGGCACTGCCCGATGGCAGAGAGTCAGGTAAGGTTCCTGGTGTTCCCCCTCTGGGCTCCCGGGGGGTCAGGCTTTTACTGGCGCCTCCGGGCGCTCTGCTCGCGTCACCGGAGAGCCGCCGGCCAAGGGGTTGCTGGGGAGTGTGGTCCGATGTCTTCGACCGCCTCCTGCTGCCTCCCCGTCGTGTTGTGCCCTCGCCGTTTCCCTCACGGCACTGCCCGATGGCAGAGAGTCAGGTAAGGTTCCTGGTGTTCTCAATTATCACAGCTGGAGACTGCCACATCACTGTTTCCCTGGACATGATGCTGAATTACCATGGAGGACCATGAGCCGTGCCACTATTCAATATGCCTTGGAGTCAGTAGTAGTCATATACGTCCCCTAATGTGATGTCATTAAGGTCAAAGGATGTGTGATGTCGCTTCCGGTACACCTTCCATTTTGGTGTATTGATGTCTATGAGTCTGCCCATAGCCGAATCTGTGAACAGCAACAGGTCAGTAAGAGCTTGCATAACTTGCAAAAGGTGCCAATGCCTGGTAGTCAAATTGTTGCAATCAAAGCTATTGATCAACAGAATGGACTGCCGGGATTCGAACCTTTACCCCTTGTGAACAAGTCTTTCATTATGATCCCTAAACCAACTTTCGCAGGCACTCAGGGGTCACTTGTGTGTGGTAAAATGAATCCGTCTATCTTGGCAACTAATAAAGCTGTGAAAATTGCTGCAAAGTGACTTCCGCACTTAAGGGAGTATCACGTCATCTGTCCATTCAGAACAACCATCCTGTCAAGAAGCTCCCGACTTGGATGCTAAAGTGTCCCAGAAACGGAGACAATAAACAAGAAGCTGTGCATCATGTACAGTGACTCTTTGTCTTGACCTCCGTCTGGTACATGAACGTAATAACTGTTTAATACCTTGCGCCGTGACGGAAGCAAAAAGAAAATCACATATATAAATATTGCCTGAAGTCCACAGCACTACCGCTGCATATGCCAATCAGTCACAATTAGAGAATCCTAATCAAGTTAATGGACATCTCGTATCTTGGTTGGTGCGTCTGCGGGGTATGAGGAACGTGTATATTGTATTCAACTTGAAAAGGCCTCCCTGACCAAGCCTGTTTGGCAGATCCGCTACGGCCACAGGAAAGGGGAAGGTACGCTAATGGCAGAAGGGATGAACAACATAAGAGGAGCAAAAAGCGGGGGCGGTAATTAGACGAAGGGACACGTAGCACAAGAGGAGGGAGGAAAGATGCAGAGCGGCATGCACAAAAAGTGGGCGGGCGCACAGTAGTGGTTGTGAAACGTGACTTTACGATAAACAGTTGCGCTTGTGAAAAGCGCTCATAAATACATTCCAAAATAGTCCCAAACTCTGCCAAAGTAGTACAACGCCATTGTATACTTGGTCAGGATGCTGTGGGACAGCACCGCTACTCTTCGGATGCTCACACACAACACAAGCAAGGGTACAAATGTTTCACCTGGGAGTGCAGGCGGTGTACTCGGTTGCCCAGCAACACGCCGTCAGAGGCTGGAGGTGATTGGGTATGCCGCCTCATGTTTCCAAGCCGCTCTCCGCTTGCTCACGCTGCCTTGTGGTAAATCTATACACACACAATCTCTGCTTATAGAGAAAGCAACTAACAGAACAAGCCCGGGAGTTGTGCTTGCGTGCTCGCGCATTCTTCACTTTTCAAGCACTGCACTTGTGCTTGTGGCACGTCGCTGCTCGATCCCGCAAGGTGGATGCCGCCACAAGCCCGAGTGCAGCGCTTGAAAAGTGTAGACCGATGGTTAAAGGCCCTCCTAGGTCAGCGCATGGGAGCTGCCGAGGCGAAACCTAAAAAATAGCCGCTAACAGAACAGAATCAGTTAACACGCTGGGAGAGGAGCTGGACCGAATTCAGGCGGCAGATACTCACAGTGATCAACAAGCACTGGCGTTGCCAATAGGTCTCGTAGTAGGAAAGTTGGAGCTATTGGTTTTGTAAATGACATTTTATATTTATATATCGTTATTGGCATTGTCAATAACAATATATAAATATAAAATGTCATTTACAAAACCAATAGCTCCAACTTTCCAAATACGAAACCTATTGGCAACGCCAGTGCTTGTTTCAGGCATGCATCACACTGTACTGTTACAGAAGGGGCCACAGACAATTGTGCAGTGCCTTCTGTAACACAAGTAATGCCGGTGTACATATAGTGCAGGCACTATTCTAATGGGGCATCCCCTCATTTGCATGGAGCCCCATGCAAATGAAGGGAACAACTTGCCTCTGATGTATTATGGAAGCTGGCGCAAAGGCAGAGAAGCAGCTTACGCTATGCAGGGCCTTCTGTGAACATGACCATTGCTCACCTCCATCTCCCTGCCCCAGGGGACACCCAACACTGTACCACAAATCATGGTGGTAGAAGCCTCCACCTCCTGAGGAAACCATGTTAATAAAAGGGGCCGTGCACAAGTTTCCAGGGCCAGTTCTACCTACTATAATACTGCGTCATTGTTGTGACATTTAATTCATGGGGGCCTATGGCCCCACAACATTTCATTGGCGTTGAGTCAGAATGGACCCGTATGCAGGAGGGCGGAAGCCACGTTATGCTGCTTGGGCGGGGGGCGTGTGCTGCACCGAAAAGCACCCCCACCTATAGCAAGAAGCAGTGGCAGACCTGGAGGCGACCCAGTGACCCAACGGGTGAGAGATGAGCCCAACGGTCTGAACAGTAAGCAGTTGGGCTGTCAGAAGTGCCTGCGTGAAGTGAAGAGATCACCCCAGAAGCCCACTGGGTGGCGGACCCCCATCCAGCACCTGTGACAGACAAAAAAGTAAAGTGCGGTGGGGGAGGAGAAGCGAGGCTGGCGGCGCCCGGAAAATGAAGGCCCTGCAGCCTCTGTTGTGATGACCGGCAAGAGGGAGTAAGTTGTGCTGAGTAAGCTGGCGTCCCATGGTGAGTGGTATGGCTGGTGCCGCTGTGCGATGACGCAGCAAGCAAAAGAACTGCATGGTCGCTCTAGTACCTGAGAGTAAGTCCCCACATCCTAACAATATGTTTGTCACTCCATCCACGATTTGCTCCCCACATACTCTCAACTAATTATCATACCGAAATCATTAATGTTACAACAAAGTAACTGGTGTAGGAGCAAGGAGCGGCTTCCTTAAGGATGTATGACGATACATCGCGGTCACACTGATCGTGCGCTGTAACACCACGTCTATGACGTCGCCCCGTCCATTAGATCGTGAAGAAACACATCGCAGCCTTTTGCAGTGTGATTGTGTTGCTTCCCATTGGCCCGAACATCACCCCGCAGTACATCACATCGCAGTACAAAACAACGCTTTTTTTGTTTTATTTTCTAAATGGCTAATAATAGGTGGAAAGCTTCTGGCGGGACAAATCAACAATCAATAATCCAAAATGAATTCAAAATATACTATTGCTCTGATTCATGTACCTCAGGCACTCATTCTAATGAGAGGTGAAAATAAACCTTATGCCTTGAACCATACAATAAGTAAAATATTACAACCATTGCGTCTGAACCGCAGGGGGCAAAACATCTCTCTAAAGAGATAATCGATCTGATTCAGTAATTATAAGGATATTTCGGTTTTAAGAAAAAACACTCCCTCTTAAAATATAGTTCATGTCTCTTACTTCTGCATGAGAGGACAATAAAATTGTAACACTTGCACCAATCACACTCAATCGTTGTCTAGAAAATAATGTTGCAATATAACCTCATTGCAAAGCACGAGCAGAAAAAAAGTCACAATGCGGCCATTGTGGAATATGGTAATCAGATGTGCATGCTAGGTGTAGCTACATCGCCATTTTGGAATATGGTAATCAGATGTGCGTGCTAGGTGTAGCTACATCGCCATTTTGGAATACGGTAATCAGATGTGCATGCTAGGTGTAGCTACATCGCCATTTTGGAATACGGTAATCAGATGTGCATGCTAGGTGCAGCTACGCCGCCACTGTGGAATACGGTAATCAGATGGGCATGCTAGGTGCAGCTATGCCGCCACTGTGGAATACGGTAATCAGATGTGCATGCTGGGTGCAGCTACACCTCCACTGTGGAATACGGTAATCCGATGTATATGCTAGGTGCAGCTACACATTTTCTGCACATTAAAAATAAAAGTTTACATGAAAACCATGAGTCTTTGGAATAGGGAACATCCAAGTGACACTGTGTAAAAGAGAGCACTTGACACACACTACATGTAAAAGGTTTGATTTTGAAGTTTTGCATAGCGCTTGAAACAAACTCACTTATGCAGCTAAGAAGTTAAAATCCATATTTATTCTTTTGAATGTTCGGGTCAACACAGCAAATTTCTGCTATATCAGAGTACAGTGAGCACAAAAACAGTGAGACGGTACTGAAGGTTCTACAAAAGGTAACTTTGTGCTTCGATTAGAATAACCACTCTACTGACATTCCTGCATAGCATCTACTCTGGGTAAAAGATTGCGGTCACAGCTCGGCATGTAGAGCCAGTTAAATGCAAACAGCAAAAAAAAACAAGACGGAGGGAAGGCAGAGAAGGGGGAGGAGAAATGCGACACGGTGTGGAGCAGCAGGGGCTTTTGAAGTGAAGCTAAGCTTCACTTCAAAGGTGTGGGAGGAGTGCTGCTACGGCCTGGGGGAAGCTGGCTGGGGAGGAGAAGTGCAAGTTTATGGCCCAAAAGCGCGTGCCTGTGGCCACGTGAACTCGAAGAAAACCGCAGCAAAAAGCCCGTCGATTCACGAGGATTTTGAGCACTTGAATTCTCGCTCCGCTCAATGCGCTTGCGCGCATAAATAGGTCGCGAGACCTAAAAAGGACACCAGTCGAATAAATAGTGACATGATAAGCAAACCCTTATTACAATTAGATCCAACCTTACTACTGGAAGTTTCCCCACTGCTGGAAAATAAGAGTCAAAGCAGCAAAGTTAGTGCAGAAGCAAGAACTAGGAGGAAAGAAAAGGCTCACAAGTGGTGAAGCTGCTTCTCAAAAATAAATCAGGCTTCGACAGCTGTCCTTCAGGTAGAAAAGGATGAGAAATCTTGGGGCAAATGTTCTCCAGCTGGGGTGCATCTCAGAGGTGCTAGAAGGTGATCTTTACTAGTCAGTACAGAGTGACAAAGCTACTTCAAATACTTCAAAAGTATACAGTAGTAATCAGTACACCGCAATGGATGCTGCAAGGAAGGAAAGCTACTAGAGGTATACAGTACTAGTCAGTACACTGCGTTAGATGGTACAGAGTAAGGGAGTTATTAGAAGGTATACAGTGCTAGTCAGTACACTGCGTTACATGGGATAGAGCGAGAGAGTTATTAGAAAGTATACAGTACTAATCAGTACACTGCATTACATGGTACAGAGTTATTAGAAGGTATACAGTGCTAGTCAGTACACTGCGTTACATGGGACAGAGCGAGAGAGTTATTAGCAAGTATACAGTACTAGTCAGTACACTCCATTACATGGTACAGAGTTATTAGAAGGTATACAGTGCTAGTCAGTACACTGCGTTACATGGGACAGAGCGAGAGAGTTATTAGAAAGTATACAGTACTAGTCAGTACACTGCATTACATGGTACAGAGTTATTAGAAGGTATACAGTACTAGTCAGAACACTGCATTAGATGGTGAAGAGTGACAGAGCTACCCCAAAGGCATAGAGTAGAAGCTAGTAATCCACATAAGATGGCAAACTACTCCAAGGTATACAGTACTAGCCAGTACAGTGCATTAGATGGTACAGAAAACAGGATTTATCCAAGACATACTGTACTAGTTAGTACTCTATATTATATGATACAGAACAAGAGAGCTACTCGAAGGTATACAGTACCAGTCAGTACACTCCATTTGATGGTACAGAATGACAGATCTACTCCAAGGTATACAGTTCTAGTCATACACTACACTGCATTGTAGATGGATGCACTACATCAGAGTAGATATATGCGCTAGGCCAGCGTGGGTGCATGTGCTAGGTCAGTGTAGGTTCATACACTACGTCACTATAGGTGCATACGTTAGATCAGTGTAGGTGCATGTGCTGTAGGTCAGTGTAGGTGCATGTGTTAGGTCAGTGTAGATGCATGTACTAGGTCAGTGTAGGTGCATGCCCTGGGTCAGTATGTGCTGGGTCTTTGCAGAAGCAAGTGTTAGGTCACTGTTGGAGCTAGAACTCTGGAACACAGAATGAGTTATGCAGTACATGCCAAATTCTGAGGTGCAATTCCATGCCATCCCATATTATACTATGATCCCACCCAAGATCACATCACACCATCCCATTATAACGTTCCATACCATACGGCCATAACATAACATTCCATAAAACTCCAATCCACACCATCCAATCGCATCTAATCCCTTCCTACCCCATACCATACCACCATAACATTCCATGCCATACCGTTCCATAGCACACCACACCAATCCACACCACACTATCCCATCATACCATATTACACCATGATACCAACCCATAGCACACCACACCACACCATCCCATCCAATCATAACGTTCCAAACCATACAATACCATACCATACACAATCTCCTCCCTTCCTAACCCATACCATACGAACATAACATTCTATACCATACCACACAAAACCATACCATACCACATCATTTTCATGAACCATAACATACAGAGCTAATCGTCAATGATATTTACCTTTATAACTCGTCACCACCATCTCTGGGCACTGAATCTTCACATTATTACACCTGTAATGAATAACACACACATCATCTTTGTATTAAAGAGAAATGACGGCTACAGGAACAGAGGATGAACATCACATAAGACCTGTATTTGAAATAAGATTCAATATAAAGAGCAGCGCCTGCGGACTAGAGCTCAGTGTGAGTTACTGTTCATACGCCACAGTCGAAGCTCTAATGATATCCAAAAGTACCTTTAATATCTTATGCCAGGATGTGGGTGTTCTAAGGCAGATAGCTCAGTGAGACCAGTGTGCTTCATGTGAGTCCACTGAGTGCTTCAGATTGGGTCGTCTATGAGCGGTGGTCAGCTCAGTGAGAGGGGGGGGGCTGACTAACAGGTTACATCTGCTTCTGGTGGAGTTTTGTGTATATAAAGTACACACAGCCGGAGATTGGCCCCAATAATGCACGCATGGCTGGAGGGGTTACGTGTGCTCCGAAAACACCATAAATTCAGATGCCACATTAGTTCGGAACATATAGCCAATCAGGTAATGAACAAGTGGTCCGTGACTGCTTTAGAGAAGAGTCATTTATAATTTATCATGTGTGTGTTGCTTAATTAAGTCAAACACTGGTAAGACATACCAACAATGAACACAACAACATACCCTGCTATCTAAGATAGAATTTTTCAAAACGTACAGTCAATGTAAAACACGAAAGCGTCAAAGAATTGTTTAAGTCCAGTATATTTAATTTTATATAATTGAACTAGATCAAAAGTTAATTTAGACAAAAAGAAGGTACAAAGGTTACTCAAGGAACGAGAGAAGAATCCGTGTGCTCGTGATGGGTAGGAAAAGGTGAATGGTCACTAATATTCAGAGTTTATACATTTTTAATGCTTAGGCAATGGACTGGTAAAGAGACCAATACAGAAAGAACTTTAGAGCACAAACTCCTCTAAAAATATATCCTCAAGTTTACAAGATAGCTCAGTGAGGTAAGTGCTCACTGCCAGCATCTGTCTGACCTGTAAGACATACCTGTGAAATCCAGCACTCACCCTTTCATCCTTCTCAGGTTGTTACGCTACACACAGTGGGTAATGGAAATATTGTTATCAGCAATGATGAATGCGTAAAAGCTCCAGTACTTTGGGAGATCTCTGCCCAGAGATCTCTGCCCACAGTTCTCTGCCCACATACCCTCACTACAGAGTGAGACAGGCACATAATCCCTGCAAGTGTAATCACCATAATCTAAGCTCTAGAACCTTGCTGGGGTTAGCACGCAATACCTACAACTTTAAACCCCTTCATCGCTGCTCTAGAACCTTGGATCAATAAACACACAATCCCGGCCACTGTAGAGCCCGTCTTCCCTGTTCTAGAACTTTTAATGGGATTAGTGCCCCATACTACCTCTGGAGAGAGGCGAGTTCATGTCACTATACGCTGCAACCTCGAGGCACTGTTTCTTCTTAGGATTCTTCCTTCATCTTTGGCTGAACTTGTCTGTGGCATCCATAGGATCTATCTGTGATTTATCCTATGGGGGTTCCATAGGGTCAGCATGGGCATTCATTTTATTATTGACTAGCAGCCCGCCCCGGCGTTGCCCGGGGCAGAAGAGGGCTGCGGGCAGCATTTCAGGCTTGCGTGCTCTCCCGCCCTGGCCCCCGCCCGCCACGACATTGTCTGTGTCCCGAACAATGTTGTGGCGGGCGGGGGCCGGGGCGGGAGTGCACGCAAGCCTGAAATGCTGGCTTCCCCTACCCCCGCCTGCCCTGTGTCAGTGCTCAGCAGCCCGTGCCTCCGCCCGCCCCGACCCCGGCTCCCTACCTCAGCCTCTGCTCCTCACCGCCGGTCCAGCTCCGCCGCTCTGGTACTCACCACCTGTCCGCCGCCGCTCCTCCCCCGCGCCATGTCCGCCTCTCTGCTCCGCCGCTGGCCTCACGTTACTGCTCCTCCCCCGCGCGCCATGTCCGCCGCTCCTGGGACGCTGCTCCTCCCCTGCTCCTGACGTGACGACGTACGTCGCGGCCGGCGCTACTTTGGGGAACTATTTTTTTTTTTAAATTAACTTTTTATATAAGGTTTTTTTTTTAAATTTTAACGCCTATGACCATCTACACACCCTGCCAATTTCAACGGTGTATCGGGTGTGTAGATTGGCGCTGTGGTTCCCGAGTTTACCTGGCTCAAAGGTGAGAGTTCTCTCTTTATAATAGTGGTATAGATTACACTTTCTTTGTGTACTCCTCCATGTTTAGATGTCATTGTGTTAAACCCATATGAAGGGATAGAATGCCAACATGTCACTGCTGTGCCTCATTCTCATGTTATCCCACATTGCGAGGTGCTGAACTTAGAATTTGACGGTAATTCCACACCTGTTAAATACCGCACCAAACAGTATCGTATTTACCGGGTGGAATATTGCATTCCAAATAACGGCCCACTTGAAAATGAGGTTCTAACAGGCATTCCCTTCTCGCTGTAATCCTTCGAATGCACCGGTAAATGGACTTCTTGCTATGAGTTATAGCGCTGGCAAGTTTCAGAAAAAATGGTGTTGCTTAATGTGTCTTTAAGCAGATGCATGGAATCACTGTCATTAATTGGTTTCAGCTCACGTTAATGATGTACCACGAAAAACATTCTTCTCTTGTAGCTTGTTTCGTACTGGCACATTTAACCAGTCGTTTACTGCCATCTAGTGGGCACATTGCACATAACTGGTAGATTTTCATGGAACTCGAGGTGAATGGATTTCATTTTCACCCTACGGAGTAGGAGCACTGCCCATTCTGCACTATTAGCTGGATGGAAGGACGCATTAGCGAGGCAAGATCGTGGCAAAATGTGCCAGTCTAATTATCTCAAGCGCCTTGCACGTTACCGCTCCTCCCCCGCGCGCCATGTCCGCCGCTCCTCCCCTGCTCCTGACGACGCACGTCGCGGCCGGCGCTACTTTGGAGAACTACTTTTTTTTTCAAATTAACTTTTTATATAAGGTTTTTTTTTTAAATTTTAACGCCTATGACCATCTACACACCCTGCCGATTTCAACGGTGTATCGGGTGTGTAGATTGGCACTGTGGTTCCCGAGTTTACCTGGCTCAAAGGTGAGAGTTCTCTCTTTATAATAGTAGTATAGATATACTAGCAGCCCGCCCCGGCTTTGCCCGGGGCAGAAGGGGGCTGGGGGCAGCATTTTAAGCCTCTGTGCACCCCCCCTCCGACATCGACCAGACCGCATCCCTCCCGCCCCGACATTGGCCATGCCGCCTCCCGCCTTGAGCCTTCAGCCTCCCGCCTCCCGCCCGCCGCCCGGACATTGGCCATACCGCCTACCGCCTACCGCCTACCGCCTTGAGCCTCCCGCCCGCCTGCATTTGCCTTTCCGCCACTCCTCGCCGCAAGTCCACTCCTCGCCGCAAGTCACCGCTCCTCCCCGCATATCGTCATTACGCAGTGCTTAATTTGTAAAATATTAAGTGCAGGTGCTCTAATTTTTTGGGAGGACACACCCACTTCCCCGGCCCTGCCCACTTCAATCTGTGGCCCCACCAACTTCCTTTATCGCTCCACTCCTCAAGCCTCAACACATCAGAGCCACTTCCTCATTCCTTAAGTTCCACAAGAAGCTTAAGACACATAAGCAATTGGGGCCACTCATCTACATACTTGTCCAAGTGCCTGGATACCCTCTTGGTTGATTAGTGCACTATGAAATATGCTAAGCATGACAGAAGCAGCAGGGCTGTCAAATACCTTGTCTGGTTGCTTTCCTTCCGCATAACATAGCCATCACTTCCCGAAATATGCCGTGGAACAAACCTTGGTGTTACAATAACCGCAATCATTTTAAGGAATCAAATTATATTCACGTTGCTTTTCAAGAACTACAGTGAAGATTCAAAGTGAGTCCCGAAGTAACCTGGCATTGTAGTGCTGTGCTTCTATTTTGGGTGCCACGCAGCTGACCTGCCTTGAGACTGTCAGGGCTGGCAGGACAAGAGGGTCCTTCTCCATCATGTCAGGAGTGGTGATGACTTGTGTGAACTGTCTGTGGTGAGTTGGGCTCAGCTCGACCTGTGGCAGACAGAACAGACGGGCTGGAACAGTAACGGTCTGCCGAAAACGGGATGTCCCGGGGCTGGTGCAGCAGCTTGTGGGCCGACAGAGTAGCAAAGTAATTTTTAGAGACATCACCGGCAAATTATGCCCACTCGGACCACCAAGGGTGCTAGAAGCGCTATTTGTTAGGCTGAGAAAATGTTAAATGTAAGTTGGAGCAGCCATTTATTAAATTTAGCTGTGGAGTGCACCGGATGCCTGGAATAATAATAAATATTCCAAAATAACAAACAGTGCAGCCGACTCCACTTACTGGTGTGAACTTCCTTCTGTTTTACACGAAGCATATAAAACTGGAAAAGAGGGCCCAGTCCAGACCCGGCCTGCAGGCAGCTGATCGCCGCGCTGCCACTAAAAAACGATTCAATGTGTGGATTTGCACTCACCTGGCTCTAAGTCTCACAGTGACACGGTCACTTACGTGAGAGGCTTGTCACTGTACTGTTCAGTTTATGGGCCAGCTGCCGCCCGCCTGTGTCCTCAGACTTGACTGCTCAGACGAGTGAGTCTCTCGCTCAGCAAATGGGCACGGACCATGCGCCACTCCCACATTAGAATAACAAACTCAGCAGTAGGCCCACTGTTGCACAGTGAAGCTTCACATACGCTCGGTTCTGTTGGGTTGGATCTGGCGGTAGCGGCCGCGATCAAGGCATCCAACTGGCGGGCTGCAGGCCTCCATTAGTACCCCGGCGGTGGCAGGTTAGGTGGTGCTGCGCGCGCTGCGGTGGTTTTGCTGGGGCGTGGTACTGACAACGTGGAGAAAAAAAAATCTGCGCACGTTGCCGTAGCCGCACAGCCCCTACACCATCCTGACCAAATCCAGCCCAAATCTCGGCCCGCCCACCCACCTACAGGCAAGTTAGTGGAACTCAGGCCAGGGCAGGCACTGGCAACACGGAACCTCTAAGGCAGGGCCATCGGCCGGCGAGGCGGTAGCGCAATGCGCACGCCGCCCTCAACAAATGTAACATTTATTTAGATCAGGAGGTAAATGGTAATACAGGAATCTCTTTCGGGGGAGGGGGAGTGGGGGCTCAGCTCAGATCGGGAGAAAATTAAAGCACGCAGGTTGCACAAACTTTAGGTATTTAAAATTAAAATGTGATGTGCGAGCGATAGTCTGTGTCAGCCAGAGTGTAGACCCTGCCCTGTCAATTAAGCACTGTCATTACGTTACGTGTCGGTTGCGATCAGCGCTACGTCGCGGCCGGCGCTTGTTTTAGGGGACTACTTTGTTTTATTATTTTTTTAATTTGCGTTTTTTTTAAATTTAATGTCTCCTATGTCCATCTACACACCCTGACATTTTCATAGATGTATCGGGTGTGTAGATTGGCGCTGTGGTTCCCGAGTTTACTTGGCCAAAAGGTGCAAGTTCTCTCTTTATAATAGTAGTATAGATAATATTACCGTCTTGACTCCTTCTTCTGTGTACAGTTGTGAGAACGAGATGTGTTAAATAAGAACCCACTGTGCTCTGGAAGCCCCCACGTGCAGGAGGATGTGCATCCAAAGCCCTTTATTCAATCTCAGTCTGGGGTTATTTACACCTACAATGCATCCATCAGATGACCTTTAATGGGTCAAATGTGGGCTGCAATGAATGCTGCAGTCAAAGCCTCGCAGATCCCAGTGATTCTCCCTTAAAACATATTGGCGTTGGTGTACACCCTTCCAGACACTGAGCAAAGGATGTAAGGGGGAAGGGCCTTCCTGATAGGATGGCTGGGAGAAGCTGGACCCCACCCTAATTACACTTCTAAAGATTCACACAAGGAAACTGACATCAGGCCTGGCCTTGCCTTTGTCACCCTGGACAGTTTAGAGACAGGGGATGGGGAAGAACTGACCAGAACCAGTTTTGGGGTTGGTTGGAGAATTTCCCCACAAAAAGCTGGCACCAGTATGAAATGAGGACCTTCAGAACATTTCATCAGAACACTCCTGGACATGTGGAAGATTCAGAAGAAGGACTGCCCTGCTGCTGCAAGGACTGCCCTGCTGCTGGAAGGACTGCCCCGCTGCTGGGAGGACTGCCCTGCTGCAGCAAGGACTACCCTGCTGCTGGAAGGACTGCCATGCTGCTGGGAGGACTGCCCTGCTGCTGGGAGGACTGCCATGCTGCTGCAAGGACTGCCCCGCTGCTGGAAGGACTGCCCCGCTGCTGGAAGGACTGCCCCGCTGCTGGAAGGACTGCCCCGCTGCTGGAAGGACTGCCCTGCTGCTGGAAGGACTGCCATGCTGCTGGAAGGACTGCCATGCTGCTGGAAGGACTGCCATGCTGCTGCAAGGACTGCCCTGCTGCTGCAAGGACTGCCCTGCTGCTGCAAGGACTGCCCTGCTGCTGGAAGGACTGCCCTGCTGCTGAAAGGACTGCCCTGCTGCTGCAAGGACTGCCCTGCTGCTGGAGGGACTGCCCCGCTGCTGGAAGGACTGCCCTGCTGCTGAAAGGAATGCCCTGCTGCTGGAAGGACTGCCCTGCTGCTGCAAGGACTGCCCTGCTGCTGCAAGGACTGCCCCGCTGCTGCAAGGACTGCCCTGCTGCTGCAAGGACTGCCCTGCTGCTGGAAGGATTGCCCTGCTGCTGGAAGGACTGCCCTGCTGCGGGAAGGACTGCCCTGCTGCTGCAAGGACTGCCCTGCTGCTGGAAGGACTGCCCTGCTGCTGAAAGGACTGCAACACAACACCTGGACCATGACAGGGTACAGGCTTATAGAGTTTTTTTAATCACATCTTTTTATCTATACTACTATTATAAAGGAAGAACTTTGCACCTTTGAGGCGGGTAAACTCGGGAACCACAGCGCCAATCCACACACCCGATACATCATTGTAATCGTCAGGGTGTGCAGATGGACATAGGCTATATAAAGTATAAAAATATGCGTTATTTAAAAAATGAACATAAAAAAATAAAGTAGTCCCTTCGAAGTAGCGCCGGCCGCGACCTGCTGACTTCAGGAGCGCGTTGAGGAGCGGCGTCCATGAACGTGAGGAAGAGCGGTGGACATGGCGCGGGGGAGGAGTGGTGAGGACCGGCGGACAGGCGGAAGGAGTGGTAAGCGGTGAAATGAGTAGCGGCGGCTGAGGTAAGGCTCCCGGCAGGCGGCGGTCGGGGCGGGCAGGCGGGGGTCGGGGCGGGCGGGGGCTCTAGCGGGCGGGGGTCCGGGCTGCACGACCTGAATACTGTTGTAGTTACAGGTGTTCCAGGCATGGTTCTGCACACTGCTTTGACTACAGACTGCAGTTTAGAGGGCACTCTGCGGGCGAGGGGCAGGACTCCGCCCACAGCCGGGGACGGGTCCAGACCCGCTCAGTCACGCATCCCTGGCGGGCCGGGGTCAGGTGCACTGACGAGGCCAAATGCAGGGCACGGGTAATGGCAGTACAAAGTGGCCGAGGGGCGACGAGAGGGGCCCAGGTGAGGGGCGGGCGGGGCCGGTGCCAGGCCGCAGTCACAGAGCCTCTGTTGTGCGGCCTCCAGAGCGGGGTGCCCCGGCCCTGTCTCATCCCCTGATGGGCCCTGATGGAGGGATGCGGGGAGCACAAAAGGCCTTTCAGCGCCGCAAGAGCCACAACGAGAGCCTTGTCGCCTGAGCAGGAGGGAGGGGGACTGCTGCCTGCACCCTGGACGAATAGCACTTCGAGGCCGCGGCTGCCTGCACCCTGGACAGATAGCGCTCCGAGGTGCGATGGGAGGATAGCGCTCCGAGGTGCGATGGGAGGATAGCGCCCCGAGGTGCGGTGGGAGGAAAGCGCTCCGAGGTGCTACTTGCACTGTAGATGGATAGCGCTCCGGGCCGGAACTAAGTGCTGTCACACTGATGGTCTATTGTGAGCATCGCTAAACTCTCTGACACCTGCAGGGGGTGCTGATAGCGCTCCGAGGCCTGCCTCCAGCGCTGATAAGGTACTGGCCCTCAGTTAGGGGTAATATCACCATCACCATGCAAGGAGAGCTGAATGTTTTCTGAGGAATGAGCTATAACGCTCTGAAGGGTGTTCTGAGAGTGTTCTGAGAGCAGCGAACGCTCTAGGCACCGGGCCGGATTCACAAAAGTAACGGACACTTATGAGTAAGCTTACTAAGTTTTAGTGTTCAAAGTAGTAAGTTCAGCAGTGCATATGTTCAACCAGTGATATTACAACACCCTCCCAGTTTTAAGGGATGTAGGGACTTAAAACCAGTTAATACTGCAAATTAAATTATTTAAAACAGTTAAAAATAAATAAATACAATTCATATTTTAAATAGATTTAAAAATAGTGTATTTTTAAGATTTAACTATAAAATATTTTAATCACCTATTTTGAATTTAAAACTATGCAACCATACATGTAATTATTAAAAAATGAAATGCATTTTAATCTATATCCATCTATATCTATATCTATATCTATACTACTAATATAAAGGAAGAACTTTGCACCTTTTGAGGCGGGTAAACTCGGGAACCACAGCGCCAATCAACACACCCGATACATCATTGTAATCGTCAGGGTGTGCAGATGGACATAGGCTATATAAAGTATAAAAATATGCGTTATAAAAAAAAAAAAAGTAGTCCCTTCGAAGTAGTGCCGGCCGCGACCTGCGTGCTGACGTCAGGAGCGCGGGGAGGAGCGGCGTCTAGGAACGCGAGGAGGAGCTGCGGACATGGCGCGGGGGAGGAGCGGTGACAAACAGCGGAATGGCGGTGAGGACCGGTGGACAGGCGGGAGGAGCAGTAAGCGGCGAGGAGCGGTGAAATGAGGAGAGCGGGGGAGGAGCAGCGGTTGAGGTAAGGCTCCGGGCAAACGGGGGTCGGGGCGGGCGGGGGCCCGGGCTGCTTGACAATGTCGGGGCGGGCAGTGGGCTGGGCTGCTGCACAATGTTCGGTGAAATGAGGAGCGCGGGGAGGAGCGGCGACTAAGGTAAGGCTCCGGGCAGGCGGGTGTCAGGGCAGGCGGGGGACAGGGCGGGCGGGGGCCCGGCCTGCTTGACAATGTCGGGGCGGGCGGGGGGCTGGGCTGCTGCACAATGTTGGGGTGGGCGGGGGTTGGGGAAGCCTGATTGCTCCCAGACAAGGTCGGGACGGGCTGCTAGTTGAATATAAGACGACGGGAAAATCCAATCAATATCATCAGGCTTTCTAGATTACATAATAGAGACAGGATCCCCCGCTTCACACAAGTTGGAACTCGACGTTATCATAAGTCTACATCACTACATACATTTGTGAGTACATTCCCGCCCATGGCCATTGCAGGGGACCTCATTCCTGAAGCAGAGCAGAAGTTCATTCCAGTGACCCCCAACTCTTTTCCCACTTACGGGGGCAACCGCGACCCCCATAGATCACCTTCTCCGCCACCATTGTCAGTCCATATCACGCCTCCAATCCTTGAGCTGTGGTGGGGATTCTGATCCCCACAATCTTGCTATCTTCCTTTTGGGGACCATGAGGCCTAAAGTGACTCATATTTGCTCCATGCGGCCCAGGTCCGTGGCCTCCCACACATTCAGGAGGCAGCACTTCGCCGAGGGAGACGAACCCCCACCTCTGACACTGTTAATACAGGCCACCACTGAGGTCCAATAAGTCTGTATTGCTGGACAGTGCCAGAGTATATGGTAAGAGGTACCTTCTCCCCCACACCTGCGTACGCAAGCTGTTTCAGGACTCCTTCCCATTTTGACCAATGTATTGCAAAAGACATAGGCCCTGTGTGGTATCTTGAGTTGCACCAGAGGAAATCGTGATCTGATCGCCATCTCTTTGGGAGAGGCTAGGGCTACCAGCCAGTCCTCATCCTCCATGTCTCCTATGTCAGTATCCAACGTTGCTGGAGCTGAAGCAATGTGTCGGATGCACTGTTAATTCGTTTTTTATACGTTAAGGAGATTGCTTCGCATACCATGTAGTCATCTAATATTCTGTTTTCTAACAGGGATGCTTCAGGGAGGACCTCCCCTTTAGGGACCGCTGCCATTAAAGTTTAGGGTAAACCAGAACGGCCAGAGATCCTGAATCTGGAAATGAATCCTTATGTAATGGAGGAATTTTGCTCAAAGCCCTGGACCTTTTCAAACTCAAAAGGACAAGTAGAGAAAGGGTTGTGAGCGTCAGCTGTTCTCTTTATTTTACAACGTTTTCTATGAAAAAATTATAATTAGTGAAATGGACTCAAATCATGTGACAAAAAAAGAACTATTCTCACTCAAACCTACTCGTATTGTGTTACATCCAAATAAGGAATTAGCCTACTGATGGGTATATATACGTGGCTGCCATAAAGTGTGGTGGGCATGAAGGTATCAGAAGGTTTCTGGGTCGACGAGGTAATATTCATGCTGTAAGTCAGGAAACGGCAAAACTGTTCCACCCCTCCATAGATCTCCCTCCCTGGAGAAACCTATCAGGTCCCATTTATCAAAGCCGGGTCTTCGGCCTAATGTGCCCAGTATTCCTGAGTCCCATAGTGGTGTTGTCTGGGTGATCCTACCCTCCCAGTCCAGTGTTTTAAGAGTTGTGTGCCACAGTTGGACCGGAAGAGCGGTGGGTCCTGTGAGGATCATATAACATGGGGAGGTGTACAGTGATCGTGTGTATTCAAGTGGCCGTAACACATAACAGTCCATATGAAACACCGTATTGGCTGGAGGCCGATGTACCCATTGGTTAACAGTGGTGAGCTGTGCTGCCTGGTAATATCTGTGGATGTCGGGCAACGTAATACCACCGTCATACGAGTCATGTGTCAGTTTTCTGAGGGCTATATGAGGGGCACTCCGTCCCACAACAAGGTCCTTAATTCAGCCTCTATAGTCCGGAAGTAGGTATCGGGGACTGAGAATGGTGCATTTTGCACAAGTAAAGAAACTGCTGCAGTGCCATCATCTTGGACAAAGCAGCTCGTCCAAGAAGGGACAAGGGCAGGGCTCTCCAGTGGCAAACGTCTCTCCTGAGATTCTGTAGGGGACCCTGGAGATTATTGTCGTAGAATGAGTCAGGATCGGTGGTGACATAGATACCAAATATCGGAAGCCATCAGAAACTACCCTTGCTACACATCCCCTATCTTGTCACGAAGAGTACCCACTGAGAACAACAAGCATTTACAATGCAATGGTTTCGCCTTTGGAAAAGTTAGAGATATTGGCATTGTAAATGACAAAATTTGTATTTATGTGTTGGTTTTGTCATTCAAATTGCCATTAGCTTAATCTCTCGCAATGTGAGACCTATTGTACCATACAAACGAGCTCAGCAGACAGCAATTACTACCACACACACACCCAGAGCCACAGACACACCCAGAGCCCCACACACACCCAGAGCCCCCCCACACACACACCCACCCAGAGCCCCACACACACACACCCACCCAGAGCCCCACACACACACACCCACCCAGAGCCCCACACACACACACCCACCCAGAGCCACACACACACACACACCCACCCAGAGCCACACACACCCACCCAGAGCCCCACACACCCACCCAGAGCCCCACACACACGCCAGGCGAAACCTAAAAAGTATAACAAATGAAAATGCAGATGGAATAGGCAATATCCAAAATGTACAACCTCTTTTTACAAACTACTGTAGCAGAACCACAACAGTGCTAACCTGAACATTACAAAAAAAGTGCAGTCTATTCTACGGACTGAAAATCACTTTAAATGCTTTCGACTGTCTCATGGAAAGAATATAAGAAGTGTGTACACAAAATCACAAATTGAAGGAAAGCAACGTTGGGCTGTTCTTTAAAAAAGTATGGGAGGCTCCATGCATGCACCTGTGTTGTCTGCGGCCAATGTGTGTTGTAATAGCAGGGGATCATAGCTAAAAACGTACCCATCACGCCATAAATAGGCCTACAAACTTCTAAAAAAAACAAAACGACCCTTATACTGATCTGTCAGACCAGCCAATCGGGCCAGTCCGATCCTGGTGGTCTGTGTACACGGATTGAGACTGGGCCATGTGGTCAGGTGGCACTTGAACCTGGAGCCTCTGTCTGCAGGGTCACTGTTCTACCCAGGCCCCTGGCTTGATGGAGACATCATGGACGGTGGGGCTTCCGGAAGTGGCAATCCATGAAATGGAAAGAAGGGCTGGCAGACTGTCAACAAGGGTGTGTGGGCAGTGATGTAGAAAGAGCTTCATGGGCACTAGTTTACGGAAGAAAATGGGCCCCCTCACATACATTTGTAATAAAACATTGGCACTAATGGAGGTGAAGGTGACCCCTCATGGCCACGGGTCCTGGTGTAAATAAGCCCCTGCTGGTGTGCTCAGCAGCTCTGATGTGCACCCTTCCTGAACCGTGCGCTATTGGATACTATTTGCAGGAGCCCCTTCGTATTGGCTGGTGGTCAGCTAATCAGCCGTGCTGAACGGAATCTAGGCACTGCTCAGCGAGGGAGGGAGACCAGCCAGGCCGAAAGATGCTATTGCGTCTGAGCGCCTTGTGAGCACCATCACTGTACCAAGCGAGGACCACCGGAAGAGAGGCCCAGTGCCCCTTCGTCAACGGGTCTCACGCTTGCAACTGCAGCTCTGCGGGGCTGATGGTAGCCAGCAGCTGCCACAACAGACACCAAGTCAAACAACTCCCTTTCTTCCCTGCTTCCTGCTTCAATGCGAAGTGGACGCATTTGCTACCTTTTCATTGGGGTAGGACGGGCCCACGGACAGCGGGAGGGGGGGGCGGGTTAACAGGCACACGGAGGCGAAACCTAAAAACGTAAAACAAACAAACAGACAACTACAACGCTTGCAACTGCAGCTCTGCGGGGCTGATGGTAGCCAGCAGCTGCCACAACAGACACCAAGTCAAACAACTCCCTTTCTTCCCTGCTTCCCGCTTCAATGCGAAGTGGACGCATTTGCTACCTTTTCATTGGGGTAGGACGGGCCCACGGACAGCTGGAGGGGGGCGGGTGAACGGGCTCACGGACAGCGGGAGGGGGGCGGGTTAACAGGCACACGGAGGCGAAACCTAAAAACGTAAAACAAACAAACAGACAACATGAGACAGGATACTCGCACAAACAGCAACGAGACACACAAAAGGGAGGCGACATAAGACGGGATACACGAGACGAGTAAAAGACGAGCCAAAATAAATCTCAAATAAAAAAAATATCTGTTACAAGCATACTGTGCAAACACAAACATTCACAACACGGAGCCAAATTCTAAACAAAATGCTGCTTACCTGATCGAAAATAACAACAACTTCCTGGCAACGTAAATCTCGCTGACCACTCGGGCTAAAGGCACTTCCCAAAAAGACGAAAACATCACGGGAGAAAGAAAAAAAACACACGCCCACAGCCGCATGACGTGAGAAAAGGGGCAGGATGAGAAAAACCTCGCCGGAACGCCCACGAATCGCCTCGGACCATGACGGACAGATCTCACTTCCAATGGCTAGCCTCCATTTATGGAGCTAGACAATGGAAGTGAGAGGCGTGACAAAGGCACCATACTCTTCTCAAAAGTTTTCGCCGGCGCGAACGCTGCTTGGCAGCGGACGCCAGGCGAAACCTAAAAAGGCCATACTTTCTCCGGCCACAAGGAAAGGAAAAAGCGAGACAAAATCAACACTCTAGTCAAATGGCTAGCAGTCATGCTGATTCGTGCACAGACAGATGCCACATTGTGAGAGTGGGCAAGAACAACATTTGACTGCATGGGATTTCACCCCAAGGCTGAGATCTCTTTTTTCAAATAAGGTTTCAATCAATATGTTGTTGATACTCTCATGGTTCATGTCTTGTAACTTGAATCTTTGATGAAGTTCTACACATTCTCAACCTCACTGGCGAGAAGCAATATATCAGATGACTGCGCCTATCTCCTGGCTCATCATAACTCACTAGATTGCATAGAGCAATGCTGACACTTCCTCAGAGGATTCTACAGTGTCATGTACCTGTGGATAGATACAGCAAGTAATGAAGTTGATTCTTGACCTTTCTAGTCCCTGGCTTTTGAAATATGTCTTGTGTCTCCTTTCCAATTTTATGGATAAGAAAAATCGTGGTGAACTTTGACCTTTTTTCCTCTGTGAGAGGGACTTACATGGGTTTTACCCTGGCGGCCATGTTCTGAATGGCCATTGCCTTACCCTGTAGATTTGGTGAAATTCACTCTTTCAGTTTGAGAATAGCAGACAGTTCCCAAGAGTCTTTCAGATTTCAGTATCAACTTGTTGATTCAGACCCTTCGGGGCAGATTTACAAGCCCCTTGCGCCTCTTTTGTGCCGCTGGTGCGTCATTTTTGTGACGCAGCGGCGGCGCAAAAGGTGCGCCATGGTGCGCCATGGTGCGGGGTATTAACAATGTGACGCATCTGGGAGATGAGTCACGTTGTAAAGCCCTGCGCCATAAGGAGGAGTTCTGGCACAGAGGGGGGCTTACCTGCGCAGGAACGCTTCCTAAAAGTGGCTGAGTGAAATCTACAAGACTTCACTCAGTCACTTTTAGGCCAATGCTGCGTCAAAATCCTCCGTCTGCTTGAAGCAGGCGTAAGGCTTGACGCAGCATTGTCCAGATAGGGCACCCCCGAAGCATTGCTGGAGCTGCGTCGCGCTTGCGATGCAACTCCTGCAATGCGCCGCTTTTACGGCACAGATGCGTGATGCATCTGTGCTGTTTTTGCCCCATGGTGCTCCGCATTGTAAATGCGGCGCATCATGGGTGGCGGAGCTGCAGCGCACAATTACTGGCGCATCCCTGCTAATTTTCAGGGATGCGCCAGTAATTGCAACTCTGCCCCTTCCTACTTTTCCCTAAGGCCCTATAACCGTAGTGCTGAGGAGGAGTTCTATAATGCTGTAGGTATAAGACATGGTCCGATTCTGCACAGACACTGCTAAGGATGATTGTGCCAAAAAAGACTGGTTTAGTTTCCAAGCGTCATTGCTTCTTCGTGGATTGTGCATTGCTTTGGTAAGAGCTGAGGTGGCTGAGCTGGGAAACTGGTGGGGGCAGGCCTCTGACACCAGGGAAGTCAGCATCAGGCAAACAAGCTGGATTACCATGACCTTCTCCCCCCGCTGGTTGCCACACTTTGGATGGGAGATTAGTCAGCTTCATGGATGTGCTTTTAAAATGCACAATTTGCCACCAATTTACCCCCTAACTCACGTAAAGAACCCACATAAACATACTTTAAAAATCCTTATCAGATTTGAACAAGCTTGCTCTCATAATGTGGCTTAACGTGCTCCATTTGTCACAAAACCTGCGGAGAGAGCTACCGAATTGCGGAGCTGGGTTACTCTCGTGCCCGGGGTTGAATATTCACTGTGTGCATCCAAGCCTTACACTTACTTTCAAATTATTTTGCAAAGCTTTTTTTTATATTGCCACTAGGTGGCGAGAGCTACTAACAGTTGGTGACACAAGCGGGTATAATGAGCTGTGTGTAAATGTATTGAAATTACACGAGGCTTGTGTATTCCTTTTGTGTGCACCCCCTTTCTGTTTTCTTTTTTGTATCTTTTCTTTAAGTATATATTTAATCTTTTTTTTGCTTCACACTCTCCCTGTTCGCCTGTTACATCACCTCTCTTCCCCACATTTAGCGTTCTACTGTCCTTCGTTATCAGCATCTCTACATCTCAGGCCTTGTTTCTTTTTGTGCATCTCATCCTTTCTTCCCCTTACTCTTCCTACCCATTTTTAAGATTCATTTGTATGCTTTTCTCCTTTTCCATTCAGCCTCCAACCTATGATCCCCACTGTTTGCCTCTCTCTTTATATTGTTTCAGTAAGCTAGTGGGTGACTCATATCTATTCCACTCAGTATTCTAGCTTCTTGTGCCTCCACAGAGTGAACACGTGAAAACATTGAGTGCAAAAACCTAAACTAACAAGCATTTACAAGTGGGGCACGGACAGCGGGAGGGGGGCGGGAACGGGCACATGACAGGGGGGGGGGGGTCGGGAAGGCAAGAAAAACAAAGCACTTTCAGTAAGCCAGTGGGTGACTCATATCTATTCCACTCAGTATTCTAGCTTCTTGTGCCTCTACAGAGTGAACACGTGAAAACATTGAGTGCAAAAACCTAAACTAACAAGCATTTACAAGTGGGACACGGACAGCGGGAGGGGAGCGGGAATGGGCACAGGACAGGGGGGGGGTAAACTAACAAGCATTTACAAGTGGGACACAGACAGCGGGAGGGGGGCGGGAACGGGCACATGACAGGGGGGGGGGGTCGGGAAGGCAAGAAAAACAAAGCACTTTCAGTAAGCCAGTGGGTGACTCATATCTATTCCACTCAGTATTCTAGCTTCTTGTGCCTCCACAGAGTGAACACGTGAAAACATTAAGTGCAAAAACCTAAACTAACAAGCGTTTACAAGTGGGACACGGACAGCGGGAGGGGGGCGGGAACGGGCACAGGACAGGGGGAGGGGGGGCGGGAAGGCAAGAAAAACAAAGCACTCACCTGTACTTCTTCCGGCGGCCGTGGTCGGCATGGAATGACGAAAACAAACCCATAAAAAAAGAACGAAACTCCGCCCACCGCCGCGATGACGATCGGAGAGGGAAGAAATTGCGGGAACGCCCACGAATCTGGTCCGGCCTTGACGGACAGATCCGGCTTCCAATGGCTAGCCTCCATTTATGGAGCTAGCCAATGGGAGCCGGGGGACGTTCCTATATCCCATATTGTAATCATTAGGATTTCGCCTGCGCGAACTGCTTGCGCAGTAACGACAGGCGAAACCTAAATAGCGTCCATTTAGACCACTTAATGGTGTATCCCAAGTATCTACCGAAGGTTGTGAATATTTCCAGTATACGACTCAGGGAGACGCGGGAGCTGCTATATACAATAATATATTGTCAGCGTACAGAGAAATTATGTATTCCCACTCCTCCATCCTGTGTAGGGCACGTATCAAAGGGTGAGAGAATTCACAGGTCGTCAGTGGTTCTAGAACTAGAGCAAACAAGAGAGGCGAAAGAGGGCAACCCTGTTGTGGTCTCACACCGCAAGGGGAATTATCTAGAGGTTTTCGCATTAATGACTACCCAGGCCAGGGAATTGGTGTATAATAATCGTACCCAGGACAAGAACTTGGGGTCGAAGCTCATCCGTTCCAGCACAGCAAAAAGGTATAGCCATTCCACAGTGTCGAACGCCATACGAGCATTAAGGGACAAAATAGTTGCGCCTTCTTGTATAGAAAGGGCGAGCCCCAACATTCCGTGGGGACATCGCAGATTGAAGGTCGTGTTTCTACCTGGCGTGAAACAGGACTGGTGTGGATGCACCAATTTGGTAATAATTTGTATTCATCTAAGGGCTAATAGTTTCACCAAAATTTTGATCTCAGCGTTGAGGAGGGAAATGGGTCTGGAGGAGGAGCAGTCCTCAGCTGGCCTACCCTCCTTATGAAGGACCAAAATGGAAGCGAGCCTTTGGTCTCTGGAGAGCACCCCCTTTTCCCGACTCTCCAAGTACATTTAAAGTAATTGCGGTGCAATAAGAATCATAGTAATCTTGTATAACTATATCGGGAGCACGTTCTGACACATTGCTTTGCCTGATGCGATATTGCGAATCGCTTGGGCAATTGTGTCCTCTGTAGGATCAGTCTTCAGTAGTGAGTGTAGGAAGTCGTAAATAACAGAGAAAGTCGTGGGAATGTCACATATTCGTAGCCCCGACTGGGGAGTATAGGTGCTTGTAGTAATCTGAGAAGGCATTCGCAATATCTTTGGGATCTGTAAGAAACACCCTGGTGCCCTGAGAGATCCCGGTAACCCATTGAATCACCTTTTCCCAGACGTGGGTCCCTTGCTCACTTTGCCACTGAATTCAAACTAGCCTGGCAGATGAAGGGTGTTACCCAGAAACCGGTCCCAGGATGCTTGATTCCGGTTCAGGGAAGACCTGGCTTGGCAATTCGGGCTGGACTATTCCCATAAGGCACAGAGTCAAGACTGATTTGCATATAGCTGGGTCTGAACTGAGGTTGCGAAGCGAGCTAAAAAATTATGATGGATTCAACCCAGATCTGTGACTGGGGGGGAGTGTCTGAAACGTTTTGGCACTCCATACATCATCTCCTTGTGTTTGCTTTGTTCGCCCTAAGTTGGCAGGGTATGCCCAGATGTGGGTCCCTTGCTTACTTTGCCACTGAATTCAAGCTAACCTGGCTGATGAAGGGTGTTACCCCGAAACGGGTTGACAAATGCTTTTTTCCGGTTCTGGGAAGACCTGACTTGGCAATTTGGGTTGGACTGTTCCCATGAGGCACAGGGTAAAGACTGATTTGCATATAGCTGGGTCTGAACTGAGGTGGCGAAGTGAGCTAAAGAATGATGATGGATTCAACCCAGATCTGTGACTGGGGGTGAGTGTCTGAAAAGTTTTGGCGCTCCGTCCATCATCTCCTTGTGTTTGCTTTGTTCGCCCTAAGTTGGCAGGGTATGCCAAGACGTGGGTCCTTTGCTCACTTTGCCACTGAATTCAAGCTAGCCTGTCTGATGAAGGTGTTATCCAGAAACCGGTCCCAGGATGCTTGTTTCTGGTTCAGGGAAGACCTGGCTTGGCAATTCGGGCTGGACTGTTCCCATGAGGCACAGGGTCAAGACTGATTTTCATATAACTGGGTCTGAACCGAGGTGGCGAAGTGAGCTAAAGAATGATGATGGATTCAGCCCAGATCTGTGACTGGGGGTGAGTGTCTCTGATGAATCTCCTGAACGGCATCATCGTCATCCAAGCCGGTTCGTAGCCCCCTGCTTGCTGACAGTACGCCAACCATCCAACCACTCCCAGGCCTCTTCTGGGGATATGAAAAACCATGTTTTTCCCTCTGCTTCCACTCGTAATTTAGCTGGGAAGAGCATTGCACATGTTGTTGTGTCGCACTCTACGTTAAAAGTCCTCCAGTCAGGCCTCCATTGGGGTATTAGCCTTTCGTAGATCGTGAACTTGGCTTTTGAGGGTCTCAGTGTCTAGGCCGAGAGAGGTGGTAGTGTCTTCTATTTCCTTCACTCGTTAGCTCATGTTCCGCAGATCCGCCCTCATTAGGGATACCTCATTCGTGACCAAGTCCATAAGTATTTCCAGCGAGGACTTTATCCTCCGGATCGAGGCCATGATATCTTGCAGCATCAAGCAGTCCTGCCCTGACGGAGGTGGCCCCACAAGCAGCGTTTGGTCTCGGGTCTCTTGGCAAAATGGGTGCGACCTGCCCTCTGAGGCCCTGGGCCTAGCCTGTACCCGCTCATCAGTCGTAGATAGGAGGTCTTTCCTCCACTCTTCCCCCAGCAGGCAGCAGAAAGCCCCCTTCAGGTAATGGGTAATGCACCCCCCTACCCACAGGCCCAAAAGTATTTCTACTCCCATGGGGGTATATTGGCAGCTTTTACCCACTAGACACCCAGTGGCGGTTGGCACGGATTAGGGTAGTAAAACTTTTTTTTTAAATGTAACTCACTTTACTTCCACCACATCTTCTCATCGTCCCTCCTTGTCATTGCCCTGCTCTGGCCAGAAGCAGGAAGCAACCAGGCCCCCCTGAGCCAATCACAATGCTGCAGTGAAGAGTTGTGATTGGTCTAAGTGTCGTAGTTCGGCGCTCAGCCAGGGACTGGGAGCATGAGCATGTTCACGACCCAGGCTGTAATGCAGCCTGCGTGGACAACATGCAAAGTGCGCTTGATGGTTTGGTATGCCTGTGACGGCCAGCCAAACTGTCTCGCGCCCCGATAGGTCATACCAGATAAAATGATAATAAACCATGGTTTATGTTCGTTTTATTTTGCTTTTGTTTAGCTGCTGGAAGGAGGGGGGAGCACTGTAGACACCAGGGATGATTTCTGGGGGGAGAAATGGGTGGGAACGCCCGACCTAGGCATTGGACCTAACCCAACCCCTTAAATGAACCACAACAGTCTTTCTGTCCAACCCAGGGGGCAGATGAGGCCTTTGACCCAATCTGCCCCAGTGGGAGGGGCAGAAAGCCCACTAGACACCAGGGAGCTTTTGTATTGCGACTAGGTGTGGGGGTTACCTGCCCACACATCGTGCCTAGCCTCCTCCTCCAATGTGACGCCAAAGGTCTTTCTGCCCCCGTGCAATGTTCAACACTCGGTCCATCAACCCCTTTGTTTGCCCTAAGTTGGCAGGGTATACCCACACATGGGTCCCTTGCTCACTTTGCCACTGTCTTCAAGCTAGCCTGGCTGATGACAGCTGATTAGCCAGAAACTGGTCCCAGGATGCTTGTTTCCGGTCCAGGGAAGACATGGCTTGCAGTTCAGGCTGGACTGTTCCCATGAGGCACAGGGTCAGACTGATTTGCATATAGCCATGTCTGAACTGGGGTGGCGGAGTGAGCTAAAGAACGGTGATGGATTAAACCCAGATCAGTTGACTGGGGGTGAGTGCTTGTAATGTTCAACACTCCGTCCATCATCCTATTTGGTTTTCCCTTGTGGACTAAAGCATCCCCATGTTTTTGGAAAGAAGGGTAATTTACATTTTGGAAGCTTTTTTTTATTTTTTATTACATGCAAACCCCAACTGCCTCAGCTCTTGACATCACTGCAACACAGGTCACCACTCCTGGCTGCTGCAGATGTGTTCTCCCTGCAGTATCGCCACCGTAGGCACCAGCCTCAAGGTGTGACTGACTACCCGCCTGCTCCACTCTGCGTGCACACATCCAGAACACCCAAGATGTCTTCCATCCTCGCCATCAGTCCATTCGTGATCTCTTGGTCATCCTCTCCACAGGCACCTACATGGAAGGTGTGCCTGGACAGAACATAAATGTACTTTGCAATCAATGGTGTTTTGGAGGAGAGGAAGAGAGAGCTCCAGATTCTCACACACCCTTTTCGGTCCGGTCTGCTTCACACTCCATGGTGAGTGCATATATTTTGCACCCCTGGTACACCCTAATCATGAAGATTCCATACTCTGTCAAATGAGATCGAACCTTGATGGATCAATGGATGAGTTTTATGCCTGGTTAAAAGACCTGGCCAGTGTGTGCATGTTAACTGATGAGAGCTCAATTCATAATCAAAGTAGATAAAGACATCCAAACCTACTACTCTTAACAGGAGTCTTCAAAGTGGAACTCACTCATGAGAAGCAAGCAGTCAGGGCAGAGGTGCACATTACCAAAGAGTGCAGGAATGCTGCCAGGCAGACACAAGTCTTCAGCTGATCCACTTTGCCTCCACTGCTGAGCTGGACAATCCGGGAATGAAACAGCCTGTTTCATGGCCTTGGGTGTTTGAAAGGAAAGACTGTGTATCTGCAGATCAATCAATCTATTGACATCACCGAGGGTCGATTCATCTTCAGGCAAAAGTGGAAGAGGAGCTATGAAGGCTGGAAGAGGCTGACATCATCGAGCGAGATTATGGGTCCACTCCCTGGGTTTTCACAACTGTTGTCACCCAGAAGCCCAAACAGCATGGAGAGGTGTGGCTGTGTGTGGCTATGCACCACCTAAATCAGGCATGCCAAAGACAACAACATATCCCGCCTACAAAGGATGGACTAATAAATGAGATCAGAGGAGCTAGCTTGTTCTCCAAAACAGATCTTAAGTAAGGCTATCACCTGCTGATGCTCGACCCCACTTTTTGATATATCACGACCTTCTCCACACACCTGGGTCTGAGACTATACACAAGATTAAACTTCGGAATCTCCAGTGTCGCTGATGTTTTTGAGAACACCATCCAAGAAGTTCTAGATGGATTGACTGGAATAATTAACATCTGTGATGACATCTTGGTGCAGGCACACAATGTGACAGTCATTATTGTGTCCACAAAGTCCTACAGGGCCTTCAAGCGGCCTCAGGCTAAACCCTGCAGGTGTGACTTTCTAAAGCAACACATCAGTTTCCTGGAACAGAGATTTTCAGCAGAAATGGTGACTCCGAATCCCAGCAAAGTCAAAGACAAGAAATCTGTACTCACACCAACTTTCATGACAGGAGTAGGACGTTTCCTAGGCATGATGACATACTGTGGTAAGTTCACAAGGAACTTGACAGCCTTTACGGATCTAACCCAGGCACTTACAAAGACTGATGTCAAGCAATGATCATAGAGGGTAGAAAGTCTTTCAACAGACCAAGGATGGGACACCTCAGTATCTGCCACCCGCTCCCCTGCTTCTCCAGGCAGTGGACTCCTGCCTCACAACTCTCCCAGCTCCATTTAGGAGCTAGAGACAGGGCTCCCATCAGCCTCAGGGAACTAAAGTTCCCAGCAGCCTCCAGCTGGCGGGCATGGCCCATTTTCGCACCTCGCAGCAGATGAATGCATTCTGCGGCTCCTGCATCGCGGGAGCTGTGCGGGCGGTGCCTGGGCAAAGCCTAGGCAAAGGGTGAGCCCGTCCATGCCCATCAGAAACTGGAGGATGCTGGGCCACCCCTCTTACGCCCACAGTTTCAATTACAGTGCTCAGTGGCCTTGCCTCCCTGACACCATGCCCGGCGCTCTCCCCTCAGCCCAACCTGCACCAGACTCCCAGTAGTTACTGTCCAGCTGCACCCCTCTTGACCCTGATAGCCTGGGCCAACTGCACTTGAACTTCCAGACTAGCTTCTTCCCCTTCCCTTTCTCCCTGCCTGCCTGCCCGACCTATCCCTTGCCCCCTGCTCTGCTGGAACTTCCCTTCTGCTACCTGAAGCCCTGCCGCTCCCTACACCTCGCCTCACGCGTCGCTCCCCGTCGTGCCTGCTGTCTCCCCCTATGGGCACCATTGGCACCCTCCTTCCAGTAACCCAGTCCTCTGGCATGGAGACCACAGCGCACCCACGTAGCAGACGCGCAGAGTGGGTATGCCGTGCATGGACCCCGCTCTGCACTAGGTCTCCACCCACAACGGACTGCCTGTGCTTCACATCAGACGAACTTAGAGCACTGGACTCCGGATGGCAGAACAACTGCTGCACCCAGGCCTCACACAAGACCACCGATGGCCCTTTCTCCTGCCGGAACTGCCGATTTACCTGTACCATAAGAGAAACAACTGACACCACGTTCATCAGCCACAACAAGTCACTCACACTCAACAGCAGGGCCGTGGCCAACCCCTTCAGAGACATCAACTGCCTGCTGAACAACGCACGCTCTCTTGGAAAAGACGCCACAGAAATCTGGAAAACCATCACCACCCCAGACACCGTCTTCATCACAGAGACCTGGCGGAACTCCGCATCAGCACCCAGTATTGCCACAGCCATACCAGACGGATGCAAGATCACGCAGCGAGACAGGACCAATAGAAAAAGCAGCATCACAGCCATAATCCACGAAGAGACTCTCAAATGTGCAACCACAACAGACAACACCATCCCCTTCATGGAGCACCTCAACCTCCAACTCCAAACGAACAGCAAACCCACGATTGGAGAAACCCTCACTTACAGACCCCCGGGACTCCTCCCTCCCTTCTGCAACCCCTTCTCCAACTTCATCGCTCCTATCACTATTGAGGTGAAACTATCTTCCTAGGAGACCTCAACTTTCACCTTGAAAACATTGATGACACCAACACGGCTGACATCCTAGAAAGTATGGCCAACCTCAAACTTGAGCAATTAGTCACCGACCCCACTCACATCGCTGGAGACACGCTTGACCCTATCTTTACACCCACACTGAACAGCTCACCTGGACCGACCACCACTGCGTCCACTTCATCATCTCAGAGCCCCTCAAAACCCCCACCTCCACTGCCAGCGAAACATGTCGTAGCCGGTCCAAAGCATCAGAACAACGCTGGATCAACACCCTCAACTTTCACCTACCTACCTCCACAAGGACACGGAACAAGCAGTGGACAACTTCACTAAATGGATCACAGCAAGCGCCCTGAGGAATCCTACCATCCCCAACAAACAAACACAACACCCCCAGGGGCTGAACTAGTACACATGTTATGGAGCTGCCCCCAAATAGGAGTGTACTGGAATACGATAACCAGGATATTACACACATGCACAGGTCAAGCACTATTTTTTGTATACCTCCTGTAGGAGAGTAGGGTCTGCAATCCTATGATCACCCAGATTTTTTGCTTTTGTTTCACTGGTTTACGACTTTCTCTGGCTGTGGGCCTGCCAATCAGACCCACAGCCTGGCTGTTCTCTCTAAATTACGATGTGCCCTACGTGCATTTACCAATTGGTACTGGGCCACCTTATCAGACCCTGTAACTCAGGGCATAGGTGTACCCAGGGCCGCCATGGGCTGCAGCATGTATTATGCCACCCCTGGCTGGCCTCCTAAATTTGACACAACTGGCTGCATGACAGCTGGGGCAAAGTCGTGTAATCACCCTTTGCTTTAGATATAGTAGCCCTATATCTAACCCTCTAATGGACACCCGAGTTCCTATCAGTCACTCCTATGGCAGGCCTTGACAATCCTGAAGGCAGAGTGCATGGGCTCGTGTGAACTAAGCTCTGGCCCGAGCCGAGCCCGGTTGCAGCTTGCGGAATCAAGACTCAATGGCTGTTCCATGATAACGCGTACCATATCGGTAACTTCGGTGTCGCGTTATCAAGACATGTCGAGTAAGGTGTCATACGAATCGGGATGCTGCCCTCTCACCAACTCTGGCGACGAGGTTAGCATTCCGCCCTTCTAGAGGGACACGACATGTACGTAACTATGAACCCCGGTTAAAGTTAACGAAAGCCTCAGCTCCACAAAATGGATGCTGCCACCACAGACACGAGTCTGACCTCCTGCTGCTGGGAGTCCTTCCAGCGAGGAGCACTTGGACAAAGGGTTTCCTGTCAAGGGCGGTGTTCGCACCGTCCCAGACAGGGTTTGTGTATTCTGGGTAGGTAGGGCTTTTGCGAGAAGGTGACTGCGGAGTGGCACCCCGGTGCTCACTACGCATCTGCCGGTTAGAACCAGTTCCAGGGGCGACAGCCCTGGCCTGGGGAAAGTCCGGCAGGGGAGAGGGGTGTAACTACCCCCCTTTCTGGTCCCACCCTTAGGGCAGGACCTAGTCATGTACCCACCCCTTTCTTTAGAATAAAGGCCGGAGCGGGGACCCTTCCAAATTAGATCATCTTTGAATCAAGAACTACTTTCTACGAAAGGACCTTCAAGACTCTTCTCAAGATTTCTCCCTTGTGGCTAAGGAGTAGTCACCCTGCATCAGCGGGCACCATCTAAGAACTCTGCGGTTTGCTGTAAGTCCTTCCTCAAGGAATCCGACGGCCCAGCTCGACGAGAACCGGCTTCCCTGGCACCTCTGACCTCTACCCACGTCATCAGCTCAGCTGTGATCTGTGGGTGCGACGAGACCTCGAGGGACCGGCCATCATCAGAACCTGCACGCTCTTAAAAACCAGCACGACCATCGAGGTAACTCTCTGGTGAGTGCTCTGGGGTCCGAGAAGCCCCGACCCTGAGCCGCTCCAGCACCGAAGTGCAGTCTCCCAGCATCTCCACGATCTGCGTGGGGCCCTTCTGCTCGCTGCTCAGCACGTTGTCTGGTCACTAGCCGCTGGCTCGTGTCCTTCTGTGACGACATCCGAGAATCAACACTGCCGGTCTGGTTGCTCCAGACTGGCCCTTGCTTCCATCTCTTCGAGAAGCACCCCGGACCCTCCTGGTCCACTCAAGACGCCGACAGCGACATCCGTCGTGGGACAGCTCGCACCTCCACCGTGGTCGCCAACAACGCCTCCTGGTCCGAGAGACTGCAGAGCCTAGCGTCGCCCACTCACCTGGTCGAGGTGACGGCCAACCGGTGCCTTCCTGGTACCTTCTAACTACTGGCTAGTAGTACGAACTTGGTCCCCTCTGCTTTCAGGTTTCATCAATCCTCGATCCAGGCTTGGATCTCTACGAACTATTCAGCACTGGTCGCCGGCCAGCAACTCCTTTTCTTCCGGCTCCTGGCTCGTCAGCGAAGACCCCGACGCCTGTAAGACTTGCAGCCGCAGCCCTCGTGGCTAGGTAACTCGGCACCTCGGTGCCTGCATAGCCTCCTTACTCTAGGGTCCCGAGTCCCTCGCTTCCGACTTGCCTTAACCTTTCCGTGTCCCCGGACACTTGTTTTAAACTGTGCACTTGAAGTATTTACTAAAGAGATTTGGTTTGTGCTTAGTACCCTGTCCTCATAAAGAGTACAGGGCTGTTGTGATTCTTAATAAATATACTGTTTATTTTCATAACACTTGTGTGGTGTCCTTTCACTGGGTGTTCAAGGGGTACATGTGTGGTAAACAGCTGGCTTAACGCGCCCTCTCGAGTCTTTAGCCTTAGACTGCTCGTATCCACGCTACTAGGATAGCTGGTCTATAGGTTGACTTACAACCAAACACCATAAGGGTCGTTGGAACGATACATAGCGGTCGCTAGAATAGCGAACGTTGCATATCGGGCCAACTTCTCACACCTCCTGTATCAATTCAGGAGGACGCCTGCCACCAAAGTAGTGTCGAGGTTCCTAGACCTGGGGATAATAGTAGCTAAAAGGCTCCTAACTAGACGGTGGAAAGTGGTGGACGCACCACATGTACGGGCATGGCGTCACTCATTGTTCGCATGGGCCAAGTCCGAAAGCTTCTACATCAAGCGTGAACAAACGTTAGAACTGCGTTGAGAACCCATAGCAGCATGTTGGGACAACCTCTTAAATGAGCTGCAACAGATAGAGGGCGGTGACCCGGAGGATTCGCCTGGTTGCGACGTGGGCGAATAGATGTAGCGAACCATACACTAACCATACACGCTAACGGGCGTACCATGATATTCCATGGGTGTACGCAGACCACTTAAGAATGTGAATAAGCGTGGACACTACGCAAAGGGGACGTTGAGTAACACAGCAGCAAGGAAACATTACGCAAACATGCCCAAAGATGGATAGTTTGGAGGGAATTTACTAAAGAATGAGGCCTGAACATGGCTTTAATTACATTTCGACGCTGTTTGGAAGCAGAGAAGGGATGTTTTGAAGACTGGCATCGTAGTTCGGAAACTTTGAATTCGTTTTTCCACAACTCCTAATTGAAGAAACCGGAGGGGAAGTTTCCAGAATGTGCATTAGTTTTCTGTGTGTACAGGGAACTCTTCTGAGGACTTGAGGTAGGTTTTATAGATACAAATAGGTTTTGTGAGGACAGCAGCTCATTTCTGTAGCAATTATTTCAAGATTCAAAGGAGTTTTCTGATGACTTACAGGGATTTAGGAAGATTTAAGAGCATTTCCTGATGATACAAGGGAGTTTTCAGAGGACTTAGGTTTTCAGAAGAATCAAAGGTATTTTCTGAGTACTTAAGAGTTTTTTTGAGGATACAAAGTGATTTTATGAGGATTTGAAAGTTTCCTAGCACTTTGTGTGAACTTAGTAGTGGCATTTACACACTGCAGCAGTGAGACCTGCACCTTACACACTGAGAGGAGAATAATAAACAAACCTTACCTGCTTAGGGTGCTTCTGACATCCTGCAAAACAGAAAAACAAAGTGAAATCAGTTTCCAGAGAAGATGTTAAAGTTACGATAGTATTTGTAGGAGTGAAACACTATCTATGATTAGAAAACGTTGGCTGCGGTCACATGACAAAGCACATTCTGTGGCATCGCATGACCAAGCACAGAGTGTGACATTCTGAATGTCGACAAATCACACAGCAGAAACTGATATTCTGAATGGTAATGAAACAGCGCGGTGTCATTCTGAATGGAGTCACAAACCACAGCACATTCTGATATTCTGAATGGAGTCACTTGACACATTGTATGATGTTCTCAACAGGGTCACATGCAGGGGCCTCATTTAGGACTTGCCAGGGGTTGCAGCTGCGACTCCTGGATTGCCCCTTGTGACCAGTCACTGATTGTGCGACCCCTGGCTTCAGAGGTAGAAAAATCAGTGCCAAGGAGACAGAGGCAGCTCGCCCATATGAGAGTTGTGCTCCACCTTCGTTTTCTGCCACTTTTTTTATTACATTAACAGTGAATAATCTGCCAGAAGTCCTTGTTGTAGATCGTGGTGCGCCATGTTTTAATATACTAATAGTATTACAGGTAACGGGCGTTGCAGGAAGAAGTATTAACAGCAGGGATACTAGAAGAGTGTTCTTCATCAGAGTAAGGTACGAATAGAAGCATTACTAAAAGAGTGCAAATGAAGGAGTAGTTAAGAGCTAAAGGGGTAGAACAGTGCCCCGCAGGAGGAGGTACAAGAAGAAGGGGTACTAGAAGAGTGCCCTGCAGGGAGAGGTACAACGAAGGGGCACTAGAAGAGTGCCCTGCAGGAGGAGGTACAAGGAAGGGGTACTAGAAGAGTGCCCCACAGGAGGAGGTACAAGGAAGGAGTACTAGAAGAGTGCCCTGCAAGAGGAGGTACAAGAAGAACGAGTACTAGAAGAGTGCCCTGCAAGAGGAGGTACAAGAAGAACGAGTACTAGAAGAGTGCCCTGCAGGAGGAGGTACAAGGAAGGGGTACTAGAAGAATCCCCTGCAGGAGGAGGTACAAGAAGATGGGGTACTAGAAGAGTGCCCTGCAGATGAGGTACAAGGAAGGGGTACCAGAAGAGTGCCCTCCAGGAGGAGGTAGACTGCAGGAGGAGGTACAAGAAGAAGGGGTACTAGAAAAGTGCTGTGCAGGGGAAGGAGGTACAGGCAGAAGGAGTACTAGAGGAGTCTGTGTAAGTGGCAGCCATCTAGGAAATGAGATCACAGCTGCCCATGAAGGACAAAGAAATGTGCCCGCCTCTTGGCAGTTATGGACTTTTAAAGGATCTGCTTGTGTGAAGCGCCCGCCAATTACTGGATTAATTCATCCCAGCATTGGGTGAGCTGTTGGATTAAAGGGGCGGAGATGAAAGACCCTCTATAAACATTTAAGGAAGAACCAGACAAGAATTAAGGATTTGGACTATTGGACTCTTTATGACAAGTTGTCTATCACTTGCATGCGGCGTGGCTATATTACAAGTTCATCTCAGTATAAGGAGTTGAACGTACTGTTTAGAGGGTGACGCCAGGATCACAGCTGGTGAATTGAGGCTCTCTGTCACCCTCCAAGGAGGCTCTCGGTCACCCTCAGAGGGATGCTCCCTGTTGCCCTCAGAGGGATGCTCTCTGTCACACTAAGAGGGCTGCTCTCTGTCTCCCTCAGAGGGACGCTCTCTGTCACCCTGGGAGGGATGCTCTCAGCCACCCTGAGAGAGATGCTCTCTGTCACACTTGGAGGGATGCTCTCTGTCACACTTGGGGAGATGCTCTCTGTCACACTTGGAGGGATGCTCTCTGTCACCTTCAGAGGGGTGCTCTCTGTCACCTTCAGAGGGGTGCTCCCTGTCACCCTCACAGGGATGCTCTCTGTCACACTAAGAGTAATTCTCCATGTCGCTCTTGGAGGGATGCTCTCTGTCACCCTTGGAGGAATTCTCTCTGTCACCCTTGGAGGGATGCTCTCTGTCACCCTTGGAGGGATGCTCTCTGTCACACTAAGAGGGTTGCTCTCGGTCACCTTCGGAGGCATGCTCTCTGTCACCCTCAGAGGGATGCTCTCCGTCACCCTTGGAGGGATGCTCTCTATCACACTAAGAGGGATGCTCACTGTCACACTAAGAGGGATGCTCACTGTCACACTAAGAGGGATGCTCTCTGTCACCCTCTGAGGGATGCTTTCTGTCACCCTCTGAGGGATGCTCTCTGTTACCCTCTGAGGGATGCTCTCTGTCACCCTCCGAGGGATGCTCTCTGAGACCCTCAGAGGGATGCTCTCTGAGACCCTCAGAAGGATGCTCTCTGAGACCCTTGATAGAATTCACTTTTCGACACCCTAATTACCCATTGCTGATGTGTGAGTTAGCATCATATGGCTAACTGATGAAGTTCGTATATGTACTTATGCTGAATTATTTTACTTGCTCCTTACTTATACTCAAATGTATGTGTGACCATATTAGTTTCCTAGCTTAGCCTGTGTGCCACCATTTTGTGTATCCCTCTGTGCCTGCGGGCCCTGCTCGCTCATATGCCCCTCCCGCAGAAATACAGAAATTCACTAAGACAGCAGTTTTCGCTTCTCGGCTTACTGTGGCCGAAACTAACAAGTCTCTTTATCAGTAATGTTCCCATGCCGAGAGACGCCGAAGCCTAGCTCCATGGCCTTGAGTAGAGATAATGATGTATCCCTTGCAGGTGCAGATGCCTGCTGTATGAGAGCATTGTCCACTGGTCCGAGGCTCGGTAACTTTCCACAAGGGGCGTACCCCTTTTTACTGTATTGCATTATAATGTATTGCTGTGATGCAGAGAGTCAGTCCTCTCGTTCGCACTCCTAGGAGTGAGGTCGGACAGGGCCCTCTCATATGAGTGTTGTTTGGCCTAATAAAGACTTTTGTTTATTCTTCTCCACTGTCCGGCTGACTTCCTATATAGCGACTATAGGTGAGTGCGGTAAGTCACTCGGGTGGATTTGAGCCACGCTTATCAGATGGCGCCCGAATAGGAACCCCGCGATAAGGATCTTTCTCACCCGTAAGTGGGTAGCAGAAGACCGGGGACCCGCTGGTCGGCACGGTGGGCCCGGGTACCCATCTGATGCCGAGCTTGGTTCTCGCAGCGCTGCCCCACCCTGCTGATCGGGAGAGGTCCCGGTTCGGATCTTACGCCGGGGTCCAGAAGGCGGAACTTGAAGCTGACCGTGTTGGTCCTGGCAGCCGGAGGTGGAGAACGGTAGAGGTCGGTGCCGCCTACGGAAGGTGAGTGGTCCACCTGTGATTGTTTAAGGAACAGGAGTGTTCCGGGAGACTAGGGCGTCTCCAGTGGTTTGAGGAGCCGGTGTGCTCCTGGGGCTAGTGTGCTCCGGGGAACTCAGAGTACGAGAAGGTGCTCTGACAGACTTGACGAGGTTGGGGAAATATCTAGATGTATTGTTTGTAGCAATCCGACCGGGTGGTACTGTGGTGAAGGCGTGGCTCATTGCGGGCAGATTCCGGTGCTTACCCTGAACTCCTAGAGTGGTGGTTCAGTGGAGGTGAGATCTGGGTTTCCCGTGGTAAAGTGCGCAGTGATCCATAGTGCCGCACGGGTAGCGGATCTGTTCCCCATCCTCAGAACAGTTAGTGTACTGTTCGGTCTGCGGTAGAGTCCAGGTTCCCCAGGACTTGGTCGACGGGCCTTGTCCCATTTGGTAACACGTGTTTGAAGGTATTGTATACGTGTGTGTGTGGTTCCCTGATACATGTCTATATGTGTGTGTGAACGAGCTCGAGCTAGCGATTCAAGGTAACACAGTCTGTGGAGAAGTGTTTCTTTCACACCGAAGTAGAGATGCCGTGTTTTAGTAAGTTACGATGTTTTGGATGTTGTTGTAGACCCTCAGATACTAGACTGGCCGAGAGCCAACCTGCCCCCCCAGAGGGCACTCCAAGCTTTGATATGTATGTCAAGCATGGACTGGTCCCGATTTTGTTTGGTACTTTGTGGCACCGGTACACTGCTGATAATGTGGATTTACAATGGCCTTTAACGGGTTCTTTCGATGAAGCTAAATTGGATTATTTGCAGGACAAATTGTTTGCTAGGCGTAGCCGTCAGAGTATGTTTGATTCTTTGCGAGTGTGGCAGAAAGAGGCCAGGAAACGCAAGTTGAGAGACGAGAAAGAGGCCTATAAAAAGTCCACCCAGACTATGGCGCAGGAGGCGAGAGAACAGGTTGGAAATGAGAATGCGCTGCGCATGGAACGCTCAGATAGACTTTGTAGGTTGAAAGAAAATAAAAGTTATGTAGTGCGAGAGGACGACCCAGATGAGATGGAAGACATTTTGAATACCCGACCCCCTCCCCCTTATGCCCCACAGCCCTTGTATCCCTCCTTGCCAATTCCAGCCCCCGGTAGTGGAGTTCCGGGTCCTTCAGCAAGCGCCCCCCAACAATCCTCGCCCTCGAGACCCCTTGTTTCATTACTCCAGACCACTTCATCCGCATCACCCGCACCCTCCCAATTTTCTTTAGCACTCCCTACTGTTTCAGCTAGTACTACCCCCGGTCAGGAGATGCAAACGCCGAGTCGAGGCGCAGGTAGCGGATTGCTCTCGCAGGTACGGAAGTTGCTTACGCGTTCTACAGTTGGTTTAGATGAAAAGAGTATGGTGGCTAATATTCGACGACTGTCTAGGGTAATGGAAAAGGTAGTTCTCACCGAAGCTGACATTACGACTAACATATCTGTCGAGATTCAGGCTATGAGATTATTTACGATCCAGAACAGGATGGTGCTTGACGTCATACTAGCCGATAGGGGCGGGGCCTGTCGCGTCATCGGGACGTCTTGTTGCGTTTATATACCTGACTCAGCCCCGACTGTTAACTTGGCAGTACAGAAATTACATAGATTAGCGACTGAACTGCATCAGGATAATGGGACATGGTCCTTACAGGGGTGGCTCTGGGGTGCCTTTTCTTCCTGGGGTTGGAAAATATTGATGGGATTGGTCGGTGTGGTGAGTGTAATTCTGACTTGCTGCCTTTGCATATATTGCCTTCCTCCATGTTGTTCAATGTGTGCTACGAATTTACGTCCGAAGAAGAAGTTACCTGGTCAATATACCACTTCTATGATTACTGAAATTCCTGCCGATGCAAGTTGGTTGATGTTTATTACAGAGGATGTTCTAGACTAAAGAAATAAATAAAGGTGCAGAAAAGGTCTTGCCCCTAGGATGGATGTCGGCACTACCTTTTGGCAAATAAATGAGGCCATAGTTAGCCAATGATGCTAAAAGGAGGGTCTGATAGAATTCACTTTTCGACACCCTAATTACCCATTGCTGATGTGTGAGTTAGCATCATATGGCTAACTGATGAAGTTCGTATATGTACTTATGCTGAATTATTTTACTTGCTCCTTACTTATACTCAAATGTATGTGTGACCATATTAGTTTCCTAGCTTAGCCTGTGTGCCACCATTTTGTGTATCCCTCTGTGCCTGCGGGCCCTGCTCGCTCATATGCCCCTCCCGTAGGAATACAGAAATTCACTAAGACAGCAGTTTTCGCTTCTCGGCTTACTGTGGCCGAAACTAACAAGTCTCTTTATCAGTAATGTTCCCATGCCCAGAGACGCCGAAGCCTAGCTCCATGGCCTTGAGTAGAGATAATGATGTATCCCTTGCAGGTGCAGATGCCTGCTGTATGAGAGCATTATCCACTGGTCCGAGGCTCGGTAACTTTCCACAAGGGGCGTACCCCTTTTTACTGTATTGCATTATAATGTATTGCTGTGATGCAGAGAGTCAGTCCTCTCGTTCGCACTCCTAGGAGTGAGGTCGGACAGGGCCCTCTCATATGAGTGTTGTTTGGCCTAATAAAGACTTTTGTTTATTCTTCTCCACTGTCCGGCTGACTTCCTATATAGCGACTATAGGTGAGTGCGGTAAGTCACTCGGGTGGATTTGAGCCACGCTTATCACCCTCAGAGGGATGCTCTCCGTCACCCTCTGAGGGATGCTCTCCGTCACCCTCTGAGGGATGCTCTCTGTCACCCTCAGAGGGATGCTCTCCGTCACCCTCAGAGGGATGCTCTCCGTCACCCTCAGAGGGTTGCTCTCTGTCACCCTCCGAGGAATGCTCTCCGTCACCCTCCGAGGAATGCTCTTAGTCACCCTCCGAGGGATGCTCTCCCTCACCCTCTGAGGGAGGCTCTCCGTCACCCTGCGAGGGAGGCTCTCTGTCACCCTGCGAGGGAGGCTCTCTGTCACCCTGCGAGGGAGGCTCTCTGTCACCCTGCGAGGGAGGCTCTCCGTCACCCGCAGAGGGTTGCTCTCCGTCAGCCTCCGAGGGAGGCTCTCCGTCACCCTCCGAGGGAGGCTCGCCGTCACCCTCCGAGGGAGGCTCGCCGTCACCCTCCGAGGGAGGCTCGCCGTCACCCTCCGAGGGAGGCTCGCCGTCACCCTCCGAGGGATGCTCGCCGTCACCCTCTGAGGGATGCTCGCCGTCACCCTCTGAGGGATGCTCGCCATCACCCGCAGAGGGTTGCTCGTCGTCACCCGCTGAGGGTTGCTCCCCGTCACCCTCGGAGGGAGTATCCCTGTCACCCTGCGAGGGATGTTTTGGATGTTCTCCGTCACCATCATCTAGTGCCCTTTAAATGGAGCTACTTCTCAGGAAGCTTCTTGGCTTTAAACTAATCAACTTATTTGAGCAGAACATCACTGTTAAAGTGACAGCGTATGACCACAATAAGGATGTTTACACCTCTAATCCCATCCTAAACCATATTGTTGAGGAATTTGGTTGTCGTTTACTGTTTTAAAATAATCCAGTTGTAAATCAAATTTCTATTGCTGCAGGGCAGCAATTTGCCGACATTCATTTTGCACACTGTAATATAATCAGGGGTTACCCTTAATATAAAATTGTTACTATTCTTCAAACTAAAGAGTTCTCTGTGGCAATCTCTATCTTTATCTGGGATGACAACAACCGAGTGAGCTTTCCATTACCGATTTCAAATTCCTGGTTAAATAGCTGACAAGAGGTTTGGTGCACGTGAACCTAAGTGGCCACCTGCATCAGGAGACAAGTAAACACATTAGGACAGAAATGTTTTCAAACTTCTTAGAAAAGAAGGAATTTGGTTTCTTTCCAATTCTCTCAGGTGTTGTCACTCATTAAGCTTTCCATTTCTATCTTTTAACACATTTTGCTCCTTGGTCTTCATATATTATTTACTGTCACTGGAATTGCTTGGTGTGTTGCATTCTCCCTAATAGATAAAATACATAAATAATTTGTATATAGATGGGTTATTAACTTGTATATCGCACCGTAAACGGTCCCTGTACATTTCACAGTTTGTATATGGAGTTGGGCTCAAAGCATCAAGTGGGACAATGTAAATTATCCATGTCTGTATCATGGGCGGCTCTCCGAGTGCATGGGGTCACTGTGCATTGACCCAGCCAGGAGATCATACATGTTCCGCTCATACATTTAATAATGCACACAAAATACAATTATTTCACTTCCTTCTGTTTTATTTCCCAAACAGTATCTCACCTTCAGGAGTTCCCACGACGGCGCCTCAGACTTCTTTTCTATCTCCGTTATCAGGGCCTTGAGAGAGGTGATTTGATTGGACAGTTTGGTGATATTTGCATTTTCTATCGTGGTCATTTTCTTCTCCATCTCCTCCAGTCTTCTGTGCAGTGTTTGCTCATTTTCTTTCAGAAGCTGCCGCAACTTTTCAAACTCAGATTGAATTTTTTTCTTCTCAGTTCTTAGCTTGTTCTGTCAGAAGCAAAGAAAAGCTGGTTAGATATTAAAAAGCTTTCTACAAGCGATCCTTAGAGTCGGAGTCCAGGAGGAGGGTGGAAAGGTTGATAAATCCTTTAAAAAAAATCAGACCACTAATGTGCTTTTCCTAATTTCTGAACTGCAATCTCTTACTACCTTCCCTTCTACCGTCTTCCATCCTTCTCACACTCCTGCCCTCCCCCTTCCCTCATACACCTCATGAACTGTAGAGAGGTCAGAATTTGTGAAGTTGGAGAGAAGCTCGATCCATGGAGAGGGTGCATGGAAGAGAACCCACCGCAGGCAGAGACAGTCAAACACCGAGAGACGGGCTGAGGGGAGACACAGGCTGAAGTCAAATGATGATGTAAAAGAAGGGGGGCCAGGAAGTTTCCGCCCTTGGGATGGAAGACACAAGATTTGGGGAGTGCAGGCTGCCCCTGTCCTGCCAGCGCAATGGATGTGTTTGCCCAGAAGGAGACACTGAGGGGGTGTCCTACAATGGCGCTCATTCAAAGTGATGGGTAATCACTGCTGCGGAATGTCACGTTAAAAATCATAAACAAAGTATGTGCATTCTGTCACAAAATGCAGAATTACCAGATAAATCAATGTTTCTGAATGTAATTTAGCGATTTCTGTAAAAGATGAGTGAGGAGATTGGATAAAAATCCTTTCCTATCCTAAGATAAGTGGCTGTGAGTTATCAGGCGAGGTATGTCACACTGTGGCTTAGAGCACGAGCCTGTGTGTTATCAGGTGAGGTATGTCACACTGTGGCTTAGAGCAGGAGCCTGTGTGTTATCAGGTGAGGTATGTCACACTGTGGCTTAGAGCAGGAGCCTGTGTGTTATCAGGTGAGGTATGTCACACTGTGGCTTAGAGCAGGAGCCTGTGTGTTATCAGATGAGGTATGTCACACTGTGGCTTAGAGCAGGAGCCTGTGTGTTATCAGATGAGGTATGTCACACTGCGGCTTAGAGCCGGAGACTGTGAATTATCAGGTGAGGTATGTCACACTGTGGCTTAGAGCCGGAGACTGTGAATTATCAGATGAGGTATGTCACACTGCGGCTTAGAGCCGGAGACTGTGAATTATCAGGTGAGGTATGTCACACTGCGGCTTAGAGCCGGAGACTGTGAATTATCAGGTGAGGTATGTCACACTGTCGCTTAGAGCAGGAGCCTGTCTGTGTGTTATCAGGTGAGGCACTTCTCGTCCCAGTGAATAGGAAGGTTTCAGCAGTAGAGAAAGGTGTGTTTCTCTTGCGTCACCAAAAATGACTGGTGTCAGACATTTTGTGGAGTTGGGTATGTCTCCACTACTGGTAGGGGGTTGTGCTACTGTACGTGTCACTAGTATACAGGTAGATGGTTGTGCTCCTGTGATGTGACACCAGTCCTGGTAGTGTTGTGCTCTTGTATTGTTATATCAATCAAGAGATAGGCTAAGTGCACCGCTTTTCAGTTGAGTAACTTGGTGGAACAGTAAACAATTTCGTAGTTGATTTTTAGGGGCGCTTGGGTGCTCCTGCAAGTAACGTATCCGTCCGTGTACGTTTATGAAATTCAATGAAATAGTGCACACATCAAAGGTGTGTGCATCCCTGCGTTGGGCACACCACTAGTTCTTCATTGAAGACTCCAAGTGAGACATTTAATTGTAGTTTGAGTTAATTTATTTTTCACAGTTTTTTGTACTTTAAAGCTTGTGATACATCCTATGCGCAATGATGAACACCGAGCTTCTGACACCCGTTCGGAATTAACCTCTAAACTACTTGCAATCGGTGAACCGATCCAAACCGGCTCACCTCCTTAATAAAGGGCTAAATAGCCCGAAATGCATTGGAGAGGCTAAAAACCCTATGGAGAATGTATTGTACAGATGAATTGTTTGGCAAACGCATTTGATATGAAGAAATAATATTGAATGGAACTAAAGTTAAAAAACAGTGAAAAATAAATTAACTCACACTACAATTAAATGTCTCACTTGGAGTCTTCTATGAAGAACTAGTGGTGTGCCCAACGCAGGGATGCACTCACCTTTGATGTGTGCACTATGTCATTGGAGTGCTCTTGTATTGTGTCACTGGTCCTGGCAGAAGGTTGCACTTCTTAGCTCTCTCCTTGGTAGAGGGTTGTGTCCTTGTATCACCAGTGCTAATAAGGAATGTGTTCCTGAGTTCTGCGACACTGTAATGTTATTGCTCCCTGAAGCCCAGACCAGTACCTGTTTGGTGACCTGCAAAGGCCAAGCATGCCCTCATAACAGAGATGACACTACTTCCCATGTCCTGAGTTAACAACCTAAAGTGGTGTGGGCAGCGTATTAAATTTATTGGCTCATTAGTTATGACCAGACCTCTTTCCTGTGTCCGGTGAGAGTGCAGTCTACTGAACTGCTTTGGTGTGAGCCCCAGACCTTTGCACTAACCTTCCGTGTGCATGTCCAGTGCATGCAAGTACGGTGGATGTGCTGCACATGGGTGGTAATAGGAATCTCCAGGCCCACCTCATGAGGTCGCACACTGTGGCGTACACACTGCAGACTTAACCTAAAGCTCATGTCGCTAGGTACACAAACACACCTGATCATGATCAGACCTGCGCACAAGATAGATAATCGTCAAATATGAATGGTAAATTACAGATTGTTGTTTTTGTTAATGTTAACAATGCTCATGGTGATATATTTGCACAATTATTATGATCTTGAGTTCCCGTTGGGACATTGACATCGAACCACAATTCTACAGTATGTATAATGCTGTTATTATATCCTTGTACCCCATCAGTGTTCTATATAAACCTGTATGAAAGATATTATGTACACTCACTATTGTCAAGGATCTATGTACAAACCTCTGAAAAATCAATAAATAATATTTTTTTAAAAATGGGCACTAGATATCCTGGGACATTCCAGTCAGCTATGACCTATCTCTGTGAGAGGTCTAATAAGGCATAAAAAATGACACATCAACCTATTGACGATTAGTAAGACTGTTGCAGGAAATCCTTGCAGTGAGGATTAAGCAGACAGAGAATGCCCAAGGTCAGTGGCTGATGCTGAGCCGTGCCCAAGTAATGTCTAGAATTAGAAATGCATATTTCCTGAAGAAGGGAATGTACATGTCCTGAAAGGTGTTAGGATTAGAGGGCATTGGGTTTAGATGAACTATTTGTGGGCTAAAACTCATCTACACAATGTTGTAGTTTCCATGCTCGCTTTATCACTTAGACTAGCAGCCCGTCCCGACGTTGTCCGGGTATGAATTGCTGCGGGCCAGTAGTATATTGTTTTGTAGGATTTTGTTTTGATAGCATTTCTTATCTGTGACAGGCCTGTGAAACGCTCCGATTCACAGTGCACTGCTGATGATGCACTTAAGAGTGCGCGTTCAGTAGTGTGTGAACTCGAGTTTCCCTACTTTATTTTTCCTTGCTATATTATATATTAGAACATTGGAATGTTGGGAGCTCCATTGAAACAATGGAGTGCTCTGGGCTTATAATGGCTGGTATAAGCCTGGAGCTCCAACATTCCAATGTTTCTATGTTCACAGCTCTGGATGTGAACAAAGGCTTCAGGGAGCCTGAGGGGATTCCAATCCTGTCAGGCTCCCAAAAGGCTCTGTTATTTTTTGTTAGAGCATTCTACCCTCTAGTGGCAGAATGTTCTAATAGCCTTATAGCCCTTCGTAGCTGGGCTATACCGCTATTAAAGTCCCTCTCCCTTGTTAAAGACCCTCGCCTTCGGCTCGGGCCTTTAACGCTGGAGAGGGCTTTTAATAGCCGGTATAGCCCTCTACGGCGGGCTATAAGGCTATAGCGCGAACTCGACCACATGGCATGAGCACAATTTACATTACAGAAGAACACATTCATTTGTGGTAGGCAGGGTAGACAAAGCGATTTGCCTGGAATCACAGGATGTTGAGCTGATGCCGAGATTCGAACTTAGCTCCCCAGCTCTAAAGTTCGCAATTCTAGAACTTGTGGCGGGAGGTATGTCTAAAAGTGTATGTCGGTGCTGGCCATCAATGAGAGAGACCTGTACATTTTTCAAATCGGTGGTGAAAAAATATGAGTATGTTGCTGGAGATGTGGGCCGCCGTGCCACCAAAGTACTTACCTGGGGAAGGTAAACACCCATTATTCCGCAACTTTTTTTCCGCATACTTTCATTACGAAAGTACCATAACTCTGCAATGCCATTATAACGCATGGCATTACATTTTATATGCTTTACCACGCATATATATACAACGAAATTCGTTGTAAATGCATGAATGGTAAAAGCAAATATTTTTTAAATGTTTGGATAAGGTAAGTATGGGTATAGGGGTATATGTTTTGGGGTACTGAGGTATAGGTTTTGGGGTGTTTGGGTATTTTAAGGGTTCAGATATAGTATTGGGTTATGGGGTACAGGGGTAGTTTTAGGGTTTAGGGATAGGTATGGGTTTTGGGGTACAGGGGTATTTTTAGGGTTCAGGGCTAGGTTTGGGTTTTGGGGTATAGGGGTATTTTAGGGTTCAGGGGTAGATTTGGGTTTTGGGGTACAGGGGTATTTTTAGGGTTCAGGGCTAGGTTTGGGTTTTGGGGTACAGGGGTATTTTTAGGGTTCAGGGGTAGGTTTTGGTTTTGAGATACAGGGGTATTTATAGGGTTCAGGGCTAGGTTTGGGTTTTGGGGTACAGGGGTATTTTTAGGGTTTAGGGATAGGTTTAGGTTTTGGGGTACAGGGTATATTTATAGGGTTAAGATGGGTTCGTGTTTAAGGGTGTTGGGGTATTTTAAGAGGTAAGGGTGGGTTATGATTATGGGGTGCAGGGGTATTTAAAGGGAGCAGGGTGGACACCCGGAGCTGGAATGTACAGAACCTGGGAAGGAAACACAATGAAATATTGGGCACAACGCTCGCTTTTTTTTCCGTAATCCCGCGCCCGGCACATGCCCACGCCCCCAACACATGCCCACAGCACACGATATGAGACATGGCATGAAGGGCGGAACGTACCACATGCCCCCAGCGTTTGTCACGCCCCCCAGCACACGCCCACAGCACAACGCAGACACGCCCACAAGGGACTACTTTGCTGGCACGGTTCTTTTACCTTTTAAATGTATATGGTGGGCGTCTGCATAGCCTATGTCCTTCTGCTGCAACTGCCCTTTCCAACGCTGTATTGGGTGTTGTGATTGGTGCTGTGGTTCCTGAGATTACCCGCCTCAAAGGTTTGGGCTCTCTCTTTATTATATTAGTACTAGCAGCCCGTCCCGACGTTGTCCGGGTATGAATTGCTGCCGGCCAGTAGTATATTGTTTTGTAGGATTTCGTTTTGATAGCATTTATTATCTGTGATAGGCCTGTGAATCGCTCCGATTCACAGTGCACTGCTGATGCACTTAAGAGTGCGCGTTCAGTAGTGTGTGAACTCGAGTTTCCCTACTTTATTTTTCCTTGCAATATTATTTAGCACGAACTCGACAACATGGCATGAGCACAATTTACATTACAGAAGAACACATTCATTTGGGGTAGGCACGGGGAGACAAAGTGATTTGCCTGGAATCACAGGATGTTGAGCTGATGCAGAAATTTGAATCTTAGCTCCCCAGTTCTAAAGTTCGCAATTCTAGAACTTGTGGCGTGAGGTGTGTCTAAAAGTGTATGTCGGTGCTGGCCATCAAGGAGAGAGACCTGTGCATTTTTCAAATGGGTGGTGAAAAAATATGAGTATGTTGCTGGAGATGTGGGCCGCCGTGCCACCAATGTACTTACCAGGGGAGGGTAAACACCCATTATTCCGCAACTTTCTTTCCGCATACCATCACTCTGCATACTTTCATTTCGAAAGTACCATGACTCCGCAATGCCATTATAACGCATTGCATTACATTTTATATGCTTTTACCACGCATACATTTACAACGAAATTCGTTGTAAATGCATGAATGGTGAAAGCATGTTTTTTAAAAATGTTTGGATAAGGTAAGTATGGGTATTGGGGTATATGTTTTGGGGTACTGAGGTATATGTTGTGTGGGGTTTGGGTATTTTAAGAATTCAGATATAGTTTTGGGTTATGGGGTACAGGGGTAGTTTTAGGGTTTAGGGATAGGTATGGGTTTTGGGGTACAGGGGTATTTTTAGGGTTCAGGGCTAGGTGTGGGTTTTGGGGTATATGGGTATTTTTAGGGTTCAGGGGTAGGTTTGGGTTTTGGGGTACAGGGGTATTTTAAGGGTTCATGGCTAGGTTTGGGTTTTGGGGTACAGGGGTATTTTTAGGGTTCAGGGCTAGGTTTGGGTTTTGGGGTACAGGGTTATTTTAAGGGTTCAGGGGTAGGTTTGGGTTTTGGGGTACATGGTTATTTTTAGGGTTCAGGGCTAGGTTTGGGTTTTGGGGTACAGGGGTATTTTTAGGGTTCAGGGCTAGGTTTGGGTTTTGGGGTACAGGGTTATTTTAAGGGTTCAGGGGTAGGTTTGGGTTTTGGGGTACATGGTTATTTTTAGGGTTCAGGGCTAGGTTTGGGTTTTGGGGTACAGGGGTATATTTAGGGTTCAGGGGTAGTTTTGGGGTACAGGGGTATTTTAAGGGTTATGGGGTAGGTTTGGGTTTTGGGGTACAGGGGTATTTTAGGGCTCAGGGGTAGGTTTGGGTTTTGAGATACAGGGGTATTTATAGGGTTCAGGGCTAGGTTTGATTTTTGGGGTACAGGGGTGTTTTTAGGGTTTAGGGGTAGGTTTGGGTTTTGGGGTACAGGGTATATTTATAGGGTTAAGATGGGTTAGTGTTTACGGGTGTTGGGGTATTTTAAGGAGTAAGGGTGGGTTATGATTATGGAGTGCAGGGGTATTTAAAGGGAGCAGGATGGGATTAGCACACAATATGAGACATGGCATGAAGGGCGGAACGTACCACACGCCCCCAGCACAACGCAGACACGCCCACAAGGGACTACTTTGCTGGTACGGTTCTTTTACCTTTTAAATGTATATGGTGGGCGGCCTATGTCCTTCTGCTGCAACTGCCCTTTCCAACGCTGTATTGGGTGTTGTGATTGGTGCTGTGGTTCCTGAGATTACCCGCCTCAAAGGTTTGGGCTCTCTCTTTATTATATTTGTATGGATTTATGGAGTCACTGGAGGCCACGCAACGTGGCCTACTGTGTCTTAATAAATCTCACTTAAGGTTTGCGTTGCAAATGTTCCACATTGTGTAGTGCAAATGCGATGCAAACTGGGTCATTAATATGCTCCTTTGTAGTTACTAAAGGACGCAAAGCTACGCAAGGTGGCTTTGCGTGGCTTAGTAAATAAAAAAAAAAAGGATTTTTGCGCCGGGGATGCGCCATCAATGTGACGCAACTCTGACGCAAAACCTCCGTAAATGTGCCACTGCATACCTGTAACCTGGCCTCAGGGTGTTTGTAAACCTCCATCACACTGGGAGCATTCTCTTTATTTGTGAAAGTGATCCTGTGGGGTTATCTTTGAATCTACTTCACAGAAATAAAAGAGAACTTCCCCCTATTAACCATTCTATCACCTAATGAACTGCAAATGTGCAGGCTCTGGTCCTTTGAAGGTGGATAAAAAAACAGCAACATAAAACAAACGTACATCAAGTTTTTGTGCAAAATAATAAACCCAGAACATTTCTACCAAGTTCCGCATGTCTGTATATAAACAGTGTCCCTTTCATCCACTTCTGAGCTCAATTAAACACTGACATATGGAAAACCTACATATAATTTATTGAAAGTAAAATAACGAAAACAATTATTTTCCCATTTCTGCGTTCTGCATTTGTAAAACAGGCCCGTCCAATTGAAATTGAGGAATATTTAAAGAATATGACATTAAATATTGTGAGTCACTTCTGATGACATAACTGAATTGCATATGCTGATTAGTCCTCTCACTATTTTTGGTAGGACTTGTGGCCTGGCTATTGGAGGTGCCGGCACTTGGCGGCAATGTTGGTGAAAGTGCGTCGTGCCAATGGTGCCAATAGCTATCGTCCTTACAGGGAAAAAGTTTGAGCCTGGCACTGATATTCTTTAACAAATTAAGCTCTGCCTGTATTCGCTGCCAACAGAGTATGACGTTTGGCTACCCTGCTGCTCGGAGTGCCAACATTTGGTTAATTAATTGGCCTAGCAAATTAAACCATACTCAAAGACACCACAGCCTCCGTCTGACAGGTGATGATGGCGCATAATTGCTTTACGTTCGGGATCACTTTTCACACCCTAATGCCTGGCTTATGATCACTTTCCCAGATGCAAGCACTTTCTTTCAATGTGTCTGCAAATGACTTCCAGGCAGCAGCGACATTTGGAGAGAATCGAGCCAGCTGCCTTCGAGGGCCCCACGAAACCACAGCTCTCCTCGAGCCATTAATAACTTCGAAATTCCTCATCCTTCCCCGCAGATGTGTCTGTAATGAACGCTCTTCTAACGCCTTCTACACAAACACAGACCATGGATTTAGAGGGGGTGGGGGGGGCGGAGGATGAAGGGTAGGAGTACAACACCGCGATATAAATAAAACCTGCACTGACGTTTGCATACTAGAAATACCTGCAAAGTGACACATCGGGAAAAATTGATTGGCCTGTTTTTTTTTTTATTCATTTGTTTCGTGTAAGTCATTTCCAACACAAAAGTGTAACTGACTCTGTGCCGTGGGGGAAAAGGCAGCCATGGGCTTTAGCAGCCCGCCCCGGCGTTGGCCGGGGGCAGAAGGGGGCTGCATTTTGAGCATTTTAGTCCCGGCCGGGCCCCCGCCCGCCCCGACATCAATGGGATGGACAAAGTAAGGTACAACAGGCATATTGAAGGGGCCGTGCCGTGGAAATAGTGAAAGCAATAGCAGCAATGCCGTTCTGTCACTACTAAAGTCTCCCGAGTGACCCCTCCTGGTGCTCCCTCCGGGAACCTCCCGCCTCCCGCCTCCCGCCTCTCGCCTCCCGCCTCTCGCCTCCCGCCTCTCGCCTCTCGCCTCTCGCCTTACCTGAGCCGCCGCGCCACTCCTCGCCGCACGTCGCCGCTCGTCACCACTCCTCCCGCCTGTCGTCATCACGCAGGTATAGGTCATGGTCAGCGCTACGTCGCGGCCGGCGCTTGTTTTAGGGGACTACTTTGTTTTTAAACTTTAATTTTTTAATTTACGTTTATTTTTTATTTTATGCAGCCTATGTCCATCTACACACCCTGAGGATTACAACAATGTATTGGGTGTGTGGATTGGCGCTGTGGTTCCCGAGTTTACCTTGCCAAAAGGTGTCTGTTCTCTCTTTATAATAGTAGTATAGATAGATTAACTCTGTTGGAAGATCTGTGGTTTGATGATGTGGCTGCTTGTTGCCATTGCCGAGCCTGGCTGGATCATTTGTGGTAAACGTCGAATACTATTTAGAAATAAACTCAATTATGGAAGCCCGAGTCCTTATTACCAGGACAAGATTCAGGGATGTAATAAATTATAAGATTGCCTATTCTACATGGTTCCCCAGTGTGGTGGCACCACTACAGACAACAGGTAATAATGCCAACTTAGAAACGCTGTTGTTTACTTACAAAGAAAATATCTTCGAAGAATAAGCAGAGAGGATTCTTCCTGTCTACGCAGGTTTAACAGAACTGAAAAGACACAAAGCGGTAAGATGAGGAGCTCTTCTTTATTCGTCCTGGTGCATAGGTCTCCTGGCAGCAACTGCCGACATGTCAAAGGTATACATTCTATGCCAGAACATGGAATCCAAAGAGATTTCCCGTGCGGGCTGGCACGCGGGACATTAACTAAAGATAACATCTTTACACATCCCCCTTCCTACATTGCAAACAAAGAGATTCAACATTCCCTAAAGAAAATACAAAATTCCCTAAAACATTCCCTTCCCCTCACCAATAATTAAAATAATAACAAAAACAAACCAAAAACAAAACCCCAAAGCGGAATGTACAAATTAGATGACAATTCACGATACAATAAAATCACGATACTTAGTAGGCACAGATTTAATTCTTGACGACCTCCGCTGAAAGTCAGAGCTGCAACCAGTGGAAGCTGTAGAAGTAATTGAATTCCTGATACTAGAGGAATCAAAGGAATCCAAACCAAATTTGTTCCTCACAAACTCAACCTTAGATTTGGGTACAATTGAAATACAAGACTTATTCCAAATGTTACCATTGTCAAGCACTACAACCTGATCTTTCACCTCCTTGACCTGTACAGGAGGGGAGAATTTAGCTTGCCCTTTGCGTATAAGCACAGGTTTTTTAATTCTAACCCAATCACCCTGACATACTGGAGATGTTCTAATGCTTTTCTGTGCATATTTTGCCTGAGCAGCACTCCTAATATCGGCTACCCTCCCAATCTTGGTAACATCAATGTCTTTTCCCAACATCCAATCTTTATTGAGCTTGGAACCAGCTACTCTTCCTCTGAGCAAGGTGAAAGGTGAAATACCCGTGCTGTCATGAGGAGTGACCCTCATAGCCCACAACAAAATCACATGTCTCCAATGAAGGCCATTTATAGCAGCCAGTTGTAATTGATCTTTAATAACACGATTCAGGCGTTCAACCAAACCATTGCTACATGGATGATATAAGGAAGTGAGCACATGTTTAATCCCATGCCTTTTAAAATAACTCTCCATCTCACCAGAAACTAATTGAGTACCATGGTCAGATACCAACTCTTCTGGGAAACCCTCCCGCAGGAAAACTTCAGTAAAAAAATTGATAATAGTAGAAGAATCGATACCTTCCACAAACTTAACTTCAGGCCATTTCGACATGTAGTCAATCAAGACTAATGCATATTTGGGGTATTGCACAAATAATTAAACGGGCCAGCCACATCAAATGCTAACTTGTTACAAGGTATTTCCTTTACAGAAATGGGATTAATAGCAGAGGGATAAGTAACTTGAGTTTTGTCGCTAAGAACACATGCCCCACAATCCCGAACACAGTGCTCGATGGCCCGATCAACACCAGGCCACCAAAAATCTTCACGTACTCTGCGTTTCATGGCTCAAATACCTAAATGCCCCACATGAGCCAAGTCAAGAACAGATTTTCAAAGTGAAGTTGGCACAACTAGAAGACTACCTCTGCGTAAAATTCCATCAACCAAGGACAGTTCATCACAAATTCTTCTAAACGGAACTAACTCAGGAGATAACAATTTGTCATTCGGCCATCCCCGAGTCAAAAAATCTATTACTTTACACAAATTCAAATCCTCAGAAATAGCACTCTTCCAATCAGTTTCTGATAAGACAGCACCAGTGTCAGATACAGAACTGACAGCACACACCATCTCAAATTGATCAGGTTCCTCCTCGTGATCGGTGTGAGCAAGAGGTAACCTTGATAAACAGTCAGCTAGATTGTTTTTTATACCAGGTACATATTCAAAGTGGTATTTAAATTTAGCAAGTCTGTACTGCCATTTGGCAATGCGGGGTGTAGCCCTACCACCACCCTTGGTTGTGAAAAGGTCCACTAACGGCTTATGGTCAGTTTTAAGAGTTACATGATTGCCCCACAAAAAGTTGTACACCCCACCATAAAGCCAATGCCTCTTTTTCGATTGTGGAATAAGTACCCTTAGCACCTCTCAGGGTTCTGGGGGCAAAAGCAATTACTTCTTCTCTATTGTCAGCTCTCTTTTGCATAAGGACAGCTCCCAGCCCAACATTACTGGCATCTGTAACCACAATGCACTGATCATTCAAATCACCAATTTGAGAGGGCGTGCCTGCACAATCACAGTTTTCAACAGGTTAAAATCATTTGTGCACTGTTCAGACCAGTCATACCTAGCATTTTTCTTTAAGAGATTGCGTAAACAAACGGTCTTGTCAGCAAAATTTGGGACAAATTTCGCATACTATTCAACTAGTCCTAGAAACGAACGTAGTTGATCTTTATTTTGCGGTTCAGGTGCATTTCAGATAGCATCTAAAAGTTTCATTTTAGGTTCTACACCTTTGGATGAAATATGGTGACCTAGATAATCCACACCATCTCTGAAAAACATGCATTTGTCCTTCCTTAAAGTCAACCCATACAACTTTACAATATCTAAAACTTTCCTCGCTCTATCGTTGTGTTCTTGCATGGTCTTACCATGTATGAGAATATCATCCTGAAAGAAGACGACCCCTGCAGAGTCCTTGAAGAGATTACCCATAAGGCGTTGGAACACTGCAGAAGCCGACGCCAAACCGAATGGTATCCTGAGATAACGGAACGCCCCTTCGGGAGTCACAAATGAAGTGATATGTCTGGAATCCTTGCTTAATTCAATCTGATGTTATGCAGAGCACATGTCCAGAGTGGTAAAATATTTGGCACCTTCCAGGGTAGACAACATCTCATTAATGTTAAGAAGTGGTTGGCGATCTATCCAAATACATGAATTTAAATAGCGTAAATCAACACACATCCTAAGAGATTTATCAGCCTTCCGTGCCAAAACAATGGGGCTTAGCCACTTTGACCCTTCAATTGGTTCGTTGACACCCAAGGAACACAACCTTTCTAATTCACTTTTCAACACACAACGCATACTCAAAGGTACTTTGCGAACTTTGTGTGTAATAGGTTTTGCTCCTTCTTTTAAAACTATGCGATGTTGGAAACCCTTAAGCTTACCAAGATTATCGCTAAACACCTCCGGATAAGCACGAACCCACTCATTTTCACTCAATGTGGTCACAACATGCACTGACTCAGGTTGTGCAAGTGAAGCGTAATATTGTTTGGCTTCATTCCTAGACAAAACCATGTCGGGATGTTTGGGGTCAAGGATGATATTTCGCTCACCTTGTTCATGCCATCCCAACAAATTAGCACCATCTTTGACAACGTAAATTACACATGACGTGCACTCGCCCTTAAATTCTAGCTTGTATTTAAACTTTCCCAAGACTTCAACCCTTTTCCCACCATATGCAAACATCTTAATTGATGACGCCAAAAAGATCTCACCCAAACCTTCAAAATCCCTAACATTGATCAAGGTGAATGGGGAACCAGAATCCGCAAGGAATTGGACCGATTTGTCGTTCAAGTTTATAACACAAGCAGGGGATTTCCTCCTCTGAGATTCATTAAGAGATGCAATCTCTACAATAGCTTCCGCTTCCAGGGGGGAAGCCGAAAACATTAATAATTCATAGCAATTATCATCATCATCACCATCGGTATTCTCACACTCTATATTCTTCACACTTTGTGACGGTGCCCTTTGGGAAAAAGCAATTTTACACATGGTGCAAGATGACCCTTCCTTCCACATTTAAAACAAGATTGATTAATAGCAAAGCAAAACTTGAAATTTCCCAGATGCGACCTGCTACCACAGCGATGACATGACAAGGCTTGAGCATCATTCCTGGGTTTGTTAACAAACGCTCCCGGTAAGGTAGTGTTGGTAGTTCTGGAAGATACCGGAACAGTAGCTTTATTAGTTTTTGGAGGAACCTTTGACGTTACTAAATTAACCTCAGATGACGCAGGTGTAAGAGTGGTAGGTGTACTTAGTTCCTTCATGCAAAACTGGGAATGTTCAACAGATTTGGCAAGAGTCAACGCAGTCTCCAAATCAGGGTCATCTGAGCACAAAAGTTTCTCACGCACTTTCTTGTCACAAGTGCGTTCAATTAATTGGTCTCAAATAATTTCATCCCTAAACTCCCTATAGTTGCAATTCACAGCCAAGATCCTTAAGGCAGCAACAACATCGTCGATCGACTCTCCAGGCATCTGTGCACGTTGCAAAAATTTGTGACGTTCCAGAACAATATTGCGCTTTGGATTGAACCTTTTATCCAACGTTTTTATGAGAGAAGCATATTCGTCAATCACCAATGAGTCACCCTCTTCACGAGAACCATTGGATACTCTCGCTTCCTCTAGGGGTAGAGTCTCTAGAATAGATCTGCCTTCAGCTCCTAAATTATAAACAAGCAACGCTCTCTTTGTTTTAAGAGGTGAAGGTATCACCATCAATAGCATCAATGTAGGCTTCAAAAGTTGCTTTCCACTGTTTCCAAATCATAGGAGGCGGACCAGGAGACTGTAAAAAGGGAGGTGGAGTGGCCACTTTCTCCATTTGCGTGGGTGAGTTGCTGCCCCAGCCAACAAAGTGAAGATTAAACAAAAATGCAAGGTTTAAATCACGAGTCTGCTGTAATACAAGAAAATATAGGTTTCCGTTCTGAAAATCGTCACAAAGACCACATAATGCGTGTAAAATTAGAACAACAACACACACATGATGAATGCGGCAGAACACAATGAAGTAATGCGCTTCAGAAGGAGTTTAGAATGGCACCATGGTAACCGTCAGAATGAGAGTTGAAACACAAGCTGGAACGCACACTGACGTGACGTTGACACACGCTGATGCAGCGTAGAGCTGGGAAGCGGTGTGAGCTGGCGCGTGCAAGATCGCACGGAAAGACGTGCAGAAACTACCAAACATCAAAAATCGAACAAAATGAAATAATCCTCAGAGAGGCACTCACGGGGAGCAGATACAGAAAAGCAAACACGAAGACAGGAGGACTCGCGTGTAAAGCAGGCAGTCAGGAAACGCGATCAACCAATATCGCAGTTGCCTCATCGAGAAAGAAGCTTCCAGACGTCCAGCAACACTTGGGACAACCAGCAGCACCAGGCGGGTTCTCGTCGCCAATGAAAAGAAGACACAAAGCGGTAAGATGAGGAGCTCTTCTTTATTCGTCCTGGTGCATAGGTCTCCCGGCAGCAACTGCCGACATGTCAAAGGTATACATTCTACCCCAGAACATGGAATCCAAAGAGATGTCCCGTGCGGGCTGGCATGCGGGACATTTATATTAAAAATCATAGAAGAAGCATGTTAAAAACTTACAGAAGGTAGTTTAAAAAACACACACACAGTTATTACATCTTTACATACCACTTGAATCTTACAGTCTCCTCTTCAGTTAATTCTTTGACTTTTATGACAAGAGTTCTATACATTATTCAGCCTCATGGTGGGTTTCCCATATTATACTTTTCCTTTTTTTCAATATGGACTTCAGGAATCCGGGCGTAACACCCACACAATAAACATTTTCCAGCACTTGTAAATATAAAAAGGCGGGACCGCATTGCCTCCAGCCCCCTCTCTTCAACAATGGCAAAATCCATCTACATCTTTCTAGTCTATAAAATTTACAAAATAAAATCACATGTATTGTCGACTGGAAAGACATCTCATCGCGAGGACACCGACAAAGGTCTCTGGTCCAATCGTTTAATGTAGGGAAGCTGACTAATCGATGGAAACTATCAAATCTGAGTCTTGTAAGAACATACCTGTCATATCCTCCTATACACCAGTCCAGATATGGTTGAATAGTGGGGGATACAAGAATTAACAGGGTTGGGATAACAGTACTTTTCTTCATTTCTGAAACCGTGAGACTGACAAAAAACTTTAAAATCCTTCCTAGAAATCGTACTCAATGTTTAGGGGTTACTATAGAAATCAGGTTTACCCAAGTCTATTAAAAATCTTCCGATATAATTCAGCCAAGTGGAATAGACTCATGGCGTCGCCAATAATATCTCTGTTTAACTCTGTACTATTAGACGTCCAAACTCTATGCCATAGTAACAGAGGCTGTTATCCAATTTAACACCATCCACACAGGATTGAGCAGGAGTGAAGACTGGACAACTCTCCTATAACATCAAACTCTGAAAGACAATGTCCTCATCAAATTTGAGCACCTCTGAACAATGCAATGAGGGCTATGGACCCAGACAAACTTCTGACACCTGAAATGTTTTTTAAAATAATTTATGTCACGTTTGATACACTGCTCACTTCCCCAACAAGGAGGAGTCACACTTCCCCTGAGTTTAATTCATTTTAAACTATTGACCTGTCTCCCTCTCACCAACTCTTGCGCCGAAATTTTTTTCAAAATTTTATTCATCACACTTGCGCCTTATTTGCACAGCTACCATAGCTCCACTGTTAATACGATACACGGCCAAGTCACTCGCGCACCGTTCCAAGATGGCGGCCGTAAGAAATTGAAGCAATACTGGCTCCCCCTAGGCTCAGGTCACGTGACCGCCGTATGCCCAATAAGACGCTAGCATCTTATCTTGTTGGCCGCGATCCGGCAAGGCACAGCTCGCAACTCGCGTCCTGACATCCCTCCAATATTCGGTAAGTTTCGCTGCCAATGACTCCTTAGTAAACAGACCAGCACGCTGTTCTAACCAAATGTTCATCTTTCCTTAGCAGATCAGTTAATTAACTGACCGCGCTCCCATAGACGGCGTCAACGCTCACGCTGCCCCCATTGGTACCCCGCTAACTCAGACGCCGAGAATATCTGGTGAAACCTAGAATATAATGGTAAAATTACGCGCCCTATCAATCGTGACAACTTCAATTCACTCCTCACATGGTTTTAACTCTTCTCTCCTCCCCAACAGTAGCGCACTATCGGCACATCAAATCGGGCAAATGGACGCATAAACGGAGCCTTAACTACGGCCATCGGCGTATTCAGACGCCTTCTGGATACCGAGAATATAACGGTAAAACTGCGCGCCCCGGCACTTGTGATATTTAATTAACAATTAAATCACTCCCAACATGGCCTCAACTATTTTCTCCTCCCCAACAGTGGCGCTTTACCTGCACATCAATCGGTGCTAATGGACGCCTGCACGGAGCCTTAACTCCGGCCATCCTTTCTACCCACGCTTTACCTGCCGCGAGGATTCCTCATATCATCACGGTAAATTCTGGCGCCTCGCCAATTACACCCTACCTCGCCTTAAGCATTCTAAACATTGTCCTAAATATCGTTCTTCTTCCCCTCAGCGTCCGATTGATTGGACGTCCAGACCAGGCAACTATAACCTCCACAGAGGCATTATATGGTCTTGCCCGGTCAATAGTTGCTGAAAACTTATCAGAAATCCTCCAATTTTAAGCCTTGGTAGGTTTCCTCCCGCTTAATTTACCTCCACCAGAAACATGTAATACTACCGGATTAATTCAATACCGGAATTGTCTCTGTGCGCGCCACAAGGATGCTATCACCCCTCTAGTAGTAATGCTGCTCACCACGTGAGACCCCTCCGGCCTTGACTCGCAGACCCGGCTCACTTCTCACATCACAGCGCAACGTTAAATTGTCACCTTGTCCCACCATAGTTTACACTCTAAACTGGCCTCCTTACCACCAGAAGAAAGCAGATAGCTGTCTAGCACTGCAGCCAATTCACCATTCACTTATTAAGATATGTTTGCACTGAATGCCCACGTCACCAGGCAACAACTTCTCACTGCGGATCCGAATATTGTAAGTATAATGGCTAAAGCTGATGTCCATCATTAATCTTCCTAACAATGACTATATCTGTCTATCTTTTGCCTTCTTCCCTGTTTTCTCCCAACAGGCGTTTAATTTCCATTTCAGGCAAAAAAAATTCCCTAAGTCCTGAAGATGATCCCTATAAATTGAGCACGGGATCGAAACGTCGACTCTTTTGAGTAGACATACGTTTCACCTTATTATATTGCTGTATGTATGGTTTACTCCAGGACACACTGTTAATTCTGATTCATAGCAGTGGCCCGATAGCTCACCTTGTTTGCCTGATATTCCTTCACTCTATTACTCTCTCACTTTCCCTTCTTTTGTACGGTACAGGACTGTGCCCTACTGTAACTATAATGCTGTGTTGCTAATATGTACCTTTACCCTGAATGATTTGTTTGATTATTAAATTCCCTGTCCGGCTGGACTAGGGACTGAAGTATATAGTAGCCTATTGTGGTCTATATAACATTTTTCTGTATTCATTCCTTTATGCTGAGGATCTTTTGTTTACTTTAAAATAGTAACAGAGGATGCATCTTGATCAAATCAGAGATATAAGGAATCCCGAGCTCATTGTGGCAATTATAAATGGAAGAGCTATGCGGTACTGCTAATATAAACCTTAAAAAAGTATTTTCCTCTTTTTGTATTATGGCTACATCCTGGTATCCCCAGACTCCTGCCCCGTACATAGCTATACTCAAGCATTGAGCTTGGTAAATTTTAAGAAGTATCCCCGGGGGCCTTTTACCCAATTTATTAGAAATATTCATCAATGCCCCGATTTACCTTTTGACGAGAAGAGTTCTGCTCTTAACGGCCGGGTTCCATGAACCAGAATGATCAGGTAGGACACCCAAATAGGAGAATGTGTTAGTTGCATCTATCCTATCATTCCCTAGGGGCAGACTTTTACATTTATAATAGGAGTCATCTAGAACTGACCCAGCAGACTTACCAATAGTTTGTCAATTTGAAGGTGGCAACCATTAGAGAATTTTTCTTGCATCATTATTATCTGTACTCCTACCACTAGGTGAAAGATATATGATTTAAAGAAGGTCCTGCAGAAGGTGGTTAACATCAGACATATTCCACCGAAACGCACGTCGACCTTACTGTATGCACCCAACCCACAACAAGGTCATGGAGATTCACACTATCTATATCCCCTTCTGAATGTAAATGTGTAAATGTGCTGGACTTGTAAAGCGCACAGCTGCCCGTAAGCGTCCCGGCGCTTGCTTAGGGAACCCGTCCTGGTATTCCCCTGTGAGAAACCACGGCAGGGTGTCCACAAGGTGAGAGCCAGGCATCCCGCCGCGAGGGGCCGTAGTGGAGATTAAGCAAGCTATTGCCCAGAGTCGCAGAGTGTGACCCCGTGAGTGGAGTAGGCACCAGAGCGAGAATTGTCGAGTCCGTGGAATTTTGAGCCCGAGACCCGCCGAGGCAGGGAATCGAACCTTGGTCCACGGTCGATCTCAGCTTCCGGGTCTGCCGCCTCAGGATGTGTATGTGCTTTTGGGGTTGTTTGATAGTTTGATTGGTGTAATTGAGTGCAGGTGTGATGGAGTGTGAATGTGATTCGGTTTACGTGATTAGTGTATGATATTATTATAGGGGTCCAGTGAAGAGCACTAGATTGAATATATACTACTATTATAAAGAGAGAACTGGAAACCTTTGAGGCGGGTAAACTCAAGAACTGCAGCACCAATCACAACACCCAATACACCATTGGAAAGGGTAGTTTAAGCAGATGGACATAGGCTATACATCTGGCCACCATATACATTACAAAGGTCAAAGAACATAGGGTGTAAAGTAGTCCCTTGTGGGTGTTGTCGTGGGTGTGTTAAATTCCAGTGGGCGTGTCGTGGGCCTGATCGTGGGCCACGGGGGCGTGGAGTGTGGCGTCTCATCAACCTCAAAGTTAGCCACCTTTACTCCAGTGGGCGTGTCATGGGCGTGGTTGTGAGGTGTGGCGTCGCTTGACCGCAGCGAGGTGTTCGTTATGGATGTCGGCGTATCGTGGCTGTCAATCATATATGGCCGTGTAAATGGGCGCGTACTACAAACAAAATATGGCCGTATGCTATAGTAAATGCCCGCAGCGACGCGTTATGGTGTAGTAAATGGTCACGTCAATGTGGGCGTATCGTGGGCGTGGTTGTGGGGCGTGGCCTCGCTTGACCGCAGCGAGGCGTTGTGGATGTTGGCCGTGTAAATGGGCCCGTACTACAAACAAAAGCGCCGCAGCTTCATGTGCAGCTTTCAAATATGGCCGTATTCTATAGTAAATGCCCGCAGCGACGCGTTATGGTGTAGTAAATGGCCACGTCAATGTGGCTGTATCGTGGCCGTGCAAATCCACAATATTAATTTGCGTACAAAGGGGCGCGGCTACCGACAGCAAGCACGTGCCAACATACCTTTGTCATGATTGGACGCGTCAACGTTGTCAGAGGGAAGGAAGTAAACAAAAAAAAAACAGGCGGCTTCCGGGGACATTGACGAGCCGCATTGACGTTACACTTTAACTTGCTTCGGGCACTTACGGAAATACTCTAAACGGCTTTGTCACACGGCTACACAAAGCCAGGCAGACTAGGGAGAAAAAAAAAAAGGAGACATCGCTAACACTCAAACAAGCACTCGCAAACACACATTTAGGTAGGACAAATAATACAGAATCTTCACGCACGCACATTTGCACCGGTAAAACATTCCAAATCTGCACGCAAAGACAACGAAGGAAGTAAAGATAACACACATTCACGCCACACTAGTATGTGAAAGCATCAAGCGCACACAAGAAAAGGACTAAAAAACGCGCAGGCACTCAACCCACTAAATAAACTATCACGCACACCCAAACAAACAACTACATAGACGGACAAAAAGCTCAACGAAGAACATAAATGGAACGACAACGCACAGGCACTGGAAACACCCCTATCAAACGCAAATTCATTCAAAATAATCATTAACACTCACCAGGACACAAAACAAAAAAGTTCAATATAGAAATAAAACGCAGACACTCAAACCACCACTCAAAAAAAAGTATGTTGATGACAGCAAATTACTTACAATCAAAACCAACACACAACCAAGGAAATTAAAATAATAACAATGCGCTGCAACTGAAAACAGCACTCAAAAACGCACACTCACGCCAAGACATCATTAAAAGTAGCACTCTCTAGGTCCGGCAATGTACTAAATCAATTTATTCTACGGCCACATTCCAATGAAACCAAAAATGTTGTATACCGTGAAATCTTAAAATAAATTATCCTTTAACGTTACAAACATTACACACATACATTTTCTACCCCGGACAACGTCGGGACGGGCTGCTAGTGTGTATATAAAGATATGAAATTGTTGGTCTATGTAGAAAATGTATAAAAAAGTAAAACTTGTGACAAAAAGATTTTTATGAATATGTATGTCTTTTTAGATTACATTTTTCCCTGTTTTGATACTATCAATGTAAATGAATACAAATACCAACTAAAATGAATAAATACAATTTTTGGATAAGATGATGATGTATCCATGATGTTTCACAAAATGTAGTTATAACCCATTAAGATTCATACTACAAGGTAAAGAAATAGAGGTCTAGAGGGAGGTATATTATTTATTGTGTTCGACGATGTATATACAATACCGTAGCATTATTACATTGCTAAAACCTTTGTTTAGGAAGGGCCTTAAAATATGCTTGCTCAGTTTGATGGATGGATAGATAACTTCAAATCCATACATACACACATCCACAGAGGTACACACTCATACAGACACACACATTGATTTGCAGACTCACACACAAACCTTGTACAAACTCACAGATGGATTTCTTCAGTCCATGCATGCACAGACCCATAGAGACACACATCCATACATATATACTCACACACAAATGCATATAAAATCTCACAGATGTATAACTCCAGACCTATGCATACACGTCACAAACTCACAGATGCACACATGTATTTGCACACTCACAAATGCCACCAGACCTTGTGATATACAAGCCCACATGCAGGCATTCAGATATGTAGGTACAAACTCACAGCCAATAAATCCAGACTAAAGCATACACAACCCTCAAACACACATGCATAAAGATAAGGACATGTATTTGTATACTCTGTGGCTCAAAATTTATATATGAATATGGAGACACACCACAAGCAGTAGTCCATGCCGAAAAAACCGACAGACATAGGGACGCGCAGACATGCATGTACTCCCAAAGACTATCCATACATGAAGACATACTTAGAAAACGTACACCTAAGCGTGAACATGCACACACACACATATGCACACACACTCGCTGGTACGTACTCACAGCCAGATAATGCCACCCCTCTACACACATACTCTAACACGCACCATGTGAGTATGCAAGTACTACCTTAAGGTCAGAAGAGTAATACTTGATTTTATGTTTTTTAGGGCGCGCCCTTGTCCGATTTCAGCCCCAATATCCAGGTGCAGTAATTCCAGTCAGTATATGTATATGGTGAGGAACATGACCAGTCTGTAGAGTGACTCATCAGCCTCTGTGTGTCTTGAACTAAAAAGGCCACACAAAGACATGGGCACAGACATATACAGACCCGCAGCACTCACTGCAGCCACTCACCCTCATGGTTTTATATTGATCCTCTTCCTTGACTTTAGACTCCAGAAAATATCCCTCCTGTTTCTTCAGGACAAGCAGCCACTCTTGAAGTTTCCCCTGTAGGGATGAGAGAGCAAGAAATAAGTGTAGATCTGTCGAGTGTGGTCTTAATTACAAAAAAAGAGTCACTACAGTGCCTGCCACAAGTGCCCAGACTGTACGTACCTGTCATACATTAGTATTGTATGTACCAGCCACACATATCAGGATTGTGAGCACCAGCCCCAAGTATCACAGACAATGACACAGACAATGGTGTTCCATTGTGGGTCCAGTTATTGCCAAGAAGGACCTGGCACCAGAATCCCTGGTCCATGGAAACAAGCTTCATCACTGGCACCTACTGCTACTTGACACTGTGCACACTTTATGCCCAAAGCATGGAAATAGATAGACTTGACACTAAAGAAGAAGCGTTGTCCTAGAGACATTAGCAAACATTCCAGAACAACACACAACCAAGTGAAAATATCTAAGCAAACAAGTCTTATAAGTGCAATAACCATGTATGGAGCCCGGACACAGCCACACTACAAGTAGTTAACAACACCCTCCGCCTCAACAACAAGAATGACCCCTGACCCCCTGGACCTCTCTGCAGCCTTCGACACAGGCGACCAGCTGGCCCTGATCAACACACAAAAAACATGATGGATTTCGAAGACACTGTCTTGAAATGGTTCACATCCAACCTCACTGTCACCAGTTCTTACAAATAGGTTCCACAAGATTACAGAAATGCCCTGTCTACAGCAGAGTACTTCAGGGCTCCATCCTTTCTCTCATCATCTTTAACCTCTCCATGGGATCTCTCGGATCCATCCTTACAGACAGCAGCATCAAGATCCATCAATATAGAGATTATTCCCAACTCTACCCAAAATATCCTCACCCAATGACATCCTCATACTCTGCCCTGATCTCATTGGATGTCAACTAATGTATTAAAGATAAACCCCATGAAGATTGAATTCTTCCTGTTTTCCACCAGCTCAGAACAGCCACAGACTTAAACCTGGGTCTCCAACGTAAACCTATCGGTCTTAACGCCCACCCCCACCCTCGACACAGCCCTCTCATTCAAGCAGATCCTATTGGCCCCTCCCGAAAGATATTATTGGGATATGCATATGGTACAGGCGTTCCTGACCCAAGTAATGCTTCATTTCAATTGCAAACCCAGGATGTTCTCAACAAACCAATCACGAGTAGCCTTCGTGATCTCATACTTAGCAGGGGACGCTGCACAGTGGGCAGTCCCTATAGTCAGATGAGACGACCCCCTCCTCCATGATTGGCACACTTTCAAGGAGGAGTTCGAAAAGACATTTGACCGCAGGGCAGAAACTTTTTCTGCAGGTAAGGAGTTGCTTGAATTGAAGCAAGGTAGCAAGGATCTGTTGGTATACCTCAACTCCTTCCGACAATTGGTGGCATATTCTATCAAGGGCTTCGGGATGACCTGAAAGATGTTCTAACGCAAGTGGATCCTCAACTAAAAACCTGCCCCGGGTTGATAAAACTAACATTGCGCCAGGATCATCGCTTGAAGGAACGTAAAGGTGACCCCAGAAGAAGGGAACGAGTACCTCATCGCTTTGACCAGCCAAAGACCTCCGAGCATGGATTGACTCCTTCTGAACCCATGGAGATAGGGGCAATCTGGGCTTCTCTCACACCCAATGAACGGGAATACCGGCGGAAACAGGGACTATGTTTATACTGCGGGAAGAAAGGGCATTACCTCCGCGAGTGCCCTGTTAAGCCTAGAAACAGTCGTCCCAAGTTTGGACAAATGGGCGCAGTGGCAGCGGACAAGTCGTCCGAAACCGATTTGCTTGAGAAGTATGGAAGGGAAATCCTTGAGCATTAGTGAAATCCCTTCAGTGAAGAACAATTCCAGTGATAGTTCAGAACACTTCTTCATCAACATGGAGTTTGTTGTGGGTCAAGAAAAAAACATATCCAAGTCATGGTGGATTCATGGGCCACAGGCTGCTTCGTGGACTAAAAAGGAAGCCCTCAGACTGAGCTTGTGTGCTACACCCTGCATTGTCGTGTCAAGTCTTCTGACACCGACAACTCACACTGCAGTGTTACACGGAATGAGTATAATGCAAGATCCTAAAACACCCACACACACCCCTTCTGATCCTCTGCAGCCACCTCTGTGGCTCACAGTATACAGCCCATGATCCCAGCGCTCCGACAGACACACTGTGTGCTCTTTTGCAGCTCCTTTTAAAGCCCTCGTGGAGTGGATTCCCTTACAATCCCTAAACACCAACAAACATACCTTGTATTTTTCAGCAGCCTTCTCTAAGGACACTTAACACCCCTAAATATACATTGTATCCTCTTAAAGACTTAACAGGTTTATTCAATTGTGAATCGTGATCGTCCACAGACTGCCTTGTGCTCCTCTGCAGAATGTACATACTGTCTTCACTTGTGAATCTTGAACACCCACACATATACCTTGTGCTCCTCTGCAGCTTCTTCCTCTGTGGAACTTACACTGTCTTCACTTGTGAATCGTGAACACCCACATACACTCCTTGCACAGACCTCTCTTTGGGCCCCGCGGGTGCCTTATGATCCATACACATCCACAGACACACCCTGTTCTCTTCTGCAGCCTCCTCTATGGCATAAACAGGGAGGGAGATCAGATGACTCCATGCCATCGGGACACAACTTTTTCATTTCTAGGATTTTGATTGAACATATCAGTGCATTCTGGGATTTGTAGTTGTGATTCACTTTACTGGACCCTATTGCTTGAACACACCAGGTCAAAATATGTAAAAAGCAAAATCCAGAAATGTAAAAGTGTTGTCCCAGGGACATGGCGCCTTCTGGAACACACAGCGTGTGCTCTCCGGCTGCCCCTTGGAGGCTCAACAAATGACTCTGATCCTGAATGCCCACAGACGTACCTTGTGCTCCTCTGCAGCCTCCTCCACAGGACTTGCTGAGTGTGTTTTATGCTCCTTGGACTCCCGGCAGACCCAGCATATCATCCTCTGATCCTCTGCACAGAACAGCCTCAGCTTCTCATCATGTTTCTCGCACAGATTCTCCTCCGGGGGCTTCACGGGGGGCAGATGAAACTGTTTTAACATTTCCACCATGTTCTTCAGTTGTCTGCTGGGTCGGAGGTTTTTCCCAGAAGATATCTCCCTGCACTGTGGACAGGGGAAGTTTCCATCTCTTCCCTCCCAGCTCTGGGTGATGCAGGAGCGGCAGAAGTTGTGTCCACACTCTATGGACACCGGATCAGTAAAATATTCCAGACAGATGGAACACGTGGCCTCTTCCTGGAGGTTCCCGAGCTGAGCTGCTGCCGCCATGATGCAGAAATACAGGAAGTGAAGGTAAGTTTCAGTTTCTCTCTTTGTGAAGTGGGTGTGTCTGTGCGTCTGTCCCTCTCTGTGTGCAGTGGGTGTGTCTGTGCGTCTGTCCCGCTCTGTGTGCAGTGGGTGTGTCTGTCCCTCTCTTTGGGCTGGGTGTGTGTCTGTGCTTCTGTCCCTCTCTGGCTGCGCCGGGACTTCCGGGTTCATGTTACAGTCACAGAGCACAGAACTGCCCCCTCTGCTGCCTGTGCTCTGACTCGAGATTTCCCTCCTTTCTCAGCAAAAATACCAGTAATTTGGTTTTGTTCTCAGATTCTGTTAGTGCCAGGAGCGGTCTCCTAAATATGGATTTGTATAAAAATCCTCTGTGTTCTTTTTAACGTGGCTGTTCTGCGTCTGTTTGTTATAATATTTGTTTTAGAACCTTATTGACAGCTCGAAAATAATCGTCAAACCATTTCTTCCTGCATTTGCTGTTTTACTTAATGTTCCAAAGGCTGAAATATAACTGCTTTCTCAGGCCTTCACCTGTAATAATTCATAATCAGGTCACTGCCATTACACAATTGGAGAAGCAATTTATACCGCAGGGTTGAGTAAATTATACATCGAGATGAGGCAAATTATGCGGCGTAACAACAATCTCTGACCGCATTATTTCAATATCGTGCACTTTTATCTCACACAATCATGGTCCGAGAAGAGGTTTCATCTCACAGGTGCAGTTAAACACCTCACTACAACATTGATCAGATAAATGGTGACCAGTGAAGCCTTGGAAAGGGGCTGCCACTGTGGGCCAGGTGCCGTGATTTTTAGTCATTTTTAGGTCTCGCCTGGGCAGCGCAAGTGCTGTCTCGAACTTCAAAAAACGCCCATCTCTTTCATTGGTTCATCTTACTGCCCTTCAGAAATGATGGCTTTTCATTGGAGAATACCTTTAGTGTCCCTCCTTTTAGAATGTTGTATCCTCCCACGAGGACTGCTCCTTTTACATGTACTGTTACTTGTTATTGTTATTTATTACTTTCCTGGCACACTTTTTTCCCTTTTGCTTGTTTAAGTGCAAGAACAGCATATGCCCAGGCTTTCTCCCTCTCCCCGGCTGCAACTGACTCCTCCTCTAGATTACGAAGTAGAGAAATGTATCGTCATGTTTTCAACGTGTAAACATTGATTGAACGAAAAAATATATATATAAAATTTGAAAAGCTCTACAGTAATCTAGATGTAACGCTAAACTATCTATTGTAATCCAATTGTTTTAGTCAGAATGCGTGTTTCAGTTATATGGAGGGACAGCTTCCTGAGAAAAGGTTACTCCAGTGTCTCTGGCCAACTGTAATTTACACAGCTAGTGTCTTGCGCTTTCGAGCACGTCGTTTGCCAGGGGCGGAGCTTCGAATCCATAGCATTCACAACAAGAGCACTTTCTGTCTTTTACATGTTGATAACAGCCAGCCTTCTTACATTGAAAAGCAGATCAGCAGCCTGGGATTTGTACATTCTGCTCCGGCCAGCGAATGTTCTAACGTAAACAACGAGTATACATATAACATACTTCGTTTCTGTTGTTCCAATTAAAGTTTTACCAGCATTGACAGACCTGGTCGTGTAATCTTAAAGATCTGCACAGTTGTTTGTGCAAGTTTCCAGAGAGTACATACATATTCCGCTGTTCTAGTGCGATTCTAAATTTTGTCCAAACAGGCTGCACCAGGAAGGGCAAAATCCTGGGTGTAGATTTACTGATACAGATATGAATGATTTAATTATGTAAAAATATGCATGCAGGTATTTATCCATTCATTTCAGTCATTCATGAAAAATATCATGATGTCAGGTTTCTATTGTATTGTATTGTATTTTTAGGTCTTGTGTTAGCCAAAACCTTTTCATTTTACTAAAATATGTAAATATACTTACATATAGGGTCTTTCAGCCACCCCTTTTCATCCATTGGTCTGTTGTTGTGTCATTCATATTCTGCCTCCACCCACTACAGCATGTAGCATGGGGTCAGCGTACGCATGCCACTGGTTAACTTCACTCTGAGTGACTGCATTTCGCTCACTCACATGGAGCACATCCACACATAAGCTAGTTCCCTTCAGTGCCAGTGTTTTTTTTAACCTTTATAATTACTTTAGTCTTGCCGTTGTGTTTAGAGGGTTCTGATGTGAACACAGGGCACTTTCTATATTTATCAGATCCCATCTCTTGCCAATGCTGTTGTAAATTCCTTTTGGATTGTTTTGCTTTTCTGGCGCCTGTTATTTCACAGCATATAAGATTGTGTCAATTTGAAACTGTTCTGTATTCATTTATCCTCTTTTTACTTTATTTATTGTTCTTCTTTCTTTCATTCTTTCTTTATTTTCTTTCTTCTTCTATTCTTGTCTTCTTTCATTCTTTTTCTTTCTCTCTTTCCATCTATCTTTCCTTCTATCTATTTCTTTCTTTCTGTCTCCCTCTCTTTCTTTTACTTTTTATTTCTTTCACCATTTTAATTCCTTTTTTCATCCTTTTTTCTCTCATTCTTTCTTCTCTCATTCTTTCTTTCTCCTTCCTTCGTTCTTTCTTTCTCTTGCCTTTTATCCTTGCCTTCTTTCATTGCATCCATCTCTCTTTCTTTATCTTTTCTTCTTTCTCTCCTTCTCTTTCCGTCTCCCCTTCTTTCATTCTCTCTTTCTTGAAACTCTCTCTTTACTTCTTTATGTCCTTCTTTCTTTCCATCTCTTTCTTTCTTTCTTCCTTACCTTCTCTTCCCTTCTTTTTTTCCTTCCTTCTTTCTTTCCTTGTGTTTTTCTTACCTTTTTTTCCTTCTCTCTCTCACCTTCCTTCTTTCCTTCTGTTTCTTTCCTTCTCTCCTTCTTTTAGTCTCTCTTTCTTATCTTCTCTCCTTCCTTCTTACCTTTTTTCTTGTCTTCTGTCAGAACCCCTTTCCGAGAGCCACAGGGCACGTAGGGGCTACTGGGCTCAACCGTGGTGGTTGAGGCCTTCTACTTCTGGTGCCCGACCTATTCTAGATCCTGAGCAACTGGGCCAGGGACCCCTTCTGCACTTGACTCCCAGGGGTAGCTGTGGTTGAGCACTCACGGCTCCCTTGGGGGGATGTAGATACAGGTCAGTGAACACGACTCATAACTCAAAGTGCAAACAGTATGAGCAATACATCAATCTCCAGTCCAATACTCACTTTTATAGAAAAAAATAAGTATTTTATTTCTAACGCTACACATGCAAAGGTATATGACAATCGAAAGCAATAACACAAGCCCTTTTTAGGTCGGGGCTCGAGTAGTTGTCAGGCAGATCCCTGCCCTACCCATCTTCTTATAATCTGTTTGGGGTAATTCCCCATTTACTGGTGACTGCATCTGGGTAATGGAAACTATTAGGTCGCACTAAGGAGTTCTCCCTTTGACTCTTTAGTAATTAGTCAAAAGTGTCCATGGTGCCGCAGAACCATTAGCAGCAAGTCCCCCGGGGCCAAAAGGGCCCAGTTCCACTCGAACCCGCTCTGGCGGTATGACAATGTTCAATGGGAAAGCGAGTGCCCTCTCCTGGGGAGCTCAAGAGCCCGGATCCTGTATGACAAAAACACACTGCTCGAGGTGTACGCAGCAGCAGCAGCCGATAGCGACGCAGTCTCTCTCTGTCAAGCAGCGCTGCCAGTTCTTTCCAGTGATCGGATCTGCTCCCGCTTGGCAGACACTGCACTTCCTCCTAGCAGGGAGAGGGGGCTGGTGTGGTTCTCTGGCTCCCAACCGGGGCATCAATGAGGGTATGGAGTCCTCCGCAGTGGCTTGATGATCCTCGGGGAAACCGTCAGGTTAGATCAGTGTGTCGGTCACAGCAGTATTGATTAGGTCAAGGCAATGACCCAAACACCTGACCAAAGTGATATTAATACGGTGTGACTGTGGAGGTGTGACCTGGTGCACAGCGCTTCTGATACGGCTCAGGTCAATGCACCCTCTCTTGGCATACTGACGTTGCAGAGGCGATACTGCACAAGGGCAATGACCTGATTGTTGCACAGCCTCACACTTCACTCAAGGAATGTACGCGCAAGGCTCTCCACTGGACCTTGCTCCCTCCAACGCTCTCCTCCTCCTGACAAGGCACACTGGTCTTGGCAAGCAGGCAGACGATGGTGCTCCAGGGGAGGTGATCTCCCCTCACCCAGCGTGGAGACCAGCAGGCCGGGACCCCTAGTCCTGGTCAGAAGTCTTGCAGAGCTTCCCCTCTCGCACAGCCCGCTGCTTTGCAGAAGACCAGTTTTTGGTGACTCGAACCTCCCCTTATAGTCCTTTTTCTAGACACAAAAAGTGGTTTAGAGTCTGAGTCTTTGTCGTTTTATGTTGGGGTTCTGATTCTTTTAAAGTGGACACCTCTCTTTTTTTTCTCCTCATGACACGTCTGTAACCGCAGGCAAGACTTTGAAGTGGATTGTCCCACAACACCACTCGTGGGAGTGACCAGAGTTCACATCTGGATGTCAGCCACGGTGATATGTGCATCGAAAGGTTCATCCCAGACCCCAGCCCTCCTCTTTATGATTCCCTTTTCCTGGAATGGGTCTGGGCCACTTTCTTCTGATCTCTTACCGAATCAAAGAGCATCTTTTGAAGTGTAAAGGGAGTCGCTTCCTTTCCCTTCCAGTGCGTGTCTCACCCACCTTACAGGAATGCAGCAATACACACATCTGTCTGGGGGATTCCTCTCCTCATGTCTTCTCCAGATAGGCCTGCGCTTCCAAAATGGAACCCAGGTCCTCCATATAATGTATCACTTCAGGCACACTTACGTAGCGTACATTCACAGCACACTTGCTGCCCAGCATTAGTACCTCCATGCATTGTACCACTACACGTACACATACATTCAGTGCACACATTCAGTCTACGAGCACCTGTTTAATACTGCAGCTTTTCTATATTTAACAAGGGTGTGCTAGTTACAAACACACACACACACACCGGCAGCACACATACTTATCGCAAGGAGGGGGAGGGGAAAGGAAGCTCTCCAAGGGTTTAACACTGACCCCAAAAAATATTTACAGGACAACGCCCTCCAGACGTGTGTAAGCAATAAACTGAGCACAGGCTGTATTTGAGGTCAAACTAATGGCTCAATACTAACCTTAATAATCAAGAAATCTTGAGTAGTGAAAACAAAGTTTTTTTTTTTATTCCTGAGAAATTTATTTCATAGGCCAACACATGTTTCAACACATGTCACTTCTTCAGGCCAAAATATTAACATTACAAAATGCAATATTTAATTCTCTGGTTGTGGAAAAGATATTTATTGTGCAGTGATGATCGGAATGAAGATTCTCCTGAGTATTGAACAGTATATGTGAACCAGACCCTTATTACCATTGCATACGGCCATTGTACCGTGAGTGAAGTGAAATTCCTCCGTGCTCTTTACATGAGTTTTCGTGAAACAAGTGTTGGCCTATGAAATAAAATTCTCAAAAATTAAAAAACAAAACTTTTTTTTTGCTTTCTCGACTCGAGATTTCTTGAATATTAAGATTTGTATTGAACAATTCGATTGACCTCAGATACAGTCTGTGTTCAGTTTGCTGCCAGCACACACACTTACCACATGTGCGCGCTGCACAGCACTTCATGTATTGCACTTCCTGCACGCACCCATACAACCAGTACAAGCTTTCACACCGCGCACACTGCGCAGCATTACATCTTTCTTGTCATGTCATGTATTCCTCACAGGCATGCATACACTCAAGACATGCACTAATCTCACATGTCCTACACAGTACAGCTCTATGCCTGTAAAGTACCCATACCAGGCACACATACAACAAATGCAGTCACACGCCTGCACCATGCAGAACTCCATATCTACCTGATTTAGGAAAAGGATGAGTTAAGAACACAGCAGCAGAACTTTTAAACAGGTGAGTGAGCCTGTAGGCCTCACTCCAGACACACAGGGTAAAAAGGTCCTGTTCACTACGACCGATCACTACACTGTATGCTGCCAGCCCTGCACTTGTGCTTCTTCACTCCTGGTGAAGGCGGTAACCTTCCACCAGTATGCGGGTAGCACTTTGGGCGCCCCTTCCTGTCCAGCAAGACCACACTCCATGAGACAGTCCTATATCATGGTGCACACGCATGATCCGTGTTTGTCTAAGACAAAAAAATCAGCATTAGGAATCCAAACAACAGTACAATTGGGCACAAAGGGCAGGGGTGCACATCTTTACCGTGCAGATGACTTTCCTGGACCAACACCTTTCTTTCTTGCCGTCTTTCTTTCTTTCTTTCTTTCTTTCTTTCTTTCTTTCTTTCTTTCTTTCTCTCTTTCTTTCTTTCTTTCTCTCTTTCTTTCTTTCTTTCTTTCATTCTTTCTTTCTTTCTTTCTTTCTTTCTTTCTTTCTTTCTTTCTTTCTTTCCTTCTCTTTCTTTCTTTCTTTCTTTCTTTCTTTCCTTCTCTTTCTTTCTTTCTTTCTTTCCTTCTCTTTCTTTCTTTCATTCTTTCTCTCTTTCTTTCTTTCTTTCCTTCTCTTTCTTTCATTCTTTCTCTCTTTCTTTCTTTCTTTCTTTCTTTCTTTCTCTCTTTCTTTCTTTCTTTCTTTCTTTCTCTCTCTCTTTCTTTCTTTCTTTCTTTCCTTCTCTTTCTTTCATTCTTTCTCTCTTTCTTTCTTTCTTTCTTTCTTTCTCTCTCTCTTTCTTTCTTTCTTTCTTTCTTTCTTTCTTTCCTTCTCTTTCTTTCTTTCTTTCTTTCTTTCTTTCTTTCTTTCCTTCTCTTTCTTTCTCTCTTTCTTTCTTTCTTTCTTTCCTTCTCTTTCTTTCTTTCTTTCTTTCTTTCTTTCTTTCCTTCTCTTTCTTTCTTTCTTTCTTTCTTTCTTTCCTTCTCTTTCTTTCTTTCTTTCTTTCTTTCCTTCTCTTTCTTTCATTCTTTCTCTCTTTCTTTCTTTCTCTCTTTCTTTCTTTCTTTCTTTCTTTCTTTCTCTCTCTCTTTCTTTCTTTCTTTCTTTCTTTCCTTCTCTTTCTTTCATTCTTTCTCTCTTTCTTTCTTTCTTTCTTTCTTTCTTTCTCTCTCTCTTTCTTTCTTTCTTTCTTTCTTTCCTTCTCTTTCTTTCTTTCTTTCTTTCTTTCTTTCTTTCTTTCTTTCTTTCCTTCTCTTTCTTTCTTTCTTTCTTTCTTTCTTTCCTTCTCTTTCTTTCATTCTTTCTCTCTTTCTTTCTTTCTTTCTTTCTTTCTTTCTCTCTTTCTCTCTTTCTTTCTCTCTTTCTTTCATTCTTTCTTTCTTTCTTTCTCTCTTTCTTTCTTTCTTTCTTTCTTTCTTTCTTTCTTTCTTTCTTTCTTTCTTTCTTTCTCTCTTTCTTTCTTTCTTTCTTTCTCTCTTTCTTTCTTTCTTTCTTTCTTTCTTTCTCTCTTTCTTTCTTTCTTTCTTTCCTTCTCTTTCTTTCTTTCTTTCTTTCTTTCTTTCTCTCTCTTTCTTTCTTTCTTTCTTTCTTTCTTTCCTTCTCTTTCTTTCTTTCATTCTTTCTTTCGTTCTTTCTCTTTCTTTCTTTCTTTCATTCTTTCTCACTCAAAAGAAAGAGGCTGGCAGCCAATGCCAGGCTGATTGACTTTTTTAGATCTGTACTAGCCAAGACCTTTTGATTTGACTAAAATTATGTGTATAACATAGTTAGTTACTGGGCTTTTGGCCATACTTCATCCATTAATCTGTGGTTGGTGTCATTCAAATTTTCCTTCAGGCACTCCTGCATGCATTAATTATTTGTTTTAGACTTTTGAAGAGCTGACATATTCCAAACTGTAACGTTTTACAAAAACCATAACAAAACAAAACAAACAATTGCCAGAATGCTGGTGGCTAATTCCAGACCTATTGGCTTTACCAATACTTGTTTATTGTTTGTAATGTACAAACTAGTGTCCATGGTCCAGGTTCTTGGCACAGTGCACAATAAACAAGTGCAGAAAAAGGAAACAAGCAAAAACCACCATAAGCATGCAGGAAAAGAGTTTCAAGCTAATATGCAGTAATGGCAGAATGGGGGATAAGCATAATGTCCACAATAAAGAGGACAAGACAATATTTACTTGCGGGTAGGAGAAAGGGGCTGAAAAGAGGCATTAAACAGTTAAATGTAGGGGGGAGGCCTAGTACTGTGTTGTATTGGAATTGCATTTATATAACACTTAATGCCCCTGTCGCCAGAACCGGCTTGAGTCCTAGTGGCGTCCGGTGTGAAATGAAAAATTATATTTATATAGCGCGTACATACCCAAAGGCCTCGCAGCGCTTCAACTGATTAATGTGGTGAGAGCCGTGATAGTTAACATGCTTTGACAAACAGGTGGGTTTTCAATGCTTTCCTGAAAACCATCCGGTCACTAATCTCCCGCATATTCGGCGGGAGCGAGTTCCACATCTTCGCCGCCATGTGTGAAAAAGCCCGGCCTCCCCAACAAGCTTTATTGATTTTAGTTGTGGTGGCTAGATGCAGGACGCTGGAGCGGAGGGTTCTCGATGGAGTGTAAGGTACAACCAAAGAGCGCAAGATAGCTGGGCCTGTTCGGTGAAATGCTTTGTGCACAATGCACATGGCTTTGAAGTGTGTTCTAGCAGCTATTGGAAGCCAATGGAGTTCTTTTAGGGCCTTCCTTGCTGACTGCCAGCGGGGGATGTTAAACAAAAGTCGGGCCGCACAGTTTTGTATGACTTGGAGTCTGTTGATCACTGTTACCGGGGCTCCTAGGTATAACGCATTCCCATAATCCAGGCGAGAGAGTACCAAGGCCTGAACCATGATTCTCCTCGCCTGGAAAGGAAGCAATGGGAGGATCTTCCGGAGCATTCTCATCAGTCCGACACAGGTGGAGGCAGTTTTGGTGGCCTGCACAGAGAAATCTAGTGCTTTGTCGAGCCAGACTCCAAGGCTCTTGATATGGGGTTTAGGAGAGGGAGGAGAGCCAAGACAGGCGGGCCAGATGGAAACCAGAGTGGTCGGTGCAAGATTGCCCAGCAACATAATCTCTGTCTTCTCCCCGTTGAGTCTGAGACATGAGACATGAGTAATGCATCCACTTAGCTACAGCCTCTAGACAGGGCCCCAGGGTGTTGGATGATCCCTCCGTGTGATCCAGGGAGACCACCAGTTGGGTATCATCCGCGTAGGTGACAGTACGCACACCAAAGGGATGGACTATCCCTGCTAGAGGGCTCATGTAGACATTAAAGAGCGTGGGGCTCAGGGCCGAGCCCTGAGGAACCACACAGCTCAGTGGATGTTTCGAGGATACTGCCTCGCCCTCAAACACCTAGAAGAAGCGCTCATCCAGGAAGGAAGTCAGCCATTCCAGGGCCGCGCCCGACACGCCCATGCCACCCAAACGATGTAATAATGTGGCATGGTTGACCGTGTCGAACGCGGCACTAAGGTCTAATAATATAATGGCTGCTTTCCCTCCCCGGTCCACCACAGATCTTGTTTCTTCCGTTACCGCTAATAAAGCGGTTTCGGTTCCATGTTGGGGCGGAATCCCGTCTGGGAGGCACATAGCAGAGCATTAGATTCCAAATAATCTACTAAGATGTTATTGATGTGCCTCTCCAGCAGCTTACTCATCCAGGGGAGAAGGGAGATAGGGCGGAAGTTGGCCAAGTTGTTCTGGTCTAAGGTGGGCTTTTTTAAAAGGGGCTGCTTTTGCCCCAATGCCGGTGGCGACAGCTTTTTTCTTTTTGCAATTGCATCACTTTCTTTTACTATTCCATTTTTTCAAGAATTATTTTTCGTCCTTTTAAACCTTCATAAATTCTCAATCTCATACATTTAAATCCTCCAGCAAGATTCTGCAGTTTTCTGGGTTTCTCATGTTATCACGGGCCATCCGAACCAGAGGTTCAAAGCATTTCACCGAACAGGCCCAGCTATCTTGCGCTCTTTGGTTGTACCTTACACTCCATCGAAAACCCTCCGCTCCAGCGTCCTGCAACTAGCCACCACAACTAAAATCAATAAAGCTTGTTGGGGAGGCCGGGCTTTTTCACACATGGCGGCGAAGATGTGGAACCAGAGGTTCGGATGGCCCGTGATAACATGAGAAACCCAGAAAACTGCAGAATCTTGCTGGAGGATTTAAATGTATGAGATTGAGAATTTATGAAGGTTTAAAAGGACGAAAAATAATTCTTGAAAAAAATGGAATAGTAAAAGAAAGTGATGCAATGCAAAAAGAAACAAGCATTAGAAATGCAATAGGTCTCGCAGCATTAGAGTTAGTGCTTTTAGAATTGTTAATGGGTTTTTTTGTAAATCTTTAGCATGAGGTTGAGGGTGAGTGAGGGTGAGTGAGGGTGAGGGTGAGGGTGAGTGAGGGTGAGGGTGAGTGAGTGTGAGTGAGGGTGGGTGAGGGTGAGTGTGAGTGAGGGTGGGTGAGGGTGAGTGAGGGTGAGTGAGGGTGAGGGTGAGTGGGGGTGAGTGTGAGTGGGGGTGAGGGTGAGTGGGGGTGAGTGTGAGTGGGGGTGAGTGTGGGTGAGTGTGGGTGAGTGTGGGTGAGTGTGGGTGAGTGTGGGTGAGGGTGAGGGATTGAGGGTGAGGGGTTGAGGGTGAGTGAGGGTGAGGGGTTGAGGGTGAGTGAGGGTGAGGGGTTGAGGGTGAGGGAGGGTGAGGGAGGGTGAGGGGTTGAGGGGTTGAGGGTGAGTGAGGGTGAGGGGTTGAAGGTGAGTGAGGGTGAAGGTGAGTGTGGGTGAGTGTGGGTGAGTGAGGGTAAGGGATTGAGGGTGAGGGGTTGAGGGTGAGGGGTTGAGGGGTGGGTGAGGGGTGAGGGTGGGGTGAGGGGTTGAGGGTGAGTGAGGGTGAGGGTGAGTGAGGGTGAGGGTGAGTGAGGGTGAGGGTGAGTGAGGGTGAGGGGGTGAGGGGTGAGGGTGAGGGGTTGAGGGTGAGTGGGGGTGAGTGAGGGTGAGGGGTTGAGGGTGAGTGAGGGTGAGGGGTTGAGGGTGAGTGAGGATGAGGGGTTGAGGGGTGGGTGAGGGTGAGTGAGGGTGAGGGTGAGTGAGGGTGAGTGAGGGTGAGGGTGAGTGAGGGTGAGTGAGGGTGAGGGTGAGTGAAGGTGGGTGAGGGTGAGGGGTTGAGGGTGATTGAGGGTGAGGCGTTGAGGGTGAGTGAGGGTGAGGGGTTGAGGGTGAGTGAAGGTGAGGGTGAGGGTGAGTGAGGGTGAGGGGTTGAGGGTGAGTGAGGGTGAGTGAGGGTGAGGGGTTGAGGGTGAGTGAGGGTGAGGGGTTGAGGGTGAGTGAGGATGAGTGAGAGTGAGGGTGAGTGAGGGGTTGAGGGTGAGGGGTTGAGGGTGAGTGAGGGTGAGGGGTTGAGGGTGAGTGAGGGTGAGGTGTTGAGGGTGAGTGAGGGTGAGGTGTTGAGGGTGAGTGAGGGTGAGGGTGAGTGAGGGTGAGGATGAGGGGTTGAGGGTGAGTGAGGGTGAGGGTAGGTGAGGGGTTGAGGGTGAGTGAGGGGTTGAGGGTGAGTGAGGGTGAGGGTGAGTGAGGGTGAGGGTGAGTGTGGGTGAGGGTGAGTGTGGGTGAGGGTGAGTGTGAGTGAGGGTGAGGGGTTGAGGGTGAGTGAGGGTGAGTGAGGGTGAGGGATTGAGGGTGAGGGGTTGAGGGTGGGTGAGGGGTTGAGGGTGAGTGAGGGTGAGGGTGAGTGAGGGTGAGGGGTTGAGGGTGAGGGGGTAGGTATTTTGGGATGCGAGGTGACACCGCCACGAGACCTTGTCATAAATGCATAAAAACATATCCCTATAAAAAGAAAACAAAACACGAGATAAACAACATCCCTTAAGGAAAGTTACGTGCTGTGAGCCGCGGGGAGGGCTGTCGGAAACACCTACGGAACTGACATTTTAGAAACGCGTGGGCTGCAGGAAGGTACCCCGGCACCTTGCAGAACAGAGCCTGCTTGTGATTGTGAACAGTGTGTGGTCGAATCTGCCCTCCAGCTATTTGTCTGTACCAGAGCACCTGACAGGTCAGTCCAACGGTGTCCATGCTAGTGTTTTTCCTTTATGTTTGAAAAAGCTGTGTGTAATAGGGGCCTGAATATTTTCATGGGGAATAGCTAGGAATTAGTTCACAATAGCAGGAAGCTTTCAAGTTTACCTCATGCCCTAGAGCGAATTCCACTCGCACGCACGAGAATGCCATAGAAGCAAGGAGAACGGCGGCCATGCATTGATTGGGTCACTGCGCGTGCAAGGCCGTCCATGCCTCTGCGAGCTGACCGCCTCATTCTAAACTGGCAGCAACTAAATCAGCACACTCGGAGCCATATTATGATGCCGCTTTCTGCGTCAGCGCAAGAGACGTCTGTGCGTCTTGGACACATACATTAACTCGAAATGTCTGAGGTAATGCATGTTTTGCTTACATCAGAGCTCGGAAAAACAGGGTATGTATTGACTGTTTCCGAGCTCTGCTTGGAGATGATTTCAGTTGATGTATGCACTCAAAACGCTGCAGAGGCAACTGCGCAGGCGCAGCTCAGAAAACGACATCCAAGTACGGCCCCTGGAGAGTCCGGTCTGAGACGGACAAGCCGCCGTTCACCTCCCCGGCTGGTGGCGCATTCCCACCTTTAAGGTCGAATTGGATACTGGCCTCATGAAAGCAAGAGTACGTAAAATGGGCTAATTGGATTTGCAGCAGTTCACAGTCGAATTCAAAGCACGTGTTCTGGACGGGAATGAAAGCCCCAGCTGCTGCTGTCTGTTCTTGTTCCTTAAAGCCAGATGAGTGACCAGGATGCTTTAACACACTGTTCCAGACAGAAGTTTCCACGGAGAGGCGTTTATTTTGCAGGCTTTCAGTATACTTTATTCGATGGCGCAGCAGGGATACCATGTCCCCTTCCCCTGTTTTTAAAGAAATAAAACGCCATTTTTGGAAGTCACATGGGTCCCTTATGTCCTTTACCTGTTAACTACTTCCCTGCAGGTATGACACATTAACGGATAATTTTGGGTGATTTGTAGCGTTTGGCCTGACTCTGTGACATTGGGTTACATTTTAAACCAATTTAAATGCCCGAGGACTGTAGTGTGAGTAAAAAGATACAAGGTGAGCCATGATACTGACAAAGTTCTACAATTACGTGATTTTGCAAAATGCCATGACTGGCCGGATCATAGCAGTTTTTTTTAATGGCAGACTGGAATGGGGGGCATGTGGAGGGGAAAAATACACTATGCTGAGAGAGGGGAGGGGGGAGGAGAGCGAAAGGATCGGAGACACGGCGACACGGCGGGTAAAATAAACAAAAAAAAAGCCGGAGGGAAGAGAGGGGAGGGGGGAGGAGAAATGCGACACGGCGGGAAGGGGAGGGGGCGGAGCGGGTCAAATAAACAAAAAACAAGCTGGAGGGAAGAGAGGGGAGGGGGGAGGAGAAGTGCGACAGGGGAAATGCGAGACGGCGGGAAGACGGACATGCACGCGCCCGTGACTTTTAAGGTCAATGCGCATGCGCATAAGCTTAATGCGCATGCGCATTGACCTTAAAAGTCACGGGCACTGCAAGGAATCGCCACGGTTCCTTGCAGTGCAGATAAAGAGTGGATAACTCGCAATACTCTCGCCTTGCTCGATGCGTATGCGCATCGACAGGCGAGACCTAAAAAGCTGTCGCCACCGGCATTGGGGCAAAAGCAGCCCCAAGTTTTGATGTTGTCGAATTTCACACGTGCTGTTGTGGGCTTAGCACGTCAACGGTGAGCACGCATAAGATTAACATTCGGTTTAAAATGGAAGAAGAAATTGTGAGAACAGGTGTGCAACACGCCCTTGTATGATGCTTTTTTAAAAGGGCCCTAACCATCGCACATTTCCACTGGGCTGGGGCCGAACTGGAGATAATGGACGAGTTAAGGACATCTAGGATGACAGGACAGATGGCCTCGCTGACTTTAAGAAGGGTCTGCGGAGGTGCGGGGTCATTGGGGGATCCTGAAGTAAATTTAGAGAGTATTTTATTCAGTGAGATGGGGTCTAGAAGGGGGAACTCATCGAGCGAACAGAGAGCAGGAGCGTCCGGTTTAAAGCCTGCAGTGGTGTGCAGCTCCTTTACATCAGTGGGAAAAGAGGAATAAATGGCCTGAATATTCTGAGAGAAGAAGGTTGCTAAGTTGTTGCATCGGGCAGACGCGCCGACTGAAGATAGGCACTCAGGAGGGGGGAGAAATTAGTGACTTGGCGATTTTGAATATTTGTTTGGGAGAGTTTGCAGCTGAGTTAATTTTGGAGTCATAGAATTGGACTTGTGCGGTTTTCAATTCATTCTTATATGATTTGATGGCAGCTCTAAGCTCAGCTTTCTTAGAATGCGAATATTCTCGCCTCCAAGCTCTCTCCAATTTACGGCACGACTGTTTCATGGTTCTCAGGACCGGGGAATACCAAGGGGCTACTTTAGATCGTTTTATGGAATGTAGGGATTCTTTCGGGAGGACCTGGTCCAAGGTATTAGTAATCCAATTATCATAATTGGAGGTGGCAATACTGGGATTCATCGATTTGGAAGGTAAATGATCAACGAGAGCCAATTTCCACTCAGAAAGAGGCAACGAAGCCCATTTCCTACCCCAGTGCCTGTTATTATTTTGTAATTATAAACAAACAATGGTCCTGAACCTATAAATTACAGATTTTTTGAGCAAATCAAGAATAAATCAATATTTGAATAAAAAGGCAACAATGATCTGTCTGCTAAATGTAAAGACTATATTGTCTTTGAAAGAAACCTAACACCACGGTTAGAAAAAATATATTCCTATTTAATTTTTTGTATTCATATTTTTGTAATACTTTTTACCAATAAAAAACACAAAGGTTGCCCCAGAACAGGAGCGTGCAAAGGAAAGATGTGATCCAGAAAATGAAAGCAAGTGAAAGGGGAGGAAAGTAACAAAGTAGTGATTAAGGAATAATTTACATTATTTTACAATCAATACTAGAAAGAATTTTTTCTTGTATTGAACACCTGGCCAACAGCATAGTTTTTTACATTCTAATCAAAAGACATTGTAGTACATGAGCCTAAATATCATCAATTTTGCACTGTGTACAATGCTAACAGACAATTGGTCCAAGGTGTATATATTGGAGATGTCGACGTTTCGACTCGACTTATTCCCAAGAGGTGAGTTGGACCTGGGGATTGCGAGTCTTCATCAGGACAAATGGAAAATGAAGGCAACCAGGGAATATTGAATAACCCTAAAAAGGAGAGAGGAATTGAGGAAATTACTATCCGTGGTGAAGGTGGTAGCCTATCCCCCCACCGGGGTATGGCAGTTTCTCTTACCCTTGGTAATAGAGCAAGTGCTGTGGGGAGATCCGAGTTTACCACAGCTCAATAGGTATCCTGTAGAGACAAATTAAAATCCAGAATGTATCTAGATCAACTAGTATACAATTCGTCAATGAATACTACTATGGCCGAATCATCATATTACCTTGAATTCATATCTTTGTCCATGTCAAGGGGACGTTGCTTCACATATGACATGGTGTGGGGTACCTAAAATTAATTAAATGGCATCAGTATACCATAAGCTAGATAACTGATAGGTACCAGTTAATTTATATGCGTGGCGGTGTCGATTACCTTAATGCAGTAGATTCAATCAATGCACCCAAGTCGATAATTTGCGAGATTCCACTCCAGAATTCAAGAAACGCTATGGGAATGACAATGGATCCTCATTCATTATATGTCATTAGTACCACTACATAGCATTCATTAGAGTACAATAATCAAGAGACTATAAAAACTTAGTGGTGCTTACCTGAATTTTAAAATGTACAGTTTTCAGGTAAGCCGTGTGCAGAAGCACTCCTACTCAATTTTGGGAGGGGCTGTGTAGGTGGACAAAAATTAGTGAGTTAAAATGTCACTCGGGGTACTTGCATAGTTGTGTGTGAATAGGCCAAGTTTATTAAAGGGGTTCACACCTACCCGCTGTATTTTACGACATCATCGTGACCATCCGAGCCTCACGGTGCTATCGGATGTCCTGGCCGGTAAACATCAGTGGAACTGCTGCTCGTTTTCCAAGTACTGTGTAAGGAAACACACGCAGGACTTAGTTCGAGTGTTAACCGGGGGGCGTTGGAATGACTAGATCGATCAGTAGGTATAATGTGCTCTCCACCTACCCGCTCTGCCATACGAAGGAAAACGTCTCAATCCGAGCCTTGAAGTGCTTCAGGACGCCGTCGGTGAATGCAAGGGTTCTTCCGCGTCGGTAAATACCCAGACTTCTGAGCACAGTCTACATAGAAAGAGGACTGGTTGTAGTGTGTTGCTGCGTTTTCCACCTTATGGAAAATTATGATTAACGGATGGAAAAAGGCAAAAATCCAAGGCTGCGCGAGCTATAAAATTGCCTGAAATTGAGAGAGCGATGTTTGGAATTTTAAGGATCTTTACCGGAGGCGGGGGCAATATTATTAATGGATCACCACCCTACCTAAATATCAGTTTTCCCACTCGAGATAAATAATGGAACCATCCAAAAGAGTTTAAACGAACAGGGCTCGTGTCATATTAGAGGAATAAAGATATAAGTGCCACTGTGTAGAGATAAATGAGGGACCCGGAAGTATTCTAAACCCTTAGGTTGTCCTGGGTACTGTCAGTTCACAATCGAATTGGCACATAAACTGAACCACCGTCATTGCTTGAATATTTGTTTACCAATAAGGGTAAATACTGAAAATGAAAAAGACCGAAAGGTATTTGCTCGATTCATACTCAGGAATATAGATTATCCACATTGAATTGTCTTGGGTTAGCACATAAGCTAGATATGGTAATCAGATAGTAACAAATTTACATTAAATACTATGATGGACCATGGAAGTTATTTGTAACTAGTGACCTAGCTATATTCATGCTGAGGGGTAGAGATTATCCATATTGAAATGTCCTGGGTACTAACAGTTCACAGTCGAGGTGTCACATAAACTAGACATGGTAATCAGATACATCAACCTGGGTAATAACTAGGTTACATTGAATACCATAATGGACCGTGAATTGTTACAAAGATCTCTCATAGCTAAATAGATCTATTTAGCTATGAGAGATCTTTGTAACAATTCACGGTCCATTATGGTATTCAATGTAACCTACCATATCTAGCTTATGTGCTAACCATGGGGGATAGCCCATACTACAGTAGGATCCATTTCCAACTGGAGCCATGTCTCGATTAAAAAGAGGGCATCAGGGTTGAGCTCCTCTATCAACATGGCTAATTCGGCACAGTGTTTTGGTAATGACCTACAGTTAAGAAGGAACATCTTCCAATCGTGCATAGGAGGATGTTTTTGTGTACTCGAGATGGACAGAGACCAGTTACGGATGTTACAATGGGCCATCGGTTTAATCGGGGGGACCGAATGTAGACATTAGGGGTTAACAGTAGATCTTAATGCCAGCAGAGAGGAGGCACTATATGTAATACAGGTCCCTACCATGATGCCCGGCAGAAACAGGCCTCCGGGCGCGTCTGGACGCGGACTGGCGCAGATTGGCTTCTCTTTGGCGCCTCTTCGGCGCAACTATGGCGCTCCCGCTGCGCGTCACTGCTGCGCCAGAGAGCAGAGGTGTAAGTAGATTAGGGGACGGTGGAGACTAGAGCGTCACCCTCCAAAGATGGCCGCCCGGTGTGGAGTGACCAGGAAGTGAGGACGCATTTCCTCCCTCCACAGCAAACAGCATGAATTGCTGCGGTGGACCGGGGAGTCAGCGTGTAAATGAGGCAGAGGAACTACAGTTTTAAAATACAATCAGCAAAACAATTTTAAAATCACTGCTTGCAGCAATGCGAGTTATCTGCCAAGCGCTAGCACAACGATGTTATCAGTTCAACAGTTGGCAATGTGACAATGACAATCCTTCTTGGTGCCCCCTCCCCCATGACCTCCTTCTTCACGCATTCTCTCACTCCCACCCTCCAACAGTGCCCCTAGATCTCTCCCTAGCCCCTCTCACATACATTTCATTTGTTTATAGTGATATTCATACCATGTAGATATCAGAGCTCTTTACATCCAACACATATTATACAAAGACCATGAATCATACGTGTGTAAATCATTCTATAGGAAATGTTACATAGGACAATGAGGATTACAAGGTGTAGGATTCATGTCATCCATACTAGAAGACAGTGTATTTTATGAGAGTTTGGTCTGGAGAAGCACAAACTGAATATTTAAAACGTTCCTAAGTGGCTGGGGTTGGCTTTACTAATAAGAATGTATTTCTACCCAGACTAACCCATTTTGGTGACATTAGGATAGTGAAAGACAGGGAAAAAGAAACCGCTCTATCTGGCTGTTTGCATGCAGCTCTTTGATGATGGTTCATAACTCACTGAGCTATACAAGGATTGTATCTTATGAACTGCAAATAACAAAAGGATCTCTGTGACAAAAGCAGTAACGCACTAAGCTACCCTCATAAAATATAGTTCTGTGATCTGCATAATACACGCTCTTTGCAGCAAGCACATTAGCCCTCTCTGCTACTTTATAATTATATTGAGCCAAAACTGCCACAGGACAAAACTTCAATCTCCCTCAGGCAGGAACATTAATCACCCGAGTTATCTTCACATTTTTATTGCAGCCAGCAACCTGCTGGACACACAAGGGACTCGGCAGCAGGGCTTTTAAACCCATATCCTATTTCTAAATACTGCGCCCCAAGCTCAGCGCGAGTTGCGACAGCACTGGTTGCACTGCCCTAAAGCTGGCCCTGCCTGTCGCAGCATTGGCACTTTACTCCCGCTGCTCCAGAGCCTTGGGTTAGTGGTAAGTCTAGTGTTTATTGGGATTACTCTTGTGCTCTCGATGAGACCATTCCTCTGGTTTACTCTGGCAGGAAAGTCCATTGGCGTGTTCATGATTGGTGACTCAAGCTGTTGAAGCTGCTGATTAGTTGAAGCTCCTTGTGGAGATTGTTCCGTAACTTCCTTCCTGCCCCTTTCATTGATCCACTCCAAATCTTGACCGATGCCATCGGGATGATCAGTTTGTTGTCGATGCTGGAGCACCGGGGTGTGGCAGGTTGTGTAGCTGGAAGAGGCCGATAAGTAATATGGAGCTTTTCAATTGGTTGGTTGCCAGATAACGCAGATGACTTGGAGTTGTATCTGGAGCTCGATGGTTAAGCAGAAAAGCTAGGATCCAAAGGTGGACCCATGATTGTTCCTCGTCTGCCCAATAATGATGTGGACGACTCAGTTTCGAGTCTTCTTGAGATTTCTGAGGAGTCTGAGGTATATATTCCTACAGTATTGCAGTCTGGACTTTACAACTGCCAGGCTACCGGTATCCATGGTTGGATGGTAAAAAGGGGCAGATCATTGATAGAGTAGGAATGTGCAAGTTGGCTCATGAGATAAAGCAATGAATTCTGTGCTTAAATATAGTTGAGTCGAAGCGACCCCTGGATTCGGCGCCACATCTGCAGGAGATAGAAGTATATCTCAGAGTGAACCAGCAAGTGTCTAGAGAAATGTTGTGTTTATTACTTATGAAGATCTCAGGTCTATCACCGCTTCAGCAGAGATTGTTAGGATTACTCCAGTTTCCTCACCGGTAGATGGTACAATAGTGTGGTCACGTTGGAGTTGTTACGGAGAACGACTAGAGATTGGATAGCATCTGTATAATCTGGCGCTGAAGTGCCTCTCACTGATTTGGATGGCTTGGCGAAGTGTAGAGTACACTCTGCACCCCTCAGATGCAGAAAAAGGTGCACTCTTTGTAAAAAATAAATAACAACCAGCTTTGGCAATGCTTATAAATCCGTCTTTTAACTGGGCGTATTCCTGCAGTCACTGATGAATTTAGGGACTCATTCTGGCATTGTAGCTCCGTTCACCTAACCCCTGACTCATTTTTACATTCACCCACGTACCCATCTGTAGTAAAGCACCAAACTTAGCAAGCATATGGATGATAATACAATTAAAAGATAAAAAAGGAGAATAAAAAAGCATTTCACTACCTAAACCTGGTGGCCATATGCTTGTGATACAATAACAACATTACATATAGCAGTGGGGGCTGTCTTGCAATTTGTACTTTGAGTTTCATTGTTTTAAAGTTCCAGCCTACGCTTAGAAGCAACATGTTGGTCAGCTTGGCGAAGTAAAAGCAAAGATGCATAATACCATTCCAAAATGGCCACTCAGTATAGTGCCAATATCGGCCACACTCACCAGCCCTCCCGCAGCAACATATGTGTAGCATAAATAAGCAGACAAGACAACTTTTTGGTGGAGTAAATTGCTGCAGGTTTATTAGCATACAAATATGCCAACATGGTGGGTTATCCTACAGGCGATCCAAAGGCAAGCCGCCCCTCGCGGCCTACCACCTGATGGGCCAACTTGCATCATGGCCTTAGCCAATCGGTGCTTAGCAGTTGTGGTGAGGGGATAGCTACTCCCACTTCCTGTGAACCATCGGTCCACCCTCTTGCTCATGCCCCCCCCCCTACAAGGGGCAGAGTGTTCAAGCTACCCCCGGTTGTACAGTTTTCAACCGCCCGTAGGATAGCGGGCGCCGTCGCACCCCAGGGTCCACCGCACAGACTTCCTGGGGATATTAGGCCTCAGCACCCTTTGTGCTCCTGAAGAGGATACCCCTGAGTACCTTTCTGCCTCTGGATCGCCCTGTAACTCCGCCACAGCCCTGGGTGTGGCGACCATCGCAGCCAGGGCCCCCCACCAAGGCTGGCATTCCGACTTACATCCTGCTATTCCTAGGGCCTCTCCCCTATCCAGCAAGAACAGGTCCATGCTTATACTGGGCAGATGTACCCCATCGTCCTCAAAACACCCTGTGAATTTGGCGTGTAGCACCCAAGTCTAATGAAGCTAAGTCTCCTCTGCCCAGAGAATTTACGCCTAGCGCAGAAGAACTTCCTGCGCGCAGGCTCCATTGCCTCCCTTGCCAAGCTCCCTGCCACAGGAGCCGGGGGTTATTTCCGACCACTGAAGTTTACCTGTCCCCCACTGGTTGCTAATTTCCACCGTGTGGTCTTTGTGGTCTTCTTCTCTGGTGCATTACTTCACCACATTGACCAGACAATTTCATAGTTCTTTTCAAATTATCCCTGGTGCACATAGCAATGGTGTCACAACAGGTTAGAGAGAATACGTGTATGGTGCCCGTCAATAGACACTGCACCATTTCGTGAAATGTCAGACTACGCAGCCTACCCTGCTTGCTGACCCTTCAACTGGTCACAGATACCCGGACCCTGCTATCCACCTGTGACCCTTGATACTTACACCAGTAATGGTGTCGGACCACAAGATTTTGTGTCACACGTTTCGCTGTAGTCCCTTTGGTGGATCCGATGGGACCCTTTTGTGTCCCTGCAAATGCTGTGTCATGGACTACAGCCCTTTAATGCCCTTGCCCGTCCCTCAAAGACCCTGTGAGTCTGATGCCCACGCAGCTTTGGTGATGGGTTTTGGGCTCAGCACACCCCTGTCTATGTTTCTAACATTTCTCTCCCCTACAGGCTCCAGTTAGTGTTATTTGCTATCACTGTCCCGGCAAGGCATATCAATGGCCATTCCCCCCCTTTGGTGACTATTGTGCCATGGGCTATGTGACATTAGCACGGGTGTCCTTGTGTACTTGTCATTTAAAAGGGGGGGACAGGTGAACGAAATACTCGTCCCTTCTTGGGCAGTGAGAACGCCAATACAAACCTTCTTCAATTATTGTAGCCCAATTATGCTCTGGCCCCATGTTCCCCTCAGCTTAATACACCACAACCCACAATTAGCTGGCAGCTACTGCAACTGTCTAGCTCCCTGGCTATTGAGTTGGTGTTTTTGTCCGTCCTGGATGGTCTTGAGGCTCCATCTCTTGGTGCATGCTTGCAACCCTAAACGTAATACATTAGTTGTACAAGCACATGCCTGGCCGCAAGCTTAGCTAAGCCCCTGCGGAAATCACCTGCCTGTGTAAGCCATCCGAGCTATCTCCCTTAGCATCCCGTCCCTATAACACAAGGGTTACCTCTTTAGGCATGTCACTAATTGTCTCCATTATGCATTTAAGGCTAGTTTGAGACCTGCTTAGACAATCTCCCTTCTAGTATACCATGCAGAGTAACTATTTATGTCTGTCTCTTGACCAGTCGCCCTGATTGGGCACTCGTTGGACCCAAGGCGGCTAATAACAAGCACCCTGTCCAAATGTATATATCAAGTTGTGCAACTTGGGACACTATTACTTTCTCACTACATACTTCCCGGCATGGAAATACTGCCTAAGGTCTCCCCACCTTAGAACCTGAATACCACTAAATAAATCTGATTCAGGCCGAACGATTACTAGTGCACCTAGCCAAGGGCCCTCCACTGTGTGTGAACCCCTGCAGTTCCCAAAGGGGTCTCGGAACACTAGGCTGCCCAGTGTGCCATCCTGTGGCACTAAGGGGGCCGCCCTCTTATGAGGGTCCCGTGCGGGGACGTTTCGGTCAGCCCGCAAACATCCTGCTCCCCCTTCTCGCAATTAACTTTCGCGGCCACGGGCCGCACTTGTATTTCAGTGCTTGTTCTTTATTTTTAGCCCAATGTTTGTTCCGCGAGGTACGCTAGATGGCAGATTCACGGGCATTGTGATTTGAGGCTTCCTGTTGTTTCCGAGAGAAACTTTAGATTTTAAAAACCAGCCTTCTGGCACCGGTGCCCCTGAGGTACACATGGGCAGTGTTGAGGGTAAACCGCTTTCATATCAACGTTCTAGAATCAGCGTTTTATAAACTCCTCAGGACACTTAAGCGAAGGACAGCGTGAAATACCGTTGCTGATTAAGAGTTGACCTATGATCCTTAAAAAAAGGGGGACACATGCAGAAGTATTTACAAAACATACAGCGCAAACCAGTCATTATTCAAATACTATCAGATGTCCGGGCATAAGACATCATTATGCGTTAGCCCCCGTAGAACCTGTTATTTTCGCTCTTAGTTATTTTCTTGTATGTTTCTTGTTGTTATTGTGATTGTTATTGTTATTGTTAGCTTCGGTTTATATAGCGCCAGCTCACCGGCAGGTCTCAAGGCGCTCATGACCGACGGAACAAAACAACTATTTAGCAGATCGGAGAATCAGTAGCATAATGCAGACTAAGGTGAACCCAGAGCCTCCCTGAATAAAAGTGTTTTTAATGATTTCCTGAAGCGCAAGAGGTTACCTTCTTTGCGAAGGGACTCAGGTAATCTGTTCCAGATTTGAGGAACTAGGACTGAGAAAGATCTCCCTCCTTTCGTTGCTAGTTTAAACCGTGGGCAAACTAACAACTGAGCATCAGACAACCTCAATCTTCGTTCAGGTTTATAGACCTCCAACCGTTCCTTAATATAGGCTTGTGCTTGCCCGTAGATTGCCTTATGTGCCGTGCATAGGCTTTTAAACTCTGCCCTTTGCCTAATAGGAAGCTAGTGAAGGCTCTGTAACAAATGAGAGGCGTGAGATCTTCTTGGGAGTCTGAAGATAAGTCATGCAGCATCATTCAGAACAACCTGCAATCTATTGGTCAAATTTTTCGGTAGACCTAAATAGAGAGCGTTCCCGTAGTCCAACCTCGAAATGATTGTAGCAGAAACTACTGTACGAAGCATGGACGGGGAGAGAAGGGGAACTAACTTGCGCAATTGTCTAATTAGACCAGTACAGGTCCCCACAACGGAGGAAATCTGGCTGGCCATTGACAATTCGCAGTCAATCTTAATTCCAAGACTTTTCACCTTATCACATGGTGTTGGGGTGGGACCCAATTCTTGAGGGCAGTATAGATCACTCCATGGGGAACTTATAGTCGAGACCACTAGAAGCTCAGTTTTTTCAGGATTAATTTTCAGCAGATTTGCCGACATCCAGCTGACTACAAATCTGAGAATATCCTGTGCGTACTTCTGCGCAGAGACCTCGTTGTCTATGCTAAGTAGCAGCTGGGTGTCGTCAGCGTAGCTAAATACGCGACAGCCCATGTTTACCAGGGAGTTAATCAGTGGTTGTATATAAAGATTAAACAATACTAGGGATAGTGCGGAGCCCTGTGGGACTCCGCACGTCAGGTTACCCACCTCCGATAGACTATCCCCCAACTGAATCCGCTGTGTTCTTCCCTGCAGGAAGGATTGAAGCCACTGAAAGGCCATGTCCCGAACCCCGAAATTGGCCAGCCTATCCAAGAGCAGGGTATTGTCGTTAAAGGCTCCTCTGTCTGCCCGTTGTGTTGAGTGTGTCTTTCTTCTGACTGTGGTACCCGTTCTGCCCATTGGAAGGACGCTTGCACTGCTGCTGGGGGCCCTGTACTTGTTCGGTTTGTGAGAGATGCTTGCGCTGACTCCTCTCCCGTTGTTCTTAAAATAACATCATAATGATAACTCGCCTTACCGCCAGTACATCTTCTGTGTCCATGTGTTGGGAAAAACAGGGCAATACTATTACACAGTTTAATTGGGGGGCGAAGGGGGGGGGGGGTAGCTTGTCCTGCTACAAGTAATGCTGGCGTTGTGTGAAGAAAGCTTGCACTGATGCTGCCAGACTACGCTTGCTGTGTTGAAGGAAGCTGGCACGGTTTGTACCTGTGTACCAGTTCAATTCCCTGTGGCAGCGGGCCTAATGTAGAACCCCCTTCTGGGGCCTTGTTTAATCTATTGTGGGCGGGTAGTTTTCGTTGTAGGCAATTCTCAGTGAGAAACACAACCGTTGTTCTCTAAATCATTTCTGCCCTCTGTGAAGAAACCTTGTACTGAAGTTTCACGTTATATGTATGCTGCAAAGTGAGAGAGAAGCTTGCATGACTGTTGACTGAGCTGTGCAGCAGTACACGTGTTAGCGTAGAATGAAAGCATGGCTGTTCTGGTTATGTGGCGACCTTGCCCTGTCGCTCTCTGCTCAGTGTGACTCTAAGGAAAGCTGAACTGCTGCCCATGTTATGCCTGTTATGTATGTGGGAAAGACGCATGTCTGCTAGTACCCATACTTTACCTGTTAAGTGTGGCAGTGAGGCTTACTAAAACCTTTGCACTACATACAAACACCGAAACGATTGACATTGGCAGTGCTTGTTTGAAGTGAATCAAGCGACTTTGCTTTTGTGTGCAACTTAAAATGAGAACAAGCATTGGCATAGCCAATAGGTCTCGCCTTTGAGACATTATAAGTGTTTAGCCATGCAGCAGTTGATGTTGTTGCACCAAGGATATTGTGCTGCATAACTAAATACTTCTAAGGTCCCAAAAGCGATACCTATTCACTATGCCAATGTTTGTTCTGGAAAGCGGCTGTGTGGAAAAAAAAAAGAAAAGGGGGAGGGGCAAAAAAGCAGCCTGGGGCTCTAGACCCTGGAGATAAGATGCATGAGCCGGGAAACACCCAACGCCTCGGGGTCAAAACATTGCGGTGCTATTGCACCGCGACTTTGACATTGCATGGTCGTTCACATCGCATGCTATTACTACGCATGCTACGACCACGCGCGGCGCAACAACAAGCAATGTTTAAATTGCCGATGTCATTGCCGTTGCGATTTAAAAGCCGCTATGTAAATGCGCGCGATATCTATGTCCGCGATATCGCGTCATACAACCGTTAAAACAGTCTGTGCAGTTTTTACAATGCGTGTTCTTCCATACATGTATTTTACAATGCGTGTTCTTCCATACATGTATCCAAAATTGAAAATACAACGGGCAGCCGACACATGTTTCGTTACTCAACAGTAACTTTCTCAAGGCTTTCCTAATATGCGTAAGATCCGGTAGTATTTATTCCAGATCAGGAGTTGATAGTAGTCGTACAGTCTGAATATGCGACGGAACAGAATGATCAGAGAATCAGCCGAGTCATCATTTGCGACTCTTTAAGTAAATGGATCAGGATACCCAATGAATGCGGACTGAGAAGGTATTTAAAACTCCATATACGTAAGAAATACGTGTCTTTTGTAAGAACTAAAGTTCAAAACTCAGTCCCCAACAGCCTCCCAAAAAGTGGGGCAGTCAATACCCATTAAGGTTTTCACGCTTGAAGCGTTACTTTGAAGCTTCTAGTCGTCCACAATCGCGCGGAGACGCTGTGGAAGTAAGGACAGAATGCTGCCATCCGGATAACAGCATATCAGAGCTCTTCTCGTCTTTTCATCTTCTTTGGACAACGTAACATGGGGCACATTGCAGCCTCCTTTTCTTGAATACTTTACTCCGAACGGACCAAATTGGATTTTATCGAGTTCGCTAGAAAAAGAATTTTACACAGGTACATTGTTCCGACACATCATTGTGGACGACTTGAAGCTTCAAAGTAATGCTTCAAGCGTGAAAACCTTAATGGGTATTGACTGCCCCACTTTTTGGGAGGCTGTTGGGGACTGAGTTTTGAACTTTAGTTCTTACGTATATGGAGTTTTAAATACCTTCTCAGTCCGCATTCATTGGGTATCCTGATCCATTTACTTAAAGAGTCGCAAATGATGACTCGGCAAATTCTCTGATCATTCTGTTCCGTCACATATTCAGACTGCACCGACTACTATCAACTCCTGATCTGGAATAAATGCTACCGGATCTTGCGCATATTAAGAAAGCCTTGAGAAATGTACTGTTGAGTAACAAAACACGTGTCGGCTGCCCTTTGTATTTTCAATTTTGGATACATGTATGGAAGAACACGCATTGTAAAATACATGTATGGAAGAAAACACACTGTGTAAAAACTGTACAGACTGTTTCAACAACTTGATGGAATTGGACTATGTTTATCTGAATAGGAAGGAAATTCAAAGATCAAAAGATTATTTTTCTCAATATTAAATTGTGCAAATTACCCAGTAGGTTTGGATGTTTTCTTGGTGGTTCTTTTTTCCAAAAATAATGTATCACAATTATGGCTAATACATGATTCCATGACAAAGGTCATGTTGTAGACAAATATTTACATGGTAGCACTTGCTCCCATGAATGATACAAGATTAGAGTGCCGAGGTATCAACATATGACAGGATGACAGAAATGGCAGGCACTGGCGAAGATGCAGCAATTGAGCCGCAGCGGGCTCCGACTGAGGCAGCGGGCCCCCGAGCGCTCCCTCACCGCTCGCTGCACTGGTGCGCTGGTGCAAGTGATGGCGATCCAAGGTAGCCAACATAACGCTTCTAAACATAGAGGCCGCCAACAGTAAAGTACCACTATTCTCTATACCATTCCAACATTGCTGCCCAATTTAGCAGTATTGGTCACACAGGAATCAGGATGCAAAACATTGCAGATGAAACGAGTGGCAAGTGAGTGACTCTGTAAGACTATCTGGAGAGCTGCAGGATGATCATGAATAAATAAAGAGAAGGAAGGAAATGAAAGGGCCTATGAAAAGAAAAAATGGAAAACTAAGGACTGACCATCAGCCTAGTCACTGACATGAACTGACTTTATGCAGCTATGCACAAGTGATCAGGGAAATGCCGGAACTCACAGGGAAATAGATCCAATGAAAGAAAATGGCTAACCCGCTGCCCAATGCAGTATGCTCTCCTGGGTAGAAGCAGAATATGAACATATAGATCATGGGTGACCCTCTGTGTATGTAATTGTAAATCTAGACGCTTTCAAATGTTTTTTTTATGCGGGTTTGGCTGACAAGTAGATAAGCCAGGCCTCCCCTCGAGGGTCTTGCAAAGATTAGCAGAGTGCAAATCCTCTACCCCAAAAGTGTGTCACAGGGAATAACTGTAGTGATCAAGTCCACACAGAAGATGATGTAGAGATGTTTATTAGTAGTCAAGTAGTTAAGATGGTAATAACACCCCACCAGGAACGTCCAGCATGATGCTCAGCCCAATGCCAACTGTCCTCCACAGCCCACAGAGCCCCAACATTCTACAATGCATCATAGCTGCAACATTTTACAAGCTGGAGTAGAGAGGGAGATAACATGCAAAGCATAAACAGGATGCAAGAATAACCACCACCAAAGTCCTTGTTTACTACAGTAACCAGTGAGATTCCAGATAACAAAACACCAGTCTAAGGGGCACTAACACAGTGTAATAACAACTCACCAATAAAGGCCTATTGGAAGTAATAAATGCTTCTCACAATATGTAAGTTGTCGACTGTCGAGAAGATGAAGAAGTCTCCAGAGTCTGCACGAGACTTGCTCTCAGGTAAGCGCGAGCACAATTCTTTTTAAATTTAAGGGAGGCAGTTGGAAAATGCGACACACTTGAAGGACTATTAAAAAAAAAATTAAATATATCTAAAACAAAGCAAAAATACGTCTGTTTGGCTCGAGAGTCTGTACACGATGGTTGTCGTCTTGCACTAATCTTGTGTGAATCTCGCACTGCCCCCGAACATTGACGTTAATAAGCTTTACTCTAAAGGTCGCTGCTGCGTGCCCCCAAATCTATCCTGTGACCTGGTTTCACTCTTCCCGGTACCACAACAGATAAGAGGAGGGAAACAGACAAAGATCAAGCGGTTTCTTTTTCAAGTCTGTTTGAAGCCAGATAGTCAACAGCCAAACACTTTGGGAGATGCGAGTCAAACAAATTAATTGGCTTACAATACACGAAGAGTGTCTCTTTGCAGTTCCAAACACGCATGTAAAATTAAATTGTTTAAACACTGAACAGCACGCATCAGCTGACGCAGAATATCTTTTCAATAATGTACTTGCGCAGGTTTCATTTGATTTATAGCAGACACAAACAAGGAACAAAAACGTGCTTACTCTTGTTGAATGGCAAATAATGTGCATATATCCAGGTGAACCACGCATAACACGCTTGAGCAGGGCTGTCCGATCTGAAGGACACTGGTGGGGCTTTAAAGCGTGCTGATGTTCCCTTAGTGGCTCCTTGGTTTTTGGCTCCTTATTTTCCTTAGTTTCTACCTTTGATTCATGTAGCTCACGCTTGTTGTGACTTCTTGCTGAAAACTGCGCCATGTCTAGTTGCTGTAAACTGCGCCAGTCGCTTTTTAGAAGTAATGTAAAGGTTTCTTTAGCCACTTGTACCTTGATTTAAGCGTAGATAAGTCTCCTAGTCGTCGCTTTTTTTTTGTAGGTTTCTTTCTTGAGAGGTTTCTTTTGTTTAGTTGCTTTTCTTTTGCTTAGTTGCTTGTAATTAGTTGCATTTCTTCAGTAAAAGTGGTAAGTTGGTAGATCCATCGTCGCCATAAACAATGTAGTGATCAAGTCCACACAGAAGATGATGTAGAGATGTTTATTAGTAGTCAAGTAGTTAAGATGGTAATAACACCCCACCAGGAACATCCAGCATGATGCTCAGCCCAATGCCAACTGTCCTCCACAGCCCACAGAGCCCCAACATTCTACAATGCATCATAGCTGCAACATTCTACAAGCTAGAGTAGAGAGGGAGATAACATGCAAAGCATAAACAGGATGCAAGAATAACCACCACCAAAGTCCTTGTTTACTACAGTAACCAGTGAGATTCCAGATAACAAAACACCAGTCTAAGGGGCACTAACACAGTGTAATAACAACTCACCAATAAAGGCCTATTGGATGTAATAAATGCTTCTCACAATATGTAAGTCAGGTCTACTGAAATTGTTATACATTCTTGGAATAAACTGATTATAACTTCCCCGAATAATGGCTTATTATCTTTTGCTTGTCTGCATCAGCAGCTCTATTATGGAGCATAAATCAGCTCTCCCACAAGGCAGCTATCGGATCAACACTTAGCAAAATTACAACTATGTACAAAACAATATACAACCCCTCTTTCTTATTAACTTTACTTCTCGTTTTAATATAAAGCACAGACACTGGAATGTTTCCACACAAATGGGGTACATATCGTCAAACAGTTCTCCAGGTGGGTAGTGCCGAGTGGGTACTGGCAATGATGAGTTCTCCAGCTGGTTGCCGGTGAATGCAAGATGCCTCGAGTGGTATAAATGTCCGACAGGTCTCGAGGCGATGGACCCCGCAGCTGACTCTAAGCCTCGTTGTCATGAGTGATTGCTATCTGCTCATCGCAGCAAAAAAACTGGCAAAATGCGACTCTGCCTAGCAGCCAATTAATTAGCATATATTTCCCAAATGCGTTGTCATATTCGTCATTATTTTAAAATAATAAGCGTCCCCTTATTGTGATATTGACCTTAAGTCCTTTTATGTTTTTAAAATGTATACTCTAAACCTAAAGCATTTCGTTTTATGATGGTTGTCCATCCTTTTCTGATTTTTTTAATGAATCAAATAAAAGTATATTTTGCCTTGACTATGTGCTCTTCATGGTGAAGATACATTCTGAATATGGGACTCCCGGAGGATGTTGGACATGACTGCTGGGTCACACTCCTGGTTCTGAAATCACTTTCTATGCATTTAGAATGGGCGCCATGTCCTATCAGACTTATAGACCCTGTCGTGGGCCACAGTGGATACGTTTTCCAACACAGGGATCGCACAAAATGTGCTCCACCACATGGTCAGGGGAGAAGGTGGACGCTGCTTCCACATCCGAGGCATTGAAAGGCTGCAGAAGCAGCTGGCAGATAAGTTTGTATTAGGGTGTGGGTAAGGGAAAGATAAGATGTCTCGTGTGTTGCCTAGGAGAAGTATCAGGGGTGGAGGGTAAGTTCATACATACCAATAGACTTAATTCTAGTTGGAGAATCCAAATCTTCTAAGTCAAAAATGGCTGCCTCCCACATGAAATTGCTTCTGCTTCAAAAGAAGTCAATGGGAGAAATATGTTTTCCCAATTATTTTATTAAATCTCCCACTTTCCTCTTCTTAAACGTTGGCATGTATGGGTAAAGTTGCCCCTGTGAAGGACTGGATGTGAGATAAGATGTGGGCACCCCCCCCACCAAGCATGGAGTAGGGACCCCTCTCCCCACAGCCCTTTTAACATAGGTCAGGTGGACCGAGGGAGGTGCCGCAGACATTATTTGGTAGGCACACAGATCATGCTTTGATTACCCCATGCCAAATGACTGCCCAGGATTCCTCCAAGATCTCCCTCATTTGAACCGCTGGACAAGTCTAAAGTTGTTTGTAGCCGAGAGATTGAAGCGGCTCCGCATTTCCTCAGCATTCTACATTTCACTCTCCTCCGAAGAGTTCCCCCAGCCATGGAGGGGCCCTGAATTCCAGGTACAACGTATTTGATCTGTCATTCCTGGCAGGAAGTCAGGGTTGTGGATAATGGGTATCATAGGTGAGGGGGTGGAATGGGGAACCCTTTGCACTTGTTGCCAAGACTCTAGGACATTAGGCGTAGTGAGCAGGAGTGTGTTATTCTGCGAGTGTGCTTGCTGCAGGATCCAGAATGTCAGCAGTTATGGGAGAATATTCTGCTCTACTTGGATCCAGGTTTTGTGAACTGGAACAGGATTCTTTCAGCGCCAGGAGGATTTGAGTTGCCAGGACATATCAGCACATCTGCGGCAGACCGAGGCCCCCATCAGACGTTTTGTTATGTTATGAAGATTTATATAGCGCACAGCTACTCACAAGGGTGTCCCAGCGCTAAAGACCAGGTCAGCACTGTGAAAAGGCCACGGTACCTGCCTTAACGGAGAGGCATCCTCGCGCGGGGATGAGTCCGTCTAACCTAGATGATGACTTGTTCCCTCTCCATAGGACTTCTTCTCTCTCTCTCCCTCTGCAGGGTCGCCGAGGTCAGAACCCGGAAGACGGACAACCGGAAGCAGTCCTCCGTGAACCCGGAAGTCCCGCCCCGACTACATCCCGGAAGATAGAAAAACCGGCGAACCACAACGAAGGGGGTTCCAACCCGCGGACTCGTGGCAGGAGGCAGCAAGGAAGGAACCGGAGCTGAGAGAGAGGAGCGAGGAGTCGGAGAACCAAGCGGAAGAAGCGGAGGAGGACGCCGACGGCGACGTGTGGTCTGAGGACTGGTGGAGTCCTCAGGAGGTGGCTGGAGAGCGGCCGCAACTCACCAGGGAGTTGCGGCGGGCCACGTGAGTAACCATCATCCGTCTCCGTGTGCCGCTTGTAGATAGTTGTAATTAGTGTAAATAGTATAGCGCTGCACCTATCTGAGCACGAGAGCACTGTATATATATATAGCTAGACCCCCCCCCCCTTCACCGCAGCACCCTGTCGACCCCTTGTCTCCCCTCCTGTTTGTCGGCCTCTTCCACCTCCCCGTTTAACCCGTCCCTCACTATCCATTTTCAGTATCCTCACTTCCTGGTGTCGGTGGCAGCTACCAATCTTGAGAGGAGCGAAAGACTAACGGCCCTCTGTTTCTTCTCTCGCCCCAAACCTCCGAGGCCCACCAACAGAAGTCAAGGACCCTACGGCCCGACGGAGAAGGAAGACTTACACCATCCTGACGACAGCAGCCCAGCGGCAGGACGTCTTCCACTTCCCTCCCTGACCGGACGTCTTCTCTACCTCGGACTCCGCCTAAAGAACCCCATCGGTCCCCTTTGTTCAGAGACTTATTATCACCACCTACCTTTGTCCACAATAAAACTCGCTAAACATAGCGCACTATATCTGGCCTCCCCGCCTGTTATTCCGGCCCGCCGAAGCCCACACCCCACAAGCACCTACGGATGAAATCTATGCAAATTGTGTGCAAAGCCAAGCTTTCAAATTTTTTTTAAAGACGGGAAGATCCCTTGTTAAGCGCGGCTCCCTAGGGAGCTTGTACCAGTTAACCGGCCCCAGATAAGAGAATGATCTGCTGCCTATTATGAGCCGGCAAATACAAGAAGCTTTAGCCAAGTGTTCAGAAGAGGAATGCAAGGTGCGGCAGAGATGTAGTCATGGATCCTCTCTCTCAAATATCCATCACCTGAGCTGTGCAAGACTTTATGCATTAAAACCATGGCCTTGAATTGTATCCTCTTTCTTACTGGGGGCCAGTGAAGAGCCACCAAATGAGCGGCCATGTGTGATCTAGGGGGGACATTGAGTAATAAAGGTGAGCAGGCGAGTTCTGAAGCACCTGAAGTCTACACAGAAGCTACTCCGGAAGGATGAGATAAAGGGCATTACCGTAGTCCAATCTCAAGGTTATTAACGCTTGGATGGCCGTTTTCCTAGCAGACTCTGATAGAAGGGGCAGAAATGTTTTCAGCATCCTAAGCAGGAGCCTTTCAGAGCTTGAATCTGTGGTTCAAATGAGAGGGCCTTGTCAAATGTAATGCCTAGGTTCCTTAGAGAGTTCTTTTGGGGGCCTGGAAGTGGGGCCTCCTTCGGCCAGCAAGCTCTCTACAGGTTAGGGGAAGATGCACCGAAGATCATGATCTCGATCTCGGGTTGCATTTTAGTTGGTTCATAGTCAACCACTGAACACCTTGGAGGGGCAGTTTATAATAGCCTCTCCATCTAGCTCCTGGACGTGGACTGCGTAAGGGTCGTTCTAGGAATTCCCAGATTTTACCCTTTTGTTTTGAATCTAGGGTAAGACCGTACGAGAAGCACACGAGCAATGACTTGGCCGCGTATCATAGGCAGGGAAGGATAGTCATTTTTAGGTGGAAGCCTATTAGGCAGTGCAGCTGTCTGGTTTGCGAAAGACACCTTGGGGACATTCAGAAAGTTGACATAGGAATTCATTCTGCCCGTTGTTTACCATTGGCTTGGAGGTTTGTGACTCACATTTTCTGGCTTTCTATTTGCTGGCTTTATTTGCTTCAGGCTGTCTAGCTTGAGTTCATTCATTCCCCTGCCCAAACATAATTTACGGTATCCTTCTGTGCACTTTCTTTCTGTAAATAGGCTTTTACATCTTCTAATCTTGTCACATTTGCAGTGCATTCAAAGATGGAGATCAAATGTCAGGCTTTCTCTACCAGGGTGCCTGGTGTTTATTCCGTCGAGCCTAGACAGCTTTTGCCCTGTCTCTTCGAGACGTGTTGTATGTACTTTGTGGGCTAACAGCCCAACTGTTGCTTTTCATTTGTTACTTCAAGTGTCCTTTGAAAAAGCATGTTTACTAGTGGTTAATCTTTCCTATTTTCCCCTCCTTTTCCTGATTTTTTTCCTCCCCCAGAGCACCTCCCTTACACTTGTTCCATTTAACATCTGTTTAGGGACTACTTTTTCCTTTGTCTCAGAGCACTAACAACCATTGCTGAATGTTTTCAGTCGCGGAGCTCCAGGTTTTGTAAACAGGGCAGTAATTCTTGTTTTTATCTCTTCAAATTTGCTATGCATTCAAAGACTGAGATCCTGTTTTCGAGGGGCCGCTTTAATTTTCTTTCTCTGACTTCAAAGCGAGAGGATTTCCCCCATCTCTCAACCCCTTCCCCCTTCGCTGCTTCAACCATCCCCCCACCCCCTCCATTTCCGTTTGCATCAAGTGAGGCAGCAAGAGGCCGGGCACCCGCTCAGCTCTGCATTCACAGCTCTGCTCTTGTTTCCTTGTCTCAACTTGGATCCAGGGCAGAGTTACAGTGACAGGAAGTGGGTGCCATCTTGTTTTGATTGCCATATTGAACCGCAATTTGCGTTTTACATTACACTCATAAGAATGTTTCTTTTTGGTGGCTTTTTTGAAAGATTCAGTGGGTAAATGATGACATAGGAGTTTGCCAGAAATATGCAAATTACTAGATTTGTTGTTGAGGGACATGGTCGCTGTGTCTAAAAGTACAGAGGCAGACGGTGGGGGCCTGACCCTCGGAATGTCGCACTGACACCATACCCAGATGAATTGTCTGTTTGGTCGGTTGTGCCAAAACTGCCAAATTTAACATTCTTTTTAAGTTCCTTATCTTTTGTTTCTGATTAGTGGGATATATATACGAAACACATGGCTCTCTTCCCACCATGGTCAACCCTTTTGGAGTAAGAACGTTTTGAGACCGGCAATGTCCCCCAATTCACTTGGAATAGCAAAAACACACTAGGTTTTAGCATTCCCTGGAGCTGCTTCTAGCTGGCATCAGTAGATCATTCAGTCATGACGGCACGCTTTCCCTTTGTAAACCAATAATGGCAAGCTGGCCTGAGCCGGTTCCAGCCAAGACTGCAATTCCCTGAATGCGGGGCGCTTTTGAGCCGGCGGGCCAGATGGTCACAGGTACAGGAGGCTCCTGTAGTCCAGGACCACTATCCGGCACAATCCTGCCCCAGATGCCAATTTAACAATCACTAAAGCTGCTATCCTGAAAACAGAACCACTTGCAGGACAAACTATTTAGCTGCCATTCAGGCGAAAATGGTGTAAGAAGGGCCTACCTGTGCTGAGGGCCTACTCGATCCACTCTGAGGCGCAAAGGCTAATATGGCTAGGATGGGTCAGGTGAGTGGTTGCTCCGGGTGCTGCAGAGCAGCATTGTTTGAGTGGCTCGAGAGCTCGACCTGCCTGGTGGGGGGCTTGCACAGTGACTGCGGGGAGGGGGGTGGTGTGGAGAGAGTGGCACGGCCTACCTGGACTACTCAGTATTCCCCAGGACCCGTGGTCCTTACTATCTGCTTGCAGCTGCGCGTGAGGACAGCGGCAGGTCCTAGTGCATAGGTCTTCAAAGTGTGGGGCGCTCCCACCTGGGGGTTCATGGCTATGTTCCTAGGGGACATGCCTTTGTAAATACTTGTAAACTAAGAGGGCCTGGAAGTGTGACTTTCTTTACAGCGTTTCCAGGATGTCTTCATTTACATGCAGCAGGTAAACGGCATATAAAAGGATCGTAACTGTTATTCTTGGCGCTGTGGTGGCGGGTTCAAAGACGTGGCTAAAAAGGGAAAGAACAACAATTCCTGTGAGTATTTTGTTGATTTTTCACATTTAGCCAGCTGCATATAAAATAATGCACATACCATAAAAGAAAAATAAATGCAAATTAAAGTAATCCTTGGGAACGCTTTCTTTAATGTTATCAAACCTCAATTCATTAATGCGATCACTGCAGTTTTCTGTGACACCAGATAATCACACAATTGAATCCTGCTTGGCATAGTGTGGAAACCTGACTTTTGTATTTATAATGCAGTGAAGTCCCAGCCTGTAACACAAAGCACTGTGAATATGAAAGTCATTGTTGTACAGTTTTATTATACACTGTATAAGGAAGGCTGCTGGAATTATGCGCGGGAGGGATGAAATTATGTAGCAGGGTTGACTAAATGATGCGGCGGAAAAAGAAGCCAACACATGCGGCTTAACGCAGTACTTTTTGTGATAGTGTTTCTTCATTATTTTATCATTTTTACATATGCTAGCACTGATTGGGCAAATGTTTCACCTCATTAGTGCCAGATTACCACCCAAATTCAGCAATAAGCAACAGAAAGCTGACTATCAACCTTTGCGATGGGCCTTCCACTGCGTGGCAACATGGTTGTTGCCCTTTTAGTAATTGTTGATCCGTTTGAGCTAGAAGCAGATTTTTGTTTGTTAAAATCTGTAGAATATGCAGCAGATGGTGAATTATGTGGCATGGGGATTTTAAATGGACATCACTACCATTAGTGCAGCACGTACACTAGGGCAGTGCACCCCAATTTTGCCCGTGTTCTAGCAAAACGGTGGATGGGAACATTTAGTGTGGATTATCACTTACAGAACAAGCATGCAATAAGTCTCCCATTAACTAGAGTTTGAGCTATTGGCAATGCAATAGCTTCATCTCTGCAAAAATAACATTTGATGGACAGAATGCAGAACAATATCATACATTCACCCCAGTACAGAGATCTGGGCCTAAATCCATTGTTTATTTGCTCACCACACCACCCCAGTTCAGACATGGCCATATGCAAATCAGCCTTGACCCTGTGCCTCAAGGGAACAGTCCAGCCCGAACTGCCAAGCCATGTCTTACCTGCATACTAAGACCGGTTTTTGGCTATCAACGGTCATCAGCCAAGATAGCTTGACTCCAGTGGCGTAGTGAGCACGGGACCCACGTCTAGGCATACCCTTTCCACATAGGGCGAACAGCAAAACATACAAGATGATGGACGGAATTTTGCACATTGGCAAAACATTCACCCCCAGTCACAGATCATCCCCTTTGGTTTTGCTTAGTTTGCCCTAAGTTGGCAGGGTATGCCCAGACGTGGGTCCCTTGCTCACTTTGCTACTGGATTCAAGATAGCCTGGCTGAAGAGGGTTATGAACCCAGGATGCTAGTCTCTGGTCCAGGGAAGACCTGGCTTGGCAGTTCGGGCTGGACTGTTCCCATGAGGCACAGGGTCAGACTAATTTGGATATGGCCATGTCTGAACTGGGGTGGCACCATGAACAGAAGCTTCGCACTGAGGTTGCGCTTCCGGTAATGCCCAGCGTCTTATTCTGCACTTGTCTCACAGCTGTTGCCATCCACAACTGCCCCGGCTTGCTCTACGTGCCAGGGTATACTGTGGGGCTGCCAAAACTGCTGCAGGAGCTGAGACCTCTGGTGACCACAGAGTGGGGACTGTGGCTGACATGGGAGATAAGCACCACATCTGCAGGCCCCAGCACCATCAGAGGTCATTTTGGTGATCCTTGGAGCTGTAGGCGCCCAGCCATGTGGTAGCCTGTTGGTGTGCCCTCGAGTGGCTTCCTGCCCTGAACTGGTGGTGCGTTGATACGCTGGGACTGCCGCTGAAGACATCGACCGGGGGTCTGCAGTTGCGCAACCTTAGTGGTGTGGTCATAGCTGAGGGTCCCGGCATATCATGAAGTTCTGGCCCAGCGTGATGCAGCCGCGGGACTGTGGCCACAAGAAGAGACCACTGGCACACCCCTAGCGGGCTCCAAGGACTGGGCTCCCTATGGGAGTAAACGCGCCTCTCCTCTCTAGTGTGCGCAGCAGGAACAGCAAGCGCACCTCCGACCAACGAGCGACACGCACCACAGACGGACACCTATGGGGGAAGCATCACCACTGCTGAGCAGTGTGCGCCTGAAAGAAAATAGTGCTCACCGACTTCATAACGCCGACCGTATAACACCACAAGTAAGAGGTCCAGTCGCTATGGGCGGTCACTAAAGGAGACAGGGCGGTAACAAGGAGGGACTAAGAACCTCATATTGATTCGGAAGCCAGCGTTTACCAAAGACAATGACACTAGCCAATAAAAAATATGGGCTGAGTGTGGGCGAGGCTTACACAGCACTTGCACAGCATACCATACCATACTACAGCATGCCTCACAGAGCGAGCAGTGCATGCGCGCTGCAACTCTAGGCTCGACCTAAAAAGGGGGCCCCAAAACTATTGTTATTTCCTGCATCATTAGACATAGTTCTTCAGCTTTATGATCGACCTTGACTTGGATGCAGATTTCCCCCACCAAACACCAACAATCTAACTTCGTAAGGATCTTTCACCATTTGAGACCGTTTTGTACCTGAACTAGGACGTCAACAAATGAAGGAAGAAACAGCCTCCATGTTTAAACTAAGTAATTGTTCAAGTGTTCTTCAGTTACTTATACTTCGTCGCCTGAGAACCTGTCATGGGTGGATGATGTCTGTACAAGCACAGGAGATGTTGGAGAACCGTAAGTGTGTCAAAGATTTCTTTTCTCCAATATTAAAAGTTTTAGGTTCAAACAACAAGCAATAGCAATGCTTTGATCTATGTTCCTTTGCAACACATACTGGGTGCTGGTAATTGACAGGTTTAATATGGCAATTTTGCCCAAACTATGATTGCTCTTTAATCCAAATCACAGTGGTGTTGAAACAAAGGAAACATCACATGAACCACATTTTAATATGTAAATACCTCACTTGTACACAATCTATTTGCTTAGAACAAAACAATTGTGAAACTCTGTAACTAGGAAATGGAGCCCCACACTAGCTGATCCAAACCAGTGCCCTCTCTCTCATATTGAACCCAATCCAACACCTCTGAAGTAACTTGCCCAGGTTAACATTAGAGACATAGAAAAGCACTACCTTGAATGTGGCTTTCACCACCAGGATTCATTGTGTGACACTGATTTGTTAAAGACTCAACTGCAGTCAAGAGCCATCTCAAATAAGCCCTTCGCAATTGCTGGTCGCCAAGAGTGTCCTATTTACCCCGGTTGAGTGGAAGCCCAACTAATGACCCTTCAGGCTCAGAACTGTAACTTAATGAAGACTTGCCCATTGATATAGGGCAGATTCAGATCGGATCTTGGCAGACCGTTACCAGTGACCTGTAAAACGACCCCTTTATTATTAGGGACCCTGCTACTTACCAAGCATACACTGTGGGTCTATCTTGATGGGGAATTCCAGACCTGTCCACAAACAGCCACAACCAGTCTTTACAACTGTTAGTGTGATCCTGCTGCCATTCTTAAAGCCTCCTGATGAGGACACTCTCACAACTACAATCAAAGTTTGCAAAGAGTAGTCTGTGGTGCTTTGCCTTAACTTGTACTAATGACCTTATTTCTACTAATACATCAATGCAACATGCCAGCTACAGAGACCTACATGCTAGCAGAAGTGGCCACTACATACAGCTGCCCCACTGATACAAAACCCCTTGTGTAGGAAACACCTAAGAAAGTCCCATTTAAGCTTAGTCTTTGTTTAGCACCCATGGGACAATGACAGGCGCACCCACAGGTATGCAAGAACTAATGGTAAGTGGATTAACCAACCCAGCTTTAAGATTAGAGTGAAAATGTAATCACTTCTGCAAAATGCATAACCACCCCTTACAATTACTAAATTAAACTGTCGGAATGAATCGCTCCTGGACATGCAGTGCTAAAGCTAGCCCTGTGACCAACAAGGAACAATCCAAAGACTTGTAACAGTTTCATGAACTACTAAGCTCAATTGTAGTGTTATAAGGTTCTTACATTTTCCAGGGCAGGGCGCATGAGGAGATGGGAAAGGGTCAGTAGCTGAGTTCAAAAACGGCATCACCACCCCCCCTCCCCCAATTGATAAGCATCCCAAATGATCAACATAACTCCCAAACTACCCTCTTGACACTGGCACAGAAGAGCTAATACAGGTTCCATTGCAATGAATGAAACAGTATTGCCGTACACATGGGCCTGAATATCGTGTGTATGGATTTTATGTATAGAACAGTTGGTTTACTCACTTGGTAATCTTGTCTTTTGATATTTGGAACATCCATGTTGTGAGTGGAAATGCAGATACCTTCATATTTCTTACCACTGAATATATCAATGCCAACCAGGGGAACTTAAGGAAAACAAACTAGACAATTTGGGATACTGTTTACAAATTTAATTCCAAAACCATTTAAACAAGCACTGTTGAAATCAAAAGGACGGGTAATGCATTAGCCCGAAGGCAAGAATATGGGCTTGAGATTTGTACTTTCAGATTTAAAATATCCCTTTGCACATTTTAGTGGAAGCACTTCAGGGGACAAAAGGATACAGACAACATGACAAACTAAAATAATTTTGGACAATCCTTGAGAATAGCCATTTCAAGTGAATGGCTGAAGGCACTAATACAAGCAAAAATTATTTGAAAGGGCTAACTCAAAAGAAGGGGCTGATTTTGTCAGACCTACAGCATCAAATTGACAGCTGAATCTATGTTTGACAACGCAATCTGACTGATGCTTGACAGTGCATTGAACCAGAGATACAATTTCATGTCAACAGTAGAGATGTCAATAAGCAGAAAGGAAATGTTGTCAAGTGTAAAACTGTATCATCCTACCAAGTTGTTTAACTGACTCACAGGTAGTCAAATCTGTGCTTCAAAGTTGAACTGAAACTAGTGTAATCTTGTTCAAATCAGTCCATACATTAACCAAACCCTGGTTAATGCAAATGTAATTAAATAAGAATTGGCAAAGTCAATAGGTTTTGCTTCTGCAAGACCTATTGGCTTCGCCAATGTGATTTACTCATGTTGTACACCAGCGTGGCTGCAGTTCAGAATGGCTTAAAGTTTGTGGTGAAGTGTGTCGTAGACCAGAATTGAAGAGTAAGTGTGTGGTAGAGTGCAGTGGTGTAGAGCATTGTGTATTGGAGTAGAGTGCCATAGAGTGCAGTGACAGTGTTCTGTATTGGAGTCGTGCAGAGTGCTGTGTTGTGTATTGAGTCGTGCAGAGTGCTGTGCTGTGTTGTGTATTGAGTCGCGCAGAGTGCAACGGTGTACAGTGTTTTGTACTGGAGCCACGCAGAGTGCATAGGGTGGACAGTGTTGCAGAGTACAATGGTATACAGTACACCGGCGCAGAGTGAAGTTGCCTAGACTGGATCGGTGCAGATCAGAGGCATAGAGTGAAGGGTAGCAGAGTATTGGCATAGGAGTGGTGCAGAGAAGAGTAGTGGCATAGAGTGGAACACCATTCCAGTTCAGCCAATAGACCGAGGGAGCACTTTCTGAAAATAGGTTTGAAAGTCTAGATTTTTCTCTGCAAAATGATCCTGTTCACCATTATTTGGTAAATCGGGACCTTTCAAGGTACCGTTTATGTGCTATGTAGCTTCTTTCAAAAGTTCTTTAAACATGATTAATTTTCCTGACCCACATCTTTCGGGCTCTGTTCACAAGGTTTTAATTGAAAGCATACTGCAGTAGTGGCTGATGAGTCGGTGAAATGCCGCTGATCAAATGTCAGTCAGTGTATGTAACAACCGCAGCCCGGTTGGTCCCTTTCCTGCATGTATCATGTTTGCGGGGTGCTTGTGGGCTCTCTTGTACCATCCACAGCCGCCTTTGGTCTATTGGTGCATTCTTCTCAATGAAGGCCGCACACCAATTAAAATACATCCGTGACGTCTTCTAGTGTACATTTCTGAGCTGCCAGTCCTCAATCATTGGTATCTGTTTAGGTGTAACTCGAATTATGCAGATCTGGTAGTCGGCAGGGAGGACGGATATTTCACACCTATAGGCATGCGTCACGTGGTGCTGTATTGTGCTGGCAAGCCGTGCCATCTCTGCCGGGATGAGGTCACTTGGGAAGCGGCACCTGCCAAGAGAAGCTCTCCTGCGCGGTGCAAGTTTGTGACCTAGATTGGCGGATGCCAGAGTAAGAGCCACGCTCTCCAGAGAGAGACAGAAGCGCCTCGGGCAGGGTGCAGCGTGGGTCTGTCTTCAAGGCTGCGTGGAGAGGTCACAGCTCCTGGTCTGACAGCAGCAGTCTACGGGGCGATGAACCAGGTATACAGTGGTACTGCCTGGAAAACTAAAGCTCCGTCTTTGCTGAAAAGCAGATTTAAATTATATTTGAGGCAGCTCTGCTGCCTGACGAGGACCACAAAAACACAGAGGCTGACTAGCTGGCGGCACAAGTTAATTAAGGAGAAATGGCCGGCCGGCCGTGAAACTGAAAGCACGGCCGGCCGGCCGTGAAAGCCTTTGATGCTGCAGGGGGTGGAGCGGCACCAAGCTGGGCAACAGATGGCTGGCGATTTGATGCTGTGCACGCGCATTTTAGGTCAATGCGCTTGCGCATTGACCTAAAAGCGCACGGGCACAGCATCAAATCGCCAGTCTAGGTAAGGTCTGTTTAAGCCCCTATAGTCTTGCTCCGTTCAATGCGCATGCGCATTGAGAGGCGAGACCTAACTACATGACAACTGGCACGTTAAGTACGAAAACGTGTCATGCGCGACTTTGGATTGTACAGTTGTAAAAGGAGCAGTGTAACATTTAAATGCGTCTAATTGATAAGAAAGGCAAGAATTCGACCCATATGCATGGAAAGGATCTAATGAGCGTAAACTTGCATCACGTTACACTGCTCTAAAAACTAATCATGGGGCAACAAGTGAGCACTTTCTAAGAGATATCGTACATCGCTTGCAGTCACAAACGAGACTTTGTCTCACTCGGTTTTGTGTCCCGAGCCCTGTCCACGTGTCTAAGGAACCTGACTCAGGAAACGGAAAGCGGCCTACTGAAGGCGCAGCATCACTGCCTAGTACCAGGAGGCGACACCCACTCAAAGATCTGTTGACAGTTCTCCCGGGATCTGCCCGCACGGCCTCGAATCCAAGCTACAGAGGGCATGCAAAGCCATGTACGGGGCCCACCAGAAGGAAGGACGAGCCCAGCTGTGGAAGCAAGGAAAACGCGGCCTTCAACCTAAGCGAGACCCAACCTTTGGAGCATGCTTCACATCAACACGAGGAGCTTACGTAAGGACGGGGCATGAGCAGGCCGCCATAGCCCCCGGTCTACCAAGCCCGGGAGCTCCCGCCATCCACCACCACAGCAAGCGTCTTCCGCCTTGCTCCTATCCCCCCGGGTTCCTAGCCACAAGCGCTGCCAGCATAGGCCTCCCCGCCACCACCAGCCGCCCTCTCCCCGCCACAACTGAGCGCCACGCCAGCCACCACCCAACTCCCGCTCCCTAAACCAGGTGCTTTAAAAACGGCGCTCCGGCGCGCCTACTCGACTCTTGGGGGCGCTGGGGGAGAACCCACGTGCCATGCCTAGCCCTTACCTTCCAACAAAACTAGTATCCGCCTACTCAAAGCAGGACCCGTCTGCAGCAACAAGTGCGCAGCGGCTCGCCTGCCACATTCCATAAGAGATTGTGTCCGATTACATAAACAGGTTTAACAGGAAAACCAATAAATTAACTACGAGTGGCACATCGTCCCATAGAGTTCAGTTTTGAGCCAAGGGCTGACTGAAAAAATATTGTAATCTGTACCACAGAATAAAGTCACCTTTTGTTTCTTTAAAATTGTAACAATGGGTCCACAAGTTAGATAACAAGAAGCACGTAAGACGCCAGCGGTTCTTTCATTTAGTTGCTTCCCCGTGAAATGGATCCAAAAAGCGTGCGAGTGGAGCATGCGCGCCACAGCCAGACATGTGGTTTTAATTATCGTGCCCGTGTCTGGGCACGATAATTGAAACCATATGACGGCTGGTGCACGTAATAGACACCAATAGGTCGTGGGCAGAGCAATGCGCCCGCCTTTGGCCTATTGTGTGCTCTCTTTTTAAAAAACACGCACACAAAGCCCAATAGCGTGCCACAAAAGTAAAATCACATGCTTGTGCGTGTGCCATTCCTTGGTCAGCTTCTGAAACCCCATTTTTACCTACTAAATGTCTCACGTTGCTCGAGCAGGGCTGGCCACTGCAACGCTAGGCACGAGACCTAAAAAGTACTCCTGAAATATGAATCCCACCCCCTGCACTCGTCCTGGGTGTTTCCTCTAACTCCAAGTACTGACATATAGTTTTGGAGGGGGGCCGACTTGAAATCATTTTGCTCAGAGGGGTCTCAAAGCAAACAAATATTGAAGACCTCTATCCTATTGGGACTATGGCACCACTGGTGGCCTTGTGCCCTTCTCCCCTTTACCGACTGAGGACCTAAGCGTGACTGACACACCGCCACAGCCCCCATATGTGACAGGACATGGATCGCAGTTGTTCCAGCTTTGGGAGAGCCGTCAGAAGTGAATTACACTGATTGCCCACCAGCCCGAAAAGCTGTAATTAGGGGAAACAGACACACAAGCACGCTGAGAAGGTGCAGACCCCTCCCCCAACAAACTGAACTGGTTACACGGCCCCGTGGCTTGAACAACTGATCGAGCGCCCAGCGTGTCGCGGGCTTATGCGGGGACCACCTGCTGCGGAGGCACTGGGCAGGGGCAGCAGAGGCCTGCGCATTCTAGAACCCAAATCAAAAATTGCAGTGACACAGTCGGATTGAAACATTGGAAATCAGTCAATATAAAAAAAGTTGGAATACGCAAGACAGTGGAGGTATCCAGACTAGAGCCGCATTGTGGGCTGCGGGAAAGGCATTAACAACTGCACAAAAAAACTCAATATATGCAGCATTGCCCTGGCCTCGGTACCTTGATTACTCCACCACTGACCATACTGGCTAATCTCACTGGAGAAGACCAATAAATATGAAATGATTGGTAGCCTACTTACTCCTGATTAGTCACAACTTACAGCTCTGGTGTTTATGCCGACAGTGAGACCGCCTGCCTCCCCATGTACTATTAGCACCAGATGTGTGGGGAGAAATTTTGCTTTGTACAGCATCCGGGCGATGTCCAACAGCTACGAAATAGACATTTCTTACTTGTGTATCCTTGACCGAACTGCTACACCCAGGTCTGCTCGTGCCCCTCTGGAAGCGACATAGAGGTGTGGCGGGACCTGAGGGCTTTGAAGCCTCTGATCCATAGACGAGTATAGAACATATCTGGGACCTCTTGAGACCAGCACCCACCAGCGAAATCAGCCGAGAGCACTTGCTACTTGTCTCATAATTAGCAATACAAGCATACTGAGCATGCTACTGTCAGAGGAGATGGGGAAGACAAACAGGAGACAATCCGAATTGCAGTTCAATACCTGTATGTCTACCCATGTGATGGACAGAGGAGGGGACCACACAGGATCTACTGACATCCCCATGGATGAAACTACAGAAACAACAGATATGAAATCTTTGCTCATTGCAATGCAACAAAGAGTTACATCGATTGTGAACACAATGGATGTTATGTACACCAGAGTGGACGCTATCACTCACAAATTGGAAAAGCAAGATGGCCGCATAACAGAAGCAGAACACAGACTATCCATAATGGAGGATGCTACTTCAACCCGGGGGGAACAACTGCTAAACATTCAAAGTGATATCAGCTAAAAATGAAGACTTAGAAGAAAGAATTCGAAGAAATAACCTACGTAGCAAAGGTATTCCAGAGTCTACCAATACTGGACGAATGGAAGATTTCATTGAGTGTCACCTCACAACCTAATTCGGCTCAGAAGCTTTTTCTAAATTGCTGATTGTGGAGAAACCCATAGAGCGCTAATGCCCAGGCCTCGCCCGGGCACATGCTCCTCGTCTGATCATAGCCAGATTCCTGAACTCACGTGACATGGACACGCCCCTTCATCTGTCACGAGACAATTTGCAATTTGAATTTGTCTCTATTAAACAGCAATCACAACAAGCTAACACCCTGTATGTGAGGTTGTAGCTGGCATGACTTCGCATCTCACATATGGGAAAGGACCTCAGTTTCAACACCATGCAGTAGGCGAGAGACTTTATGAGATGGTATAGCAAACGAAAACCACTGCGGAACATCAAGTTCCAGACCCTTTTATCAACTATCGGAACAAGACTAGCACATAGCACTGTGGAGTGCTCCGACATCCCTGCAGGTGTTATGACCCACGAAACATGCTCAGCTGACTCTGAATAATAAAAAAAGGTAACAATGATTAACCAAGTGTAACTCTTCCTCTGTGCACTATTACCACTAAGCATGAGCGTGAAATTCGTTACGCTCGCGGATTTTGCGGATTTTCGGGAAATCCGCAATCCGCGAATTTTGCGGATTTCCCGCAAAATCCGCAAAAAAAATCTGCGAACGTAACGGGTTCAAAAGTTGAACCCACACTCATTTAACTATTTTACAATGGCGCCAGCAAGCTGCCAGCGCCGTTGTAAAATAGTTACAAAGTTAGCTTGCACAGGAACCACTAGATAAAACGAAGCAGGTGCTTCCTGTGCAAGCTAACTTTGTAACTATTTTACAACGGCGCTGGCAGCTTGCTGGCGCCATTGTAAATAGTTACAGGGCAGCACAGCCTTACAGGTCACTCAAGGGACCCCTGCGCCCTTCAGGGCGATTGCATAGTAACACACACATGGTCGCTCGAACTAGTTAATGCTCAAATTCAGTGACTCATTCATTAGCCCAAAAACAATCATGTGCCTCTTCCCAAATGTACCGCAGAAAATCAGCTGTGATGCTGGATAGAGGCCTTTGCATCCTTGACTTTCACGAGCGCAATACCCGTGCTGTTCCTGTGACCAGGAGCTTCTTTTTCTTCATCTGCTGAACCGATCTTTCTCTGACCTTTTATACATACAAGAGGCATGTGAACTCCGCAAATCATGGTCGCTCGAACTAGTTAATGCTCAAATTCAGTGACTCATTCATTAGCCCAAAAACAATCATGAGCGTCTTCGAGGCTGGACAGGTGTGCCTCTTCCCAAATCTACTGTGGAAAATCAGCTGTGATGCTGGGTAGAGGCCTTTGCATCCTTGACTTTCATGAGCGCAATCCCCGTGCTGTTCCTGTGACCAGGAGCTTCTTTCTCTTCGTGTTCGCACGGGTTGCTGCAAGTTCGCACGCGTTTTGTACAATTTCGCAATTTGCGAAATTGTACAAAACCCTCGCGAACTTGCAGAAACCCGTGCGAACATAAAAAAAAAAATCCGCAAATTCGCGAGAATTCGCGGATTTTGCGGATTGCGAGTTCGCAAATCTGCAAAATCCGCGAACGCGAGATCCGCAAAATTCGCCCATGCTTAATTACCACCAAGAGGCAGAATGATCCTGAACTGTCTGATTCAAACCAGTAATATAGCTGTTATAGCTCTAATGTCCTTTTGAGCAGCAGGAGCGCATGATAACACATCCTGGACACCCTCACCTGGGTGAGGGAGGTCGTCATGGTGCTCTGGGCGATTGGCCCTGCAGGTTGCCCCTGAACTCGACATTTGGTTATCTATAGCTTTTTCTCTTTCTATCAATCTTACACTCTCTACAGCTGCCACTCTTTGGTTCCGGCTAGATATATGGCTTGGTTTTCACTACTCACTGGTGGATAACCCCCTTTTTATTTTCTGACTATTCTCCGCTTTTCTACCTTCTGTTTCTCCAAATTTCTAGCTCTTCTTTCTATCTTTGCTACTGGAAGCTAGGGCTAGTGCACTATCATGTTGGTTAATTACATGCTACTATCTAACAGACATAACTCCGCTACTGCTTTCTTTGTGATTCTGGGGATTTGGGTGGGACTGATATTCCCTTTGGGATTGGGCCACCAGGACGGGAGGAGGGTGGGAAGGGGAATGTTTTATTTTTCTCTCTTGTGCACATCAGTCCAAAAGATTGCTGATCAGCTTAACAGACACACTGACACAATTTTGCAGGCACTAGAATGCCGTATTAATATTCTACTTCTCTTTCGATAATGGCAGACGTCAGACTTAGAAGAGGCGAGCAATTCGTCCCAATATTAACTGCATCACCTGGAACGTCAGGGAATTGGGAGACCCCTATAAGCATAGGCACATACTTGCAGATCTTCAGAGAAATAACATTCACATTGCAACATTACAGGAAACGTATTTTCTGGATGCCGCACATGCCACATTTGCCACGCGACGGGCATCCTACCTACAATTTGCTACATATTCCTCATACTCAACAGAGGCAGCAACATCAGTGCGCAACTGTACACTGTTTGTCGCACAGGGAGCTAGTAATGACCCCCAGGGCGATATACACTAGTGTGGGGCAGATTAGCATTTTACTCGCTCACTATTCTAAACTATTGTGGCCCGAATGTTGACAGTCCTTCCTTAATTGATAAATTATGGGGCCAGATAGTTGGAATGGGTTCTACTTATGTACTATGGGGAGGGGACTTCAATTTAGCTATTAATACTGAATTGGACCAAATGCATGGGTCCTCAGTGTCTCATGGCACTGCCACCCGCCATGTTCATGACATCATCTCTGAGGGCGATCTGCTAGATGCGTGGCGCACACTACATCTGCTGACAAGGGAGAGTACCTTCCACTCTGGAGTACTTGCAAGCTGGCCCAGATTAGATTATTGGCTTCTATTACGAGGGATGGTATTCTGGATTACGGGAATCAACCACTCAGCACTTACCAATTCTGACCACTCCCCTGTTCTACTAGATCTAAAGCCCCCACTGCATCACCCACCATTAATACATTGGTGCCTGTCTCTATTATTACTACTGGATACTTTCTTAAAGGAGGAACTAGGACAAGAAATTTGAGATTTTGTTAGTAGAAACAGAGATACAGTTCCTAAACTGAGTACTGTTTGGGAGACCTTTAAGGTTACAATGCAAGGGATATGTCTGTCTAAAAGTGGTGGGATCTCACGAGCCCTTAGACTTACGTTACGAACCATAGAAAGGGACATTAAGCGATTGGAGACACAGTTGGGTGTGCCCGAAGACCCTGAGGTGCTGAAAGATTAGAACTGCCCAGTTTGAATTCTAAGAAACCGCAGAGCGTGAATGTTTATACCTAAGTAATTAGGACCGGGCGAGGACATACGGGGAGGGAGAATGCCCGAGATGTGCAATAGCATCCATGGCGTGCAAGCCTTGCTTCACCAACACTGTTCTTGAGATCAGGAGCGATGAAAGGACCATGGTACGAGACACCCCAGAAATCTTGAATAGATTTGCCTCAATTTATAATACACTATGCACCTCATCAAGAGTGGAGGAAGTAGATGAAAAAAACATGTCTGGAAGATGTCACATTGGGATGGATGGGAAATGCACAAAGAGAATTCTTAGCAGCAGAAATAGGAGAAGATAAGATCAGAGAAGCAATCACGCAGCTACAATTGGGAAAAGCGTTGGGTCCTGAAGGGTTGCCCGCAGACTTTTATGAAACCTATATTGGCATCCTCACCCTGATACTGAAAGAAGTTTATTATGAAGCTTAGCAAGATAGAGAACTCCCAACATCCATGAGAGAGGCCATGATTATTGCCCTACTCAAACCCAATAAATGAGCAGATGTCTGCAATCCTTACTGACCCCCGTCCCATATCAATTACGAAGCAAAAATTCTGGCCAATGTGTTGGTGAACCTCCTGAGCCTCCTCATGACATCAATGATCCTACCAGATCAGTTGGGATTCATACCCGGACAGTCCACCTCACATAATTTGCAGACTCTGTTCACAGTGCTCCAAGATGTTGATCCAGATCTGTCTGCAATTGCAATCTTCCTCAATGCCACCAAGGCTTTTGATTCCTTAGAATGGGATTATCTGATGACAGTGCTTCGGTGGATGGTGTTCTCTATGGAGTTTTTAACATCGGTTGCCCACTTATATTTTGAACCAGTAGCTAAAGTGCAGATAAATGGGTAATTCTCATCCCCTTTCTTCATCACTCGTGGTACGAGACAGAGATGTCCATTGTCACCGCTAATGTTTGCGCTAGCAGTGGAGCCACTAGCTTCCAAGCTCTGGAGCACCATCGCCAATATGCACTCAGGTATCCCACCAGACATCTGTTGTTATAATTATATGCAGATGACACCACCATATATCTTTGTGACCCGCAGGAAAGTTTGAACACAGTGTTCAATGAGTTTGTCCTCTTTGAAGGTCTATCAGGAATACACAGAAATTGGGAGGAATCTAATATTTTTCCGCTAATAGACTCCACTCAAGAGTTTCAACCAGACTACCCCCTAAAATGGTGTGACTCAACATTGAGATATCTGTCTATCGAGGTGTTGAGGCATAAACATGAGCTCATGTGGGCGAATTATGGCAAAGTCCTGACTAGTGTAACAGACAATATTACCCGTTGGCTGTCCCTATCCCTCGCGCAACGAGTCTCCCTTATGAAAATGATCATCCTGACGACGTTTTTATACTTGGTTCTGAATATTCCCTATTCACCGGGGCGCCATTCTTTCATTACAGTGAGAACACAGTTGATAAGACTGGCCTGGGTGGGCAAACTTTCTCAAATAAAATGGGAGATCATTACTCTTCCCTTTGAAAGGGGAGGTTTTGTGCACAGGCACATTATGCAATATACCGGTTTACGCCAACCCCATACTTGCCACACACAGACTTAGAACACAGATACTTGGCCCGACCCCTGCCACTGCTGATTAAAGACCTAGGGTATGCACGGTGGTTCCCACGGACTCGATCGTTGCATACACTTATGCAGCATTGAACAAACTTGTCAAAAAGGACTAAAAATCTCTATTATTTTCTGCTTTACTCCCATTATTCTACCAGTCGTCTGCTCCAGTAACTCAGGAACGTGTGTGCAAAAACGTGCTACTCAGGACGGGCACCACTACCTAGGAAGACCTGTATATAGATGGACTATTCATAGATCGCTACACCCTGTTCACTGATGGACAGACCTCGCCTTTGGAGGTTTTATTTATATATTAGACTAAACCATGAAATAAGGGCCACAACTCCTGACTTTCCACAGGAACACTCCCCCACCCTTGACACGTTAAGTACACTGTCGAAGTCAGAGGGACCTAGACACTTAGTATCTCTCCTCTATCACACAGCCCAAAGAGTGAGACTGGACATGGGTGGGGGAGCTCGTAGGAGCTGGGATCTGGAATTGGGAACTCCCTTACTGATGCACAGCAGCTCTACTGCTGGCAGCAAACAGGAAGAAAAGCTTTAAGCTGCACATCATCCGTTACAAGTTCTTACATCAGCTTTATTACACACCGGCCAAATGACATCGCTATAATCTCTGCCCAGACGACAGATGCGCCAGATGTTCTATAGAGGGCACTGATATCCTACATCTCGCATGATCATGTCCCCAGGTTCAGGCCTATTGCAGAGAGGATGAAAAGGCATTAACGTTAATGATTGAACACTTAAGCCATTGATAGCTGCGTCGGCACACAAGGGAGATATAGAAGCGGGCTATAAAAAAGATGTATCTATCTGTCTCCTACAATCCAAAAGGCAGGTTGTGTGTAGATGGGGAAGGGGATGAGCTTTGAGATTCAAAGATTGGCGTCAGGACTTAATATACTGCAAGGATCAGCTACTCACATATGCCGAATTACTGCCACTTAGCTCTAGACCCAGGGATATATGAGGACCATAGCCTACCTCCTAGTTAGAGAAGAAGATCGGAGATCACACTGATACACAGTAATTCCAAGGACACACCCTATGTACCTCCATTACTGAGGACCTATGCAACCTGCCACCCGCTGGTTTGGTTCTCATGACAACACAACTCTCCCCACATCTATGTGGGAAAAATCATGCTAGACCCAACTCTACAGCTGATGAGAATACCTTGTAGTCCACGACTGTACCTTACCAACTTCACTAAAATATATATTTTATCATTCTGTTCAGGCATACTAAATGTGTCTTGTACCATGTTCCTTGGTTCAGTAAGGATTGTAAGATGTTATAATCAAACTGCCCATTCTGGCCTATGGGAACAGGTAGCTTTGCAATAGTGAAAAAAGAAATGGGCTATAATTCACTATCAGGAAATGCCAATCACATCAGGGCTTGTCCTACATTGTACATACAATGCACATTGCCCATGGGGGTACCTTGGGCCTACCTTAGGGGTGACTGATATGTAGAAAAGGAAAGGTTAGGGACTGGCAAGTGGGTGCACTTGCCAAGTCAACATGGCAGCCCTAGGCTGTACACAGGCTCTGCAATGGCAGGCCTGAGTCACATTTTACAAGCTGCTTCTGTGGCTGGCACAACCAGTGCAGCAAGCCCACCTGCAGCATTTGATTTACAGGCCCAGGACACACATGGTGCACTGTACTAGGGTCTGACAAGTAAATCAAATAAGCCAATCATGGAGTCACTAATCCATTACAATAATTTACAATTGGGAGCACTTGCACTTTGGCACTGAATAGCAGTGGCACCGTGCCCAAAGCATCTAGACTAGCAAAACACATAGCAAAAATACAGGAGGCATCAGCGAAAAATGGAAGGGAGACCCACGCCAATGGTGCCAGGTCTAACATATACCTCCAAAGGAAACCAGGCACATGTTGCTATTATTTCCGAATAAATTCAGAACAACATTTTTCTTCACTCCTGTAGAAATTGTACCAGAATTCTCAGGAGACTCATCCAAGTCATTTCCTGACAAGTCTGAACCACTTTCTATTAAGCAGGCTACTCAATTTTTCTTAGTATGTTTTTACCTACATATCCTTGCAAAATGTCCAACAATCCCACATTCTAAACACTTAAATGATTTTCCAGACATCCGTCAAACCTGGTAGTGTGGGAGTTACTACCACATCTAAAACACGCAAAACCAAAATTGTTCACTAAGGTGTTCCCTTCTTTCTTTGAATTGGATTTTTGGTAAGTATTTTGATTCTTGGGTGTGGTAATTTTTTCTCTGCTCCCATCACTAATTTTGTTGACAGACATAGAGTCCTTTGATGGAGTTACTGCTTTAGCACATCTTTCAGAAAGTTCAACTTTCTTGACTAAAGTTATGTCTTCCTTGAGACTTGCCTCACCTTTGATCCATAACCTGTCTTGAATGTTCTTATTCTTTGTGTACACAACAATCTGATCTCTTATCATATCATTGTGTAAAGATCCAATTAGGCATTTAATGGCCAAATTCATAAGTGCTGAAACATAGTCTTCAATGGACTCACTAGAATCTTGTTTACGTTTGTAAAACGCACGCCTGGATACCGCCACACATACAATAGGGGAATAATGATCATCTAGGCCTGCAATAGCACATTTAAATACATCAAAAATACCACTCCTTTCAACTTTTTGCATTTGAGTATACACCCTGAGACCCCTAGGCCCTTAAAAATGCATTTTGCATTTTTTTAGGTCGAGCCTAGAAGAGCGCATGCGCTGTTGCTCGTCTTTTAGCAAAGGGGATCTCAAAAGTGCTACCCAGGCATTTGCAGGCTGGCTACATACTTGAGTGCACGTGTGCATTCACGCGCGGCCATCTGCCTTTCCTTTGTTGTCTTGTCATGGGTAATAAGCGCCTCTCACAACTGCCCCTCTCCCACCACAGAGCGCGTCTCACTGCCGCATCGACCGCTTTCACTTTCAAGGCCGCGCGGCCAATGCTTGCTCCTGATCGCCGCCCTCCCGCCTCCTACCTCCCAGGACTACTGACCCGTGGTCTCTGCACCGCTTCCCCCGCTGCCCAGCTCCTGTGACTGCTGCTATGAACCTTGCGAGTACCCATGTACTAGGGCATGGCAATCAATGCAAGTTGCACCCCCACAACTGCTGCTAGTGCACCCCTTCTGACGTGGAAACATGATCCACGTTCCTCATCAGTATGTGCACCAATAGGGACACGTTCCGCACATCGTGTGGCAAGTGAGCAGAGCTCCCACCCCACTCATAAAGAAAGTGCTGGAAAATGCTACATACGACAGTCACACTGTCCGGAAAGATGTATGGCGGTGCGTGCTGAAATGATCTATTGCGAGTTGTTCCTTTGTGTTGTGAACATCTGTGTTGACAGACAGCAATTACACCTCTTGCAGTCACTAATTGTGTTCTGTGAAGGTGACACTTACTTGCAACATGTTCAGGCTTCCTGGGCTGGAATAGCTCGAGGGAATTGTGCACGAAAAAGCTTTTCGCACTTCTCGAGGTGTACGTTTCCAACATGAACAGATATGTTTGGAAGAATATGCATAACAATGTGGTAAAGCACTTCTCAGGCCTCCACAACGCATTCCTACTCAGATCTGTAGTGCAACGTGCCTTTGTTTCATGCTTGTACATTCAATAATGATGCTAGTGCAGGGAGCCCAAGTTACTCTTTATCACCGACAGTGAAGTTTTAGGGTATGGACAAAGTGCAGCGCGGCGAATGTTTGCTCCTGATCGCTGCCCTCCCGCCTCCTACCTCCCAGGACTACTGACCCGTGGTCTCTGCACCGCTTCCCCCGCTGCCCAGCTCCTGTTACTGCTGCCATTATTATGGGCGAAATTTGCGAATTCGCGATGCGCGAATTCGTGCGAAATGGCAAAAAAATCGGCGAGTTCGCATATTTTCCCGCGAACTCGTGGATTTTTGTGCCATTTGCACAAATATGTGACCATGTGTGCCTGTAACTTTGCCAGCGTGCCAAAAGGCGCCGAGGTCCCTTGAGTGAGCTGGCCATTATAGTGGGGAAACGCGGGAAGACGTTTCATACCGCTAGTGTGTGGTGGATGGGGCCAAACGGGCGGGGCTTCTATGCGAGTTCATATGCATCTTGTTTATAAAGGGTCAGAGACCGAGCAGAGCAGCAGATGAGGAGAAAGCAGCCTCCTGGTCACAGGAGCTACACGGGGATGGCGCTCGGGAAACTCATGGATGCAAAAATACGTTTGGCACAGGACCCCAGAATCCTTCAGATGTCCAAGATAGCTATGCTGTGCGTGTTGGTACAAAGCCATTCTGATCCTGCTCAGTGGGTTCAGGCGCATACAGCTGCTGCTGCTGGACAATGTCCCATCTCATACTAAACTACCCAGTACAGGCATATGCTGGCGCTGGGCAGTAGGGTGCAGTGACATTCGGGTGCTCCACGCCTGGTCCATGCACATACCGGTGCCAGGGGGGACACGTGTTTATTGGTGCTGTGCAGCAAGTTATGACTTTACATTTTGACTGCTGAGGTTCTGTGAGAATCGTAATGACGTTTTTGACTTGTTCGAATATGGACGAGTTTGGTATCTATGAACCGCAAATGACGAGTTTAGTGGGTGTACGCGTTTTCGCTACACTACTTTGCACCGTTCGTCTTATTCGTGGGTTTCTCCATTTGAACCCACGGGTTCCATTTTAGATACGGCATCCATTTTGTTTCTTGCCCTCAAGTAGTCAGCGAACGGACACTGTCCGCTTCGTGACCCTGGGATTCCCAAGCTCTTGCGGAAGACACGTGTTCCTTTGAGGGTGTCTTTATGACGAGGGGGATGACATGGCAAAGGCAGATGGCTCCGCTCGAGGCTTATCTTGCCGTGCCAATCTATTGTTTCAGTCGTGCATGCATTAGGCACGAATCCTTTGATCCTGCAATCATACTTCCGATATTGCCCCCTACACTCTTTTCCAATCTGTTGTTTATCTTTGTCTTCCTTGCACCTGTTTCTGTCTCTTTACTTAACTCGTTTACAGCCAGAATGGAATGTGCCCAATGGTGGGATAATGTGCTTTTACAGTTGGGAACCAGCGATGTTACTGTAATTATGTTCCGGGCTCCTGAAAACATGAAAGCAACCCTTTTGAAGTTTACTGTGGGAACTGAGTTGTAACCTTTTGTTCGCCATGTTATGCTATGACGAAGATATGTATAAAAGGAGCGATCCACTGTTGCAATTCGAAGCAGTCTCTCAGAACCTACACATTGTGTACTTCTTGCGATTTCTGTATCCCTGCAGTAAATAAACGCTGATCTTTGACGCCGAAGGAAGTGTCCCGTGTCTCTGTCATTTGTACGCCGGAACAGGTAACCCACAAAGGTTTCAGGTGTTGTTCCCTGGCACCGCTGGGCCTTAGAATAGCCCAGTCCTTCAGTTGGCGCCCAACGTAGGGCGACATCAGCGGTACCGGCCCAAAGCCCGACGATCATGAGGAACTTCGTGTGAAATCTCTGAGGGAAGGTGCACCCCGCTTCATCGATCCTGTTGTCGAAATAAGTGGTCCGAAGACTTTTCCCGCGAAGATTCCCGCCTCCTGACGGCTGCGACGGACTGATGCCCTGACTGTCAACCTGTTTTGGCGCCTGGCGTAGTCCTTTGTACGGCGAGACGATAGACGGGCCTTCCTGGTGACGCCAATGTTCTTTCAATTAAGTATTTGTGGGTCGCTCCCAGAATACTTGGTTGTTGTTGTTGAAACTTGGTTGTTTGCATGGTTCCATTGCATTTGTGGTTCTTAGTTGTTGGTTCTTAGTTGTTGGGTTTTATTTGACGATTGCAATTGCCCAAAAACAGAGGGTCTTGCATTTTTGCGAGGACATCGTAAATCGATAACCCTTGAAGTTTGTAAACTCGGCTAGTGTGCGCGATGCCTGGCCGTAGTACTTTGTTTGGTTTCCTTAAGTGTTGCGGTACGGATTCCCGGTTGGAGGACTCATGTCCGATACCTCCTGTTGGAACTCCGATTTATGAGCTCTATAGTCGTCACGGAGTGGGTCCTATCGTATATAATGAATATTGGATCCGTTACACTAAAGATGATGGTGTCCTTAGTTGGCCACTCCATGGTAGTTTCGAAACTGCAATTTTAGATAATCTTGAAGCAAAATTGTTTAAAAAGAAAGCTAGGCCGGCCATGTTTGATTCCTTTCGGCTATGGCGCAAAGAGGCCAAGCAGAAAGAAATCAAACAGATTAAGAAAAACAAGAGAGAAGGTATCATTACGGTGATGAGAAATGCAGAACAGTATCAGCGAGACAAAGACGAGAAGGAAAAGGAAGTTTTTGCTAGACTGCATCATATGGCGGTGGATAAATGTTATCCGGTTTTGCCGTCGAGTTCTGATAAGAAGGGAGAAGAAGCGGTAGAGGACCCTTTGCTGTCCTATCTACTGAAATCACCACCTCCTTATGCACAGGATACTACAATTCCTGTGGTTCCTCCTGTCCCTCAACCTGTTGTTCCGGCAGCTGCTGGTCAGCCTTCCGTTGGTTCTGTCCTTCTGAATCCTCTTGTTCCTCAAGTTGTTCCTGCTCCTTTACCTGCCCTTCTTCCTATTGCTCCATTGCCTATACCTTCTCAGTCTATTGTTCCTGCTACTTCTGCTATCTTGGCTACTCCTACTGCTCCTACGTTCAGTCCTCATGTTGTTGCCCCTGTACTTCTCTCCTCTTCTCCTTCTGTTCGTAGTCTCATAGCTAATGCTGTGGCTAATCTTTACTTTCCATTTGGACCAATACTTGGGTCCGATCTTTCTGACGTCTCTCAGAGACGAAGTTATATTCCGGGTGGTAGGGAGAGTGAGACGTTAGTGAAAATGACGCGTAAATGGATTAGACATCCTGCTAAGTACACCCCGCGCATAGTTTTCAACACGTTCTCTCAATTTAATGAGCCCACACAAAGATTTGTGTTTGAGGAAATGTGTAAATCCTTACGAGAAGAGTGGGATAATGATGAGGTAGACAATGTACCGCCCGAGATGACTGAACTTCAGAATCAGTTTTCGAATGGTATGATTGTGGGTGGTAATGTTCGACGTGCTTTGGAGCGTCTGTTAGCTTTTAGATCTACAGTGCATCCTCGAGTGTTGTTTAATGACGACACTGAGGAGTGGGAAGCACAACCTGGTCAGTATCCCATGCGTGAAGTTCCCCCAGTATGGATGCCAGGTAATCCTGCTGCTAACCCTGCAATTTTACCACACTTCCAGAGAGTCTGGATGCACCTCCCATGGAAGCGGTCGGAAGTTTTGCAGGTGAAACAATCTTTGCCAGACCCCCGGAAAAATCCGGCAGGTTATTATAAGGAGTTATCCCAACTTGTGGATGCTACTATTATGAACCTTGCCGATATTGACATGTTGTTCGGTAATGTAGTCCCTCAACCAATTTGGGCAAAAATCCATCAAGAGAATCACGTAGCTGAGTTAGGTGGTGATTGGGCTGCTCTTGCGGCGGCTGACGGGCGACAAGTTGGTGGGGCTAAGCCTGAACAGATCATTACGGATCTGCCTCAAAGGATCATTACACTTATGAAGACACTTATGCCAGCAATGAGGGTTAACTGGGATAAACTGTCTGCTTGCAAGCAAAAGAAAGACAAGAGTGTCTCCGATTTCTTTACCAGATTTGAGGAGGCATTTATCGATCACAGTGGTCAAGACATGAGCACTGAGGGAGGTCAGCGACTGTTTGTTGATAAATTTGTGTCGAATTTGTTGCCTGAGCCAAGCAACAAATTGAAAAATTCTGAAAGTTCGTGGGCTGTTTCTACCACTGCTCAAATATTAGCCACGGCTCAATATTATGAAAATAGAGAAAAAGAAGAAACTGATCGTGCAGATAAGAAAACGAAGGATCTTAAAACCAAGGTTTTGTTGCAGCACGCGTATCCTCCGCGCTCGACTCAAAATGACTCACAGCAGCAAAATCGATCACAATCACAGTCTTCTAGGTCGCAATCGCGTACTGACTCCTCTACACCACGATCTATGCTTGGGTATAATCAATGCGCATATTGTAGGGGTGAGGGCCATTTGAAGTTTAATTGTCCGGTTTTACGTGACCGGAATAATGGTGTTTCGGCCCGAGGAGGTCGTAGTGGTCCTCAACAGGCATCTCGTGGAAGAGGTCGCGGTGTCTCTCAAAATCAGAATGAGCGTTCTACTACTTCATCAGACTCGAACAATTGTTTTGATCAGCGCGATTCATCGTCTGGTAGATCTGCACAGTATCATGTGGACGATTATTACGTCGAGCATGACATTGATGCTGACGGTAATTACTAGGACAGCCATAGACAAAGAGAGGGAGTAGTATCAGTTCCGGTTGACCAGAGAGGGCCTTACGTCGCAGTTGCCACATCGGGCGTAGTTGAGCCTTTTCTGTTGGACACTGGTGCAGCAAAAAGTTCCATCATGCATTCGAAACTCCCTGGCGCACCTTTGTCTGGCTTAACTAATGTTTCCGTTGGATTCTCTGGCGCCCCCGTTAGCAATCCGGTTTCTAGTCCTTTGCCCCTTACAATTGGGCCGCGTGAGCTAGAAGCTCCTTTGATTTTAACTACTGGTTGTGGTGAGAATCTTTTGGGCCTGGATTTGTTGAAACGGTTATATGCGACTCTGTATTGTTCTCCTGCGGGAGTGGAGCTTACATTAGGTCAGAGAGTGATCTCTCCTATGTACTTGGCACTTGATAAGCTCCCACCGGAATTGAGTTCTCTTCCTGTGTCTTTGTGGGCAACGGGTCCTAATGACGTGGGCCTGCTGGACATATCACCTTATGTTGTCCAATTGAAATCGAATGTACGTTTACCACGTATCCCCCAGTATCGTATCTTTCTTGATGGTGAACGAGCGCTATTAGCGATCATTTATGACTTGATTAAGAAGGATGTTATTGAGGAGACTCGGGGAAATGTGTGTAATAGTCCTCTGTTACCTATTTTGAAACAAACTGATCCATCCAAACCTCCTGTGTACCGTTTTGTCATTGATTTGAGAGAGGTAAATAAATTGTGATTCCACAATTTCCTGTGGTGCCTGACATTACAGCTTTGCTGACTCTGATTCCAGCCTCTGCCTCTTGGTTCTCGGTAATCGATCTGAAGAATGCTTTCTTTAGCATTCCGATTGCTGAGGAAAGCAGAGATCTATTCGGCTTCTCATTAGGTGGTCGCAGCTTTAGGTTTAAACGCGCTCCTCAGGGCTACTGTGAGAGTCCATCGATCTACAGCCAAGCTCTTAAGAGTCAACTTGACGCATTTGTATTACTGGCTGGTGCGGCCTTGATTCAGTACGTTGATGACCTGTTAGTGGCTGCTGACACTAAGCAGATTTGCAAAACTGCTACAGTATCGTTGTTACAGCATTTATGTGATTTACATCACAAGGTGTCACCTTCTAAGCTACAGTATTGTTGTCAAGAAGTAACCTATTTAGGTCACTTATTGTCAAAGGGGGGAAGAAGGTTGACCCCAGAAAGAATTGCAGCGATTGCTCGAATGACTGTGCCAACAACTCAGAGAGATGTGCGTGCCTTTCTAGGTATCACGTCATACTGCAGGCAATGGATTCCAAATTTTTCATTGCTAGCGAAGCCATTGTTAGCTCTCACGTGCAAGGATGTTCCGAATCCTTTGCCATGGACTGAAGAGTGTCAGAAAAGTTTTTCTGAATTGCGTGATGCGTTGTGTTCGGCTCCTGTGTTAGGTACTCCTGATTACAGTAAGCCATTTACACTATACGTTCACGAGAGAGAAGGTTGTGCGTTGAGTGTTTTGACGCAACAATTTGGCGGTAAGCTGCGTCCATGTGCATATTTTTCCTCGACCTTGGACCCAGTAGCTAGAGCATTGCCGAGTTGTCTAAAAGCGACAGCGGCAGCTGCGGTGTCCATCCGGCAATCTGCAGGCCTGGTCATGGATAATATGCTTACGGTGATGGTTCTGCATGCAGTTGACACTCTTTTGAATCGAACGAAAACTCAACACTTGACGAGTGCCAGGTTGTCTGGTTAGGAGTTGACACTTTTGGCAAGTCATATCCAAATAAAGCGGTGTAATGTGCTGAAATCGGCGACATTGTTGCCGACTAATATGGAATCAGATGATGTAGCACCACATGATTGTTATCTAAGAACTGAAGAAGAAACGAAGGGTCGTGTTGACCTAAAAAACACTCCATTGGCAGATCCTGATGGTACTCTGTATGTTGATGGTTCATGTTTTAAGTTACCGAATGGTGATGTGACAACTGCGTATGCTGTAGTGACGTTGAGTACGGTTGTGGAAACTGCGAGATTGAGTCAGAATTCAGCGCAAGCGGCAGAGTTGATTGCGTTAACGAGAGCGTGTGTTTTGTCTAAGGGGAAGCGAGTGAATGTGTTTACTGATAGTCAATATGCATTTGACGTTGCACATAGTTTTGGTCGATTGTGGAGAGAAAGAGGATTTATGACGTCGCATGGCACGAAGATCCAACACGGACAGCTCGTGAACGATCTTTTGGACGCACTTACATTGCCTAAGCAGGTGGCAATCATTAAATGTAGCGCGCACCGAAAGGTTACGGATGATGTTGGTCGTGGTAACGCGTTTGCGGATGAGATTGCTAAGGAAACAGCTAAGAATTTTGCAACTCGAATGTACGTTACGAGTTCAGTGAGGTGGCCGGCGGAGACTGGTATGTGTGAGGACACTGTTGAGAGCGTGAAAGCGATTCAGAATGAGGCCACCGAAGCTGAAAAGACTAAGTGGAAAGAAAGCACGGGAAAGTTAGATGCGCATGGATGTTGGGTTGATTTGTCAGAATGTCAGAGGTGGATGTTACCGGATGCATATGTGCTAGCCGTTGTGACTATGACTCACGGCTTGTCACATATTAGCACGAAAGGTATATGTAAGTTGTTGTCTCCTGTATGGAAGAATGATGGTATTGCTAAGTGTGCTGAGAGAGTGGTTAAGAATTGTATGGTATGTATGATGTATAATCCTGGCAAGGGCAGCCCCACTCCACCTGGTCATTTTGCTCTTCCTACATGTCCCTTTGAGGTTATTCAATTGGACTTCATCCATATGGAGAGATGCAATAACCTGAAATATGTTTTGGTTGTGGTTTGCGCGTTCTCCAGATGGATTGAGGCCTATCCTCTTAAAGATAATACTGCCCTGTCCACAGCAAAAGTCCTACTGAAGGAATACTTTCCTCGGTATGGAATGCCACGGATCGTATGGTCGGATAACGGAAGTGAGTTTGTGGGGAGTGTGATGAAGAGTGTGTGTAAGGGCCTTGGAATACGGCAGAAATTCCATAGCGCCAATCATCCCCAGTCAGCAGGTTTAGTGGAAGGTTACAATGGCACTCTGAAACTGAAACTTGCTAAGATTCAAGCGACGACTGGTCTGTCATGGCCCGATGCCCTGCCTCTAGCTCTCTTGTCGACCAGGGCGACTGTGCACTCTCGAGTAGGGCTTAGCCCATATGAGATTGTGTTCGGCCGTCCTGCGAACATTTGGGGAGTTCCGAGGCCTAAGGCATTTGATAGCCTCGAATATCCAATGTTGATTGATTATCTTTATGATCTGACTGCTAAATTGAGGTTAATTCATCAACAGGTTTTTGAAGCTCTACCGGCACAGACAGAGGGTCCTGGACACCGGCTCCAACCGGGTGACTGGGTAGTCACCCGCAACTTTGGGAGAAAGCGTAATCTCGAGCCAAGATTTGTGGGACCCTTTCAAGTTCTGCTGGCGACAAGGACTGCAGTTCGGTTGGAAGGCAGGAAGAACTGGGTGCATGCCACCCACACCAAGAAAGTCCCAATCCCTTTGCCAGCAGATAACTGGGTCAGAACTGGAATTACCGCAACGGAGACTGAGACCCCTCTACGTTATGTGCCGTTCAGTGATGCTCAACCTGTAGAAAGCAATTCAGCGCAGTCAGACACATCTGTTGAATCGTCAGCATTGGAGAATTCAAGGTCCGAACTGTCATCTGATCGATTGAACACTGTTTCGCAATCTGAACAATTATTTGAAGAGCAAACTCGACCTGGAAGAAGTCGATATTTTCTTCGTTCACGTGACGAAGACTAATAAAATCCCTTTTTGTTTTTGAAATTCATATTACTCCTTACTGTTGCTATGAACATTATGAACAATTGCATCTTTTATTGATTTTTTTAGTTCTTTTTTACGTATGTTTCTCTTTTTGTACAGCTAGGAGACTTGTATTAAATTGAATATTTCTTTAAAAAAACGTTTCTGTTCACGTGTTGTCTTTGCGTGCAGTGTGGTCCTGCCTTATGTAGCCTCTGTGCTACAACGTGTATAAGACGGCCATCTGTTACCAAGGAAGCATTGATGGGTAGAATAATGCTGCAGCAACATCTGAACGATCTGATGAATATCGAGATCGATTCTGATATCGACTAGTGCTTGCCTACATGAGGGCAAAAGGAGCGTCTGAGGTTCTGTGAGAATTGTAATGACGTTTTTGACTTGTTCGAATATGGACGAGTTTGGTATCTATGAACCGCAAATGACGAGTTTAGTGGGTGTACGCGTTTTCGCTACACTACTTTGCACCGTTCGTCTTATTCGTGGGTTTCTCCATTTGAACCCACGGGTTCAATTTTAGATACGGCATCCATTTTGTTTCTTGCCCTCAAGTAGTCAGCGAACGGACACTGTCCGCTTCGTGACCCTGGGATTCCCAAGCTCTTGCGTAAGACACGTGTTCCTTTGAGGGTGTCTTTATGACGAGGGGGATGACATGGCAAAGGCAGATGGCTCCGCTTGAGGCTCATCTTGCCGTGCCAATCTATTGTTTCAGTCGTAAAAACAACAAAAGCCCCTGCTCTAGGAAAATAGCAATAAAATCACAGTAGTTTCTGGTTGTGGAAACAGTAGTAAAATATACACATCAACATGTTTCAAAGTCAATAGATAGCGGTGTGTCAAGAAAAAGTTTGAAATGGAGTAGAATCCTTGTTATGGAAAACAGTTTATTGTTCCTCTTGTTGTGGCCAACACGTGTTTCATCGCAGGGAAACAAGACTGCGAATCTTCAGGGCTGGGTATAGATACAAAAAATGCATTTGTATGGTTGTTCTACATGAGCGAAGCAATAAAAGTGGTTGGTGAACCCTTCGTGATAAATTGCGGGCATGCCATAAAGTGACATAGTGTCATATACGTGTGACTTGAATTCTGTCGCGTTGGTGACTTCAGTGTATGTGAATGGTGATGTTTTTATATCGTGATTATACAGGTTGTGTGGAAGTGACTATAGACAATCTATGGTTGGGTCATTCTTAAAAAGCAAACACATTGACCAGTATGCGTAGATACACTTCGAATTCGAGAATAAATCGGAACGAGTGAAAAAATGTATGTGCTAGTGATCAGGTATACACCCCATTGTAACCTGTAGTGACTTCTTAGTGAGTTCTTTTACAATCAAAAACATATGTCAGAACATTTTGTAGAAGACATCGACAATTTTATAAATTATGACCGGCAAACGTTGTATAACCTATTGTACATGCAGAAAGGGGTGTTTTGAGGTTGTATAAGTTTTTGTATTTGATTGATGGATATTGTCGATTTGAACTACAGAGGATGCAGATAGATTGAGTAATATTACTCTTCCCCTGATTGTTTAGGACACCCACGAAATGCTCAAGTTTATCGGTTTGTTGTACAGCCATGTGGTGGTGTCAACCTATTTTATGGAAACAAACGGTCATTCCGTACGCCACTGGTCAGTGTGAGCGTTTAGCACGGAAAAGGAGGATAGTTGCTATAAAGGTGTGTTAGAGAAAAGCACTAATATATCTTGTATCAGAACACCAGACGCGAAATATTTCTTGTTCGTAAAGAACACATTATTTCGTTGAAGTTGTTTAGGCACGTTCCCTAGTGGTGGTGGGTAGTTAGATTATAGAAAAAGGGAACGATCAGGTCCTAATCTTAGACAGAATTTGAACACCAAAACTAAGTAACTCACCCTTTTAGAGTCAAAAGCCGGGATTAGTGTTGTGGCCAACGCCCAGAGGGGCGAGAGTATGAAGAATGCGCTGTAAACGCGTAGTTAGTTAGTTCCTATGAGCAAAAAAAGTGTATACCATGAGAACATGATGAACCCTTATGGGAATTAGTGTCCACAGGAACGACGAAAACGTAGAAATATACTCATACCTTAATGGGCTCATAGAGGTGGCCATGACCGGGAGGAGAATAGGTTAAAGCTGTAATGCTCGGAAAAAGGAAATCAGGCGGGTGCACCTGTAGAGAGAGTAAATGAAGAACCAAGCGGTGTGGTATGATTCCCTTCTATTTAATTTAGGTGCGTTTCGAAGAAGCGCAATGGCCGGTATACAAGGCTAGATGAATTTACCTGTTTCGATTCGTTCCCCCTCCTGTGGTTCCCGGCGCCGTTTTTCGAAGACGGTCACCTGACAGGAAGTGGGGACGTCTGTTTAAGCTACGCTTCCGTTTTTTTGCCCTCGAGGTTAGAGAGAGACTAGAGCGGCGACTTGTCGTTTTCTAAACTAAAAAATTGGCTATGTTTAGAAAAAATACTACAAATGAAAAAACGGAGAGGGTGAACCACCGGTATTTAGGTTACCGGGAGAAAAAACCAGTATGTATTAGAAGCATTAATTAGCATGTCGGTGTTCTGATGGGCAGTGTCTATTAGCCAGTCGGTGTTCCGATAGGCAATGTAAATTATACGGAAACCAAGAATCGGTGCTTGGTTGCTTAATTAGACGTTTGTTTAAGATTAAGATTCATGGTTTCTAAGGAAAGAGGTGGTTCTATGGTTATCAACTGTATCAATCAGCAGACGATTTGACAGCAAAATACATAAATGTTCAGTACAGTAATACACTGAGTATATATAGTTAAGTAAGTATGGTTCAAGAAAACAACAATAAAAAGGCGTTTATGTCTACAAGCTTTGCAGATATATTGTGGTATGTAAATAGGGTTGTGACCTATAAGAACATTTTTGTAATTGTTATACTGTGGAAATGGGTTTTTAGTTTATGCTGACTTCAAGACTAATCCTAGTTTTAGTCCCCTAGGAAATATTGCATCTCAGGGTCATAGTTCAAGCCGAATTCAATACTGCGCAGACGCATGATCCAGGTTGCTTCTTTGCGTCTCAGGGTCAGCTCACGATTGCCACCCCTAATGTGGATGGGTACTGTATCAATGCCGTAAAAACTGATGCGGAAATCTTCTGTGGTGGATTGGCATTTGGCTACATGTAAGGCAACAGGATATTTAGGGTCTTGCTTATGTATCGCCCTCATGTGTTCAGAGATTCTGTCTTTTAGACACCTTATTGTGCTACCCACATATTGTTTACCGCAGTGGCACTCAATTATGTAAATGACATATTTCGTAGTACAGTTAATGTTCACTCTGATGTCAAATGTGTCTCCATTGGGACCAGTAAACATCATTGTCTTGTGTTTCGCCCATTTACACATTGCACAAAAGCCGCATTTGAAAAACCCTTTACTGCGTTGTGTCAGCCAGTCCGGAGTTGTGTCTGTTCTAGGAACAGTTGGACTGAGTCTGTTTCTCAGAGTTCTTCCTCTACGGAAAGTTATTTGGGGAGTTGGAGGAATGAGATCCTTGAGTACTGGATCATTTTTTAGCAGACTCCAGTGCTTGGTCATGCTAGTGCGAATTGGTCTGTGTAGGCTGTTGAATTCAGTAATCATCCTCACTGTGGAATCTTTCGCCTTGTTATGGTTGTTACACTTGAGTGTCTCTGGTCTCGTGATTTTGTTAAGTCTCTTTTTAGCTGTGGACAAGATTGATGGGGGATATCCACGTCTTTCGAATCTCCGTTCCATGTCTTGTATGGTGTCTGCCAGGTCGCTGTCCTTGCTGCAGTTTCTTCTGGCTCTGAGGAATTCTCCAAAAGGTATTGATCTAATCTGGTGTGGTGGGTGGTAGCTGTCCGCTCGAAGAATAGCATTACACGACGAGGGTTTTCTGTACAGTTTGCTGTGCAGTTTATTGTCATGTACATAGAATTCCAGGTCTAGAAACTCTATACTGGTTTTGCTGGACTTCATGGTGAAGTTCAGTTCCCATTCGTTGTGGTTAAGATGCTCGAGGGGGAAATTGCGATACTGGAGCAAGAAATTAAAGACCTCAACCTACCAGAACCTACTGTGAAAAATTACACTATTTTGGATGAGGTACTATTTAAACATCAGGAAGAAATAAAGAACAGAAAGGCCAGACAAATAAAAAGAGATGACGCCGATTACCGCAATGGTCGTATTTTCACCTACAATCGAAAATACGACTCACTGATTCGACCACAAAACCCTAAGAAAGGTGGCAATATAGCATCCGCCCCAAGTTCTGTCTCATCCAGTAATGCTTCACTTAACTCAGCAGGTATTAGCGAACCCGATCGGGACTTACTAGACACCAACAGTACCCCTTTTTTAGTGGAGCTAGAAAGGATGCGCAAAGGGAACAAGACCAACCCCAACGAGATACAACAGATCAAAGACCCATAGAGGCAGCAGGGGTGGCAAACGAAGACTACAGAAAAAAACTGAGGTCAGGAACAGCAAGGAAATAGGGAGCGGACACAACGAGGTCCAAGTAGTCAACCTTTCTTCCTTTCCTCTAACTCCCGATATGACCAATCTCCTTTCCAGAGGTTTGAATTTCAATCCCTTTTCAATAGGAGACACATGCCAAACGAAAATAGATCTCTTTAAATTTGTACGGAGCCTGAAATTGAAAAAATATTTTGCAGGAAAAACCACAAACACAAGAAATGTTAAAAATATTCCTGATGTATTAACAGACAATGTGACAACAATAAAAGATATACAAGCAATTCACCTATTGTTATCCATTACTGAATGTGAAGACAGCCCCGTAGAGATGGGACAACTTTTAGAAGAACTAAACATAGACACAGATCTGGGGGTTGTTAGTGGTTTGAAAAACAGATCCACTTGGACACCAACACTACCAGGTGGTAACAACATTGACAATTTCCACAAGCGAGTTCTTGATGACATCAACAAACTCAATACAAAAAAACTCAATGCAACATTCACATTTAAAGATAACCTCACCAAAGGAGAGCGTCTTGCCCTCACCACACTAACACAGACTTCCACCATTGTGATCCGCGAAGCGGATAAAGGAGGGAACATTGTGATCATGAATGCAGACGATTATAACAATGAAGTACTAAGCCAATTAGCTGACACCTCTTGTTATGAACCGATTACACTCAACCCAATGGGCACTCTAACAACAACAATTAACGACCATCTGCACAAGTGGAAAGAAGATGGCTTACTGAACGAAGAAGAATACTTGTACCTCAAGGTACACAAACCGACATTTCCATGGCTTTACACCCTCCCCAAAATCCACAAAGATCTCCCCTTCCCACCAGGCAGACCCATTGTCTCGGGTATAGGGGGACCAACTGAGAAATTAGCAGAGTATGTGGATTTGTTTCTAGGCCCACTGGTAAAGAACTTACCCTCATTCATCCAGGACTCCAAACATATACTGAGTGTACTCAGTGACCTAGAATGGCAACCCAACACCACCATAGTGACTATGGATGTAGTTGCCCTGTACACGAGCATCAATCCTGTCCTAGGTATAGAGGCTGTAACACGAGTTCTGTCCAACAGACCAGCAACCCTGTGGGCCCATACCCAAATGCTAACATCCATGATGACCCTTATTCTCAACAACAATTTTTTTATGTTTCAAAAAAACTGGTACAAACAAAAACGTGGAGTAGCCATGGGCTCTAAATTCTCGCCGTCTTTTGCCAATCTGTTCATGGGTGCTTTTGAATCCGACCACATCTGGGGCACCAAGGGCAGCGAATACACCGACTCCATACTATTTTGGGGTCGTTACATTGATGACTGTATTTTACTGTGGACAGGCTCAGACGATCATCTCCTAAGTTTCTTCGAGCATCTTAACCACAACGAATGGGAACTGAACTTCACCATGAAGTCCAGCAAAACCAGTATAGAGTTTCTAGACCTGGAATTCTATGTACATGACAATAAACTGCACAGCAAACTGTACAGAAAACCCTCGTCGTGTAATGCTATTCTTCGAGCGGACAGCTACCACCCACCACACCAGATTAGATCAATACCTTTTGGAGAATTCCTCAGAGCCAGAAGAAACTACAGCAAGGACAGCGACCTGGCAGACACCATACAAGACATGGAACGGAGATTCGAAAGACGTGGATATCCCCCATCAATCTTGTCCACAGCTAAAAAGAGACTTAACAAAATCACGAGACCAGAGACTCAAGTGTAACAACCATAACAAGGCGAAAGATTCCACAGTGAGGATGATTACTGAATTCAACAGCCTACACAGACCAATTCGCACTAGCATGACCAAGCACTGGAGTCTGCTAAAAAATGATCCAGTACTCAAGGATCTCATTCCTCCAACTCCCCAAATAACTTTCCGTAGAGGAAGAACTCTGAGAAACAGACTCAGTCCAACTGTTCCTAGAACAGACACAACTCCGGACTGGCTGACACAACGCAGTAAAGGGTTTTTCAAATGCGGCTTTTGTGCAATGTGTAAATGGGCGAAACACAAGACAATGATGTTTACTGGTCCCAATGGAGACACATTTGACATCAGAGTGAACATTAACTGTACTACGAAATATGTCATTTACATAATTGAGTGCCACTGCGGTAAACAATATGTGGGTAGCACAATAAGGTGTCTAAAAGACAGAATCTCTGAACACATGAGGGCGATACATAAGCAAGACCCTAAATATCCTGTTGCCTTACATGTAGCCAAATGCCAATCCACCACAGAAGATTTCCGCATCAGTTTTTACGGCATTGATACAGTACCCATCCACATTAGGGGTGGCAATCGTGAGCTGACCCTGAGACGCAAAGAAGCAACCTGGATCATGCGTCTGCGCAGTATTGAATTCGGCTTGAACTATGACCCTGAGATGCAATATTTCCTAGGGGACTAAAACTAGGATTAGTCTTGAAGTCAGCATAAACTAAAAACCCATTTCCACAGTATAACAATTACAAAAATGTTCTTATAGGTCACAACCCTATTTACATACCACAATATATCTGCAAAGCTTGTAGACATAAACGCCTTTTTATTGTTGTTTTCTTGAACCATACTTACTTAACTATATATACTCAGTGTATTACTGTACTGAACATTTATGTATTTTGCTGTCAAATCGTCTGCTGATTGATACAGTTGATAACCATAGAACCACCTCTTTCCTTAGAAACCATGAATCTTAATCTTAAACAAACGTCTAATTAAGCAACCAAGCACCGATTCTTGGTTTCCGTATAATTTACATTGCCTATCGGAACACCGACTGGCTAATAGACACTGCCCATCAGAACACCGACATGCTAATTAATGCTTCTAATACATACTGGTTTTTTCTCCCGGTAACCTAAATACCGGTGGTTCACCCTCTCCGTTTTTTCATTTGTAGTATTTTTTCTAAACATAGCCAATTTTTTAGTTTAGAAAACGACAAGTCGCCGCTCTAGTCTCTCTCTAACCTCGAGGGCAAAAAAACGGAAGCGTAGCTTAAACAGACGTCCCCACTTCCTGTCAGGTGACCGTCTTCGAAAAACGGCGCCGGGAACCACAGGAGGGGGAACGAATCGAAACAGGTAAATTCATCTAGCCTTGTATACCGGCCATTGCGCTTCTTCGAAACGCACCTAAATTAAATAGAAGGGAATCATACCACACCGCTTGGTTCTTCATTTACTCTCTCTACAGGTGCACCCGCCTGATTTCCTTTTTCCGAGCATTACAGCTTTAACCTATTCTCCTCCCGGTCATGGCCACCTCTATGAGCCCATTAAGGTATGAGTATATTTCTACGTTTTCGTCGTTCCTGTGGACACTAATTCCCATAAGGGTTCATCATGTTCTCATGGTATACACTTTTTTTGCTCATAGGAACTAACTAACTACGCGTTTACAGCGCATTCTTCATACTCTCGCCCCTCTGGGCGTTGGCCACAACACTAATCCCGGCTTTTGACTCTAAAAGGGTGAGTTACTTAGTTTTGGTGTTCAAATTCTGTCTAAGATTAGGACCTGATCGTTCCCTTTTTCTATAATCTAACTACCCACCACCACTAGGGAACGTGCCTAAACAACTTCAACGAAATAATGTGTTCTTTACGAACAAGAAATATTTCGCGTCTGGTGTTCTGATACAAGATATATTAGTGCTTTTCTCTAACACACCTTTATAGCAACTATCCTCCTTTTCCGTGCTAAACGCTCACACTGACCAGTGGCGTACGGAATGACCGTTTGTTTCCATAAAATAGGTTGACACCACCACATGGCTGTACAACAAACCGATAAACTTGAGCATTTCGTGGGTGTCCTAAACAATCAGGGGAAGAGTAATATTACTCAATCTATCTGCATCCTCTGTAGTGTAAATCGACAATATCCATCAATCAAATACAAAAACTTATACAACCTCAAAACACCCCTTTCTGCATGTACAATAGGTTATACAACGTTTGCCGGTCATAATTTATAAAATTGTCGATGTCTTCTACAAAATGTTCTGACATATGTTTTTGATTGTAAAAGAACTCACTAAGAAGTCACTACAGGTTACAATGGGGTGTATACCTGATCACTAGCACATACATTTTTTCACTCGTTCCGATTTATTCTCGAATTCGAAGTGTATCTACGCATACTGGTCAATGTGTTTGCTTTTTAAGAATGACCCAACCATAGATTGTCTATAGTCACTTCCACACAACCTGTATAATCACGGTATAAAAACATCACGATTCACATACACTGAAGTCACCAATGCGACAGAATTCAAGTCACACGTATATGACACTATTTCACTTTATGGCATGCCCGCAATTTATCACGAAGGGTTCACCAACCACTTTTATTGCTTCGCTCATGTAGAACAACCATACAAATGCATTTTTTGTATCTATACCCAGCCCTGAAGATTCGCAGTCTTGTTTCCCTGCGATGAAACACGTGTTGGCCACAACAAGAGGAACAATAAACTGTTTTCCATAACAAGGATTCTACTCCATTTCAAACTTTTTCTTGACACACCGCTATCTATTGACTTTGAAACATGTTGATGTGTATATTTTACTACTGTTTCCACAACCAGAAACTACTGTGATTTTATTGCTATTTTCCTAGAGCAGGGGCTTTTGTTGTTTTTGTGCTATCTGTGTGGATTTATCCACCTTTGAGCGGTTACGAGGGATTACCGCCCGCCCCTTTGCCTGGAAACTGTTACCTTACTACACCTCAATACCCTGCGGTCACACGGCTGTGCGCCTGTCCTAATCTGGAATACCTGAAACCCTCCCAGTAGATCAATAGCTTATTGTTTCAGTCGTGCATGCATTAGGCACGAATCCTTTGATCCTGCAATCATGCTTCCGATATTGCCCCCTACACTCTTTTCCAATCTGTTGTTTATCTTTGTCTTCCTTGCACCTGTTTCTGTCTCTTTTCTTAACTCGTTTACAGCCAAAATGGAATGTGCCCAATGGTGGGATAATGTGCTTTTACAGTTGGGAACCAGCGATGTTACTGTAATTATGTTCCGGGCTCCTGAAAACATGAAAGCAACCCTTTTGAAGTTTACTGTGGGAACTGAGTTGTAACCTTTTGTTCGCCATGTTATGCTATGACGAAGATATGTATAAAAGGAGCGATCCACTGTTGCAATTCGAAGCAGTCTCTCAGAACCTACACATTGTGTACTTCTTGTGATTTCTGTATCCCTGCAGTAAATAAAAGCTGATCTTTGAAGCCGAAGGAAGTGTCCCGTGTCTCTGTCATTTGTACGCCGGAACAGGTAACCCACGAAGGTTTCAGGTGTTGTTCCCTGGCACCGCTGGGCCTTAGAATAGCCCAGTCTTTCACTGCACCAGACAGTGGTACCACCTACATGGATCAGGAGCATCCAGGCACCAGACTTCATGGTGCAAGAGCATAATGGTGCTGTGCGGTACTAGTTATATGTACTGCGGGCAGGGGGGCACTTAGCACAATGTGTGCTCACACCCAGAGGGCTCCCAGTCAATTGAGCACGAATGATTATCACACTGAGAGGGCTCCTGGGCAGTTCAGCAGAACGGGGGCTCACACCCACTGGGCCACAGGGCAGATCAGTAGCGTGTGGGCTCACAACCCCTGGGCAGCTCAGCAGCACGGAGGCTCACACCCACAGGGCTCCTGGGCAGTTTAGCAGCGCCACCCTCTGGTTCATCACTGCCACCCTCTGGTTCATCACTGCCACCCTCTGGTTCACCACTGCCACCCTCTGGTTCATCACAGCTCCCTCTGGTTCACCACTGCCACCCTCTGGTTCATCACTACCACCCTCTGGTTCATCACAGCACCCTCTGGTTCACCACTGCCACCCTCTGGTTCATCACTGCCACCCTCTTGTTCATCACTGCCACCCTCTGGTTCATCACTGCCACCCTCTGGTTCACCACTGCCACCCTCTGGTTCATCGCTGCCACCCTCTGGTTCACCACTGCCACCCTCTGGTTCACCACTGCCACCCTCTGGTTCAACACTGTCACCCTCTGGTTCAACACTGTCACCCTCTGGTTCATCACTGCCACCCTCTGGTTCATCACTGTCACCCTCTAGTTCATCACTGCCACCATCTGGTTCATCACAGCACCCTCTGGTTCACTACTGCGACCCTCTGGTTCACAACTGCCACCCTCTGGTTCATCACTGCCACCCTCTGGTTCATCACTGCCACCCTCTGGTTCACCACTGCGACCCTCTGGTTCACAACTGCCACCCTCTGCTTCATCAATGCCACCCTCTGGTTCATCACTTCCACCCTCTGGTTCATCACTGTCACCCTCTGGTTCGCCACTGCCACCCTCTGGATCACCACTGCCACCCTCTGGTTCATCACTGCCACCCTCTGGTTTACCACTGACACCCTCTGGATCATCACTGTCACCCTCTGGTTCATCACTGCCACCCTCTAGTTCATCACAGCACCCTCTGGTTCACCAGGGCCTCCCTCTGGTTCATCACGGCCACCCTCTGGTTCACCACTGCGACCCTCTGGTTCACAACTGCCACCCTCTGCTTCATCAATGCCACCCTCTGCTTCATCACTTCCACCCTCTGGTTCACCACTGCCACCCTCTGGTTCATCACTGCCACCCTCTGGTTCATCACAGCTCCCTCTAGTTCACCACTGCCACCCTCTGGTTCATCACTGCCACCCTCTGGTTCATCACAGCACCCTCTGGTTCACCACTGCCACCCTCTGGTTCATCACTGCCACCCTCTAGTTCATCACTGCCACCCTCTGGTTCACCACTGCCACCCTCTGGATCATCACTGTCACCCTCTGGTTCATCACTGCCACCCTCTAGTTCACCACTGCGACCCTCTGCTTCATCACTGCCACCCTCTGGTTCATCACTGCCACCCTCTGGTTCGCCACCGCCACCCTCTGGATCATCACTGTCACCCTCTGGTTCATCACTGCCACCCTCTGGTTCATCACTGCCACTCTCTAGTTCATCACAGCACCCTCTGGTTCACCAGGGCCACCCTCTGGTTCACCACTGCCGCCCTCTGGTTCATCACTGCCACCCTCTGGTTCACCACTGCCACCTTCTGGTTCATCACTGCCACCCTCTAGTTCATCACTGCCACCCTCTGGTTCACCACTGCCACCCTCTGGATCATCACTGTCACCCTCTGGTTCATCACTGCCACCCTCTGGTTCACCACTGCCACCCACTGGTTCATCACTGCCACCCTCTGGTTCATCACAGCACCCTCTGGTTCACCCCTGCCACCCTTTGGTTCATCACTGCCACCCTCTGGTTCATCACTGCCACCCTCTGGTTCACCACTGCCACACTCTGGTTCATCACAGCACCCTCTGGTTCACCACTGCCACCCTCTGGTTCACCACTGCCACCCTCTGGTTCACCCATGCCACCATCTGGTTCCTCACAGCACCCTCTGGTTCACCACTGCCACCCTCTGGTTCATCACTGCCACCCTCTTGTTCATCACTGCCACCCTCTGGTTCATCACTGTCACCCTCTGGTTCATCACTGCCACCCTCTGGTTCATCACAGCACCCTCTGGTTCACCACTGCTACCCTCTGGTTCATCACTGTCCCCCTCTGGTTCACCACTGCCACCCTCAGGTTCATCACAGCACCCTCTGGTTTATCACTGTCACCCTTTCGTTCATCACTGCCACCCTCTGGTTCAACACTGTCACCCTCTGGTTCATCACTGACACCCTCTGGTTCGCCACTGCCATCCTCTAGTTCATCACTGTCACCCTCTGGTTCATCACTGCCACCCTCTGGTTCATCACTGTCACCCTCTAGTTCATCACTGTCACCATCTGGTTCATCACAGCACCCTCTGGTTCACCCCTGCCACCCTCTGGTTCATCACTGCCACCCTCTGGTTCATCACTGCCACCCTCTGGTTCACCACTGCCACACTCTGGTTCATCACAGCACCCTCTGGTTCACCACTGCCACCCTCTGGTTCACCACTGCCACCCTCTGGTTCACCCATGCCACCATCTGGTTCCTCACAGCACCCTCTGGTTCACCACTGCCACCCTCTGGTTCATCACTGCCACCCTCTGGTTCATCACTGTCACCCTCTGGTTCATCACTGCCACCCTCTGGTTCATCACAGCACCCTCTGGTTCACCACTGCTACCCTCTGGTTCATCACTGTCCCCCTCTGGTTCACCACTGCCACCCTCAGGTTCATCACAGCACCCTCTGGTTTATCACTGTCACCCTTTCGTTCATCACTGCCACCCTCTGGTTCGACACTGTCGCCCTCTGGTTCATCACTGACACCCTCTGGTTCGCCACTGCCATCCTCTAGTTCATCACTGCCACCCTCTGGTTCATCACTGCCACCCTCTGGTTTATCACTGTCACCCTCTGGTTCACCACTGCCACCCTCTGGTTCACCGCTGCCACCCTCTGGTTCACCACTGCCACCCTCTGGTTCAACACTGTCACCCTCTGGTTCAACACTGTCACCCTCTGGTTCATCACTGCCACCCTCTGGTTCATCACTGTCACCCTCTAGTTCATCACTGTCACCATCTGGTTCATCACAGCACCCTCTGGTTCACAACTGCGACCCTCTGGTTCACAACTGCCACCCTCTGGTTCATCACTTTCACCCTCTGGTTCATCACTGCCACCCTCTGGTTCATCACTGCCACCCTCTGGTTCATCACTGTCACCCTCTGGTTCGCCACTGCCACCCTCTGGTTCATCACTGTCACCCTCTGGTTCATCACTGCCACCCTCTGGTTTACCACTGACACCCTCTGGATCATCACTGTCACCCTCTGGTTCATCACTGCCACCCTCTAGTTCATCACAGCACCCTCTGGTTCACCAGGGCCACCCTCTGGTTCATCACGGCCACCCTCTGGTTCATCACTGCCACCCTCTGGTTCACCACTGCCACCCTCTGTGTGATCACTGCCATCCTCTGGTTCATCACAGCACCCTCTGGTTCACCACTGCCACCCTCTGGTTCACCACTGCCACCCTCTGGTTCATCACTGCCACCCTCTGGTTCACCACTGCCACCCTCTGGTTCACCACTGCCACCCTCTGGTTCATCACTGCCACCCTCTAGTTCATCACTGCCACCCTCTGGTTCACCACTGCCACCCTCTGGGTCATCACTGTCACCCTCTGGTTCATCACTGCCACCCTCTAGTTCACCACTGCGACCCTCTGCTTCATCACTGCCACCCTCTGGTTCATCACTGCCACCCTCTGATTCGCCGCTGCCACCCTCTGGATCATTACTGTCACCCTCTGGTTCATCACTGCCACTCTCTAGTTCATCACAGCACCCTCTGGTTCACCAGGGCCACCCTCTGGTTCACCACTGCCGCCCTCTGGTTCGTCACTGCCACCCTCTGGTTCACCACTGCCACCTTCTGGTTCATCACTGCCACCCTCTAGTTCATCACTGCCACCCTCTGGTTCACCACTGCCACCCTCTGGTTCACCACTGCCACCCTCTGGTTCACCACTGCCACCCTCTGGTTCACCACTGCCACCCTCGCCCCTTGGACACCGGGATACCGCCGAAGGACTGCAGCAGGCTACCGGGTGAGTGTGGTCAGCGGGGCTGCGAGCGTGCAGGGGACTCCATTGCCCAGGAGTCCCTGCAAGACCATCCTCCAACTTCCGGTCCGCTCTCCCCGCTGCCACGCCCCCCGCCCCTCTGCAGCACCAAAAAGCCTCACTACCTCTGCTTCTGTGGGACGCCCTTGAGCACGGACGCACTTTTGGCAGCTACAGCGGCACTTACCAGGACTTGTGCAAACCACTCGCCGCACCCGCTCCGCGGGTGCCGCATCGCCCCTTGGACACCGGGATACCGCCGAAGGACTGCAGCAGGCTACCGGGTGAGTGTGGTCAGCGGGGCTGCGAGCGTGCAGGGGACTCCATTGCCCAGGAGTCCCTGCAAGACCATCCTCCAACTTCCGGTCCGCTCTCCCCGCTGCCACGCCCCCCTTGTTCGACCCGGCCACCTACTTATTTTCCCAGCACTCCCGCAGCGCGGGACGCAGCCCGGGGCTAAGACCGGGCAAAGAGCGGGCCGTTTGAGGCCGTTCGAGGACGGCAGCGGACGGCCCGGGCCCACCCCCCTTGCTACTCCTACCCCGCCTGTTGTTCTACCATTGTGTTAAGCTAGGCCAGCTTAATAGAGGCAACTTATCTAGCAGGGTGTGTGAGGGCGCAAATTCTATCGTAAGCATTATGAGCACTAGGATGACTCGTAGCAAGGCCGCCAAAGGTGGTCCACAAGTTAGTGGTCCTATGGATGACTTCATCACTCGCACTAATATAGCTATTGATGAAGAAATATCCAAACTCCAAACTCGGGTATCTCTAGAACTGGCTGCCGCACGTAGGTTGTCCGAGGTAATGGCCCATTCGAAAAAATCATCTCTAGGCCATATAGCCTCTGCTGTCACCCCTGCTCGCCCTGTTCGCCCAAATAGCATCATAACTCAGGCAGATTTACATCATCCCACGATTACTCCCTCTCTCACTCCACCCTTAGAGCAAACACGCACTTTAGAAGAGCTAAGTTTCCCTGCACTTCCCCATATTCAGTCCCCCATCCCTAACCCTCCTGCCCAAGTAATTCCAACTACTTCCTGTGTTAGTGGCGCGCAACCCAAAAGAAAACGCCAATCACGCTCAGCCTACTCCCGCAAAAAGGCTAAAGTGGCAGTTTCCCAACATCTCACAATGGCTAATACTCAGGCATGTACTGCCTTACCTGAGGGTCCCTTAAGATCACAGCCAGTATGCCAAAAAATGGGAGAGGGCCTAGCTACCATCACCCCAGAGGTTGAGGGGTCACAGGCGCAGGACCAGGGACAAAATGAGAAGGAATTCATAGACCAAGTCTGGGAAACACTAAAAAAACTTCTCTCACCACTCGACTTAAGATTGTCTAGGATAGAAAACAATCTACTCGAGATGGAGAAGAGCATTATTGCTCTGGCCACTCTTGGCCTGAGAAATCTTGAAAATCAGGGCGTGTCCTTATCCGACCCACAATTGCCAGCTCCTGCTGTACAAGCTGAGCAGCACCCCTTTCCAGTACCTGCTCCTGCAAGGCCTGTTCCCAAGCCGAGGACGGTGGCTGTGGATCAAATTTCCACGACCGCTAAACCTCAGGCTTCCAAACCGCAGGCTCCTGCACGGAATTCTAAGCCGCAAAAAACAAATTCAAAATTGGTACCACCTATTAGACCCCACTCTACTGAAACCCAGGGCCCCGCTCAAAAGAAAATTTCAGAGGAGGCTATATAGATCTTCCTCCAGAGGCCAATGAATATGTAGTTGTGTTGACAGGTGTCCCTGCCCTCGGCACTGACCAATACGAAAACCATTGGTCATTGAAAAACAAAACAATGCACTGGCTTAGTGTTAACAGACCAGCTCCTAATGGCAAGAGAAGCCGGGTAACGATGGTCCGTAGAATACCCTGGGTGGGCCCAACAAAGAAATCTAAGCAAGGGGATTGCGTAGTGGTAACTTTTGATGACCCACATACGGCACGCCATATTTGTTCTTGGCCAACTAGCGAAGAATCCCTTGTCATTCCGAGGCCGTTATCCTACTTTTATCCTCCACGCCAAGTACATACCCAAGCTGATAACTGGTCCTTGGTGCAGCACCACCCATGGAACATCCATCCCACGAGGCCAATGGACACCCCCTTACACTGGAATGGCCTTTCAACATACAACAGATTTGGAGGCCTGGAGGAGGTCGATTGACTTTTTGCGCCCCCCGCTTCCTCACAATTAGAAAAAGTTTTGTCTCCCATGGACACAGAAATATCTGGAAATCAAACGTACAGCCCACAATATAACGATGGTGGGTTCCTGACTCGCACGCCACGTGTCTTGGATCTGACTAAAACGGCTACTCCAGATTGTATAAGGATGGAATTATGGCCAGACAGCCACTGCCTGACCCCACCTCCTCCTGCTCAATCCAATCTAAGGGAGATCAAACAGCCAGGCAGTGCTGCCCCCACTGAACTTTATCGGACTAAGATCCCCCCAATACTAACTATCCCGGATGAAGAAAACTCTTCCTTACCCACTCACGTTCCTAAAATCTCTCCACTCGGTGAATCTTCACTGAAGATCTTAAGCTGGAATGTGGCTGGCCTCGAACGTAACCTTGACAACCCGGAATGGAACACCTTCCTGGCACCCTACGACATTTGTTTGCTACAGGAAACATGGTGCCAGGAACCTAGACATAGAGTGGGTTTCTCGACCTTCTACATCCCGGCTGTTCATCATCAAGGTTCCAAAGGACGCCCGTCCGGTGGTCTCCTTATTTGGATCAATATAGCTCTAGACCTCAGTGTTCTCCAAAGACCTACTGAATCTCCTGACCTCCAATGGCTAACACTCCATCACAAAGGGGGAAGGAAGCTAGAACTATTCAATATCTACTTAAGGGACAGCAGGAACGGAGGATCTTTAACCTCACTAGGTTTAAGCAACAACCTGGCTGCCTGCGACGCTGACTCTCGTCCTGCTGGCAGGCGATTTTAACTGCTGTTTTGAGCCCTTAGCTAAAGAAGATATTCTGGACACTAATGAGGAGGATAATAGGAGGGGAATCCCCATCCTGAACCATGACCCGATCCCGAAATGGACACAAAGGGTGATCGATATAAACGCTCTCTGTATGGAGTATAATTTGAGAGCAACAAATGGGCGTTCTAGGTCAGATCCCATGGGTGCCCACACATACAATAGGACGGGCCACTCTTCCAGAATTGACTTTGTCATGCTCAACTATACCCTCTGGTCATACCACCAAGACTTGGAGGTTATAGAAACCTGTGATAGCGACCACAACCCTCTTGCTGTAACCATTTCTGTTCCCTGGCACCAGGGCTCTCAAGAAACCACCAATCAGATATGGAAATCCTCACGTGAGATCCTCCCCTCGAACTGTGGGAGACGTCTCAAATGGGCAAGAGTCGCAGCAGATGAGGCACGGATGACACAAGCCGAAACCATCCTACTACAGGCTGAATCCAAGTTTGGTGCTACAAATGGTGATAGTAAGAAGTTCTTATCACTATTTTTAGAGACAGTAACAGCATTAAGTGGGCTATTCACCATTTCGAAACCCAGCTCCAGAAGCGCTGCAAAAGGCGTCCCGAGAGCAAATGGAAAGTGGTTCACAGCGAATTGCCGAAATGCTAAGAGTGAACTCGTGGCCGCAGTAAAAGGGAAAGATCAAGCTGTCATCAGGTCTGCAAGGAAACTCTACAGGAAATCTGTGACTGAGGCCAAGCGGTCATATGACTATAATTTTTGGCGTGATCTAACGGAGGCAAGTACAAGGAAAGATGCCAAGGGGTTTTGGGACTTGCTAAGGTCAAGAGACAAGCCCATAGATCATCAACTGACTTGTAACATCCCTGGCGCTGCCTGGTTTGCCCACTTTTCGTACTTGTATACAGCGCAAACAGGGCCCCCTCAACCAGACCCGCTACCACGGCTCAGTTCCACAGTCCTCCCACCAAACGAAGTTGCATTCACCGCTGTAGAAGTAGAGAAGGCAATTAGTTGTATTGTTCCCAACAAGGCAGCAGGCCCGGACGGGATCCCGGGCGACCTGATAAAAAATAATCCCCCATTTTGGAGCAGACTAATTGCTGCACTTCTTAATGAGGTTATGTTGGGGGGATCTTTCCCTGACTCTTGGAGGGGCGCTGAAGTCGTCCCCATTTTCAAGAAAGGCAACAGGGAAGACCCAGCTAATTACCGCCCCATCAGTTTGTTGGACACAACGCAAAAGGTGGCGGGGAAAGTGGTATTGGGCAGGATCCTGGAGTGGGTGGACGACAACCAGATATTATCTGATTTCCAAGCGGGTTTTAGATCAGGGACAGGCACCGTCGAGCAGACTTTCCGCCTTCTAATGCTCTATTGGAAGGTAGTGGTGCTAGGAGGAGGCAGTTTATACCTAGTCTTTATAGACTTAAAAACGGCCTTCGACCTGGTCCCACGAGCATTACTGTGGAAAGTCCTTGACGGTCTAGGTCTACCTCCCTACCTTTTGGCCTTATTGATAAAATTCCATGCAAACAACTTTGCTCAAATCAGATGGGGTGCCCAGGGAGAAAAAACACCGTGTATCCCAGTAGACAGGGGCGTCCGCCAGGGGTGTGTGCTTGCCCCCACTCTGTTTTCGCTATACGTAAATGGAGTGGTGGAGCATCTTTTACAACATCCTGCAGATGCACCATCCCTGGCCGGAAGGAAAATCCCGACGCTCCTGTTTGCGGATGACACCCTTCTGATTTCGAAGTCACCCATAGGCATACAGGCGCTACTTAATAGCTTTAAGGCCTTCTGTGATACCAAGGGCTTAGCAATAAATATTGGCAAGACCAAATTTCTTGTCCTCAACCCCCCGAAGAAAACTGTCAAACCCCCCACTCTAGACTCTGTTCCATTAGAACGGGTCAAAGAATTTGACTATCTAGGCATACGCCTTTGTGATAGTATGAATTGGAAGGCCCACCACCAGAAAGTGTTTCTAACCCACAAGAGGGTTGTTGGCGCTTTACTTAAAGAACAACGTGCCTCTTCCATAAAACCGATCGGGGCACTTCTTGACATCTATAGGGCCAGGGTTGTGAGTGCAGCACTGTATGGCGCAGAACTTTGGGGAACCCAGAGAGTGGACACTTTGGCCCACCTAGAAAATAAATTTCATAAAGACTTGATGAGGTTACCCCAGAGCACTCCCACAATCCCACTCTTGCTCGACGCAGGTACCCGCCCTATCTGCGAGCAAGCTAAACTACGCCCCTTACTACTGTGGTCCAGAATTTGGAACGTCCCTGAACTCCACAGCTATGCGGATGCCCTAAAAGACGTCTTGTCCCATCCTGGCTGGCACAAGATCGCCTGGCTTAGAGAGGTTAAGAAGGCACTTATCTTGCTTGGTCTAGGATATGCGTGGGAAAATAAAACCGCACCTCCGAAACAGGAATTGAAGAAGGCCTATTGGTCTTGGGTTGATAGCGAGAGATTGGGTAAACCAAACCATCCAAAAACTGTTGCCAACTTCCTGATGGTTAAATGTAACCCCTCCAGAGAAGCTTATATGGACCTGATCCACAGTCCTTATGATAGGGCTTTATATTTTAAATTCAGGGTTGGGGTTCTACCTTTATGCCAGTTCACTTCTACCTGGAAACCACCCTTGCAAACTGTTCCAGACTGTCCATTTTGTGAGCTGAAAACAGAATCCGTTGCACACTTTTTATTTGAGTGTCGAGCCTATCTGGCTCCCAGACGGAGGTGGTTGAAGCCTCTTTTCAGGAGCCTAGGAACCCGCTCACACCTGGAAGCTTTGAGAATACTGCTCTCAGACACAAGACCCTTTTTTGCCATCTGTTTGGCAAAATTCCTAGGATGGGCTTGGCGTATAAGAACCACTAAAAAACTGATGATCCAATAACGTTTCCCCCTTCTTGTCCAAACGGACAGATTTTTTTAAAGGCACAATGAATTGTAAGTTGTTTGTTCGATTACTGTCTTATACTGTGATGTCTTGCTTTTATGATATGTTTTTATATATCGAAATAAAGCTTACTTACTTACCACTGCCACCCTCTGGATCATCACTGTCACCCTCTGGTTCATCACTGCCACCCTCTGGTTCACCACTGCCACCCACTGGTTCATCACTGCCACCCTCTGGTTCATCACAGCACCCTCTGGTTCACCCCTGCCACCCTCTGGTTCATCACTGCCACCCTCTGGTTCATCACTGCCACCCTCTGGTTCACCACTGCCACACTCTGGTTCATCACAGCACCCTCTGGTTCACCACTGCCACCCTCTGGTTCACCACTGCCACCCTCTGGTTCACCCATGCCACCATCTGGTTCCTCACAGCACCCTCTGGTTCACCACTGCCACCCTCTGGTTCATCACTGCCACCCTCTGGTTCATCACTGTCACCCTCTGGTTCACCACTGTACCCTCTGGTTCATCACTGCCACCCTCTGGTTCACCACTGCCACCCTCTGGTTCACCACTGCCACCCTCTGGTTCATCACTGCCACCCTCTGGTTCACCACTGCCACCCTCTGGTTCATCACTGCCACCCTCTGGTTCATCACTGCCACCCTCTGGTTCATCACTGCCACCCTCTGGTTCACCACTGCCACCTTCTGGTTCATCACTGTCAACCTCTGGTTCATCACTGCCACCCTCTGGTTCACCACTGACACCCTCTGGTTCATCACTGCCACCCTCTGGTTCACCACTGCCACCCTCTGGTTCACCACTGCCACCCTCTGGTTCATCACTGTCACCCTCTGGTTTATCACCACCACCCTCTGGTTCCTCATTGCCACCCTCTGGTTCATCACAGCACCCTCTGGTTCACCACTTCCACCCTCTGGTTCACCACTGCCACCCTCTGGTTCATCACAGCAATCTCTGGTTCACAACTGCACCTTCTGGTTCATCACAGCACCCTCTGGTTCACCACTGTAGATTATGGGGAGAAATCACACCTGCCCAGCCTCAACCGGGGGCTGGTTAATGTGTTACTGAGTTTGAGCTTCAAGTCCTGCACCTGCTTCCTTATCTGTAAGTGCTTCCTGTTGTGGTTTAATTTTTGTGACAGCCTGGAGCATTGTGCCATACTTGTAACTATTCTCTGATCCTGCTTCGTAGGCTGCGCTTGCGCAGTCTCGCTCTGAGATTTAATGTTTCTTAGTATGGGGGCTTGAACCCGCCCCTCTTCTCTATTGGCTGGCTTCCTAAACGGAGGCCAGCCATTAGAGAAGAGGGGCATCACTCCGTTCAAGCCCCATCTTTTTCCGATTCGGGGGCGTCTTCTTTAGCTTCTTTCTTGTTTTCTTTCTCTCCTCTTCCCATTGGCTGGAATGTTACCGTCCAGCCAATGGGAAGAGGAGAGAAAGAAAACCACGCCCCCGAATCAGAAAATGACGCTGCTTTCTCTGAGGCATTTCTGCCTCGCCTCGGAGAAAGATGGTGGTGCTTCAGCCCCTTCCCGTGCCCGCCCCCGTTTCAGCCGACCCTGTCATCAGAGGCTTGGGCTGCCCCTGCTGCTGGGCTGTGTGTGTGCCCACCTTCCACCGGCTCCTCCTCCCCTTCCCCGGTCGAAGTAATTGGCGAGGACAATATGATGTTAGTTTGTCTTCTTAAGTAGGACACACTTTTGCCCGCCCTTGCAGCGCTTAACTGGCTGCCTGTTGATGCGAGGACTACTGTAAGCTCTTTTCCCCATCCACAAAATGAAACCTTGCCGTATCCTAGCCAGAGACCCCATAATAAAATCAAACTTTACATAACTCATCAATAAATAGATACAAACTTTGCACTGCTGGCCGCCTTCCGCCGGCTCCTCCTGCCCCCTTCCCCGGCCAAGACACCCATCCGTGAGCACAGCTGGCCCAAACTAGCCCCATCGCGCTGCCTCGTTTAAACGGGGCCTTTCCTGGGCTCGGGCTACGTAGCGCAGTGCGTCCCCACGTTTCTAGCGCTTTTTCAAGGCGATGCAGCAGCCTCCGCCAGAGCCCTGCCTTGATTTTTTTCGTGCCCGCCTTCCGCCGGCTCCTCCTCCCCCCTTCCTAGGTCGAAGTAATTTACGAGGACAATATGATGTTAGTTTGTCTTCTTAAGTATAACACACTTTTACCCGCCCTTGCAGCGCTTAACTGGCTGCCTGTTGATACGAGGACTACTGTAAGCTCTTTTCGCCGTCCACAAAATGAAACCTTGCCGTATCCTAGCCAGAAACCCCATAATAAAATCAAACTTGACATAACTCTTCAATAAATAACTAAAATCTTTGCACTGCTGGCCACTTTCTGCCGGCTCCTCCTGCCCCCTTCCCCAGCCAAGACACCCGCCCGCTAGCACAGCTGGCCCAAACTAGCCCCATCGCCCTGCCTCGTTTAAACGGGGCCGTTCCTGGGCTCGGGCTATGTAGCGCAGTGCGTCCCGTCGTTGCTAGCGCTTTTTCGAGGTGATGCAGCAGCCTCGACAAGAGCCCTGCCTCGTTTTTTTTCATGCCCGCCTTCCGCCGGCTCCTCCTCCCCCCTTCCCTGGTCGAAGTAATTTACGAGGACAATATGATATTAGTTTGTCTTCTTAAGAAGGACACACTTTTACCCACCCTTGCAGCGCTTAACTGGCTGCCTGTTGATGCGAGGACTACTGTAAGCTCTTTTCGCCGTCCACAATATGAAACCTTGCCATATCCTAGCCAGACGATTCAGAAAAGGGGGTGGTGATGAACAGAGTGTCTGAATTAAGCCGACCACTCTTACCCAATCCAAAGATCAGGGCTTGATCCATCACCGTTTTTTAGCTCACTGCACCATCCCAGCTCAGAACCTGGCTACATGCAAATTAGTCTGACCCTTTCCCAGTGCATCATGAGAACAGGCCAGACCAAACTACCAAGCCAATTCTTATACTGGGAAGGAAACAAGCTTCCGGGGACCGGTTTCTGGCATTTCAGCCGTCTTCGGCCCGGCTTGCTTGAATCCTGATGGTGCAATGAGCAAGGGACTCACATCTGAGTATACCCTTCCACGCTTATGGTGGACAAAAACGATTCAGAAAAGAGGGTGGTGATGAACAGAGTGTCTGAATTAAGCAGACCACTCTTACCCAGTCCAAAGATCAGGGCTTGATCCATCACCGTTTTTTAGCTCACTGCACCATCCCAGCTCAGAACCTGGCTACATGCAAATTAGTCTGACCCTTTCCCAGTGCATCATGGGAACAGGGCAGACCAAACTACCAAGCCAATTCTTATACTGGGAAGGAAACAAGCTTCCGGGGACCGGTTTCTGGCATTTCAGCCGTCTTCGGCCCGGCTTGCTTTAATCCTGATGGTGCAATGAGCAAGGGACTCACATCTGAGTATACCCTTCCACGCTTATGGTGGACAAAAACGATTCAGAAAAGGGGGTGGTGATGAACAGAGTGTCTGAATTAAGCAGACCACTCTTACCCAGTCCAAAGATCAGGGCTTGATCCATCACCGTTTTTTAGCTCACTGCACCATCCCAACTCAGAACCTGGCTACATGCAAATTAGTCTGACCCTTTCCCAGTGCATCATGGGAACAGGGCAGACCAAACTACCAAGCCAATTCTTATACTGGGAAGGAAACAAGCTTCCGGTAGCTTGTCTCCTTTCTGGTGAAGAATTGGCTTGGTAGTTTAGTCTGCCCTGTTCCCATGATGCACTGGGCCAGGGACAGACTGATTTGCATATAGCCAGGTTCTGAGCTGGGATGGTGCAGTGAGATAAATAACGGTGATGGATCAAGCCCTGATCTTTGGACTGGGTAAGAGTGGTCTGCTTAATTCAGACACTCTGTTCATCACCACCCCCTTTTCTGAATCGTTTTTGGCCACTATAGGTGTGGCAGGGTATACTCAGACATGAGTCCCTTTCTCACTGCATCATCAGGATTCAAGCAAGCCGGGCCGAAGACGGCTGAAATGCCAGAAACCAGTCCCCGGTAGCTTGTCTCCTTTCTGGTGAAGAATTGGCTTGGTAGTTTAGTCTGCCCTGTTCCCATGATGCACTGGGCCAGGGACAGACTGATTTGCATATAGCCAGGTTCTGAGCTGGGATGGTGCAGTGAGATAAATAACGGTGATGGATCAAGCCCTGATCTTTGGACTGGGTAAGAGTGGTCTGCTTAATTCAGACACTCTGTTCATCACCACCCCCTTTTCTGAATCATATCCTAGCCAGAGACCCCATAATAAAATCAAACTTTACATAACTCTTCAATAAATACCTAAAATCTTTGCACTGCTGGTCCCTCAAAACCCCGTGAAGGCAGCCAACCCATGCTCATGAGATGTTGATACGGCCAGCTAAGACGCTGGAAACGTAGCTGTGTTTTTACTCCATACTCCACCATTTAAGGAGCATTCAAATGGTGACCTTATTATGTTGGAAGCCAGCCCTTGGAGTAGTATTTGTAGAGTTCTCACTAGTTTGATGCTTGATTCGCTCAGTTTACGTTTTTGCTTTGCATTTTGGGACTTGTAGTGCTAGTTTTATAACTGGATGCCAGCTACAAATACAAACCATAAACCTGATTAGATGAACTGCACGTTTGATTGACTCTTTAAATCGTGAGAGCCGTGTGTGCGTGTATTTCCAGAACTAACCTCATAGAGAGCTTACAGGTCATTCATTGTGCTTTACAAATGGTCATTATTTAATGTGACTAATATTTCAGTTCAAGGCTGAGGACCCACCAATATCATGTCAGATGGCCCTCCTCAATCGTGTGAACAATCATGGGCGTGTTCTTTCGTACCCCAGACTGCAGTTAAATGACAGTGATCCAGAAAGCGCAAATTCTTGGCGTAGAATGATACATTTTGCTGCCCCACAGGCAATGCCGCCTGGACCGACTGCCAAGTAAATATTACATCGAGTTTTTTTAACTGCCTTCTTTTAAGCGTGCAAAAAACACAGTTGATGGACAGAATGCAGAACAATGTCTTACATTCACCCCAGTACAAAGATCTGGGCCTAAATCCATCGTTTTTTTGCACTCGACACCATCCTAGGTCAGACAATGGCTATATGCAAATCAGCCTTGACCCTGTGCCTCATGGGAACAGTCCAGCCCAAACTACCAAGCCATGTCTTTCCCAGACCGCAATCAAGCATCCAAGGACCGGTTTCTGGCTATCAGCCTTCTTCAGCCAAGTAAATATTACATCGAGTTTTTTTTAATTGCCTTCTTTTAAGCGTAGCTCAATGGTTAGAGTGGCAGACCCTGATGCAGAGGTCTGGCCCGGGACCAGGGTTCAATTCCCGCCTCGGCGGCTCTTGGACTCAATCTCCCCGGACCTGATAATTCTCGCCTCAGTGCCTAGTCTAATCATGGGTCCCACTCTGTGACTCTGGGCAATAGCTTGCTTAATCTCCACAATGGCCCCAGCAGCGCTTGGATGCCTGGCTTCACCTTGGCGGTGCCCAGGAGTGGACATCTCACAGGAAAGCCAGGAAGGGTTCCACAGCGGTATGAATACAGCGCTACGAGACCTCTGGGTAGAAGGCGTTATATAAATAAAAACACATTTACATTTACATTTACATTTACATTTACTAGCAATTAAACCTACATCGTTTACACTTTTTTTTTACTGCATTTTTGTTGATTTGAGATGTTGCCCCGTCCTAACTTGACAATGCTGAAAAGAGTTTTCGGGCGGTTCTTGTCACCCAACTTTGAAACGGCACTGGGGTGGTATGGAAAGCAGCAGGGCCCACAAACGTCTTGCCTTTAACCCTTCGCGGCTGGGAAGGTATTTCTTGCCGCTGCCACCTCCACGTTCCCTGCTTTGAGAAATATTTGACATGCGCCCAAGGCGCTGCAGAGAATGGCTCCTCTGAGAAGCGCACTTCACGCCAGCGCACTCGGATCAGTGCTGCACAGCCCACTGGTCACGGCCTTTCTGTGAAAACTAAACCACCGCACGAGTGAGTGAGTAGGGGTGGGGGCCCGTGTGAGGGGCCCTGCCCCATGTCAGATGGACGAGGGCGCAAACTGTTGCCATGGAGGTATCAGCTGCATAACTAGGCTCGCTCCGGTGAGGGGCAGGGGTCCTCATGGTTTATTGGGAAGCCCCTTTGCACATGAGCTTTACACGTGTTTGAGGGGTTTTTACGTAGTCGCGTGCACAAATTAATTGTTGCACAAAGGGCTTTAAGTGGGATGAAAAAACTTAGAGGAGAGGCGTGGTTTAATAACCATGTAAGCCCAAAATATATGCTTAGCATAGTGTGGTGCCCGACAGCTTCTGTCATTACATCCAGATATATAACACAGCAAGTTACATTATACATACAACAAGCTAGAACTATTGGCTTTGCCAATAGTTATTAGTTGCATAAGATAAATAAGCAACATCTATGGCGTAGTTGTATAGAATACTAGCAGCCCGTCCCGACGTTGTCCGGGTATGAATTGCTGCCGGCCAGTAGCAAATTGTTTTGTAGGATTTCGTTTTGATAGCATTTCTTATCTGTGACAGGCCTGTGAAACGCTCCGATTCACAGTGCACTGCTGATGCACTTAAGAGTGCGCGTTCAGTAGTGTGTGAACTCGAGTTTCCCTACTTTATTTTTCCTTGCAATATTGTATAGTGCGAACTCAACAACATGGCATGAGCACAATTTACATTACAGAAGAACACATTCATTTGTAGTAGGCACAGGGAGACAAAGCGATTTGCCTCGAATCACAAGATGTTGAGCTGATGCTGAGATTCAAACGTCGCTCCCAAGCTCTAAAGTTCGCAATTCTAGAACTTGTGGCGGCAGGTGTGTCTAAAAGTGTATGTCGGTGCTGGCCATCAATGAGAGAGACTAGCTTAAATATGACCAATATTGTTAGGACTCTGATTAGATTTGTCATGGGCACCTCGTTGGTGAGTTCATGAAGCCCTCACCCACCAACCTAGTTGGTTGCATGCTTCATCATCCGGCCCATCCAGTGAAACCTAATGTGTACCGGGTGTGCTGCGACACCTGATTACAGCGGAGCTGGTATTATTACGGAGAGTGCAGTGTGAGGTGTAGAGTGAAGTGTGAGTTAAAACGGCTTGGCGAGAGTCCCAGTACCCGAGGGTAAATTAAATTTTAATAACTGGGCCCCCCGTCAGCGGTTAAAATAAGGCTTGGGGATGTTTAAGGTAGGCAAGTTACTACCCCCTACATCCATCAGTTGGTCGACATGTTTCAGCCAGTGCCTTAAATTAAATCTGGCTTTCCTCAGGACCTTTTTTAAAATAGAGTGTAGTGCAGGTTAAAAAGGAGTGTAATCCAGGCTATGTGTTACACTCACTAAGGTGTTTCTCTAAGTGTGAGAGGGAATTCCCTTCTCATATATGCCTGTACCGACAACATTGAAGACATAGACAAAACATGTAAGAAAAGGAGAGTCTTCGCCACATACTCATATACATAGAATGCCGAATCTATAGTGCACAGTGGGTAGACTACAGTCGTCAAAAGTGTAATTGCACTGAGGTACCAATATTGTGAGAATCGCAAATAATTGGGGGTGGTGTCGCTAAAACACGAGTATCACACATATGCATGAGGTACAAAGTGTGATGGGGCATAAGTAAACATTCTTACGCTTAGATTTTGCAGCCAATGCTTCCAGGAGTGAAGCGGTAAGGGGTTGACCCTGTAGGGAAATAATGTTGGCCACTGGGAGTTAGAGACCTGGAAGGAGGGAAAAGCGCTTACCCAAAGATTGTTGCTTGGAGGCTGTCATACTCACAGCTTTTCTGGTCTGAGCCTGCCTTGTACCAGTTGCACCGTCCTCGTACTCCGGTAGAAAGAGCTGGAGTTTCTTGCTCGTTTTTATATGCTTGCTAATTGGATTAACTATCGGCACCTGTAGCGGGGAGTAAGGGTAGAGAGACTTCCCTGGGTGTGTCCCTAGCTGTCTGCTCATGTCCGGTGGAAAGAGACTAGTTTCTAGCGCATGCGCGGGTCTGTTTGTGTCTATTGCGCATGAGCGGAGGTGAGACACTAGTTATTAGCGCATGTGCGGGTGCGGGTCTAACACGGCAGGGCATGTGTCGTGTTGAATGGGGGAACCCTAGTAGTAGTATGCAATCTGCCACTATCAGTAGTGCGGGCTTGGAATTTCAAGGAGATAGTGATCAGTAATTGGTAAGATGCATTTGCTCGGGCATAGTGCAATGGATCATCACAGAGTGCCGTAGGAGCGGGAGACTATGGCTGGGTATGGCAACTTGTCACATCCCGATATGAGTTGGGTATGATTAGGAGAAGTAGCCTAAGTTGAGTGGGAGTCCATAGGTCAACTGGGTTGATTGGAGGTAGGAGGAATGGGTATTAATAAATGCCTCTGTGTAGAGGTTTACGTCAGCATGTGACCGAGTTCCAAGGGATCGCATTGTTCAAGCCATTAGAATGTGAGGAGAGGCGGTAGATCCAACGCTGTTCTTTGCTCATCAGTCTTCTCTCATTGTCTAGTGCCTGCTCAGGGATTTGTTCGATGACTGTCCATGGGAGGTCATTGGGGGTATGGCCATGGGTGATGAAGTGGTTGGTTAATTTACTGATGTTTTTCTTGCACCTAATGGTGCTTCTGTGCTCAGTGGCCCTAGTACATGTTTTGGGGGGTGGTCATGCCGATATAGCTGAGACCACAGGAGCAGGGGAGGAGGTAGATCACATTCCGTGAATTGCAGTTGGTGTGGCTGCGTTGTGTCTACACTTTGTTGGGTTCTAGGGTTAGAGGTTTGGTGTGGGTGGTTAAGTGACATACACTGCAGTCATTGCAGGGGTAGTGTCCAGTTACTTTTGGGAGGCCCCATGCATTCAGAATGGTGTTGGGTTCTTGTGTGATCTGCGTTTTGGGACGGGTGTTAACTAGTTGGTCCTTCAAGTTATTGCTTCTCTTGTAAGCTAAACGTGGTGTGTCCCACTGCCTCTGGCCAGAATTCAAGATCTTCCAATTCTTCTTAATGAGTTTTGCTACCTCATTGGAGGCTGTAGTATACGTCGTAACGCAGGTGATAGGTTGTTCCTGCTCTTCTTTAGGTATGGTTTCAAGGAGGGCCTCTCTATTCTGGTTCCTGGCCCTCTTCCTGGTTTTGGAGATGATGGCTGGTGGGTAGCCCCGGGCCTCCAGTTTCTTAGAAAGTTCAGCGGACAGTTTTTTATAGTCTGCTATATCACTGCAATTCCTGCGTATACATAAGAACTGCCCGAAGGGGAGGTTCTCCCTTAGCGGGCGTGGGTGGAAGCTTGTGAAGTGGAGTAAAGAGTTTCTGGCCATGGGTTTATAGTAGGTTGTCGTGTTGAGGCTGCCATCTTTGACTGGTATATTTAGGTCCAGGAAAGCAGGTTGGTTTGTACTGATAGTGCTGGTGAACTTCAAGTATGGGTCCCTGCCGTTGAGCCAGATGAGGAATTGATCCAGGGTTGTTTGTGGACCCTCCCACATCACAAGGATGTCCTCAATATATCGTCGCCATGCAAGGATGTAGTTGGCATAGGGGTTTGCGCTGTCAGCAATGTGCGTGCGTTCGAATTGGTGGACGTAAAGACCTGCTACGCTTGGGGCGAAAACGCTGCCCATGGATGTTCCATTGGTCTGGAGGTAGAGGGTTCCCTCATATTCAAAATAATTTTCCTGTAGTGCCAGTGTGGCGCATTGGAGGATGAATTCTCTGGGGGTGTGGTAGGGCCATGGCGACTCCCTGGGGATGTCCCCGAGTACTTTATTGTGGCGTCTTGGGGTAGGCTGGTATAGAGGCTCTCAATATCCAGCCCTACCAGGAGTTGGGTCTCAGTGTTAAACTTCATGTTGTTGATCACTTGTAGTAAGTATTTGGTGTCCTTGATATAGCTGGGAGTTTGTTGCATTAGCGGACTGAGAAAAAAGTTGCAATAGCGTGACAGGGGCTCTAAGAGCGAGTTTCAATCTGCCTTCTCCACTGTCTCGCATGGCGTTCCACAAGGCTCGGCAGTTAGCCCAGTCCTCTTTAACATCTATATGAAGCCCTTAATAGCGGTCATCAAGCATTTTAAGATCGAAATTGTCAACTACGCTGATGACACACAGCTGATTCTGTCCTTGGAGGGGAATGATCATTCCTCCTTGGAGGAATTTCACAGCTGCATGCGAGCAACTGCAGAATGGCTGGAAGCCAACTCGCTGCAATTTAACTCTGGGAAGACCGAGGTGCTCTATTGCCCTCGGCCTAGGATAAGTTCTTCCTTACCTGAAAACTTCTGTCCGAAGGACTTCACCTCATTGGTCCAGCCGGTGAAGGTAGTTTGGAACCTGGGTGTCATGTTCAACAGCGATCTATCCTTGGAGGCGCAGGTCTCTAAGGTGGTAGCTAGCTGTATGGCTATCATTTGCCCTCTGATAAAAATCTTGCCCCTGCTACCGCCCACTGCACGGATAGAGGTGGTACGTTGCACTGTACTAAGCAGGTTAGATTACTGCAACGCCCTATTGATGGAGTCCCCGTGCTACCTTATGGATAGGCTTCAGAGACTCCAGTCTGCAGCTGCCAAACTGGCCTTAGGTTGGCCTCTGAGATCTTCTGCTATGGCCTTGGCTCAGCTACACTGGCTCCCAGTGAGGGAGAGGGTGACCTTTAAGTCCTTGTGTCTGACCTTCAAAGCCCTTCATGGGCTGGGTCCGGTCTGCCTTCAAAGGATGTTTTTATGGTATGTACTGGCCCGTAACTTGCGCTCCTTCCTGGCCAGGGTGGTGGCTGTACCTAGGTTTAAAAGATCTAGAGCTGGAGGCAGATCATTTAGGGTGGCTGCGGCCAAGCTCTGGAATTCTCTGCCCATGGAACTTAGGCAGATTGATTGCCTGCCTGCTTTTAGAAGACAGCTAAAAACTTGGCTTTTTCCACGCTTGCCGTAGCTCTCAGGCGCCTCCAACTGCCCTTCCTCTCCGCTTTTGTTACTGCCAGCGCCAGGATGCCTCTTGAGGTGATAGCGCGCTTTACAAGTGCAATAAATAAATAAATACCCGACACTGTGGGTCTGCCCAGTGGGGGGATTTTGCCTTTGTGTACTTTAGGTACAGTGTAGAAGTATGGTATTGTAACTTTCTGGGGGCAGAGGTACTCTGCTTCTTGCTTGGAAATATGTTCACCATCGCAGGCATTCTTTATTAGTGTCTGGATAGTGTTCTGAAGAGTGTCAGTGGGATCTTGTTCCAATCTTTTGTAATTTCTGGTGTCGCTTAACAGTCTGCGGCATTCCGTGTGGTAATCTTTTTTGTCTAGAAGGACAGTACCCCCCCTTTGTCAGCTGGTTTAATATTGATTGAGGGGTTGGTCTTGAGACGTTGGAGGATGTCTCTTTCATCTTTGGATAGGTTGTTGAAATGATTGGTAGGGCTAAGATTTTCAACGTCATTGTATACTGCCAACTCAAAAGTGCTGATCGCAGGGGGCACTGTGGATGGTGGTGGGTTGAAGGTGGATTTAGTCCTTAGGCCTGTGACGTTTGGGTTCTCATTAGCAGGTTGGTCGTCCATTGTTGATTTCTCAAAGAAGGCCTTGATTTTAAGCTTTCTAAAGAACTCAGACAGTTCCACGTGTAACTTGAATTTGTCAAGTCTTGATGTGGGGGCGAATGATAGGCCTTTTTCCAGTACTGCTTGTTCTTTGGGTGTCAAGGACGTGCTGGATAAATTGAATACCAATGATGTTTGATTTGAGTCTGTTATTGTTTGCTGGTGCCCGGTTGGTCTTTCGTCTTCTGGCGGGTGTTGGAGCTCACTGGGTTTTCCTCTTCGGCCCAGTGCACCTGCGGTTGTTGTTGGTTTTGTCTTCTCCTGCCTCTTGATCTTCGGCCCTGTCCTAAAAAAGGAATGTGGGGGCCGGGAATGCCCAGGAAGAGTGGCATTGGTCCCGGGGGATACATGGGTGGGAATCCGAAATACGGGTTCTGCATGGGGCCAAAATTGTGGGGGGCTCCATAGTATTGTCCTTGTTGGGCTCCCTGCCACATGTTGGGCCACCGTTGGCCACGTCGGCCTCTGCCGGCTCGTTTGTATGAGCCAGTGCTTGAGTCACTGGAGGCGGAACTGTCATCAGCCGATGAGTCAGAAGCGTTCGGGGTCTTGGGTGGTGGGGTGAATTCATCTTCAGAGTAGGGGTATGTTTTAGCGTAGCTACATTTTTTAAGATCTTTGTCAAACTTCTTGATTTTTGCTTGTGTCACATGCTCCTTGTATTCGTTCATTTCTCTGTTCTGATCATCGAGTTTCTTTTTGTAGGCGGTTAATGTAGCTTTAAAATGGCTTTCTGTTGCTTAGATTTCAATGACGATGGCGTCAGAGAGAGGTTTGGCCGTCTTGATGATCAGTACCATCCAGTCCCTGGTACAATGCCAGGCGATCTGGGCCTAGTCTTTTCGGAAGGTGGGGTCATCTAGGAAAATCCTGGGTGCATTAGTAACGATGAGGCCCCTTGGCGCTGTGTTCGTTCTTAAGTATTGGGCTAGGATTACTCCATGGAGGATGGTTCGTATTCTATTTCGCTTTTTCTCGGTTAAGTTCTCCCAATCAGTGGTCTGGGCTATGGAGTTAGCAATATTGAAATCTGCTTGGAAGGAGGGGTCTGCGAGTAGGTCACTCACATCATCCTCGCTGAAGGTGAGGCCATTGTTCTCCGCCATGGCTCTGGTTAGAACTCTCGCAGCTGTGCGCTGCCTAGGTTTGCACGTATCAAGAGAGAGAGAGGACTAGAAAGCTAGTCCGAGTCCCCGTAGTTTATATGTGTTATCAAAAGAGACTAGCTTAAATATGACCGATATTGTTAGGACTCTGATTAGATTTGTCATGGGCACCTCGTTGGTGAGTTCATGAAGCCCTCACCCACCAACCTAGTTGGTGGCATGCTTCATCATCGGGCCCACCCAGTGACACCAAATGTGTCCCGGGTGTGCTGCGACGCCCGATTACAGTGGAGCTGGTATTATTACTGAGAGTGCAGTGTGAGGTGTAGAGTGAAGTGTGAGTTAAAACGGCTTGGCGAGAGTCCCAGTACCCGAGGGTAAATTACATTTTAATAACTGGGCCCCCGTCAGTGGTTAAAATAAGGCTTGGGATGTTTAAGGGAGGAGAGTTACTACCCCCCACATCCATCAGTTGGTCGACATGTTTCAGCTAGTGCCTTAAATTAAATCTGGCTTTCCTCAGGACCTTTTTAAAATAGAGTGTAGTGCAGGTTAAAAAGGAGTGTAATCCAGGCTATGTGTTACACTCACTAAGGTGGTTCTCTAAGTGTGAGAGGGGATTCCCTTCTCATAAATGCCTGTACCGACAACATTGAAGACATAGACAAAACATGTAAGAAAAGGAGAGTCAAATTGGCGTCTTCGCCACATATTCATATACATAGAATGCTGAATCTATAGTGCACAGTGGGTAGACTACAGTTGGCAAAAGTGTAATGGCACTGGTGGTACCATTATTGCGAGAATCGCAAATAATTGGGGGTGGTGTCGCTAAAACACAAGTATCACACATATGCATGAGGTATAAAGTGTGATGGGGCGTAAGTAAACATTCTTACGCTTAGATTTTGCAGCCAATGCTTCCGGGAGTGAAGCGGTAAGGGGTTGACCCTGTAGGGAATTAATGTTGGCCACTGGGAGTTAGAGACCTGTAAGGATGGAAAAGCGCTTACCCAAAGATTGTTGCTTGGAGGTTGTCATACTCACAGATTTTCTAGTCAGAGCCTGCCTTGTACCTGTTGCACCGTCCTCGTACTCCGGTAAAAAGAGCTGGAGTTTCTTGCTTGTTTTTATATGCTTGCTAATTGTATTAACTATCGGCACCTGTAGCGGGGAGTAAGGGTAGAGAGACTTCCCCGGGTGGTCCCTAGCTGTCTGCTCATGGGCGGTGGAAAGAGACTAGTTTCTAGCGCATGTGCGGGTCTGTTTGTGTCTATTGCGCATGAGCGGAGGTGAGACACTAGTTATTAGCGCATATGCGGGTGCGGGTCTAACACGGCAGGCCATGCGTCGTGTTGAACGGGGGGAACCCTAGTAGTAGTATGCAATCTGCCACTATCAGTAGTGTGGGCTTGGAATTTCAAAGAGATAGTGATCAGTAATTGGTTAGATGCATTTGCTCGGGCATAGTGCAATGGATCATCACAGAGTGCCGTAGGAGCGGGAGACTATGGCTGGGTATGGCAACTTGTCACAACCCGATGTGAGTTGGGTATGATTAGGAGAGGTAGCCTCAGTTGAGTGCGAGTCCATAGGTCAACTGGGTTGATTGGAGGTAGGAGGAACGGGTATTAATAAATGCCTCTGTGTACAGGTTTAGGTCAGCATGTGACCGAGTTCCAAGGGATTGCATCGTTCAGCCATTAGTATGGGAGGAGAGGCGGTAGATCCAATGCTGTTCTTTGCTAATCAGTCTTCTCTCATTGTCTAGTGCCTGCTCAGGGATTTGTTCGATGACTGTCCATGGGAGGTCATTGGGGATATGGCCATGGGTGATGAAGTGGTTGGCTAATTTACTGATGTTTTTCGTGCACCTAATGGTGCTTCTGTGCTCAGTGACCCTAGTACGTATTTTGCAAGTGGTCATGCCGATATAGCGGAGACCACAGGAGCAGGTGAGGAGGTAGATCATTATCCGTGACTTGCAGTTGGTGTGGCTGCGTTGTGTCTACACTTTGTTTGGTTCTAGGGTTAGAGTTTTGGTGTGGGTTGTTAAGTGACATACACTGCAATCATTGCAGGGGTAGTGTCCAGTTACTTTTGTGAGGCCCCATGCGTTCAGAATGGTGTTGGGTTCTGTGTGTTCTGCGTTTTGGGACGGGTGTTAACTAGTTGGTCCTTAAAGTTATTGCTTCTCTTGTAAGCAAAACGTGGTATGTCCCACTGCCTCCGGCCAGAATTCAAGGTCTTCCAATTCTTCTTAATGAGTTTGGCTACCTCATTGGAGGCTGTATTATACGTTGTAACGCAGGTGATAGGTTGTTCCTGCTCTTTTTTAGGTATGGTTTCAAGGAGGGCCTCTCTATTCTGGTTCCTGGCCCTCTTCCTGGTTTTGGAGATGATGCCTGGTGGGTAGCCCCGGGCCTCCAGTTTCTTAGAAAGTTCAGCGGACTGTTTTTTATAGTCTGCTATATCACTGCAATTCCTGCGTATATTATTATGCGAACGCCCTCTATTTGGGTCTACCTAAATATCTTTTGACCCGCCTGCAAGTGGTGCAGAATTCTGCGGCTCGAGCCATTTTCGGGCTCCCGAGACGGGCCAGTGCTGCTGAGTTACTCAAAGCTTTGCATTGCCTGCCCATCTCTAAGAGAATCTTATTTAAAAGCCTAACCTTGGTTTTTAAAGCCCTTCACGGTATTGGCCCTAAGTACATCGGGAAACGCTTCTCTTTCTACCTGCCTAGCTGGGCTCTGCGATCTGCTTCTTTGGCTAAAGTGGCCTTGCCTGCTATCAAGCGTTCCAGAACTGGAGGCCGGGCTTTCCCGTATCTGGCTTCGCGGGGCTGGAATGAGCTACCTTTGTTTTTACGAAGGGCAAATAGCCTTCTTGCTTTTAGGAAGGAATTAAAAACTTGGCTTTTTTCTGCATAGGGGTTTTCTTTGGTCTTTTTCCTTCAGTTTTTAGTTGTTGTGTTGTCACTCTGTATCAAGTTCTCTTCGCCAAAGCGCCGGGATGCTCTTCGGAGTAGCTGTGCGCTATAGAAGAAAATAAATAACATAACATAACATAACGTAAGAACTGCCCGAAGGGGAGGTTCTCCCTTAGCGGGCGTGGGTGGAAGCTTGTGAAGTGGAGTAAAGACTTTCTGTCCGTGGGTTTATAGTAGGTTGTCGTGGTGAGGCTGCCATCTTTGACTGTTATATTTAGGTCCAGGAAAGCAAGTTGGTTTGCACTGATAGTGCTGGTGAACTTCAAGTATGGATCCCTGCCGTTGAGCCAGATGAGGAACTGATCCAGGGATGTTTGTGGACCCTACCATATCACAAGGATGTCGTCAATATAACGGCGCCATGCGAGGATGTGGTTGGCATAGGGTTTTGCGCTGTCAGCAATGTGCGTGTGTTCGAATTGGTGGACGTAAAGACCTGCTACTCTTGGGGCGAAAACGCTGCTCATGGATGTTCCATTGGTCTGGAGGTAGAGGATTCCCTCATATTAAAAATAATGTTTCTGGGGGGGCGTGGCCGACTGCCGAGCATGGCGGCAGCGTAAATCGGGAGCTCCTCCAGGCTAACCGGCCTGCATAGTAAATCCGCTCACTGATCCGATCCAGCGCCCGCTCGAAGGAGCGACACCGACTCGGGGAACCGCGTGGCACAACCAGATCCGACCCCGGTGAAGATCGGCCACCGGGAACTGCTTTAACCTGCAGCAGCGAGCGTCGGCCTGCGCACGATCCAGCGCACCGGCCTCAAGTGACCAGCGAGCCCGGGCGGAAGTCTGCCCACCTCGGCCAGGGCGGTCTATGAACAGCCGACCACGAGCGTCCTTCTCACCAGAGGTACCAGCGCGCGCAGCCTGCCTGGCGGACACCTCGGCGTATCCCGGAGGGACGGTGAGGAGCCAGATTGCCTGCGGGTACCCCCGCAGCCAGCGCGCACGCCGGTGGCAGTGGAGTTGTCTCGGAGCTCCGGGAGGCGCCATTTTAGGACGGTCGGACAGCCGGCCATCCCGTAACAGCTGTGGTGCGGCAGACTCTGAAACGGGGGCATAGCAGTCCCCCTCTGCCACAACAGACCCGGATTGCGCCCTGATTCAGCGGGGGGGCCAGTGTAGACCCCGGTGATAATAAAAAAAAATAAAAAAAAAAAGGAAGACATCGTAGGGGGACTTGCAGTGGCGCCCCCCTCCTGCTACATAACCATTCTTACCCTACAGACATCCGAGAGGGCTGGGGGACGCCCCGCGGGATACCTCCGGTGTTCAACTGCAGCAAAGCAGCACTCAGTAACGCTACAGGAGGTGCGAAGACAAGACGCATCAGTGCACTGAACTGCGCAAGACCGCCTCGCAGGCTGTGGTACTGACTCCAGCTACAGATTTCAACTTGCTTAGGCCCTGTGGCGACAGCGCGGTACCCCTTGCTCTCGGCAGGGAACACATTGGACCGCCTGGCAATCAGCAAAACTGCAAGTCTCACAGGGCAGGACGGACCCGACGACCGAAGTTATCTGCCACCCCCACCGACGCGACAACATGGCGGGCAGGGGCACAAGGAGTGCGTCGACCCAGGCGAAGCTGGATAAATTTGCATACAACCAGTCTGGACACTCACAGAGCGGCGGCCGCCACTCTGCAGGTACAGCCTCAGAACCGGGGGGGACCCCGAAGGTAACCTTAGAAGACGTCATGAAAACCCTTACTGAGGTCCGTACAACAGTGGGCTCCATCTCCTCCGAGGTGTCTCTGCTCAGAGCGGACTTCCAGAAAATGGCGGAGAGAGTGTCCCAAGTAGAGGTGGTCACGAAGTCGCTCATCGAGGACACCTCGGACCTGCAGGTGGCAATGGAACGCATGGAGAAAGTCACGAAACAGCTGCAAGAGAAGCTCGACGATCAGGAAGGGCGTTCCCGGAGGAACAACGTCCGCATCCTGGGCCTGCCGGAATCGGAAGGGAAGGCCGCGATGGACTTGTACATTGAAGACCTAATTAAAGCCCACCTGAAACCTAAAGGCCTCTCCCACTTCTTTTCTGTGGAGCGGGCACACCGGGTTCCGGGTGGAGCGGCTAAGCCGGGGGCTACACCGCGACCAGTAATAGCTAGACTATTCAATTTTCGCGACAGGGACGCAATTCTACAAGCAGCAAGGGTCTCTCCACCCATAAAGATTCAGAACTCAACTCTGGCCTTTTTCCCGGACTACACGGCGGAGGTGGCTAGGAGACGAAAATCGTTCACGGAAGTGAAGAAGGCGTTGCGAGACAAGGGTCTACCATACTCTATGCTATTCCCCGCCAAATTGCGCATAGTGGCTGAAGGAAAGACATGGTTCTTTGACACACCAGAAGTAGCTAGGGAGTGGCTTGATGGATGGAGGCAGGTGGGGCAGCCCCAGCGCCCGCACAGGGAAAGACAACGTCAACGCAGCGAAGAGCCGGCAGTTCATCGATCCAACGGCCCTGCGATGGGGGAACAGGCAACGGACCCAGAATCGGATCTTGAAAGGGACCCGCTAGACTCTGGACAACCTGTACGGGGCTGAACTGGATGGACTATAGGTGGAACAATCTATTGGCAGCCCTTGGGGACTTGTTGCCGGTGGAGCTGAGTAGGGCGGGCATTGGCCGGTGGCTAAGGGGGTCTCACCAACCCCACAAGCAAGTAAGATGGGCGGGGATGGGACAAAGCACTCTGCAAAGTTGGGGGAGCGGGCGGGAGTTCGTCCGTGGAGCAGGGTAGCAGGGAGGGGGGAAGGGATTGAAGTTTTCTTGTTTGAAGTTATGTCTTTGTTCATAGTCATCATGCAGCACTCACACTGTATTATTGCCCCGATTGTCGCCATTTTCCTCCGCGGATCAGCACACGGCACTGCCTGTGTTCATACTAGAGACGCACCTAGTGCGAAGCGCCAGCACCGAATCCATGGACAGGTCACCTCGCAACACGCCTGCTGAAGGCTCCCCTGTAGGCATGGGAGTTCCCCCGTTGCGCATGCTCACCTGGAATGTCAGGGGCCTAGGGGACAAAATAAAAAGAGGCTTAGTACTACAGGCCATCAAGAGACAAAGCCCGGACTTGGTCCTTCTACAGGAAACCCACCTTGCGGGTTCCACTTGTAAAGCTCTTAATAGACGGGGCTACTCAATGGCGATACATGCTGAGTTCACCACTGGCTCCAGGGGGACAGGAATACTAGTAAAGAAATCATCTCCCTTTATCATTACACACCGAGTGGCGGATGATCAGGGTCGCTTCGCGGCACTACATGGCCAGTGGGAGGGCAGAACCCTTAATATAGTATCGGTGTATATCCCCCCGGCGCTCCACTCTGTGGCACTACCCGCTCTTAGCAATCTCCTTCTTAACCTTCCTGAGGGGGATACAATCATAGGAGGGGACTTTAACGCAATCATGGACCCACTGATAGACTCCCTTCCTACTAGAACCCACTCACGTGGCACAAATTCACTCCCGGATTTTGTGGAGGCCCTGGGCATGATAGACATCTGGCGGCACCTACATACAGGCGACGCTCAATTCACCTACTACTCTGCCGTACATAACAGCCTATCACGTATAGATTATTTCCTAGCCCTGGGGTTGGGACTGGGAATGGTAGATAAAGTGGACATTCTTCCCAGGGGCATTTCGGATCATTCCCCCATAGCTCTATCACTTACCACCAGAGAAAGGAAATGTACTAGGCCCTACCCAATCTACCCGAATTTTTTGAAAATCCCGAAGATTAGAAAAAAGCTCAAACTAACGACAACACAATACTTTACAGAAAACACGGGAACGGTGACATCACCGTCAGTTTTGTGGGAAGCATATAAAACAGTCCTCCGGGGGGCGGCCATATCTGCAATAACGGGGCATAGGCGAGACTCCCGTAAGGAGCTTACAGAACTGGAACTGGCACTCCAAGTGGCCAATACTGCGCACATGACAGACCCCTCCCCGGCCGCAACGCACACACTTCTGATGCGACAACAGCAATATCAGGCCCACCTTAGGACGACGGAAAAGGGTTACATTGCAAACACTAAGTGCAGAATATATGACGTGGGCGACAAAGCGAGTAAAATGCTGGCATGGCTGGACAAGAGGGAGAATGGAACGAAAGGCATTCCAATACTGCACACGGAGGGGGGGCACACACTGACACATCCAGAGGCAATAGTCTGCGCCTTGGCTCGGCATTATCAAACGGTATACACTCCGGACCATGTAGTCACAAAACAAATGGCGGCAGCAACACTGACGGGCATAGCAGTCCCCAGCATTACACAGGAAGACAGGCTAGCCCTGGAGGTAGACCCGACGGAAGACGAGATTCAGCTGGCAATCCAAGCTTTACAATCTGGTAAGGCCCTGGGCCCGAATGGGATACCTGTGGAGTGGTACAAGTCAATGGCGCCAGAACTAAGTGCCCCATTATTGAACATGTATTTAGAAAGCAGGGACAAAATGGAACTGCCACTGGACCAACGTACGGCCACGATTGTCGCAATACCCAAGCCGGGGAAACCCCCGACTGACAGGGCCTCATATCGCCCGATATCGTTGCTTAATATCGAAGCGAAGATATTAGCTAAGCTTCTGGCCGCCCGTCTGCAACCACACCTAAGTACTCTAATCCACCCTGACCAATCAGGCTTTATGCCTCACAGAAGCACGGCGCTGAATCTCCGGAGAATACATGGAGTGTTGGCCCGTACACACCTCCTTTCAGAACAGGCCGCGATCCTCTCCCTCGACGCTAAAATGGCGTTCGACCTAGTGGAATGGGAGTACCTCTTCATGGTGCTGGAATGTATGGGATTTGGGCCAAAATATATAGCGTGGGTACGACTACTTTATACCAAGCCGGTCGCACAGGTGGTGGCCAATGGCCACATTTCACCGAGGTTCCACTTGGGCAGGGGCACCAGACAGGGTTGTCCCTTGTCGCCCTTGCTCTTTGCACTGGTACTGGAACCCCTGGCGATTCAAATCAGGTCCACTCCCCTCTTTGCAGGTATCAAATGGGAAGGAGGATGGGAGGACAAGGTCTCGCTATACGCCGACGACATGCTAGTCTACATGACGGATCCTGACGAAGGCATCCCAGCCCTGCTAGAACTTTGTAATGCACACGGATACTCATCGGGTTACACCCTGAATTGGTCGAAATCAGTCATATACGTACTGAATGGCCCAGCACCGAGACTGAGGGCTGATTGCCCCCTGACCGTCTCTACGACCTCCTTTAAGTATCTGGGTATTATCATCACGCGGGCAGATACAGACTTCTTTGCCAGTAACCTGAAGCCGCCTATAGATCGCCTACGGGCAGATGTCAAGCACTGGGCGGCCCTACCCCTGACTCTCCTGGGAAGGGCAGCGCTATACAAAATGATGGCACTCCCGAGGCTTCTCTATGTCTTGGAAAACACACCACATCTGGTACCACCGGGATATTTCAGGCAGATCGTGGCGCTAGTCACCACGTTGCTTTGGGACACGGGCCCACCTCGTATAGCGTACGACAAACTGGTTAAAAGCTGGTACGAGGGCGGAATAGCACTCCCCAACATCCAGCTGTACTACTGGGCGGCCCAGCTTAAAGTGATAAACTACTGGATCCACACCCCGAGAGAGGACCCGGCCTATCGAGCAGATTGGGCACAACTTGGGGTGGAATGCATATTCTCAGTACTTTATAATAAACAACAACTTAAAAATCTAATCGGTCCAACCAAACACACAGCAACCCTATGGCACGTAGCGCAGGCTCGCCTAGGATGGGCAGGGAAAATCACTAAAATGACACCGTTATGGGACACGAAATCTTTAGGTAATCTCAGGGGATGTAAGGGTTTTGAGCGTTGGGACTCCATAGGTATCTCCACGGTGGGGGACCTATGGGACAAGGATACAGTAATACCGTTTTCACAACTGCAACAGCAGTACCACCTCGGACCCACAGAAACATTCCGTTATGTCCAAATCAGACATGCACTATTGGGTGCAATTCCAGTAAATACTACACTGCCAGAATCCTCCCCGCTAGAAGATAGGCTACTAACAGACTTCATGATCCAAAGCGCGACCTCACTCACATATAAAAAACTGATCAATAATTTGAAGGACCCCACGCTGAAACTCAAAGAACGGTGGGAGGAGGAAATAGGTGGGATGGATGAAAACGAGTGGAATGCGGCGCTGGCCTCCCCGAGAGAGGCAGGAATCTCGAGCAGGTTCAGATTGGTACAACTAAAGATTTTACACCGCATATACTACACCAGGACACTACTCCACAAGATACAGAGAGCGCCACATCCTTTTTGCTTGAGAGGCTGCGGGGAGGAGGGGACATTGTTGCACACCCTATGGGAATGCCCACGCATACGTGAATTCTGGACAAAGATAATGCGCACAATCTCACAGGCTCTTAACACCTCCGTACTGCCGGAACCTCGCAAATGCCTCCTAAACATCTGGGACCCCAATGACCTAGGCCGATTTGAACTGATCTGGGCTACACTGGCCATGGCAGTGGCTAAGCGAGACATAGCACAAAGATGGGGCACACAAGAACTACCCACAGCGAATAGATGGGCTAAAGGTATGGACATCCTGATGATCACAGAGAGGGCAGTCTACACCCTACGCGCGGCGCCGCGCAAATGGAACAGGATATGGCTAGCATGGAATGTGTATAGGGGTGAGATCTGTGACCCGCTGCCAGAAGGAGATGACCTGGACTCGGAAGGGGAGGAGGAGTGAGAGAGTGAAATAGAGGGCCTACAATTCTCGGGATAAACATATAAAAAAGGTAGTGTCTTGACTAGTCGATGTAACAGTGCAGGCACTAAGGAAATGGCTGCTAGGAGAGGCGATTGGGAAAGTATTGGCAATGATGACACCGGTTGGGGGGGGGGAATGTTTATTTTCTATGTACTGTTAAAGAAATGTTCTTACTGACTAACAGGGAGAAGGTAATGTTTAACCGACGTACTACATATGACTACAGTATGCGACAATGTACTTAAGAATGTCAACAGACACGTTACAATATGAGACCGTGAAATTGTGAATGTAATTCTGATATGTGACTAATACTCCTTCCTGTCAATAAAGTTTTAAAAAAAAAAAAAATAATGTTTCTTTAGTGCCAGTGTGGCGCATTGGAGGATGAATTCTCTGGGGGTGTGGTAGGGCCATGGTGACTCCCTGAGGATGTCCCTGAGTACTTTTTTTGTGGCGTCTTGGGGTAGGCTGGTATAGAGGCTCTCAATATCCAGCCCTACCAGGAGTTTGGTCTCAGTGTTAAACTCCATGTTGTTGATCACTTGTAGTAAGTGTTTGGTGTCCTTGATATAGCTGAGCGTTTGTTGCACTAGCGGATTGAGAAAAAAAGTCGCAATAGCGTGACAGGGGCTCTAAGAGCGAGTTGATACCCGACACTATGGGTCTGCCTGGTGGGGGGATTTTACCTTTGTGTACTTTCGGTACAGTGTAGCAGTATGGTATTTTAACTTTCTGGGGGCAGAGGTACTCTGCTTCTTGCTTGGAAATATGTTCACCATCGCAGGCATTCTTTATTAGTGTCTGGATAGTGTTCTGAAGAGTGTCAGTAGGATCTTGTTCCAATCATTTGTAATTTCTGGTGTCGCTTAACAGTCTGCGGCATTCCATGTCGTAATCTTTTTTGTCTAGAAGGACAATACCCCCCCCCCCCTTTGTCAGCTGGTTTAATAATGATTGAGGGGTTGGTCTTGAGACGTTGGACGATGTCTCTTTCATCTTTGGATAGTTTGTTGAAATGATTGGTAGGGCTAAGATTTTCAACGTCGTTGTATACTGCCAACTCAAAAGTGCTGATCGCTGGCAGGCACTGTGGATGGTGGTGGGTTGAAGGTGGATTTAGTCCTTAGGCCTGTGACATTTGGGTTCTCATTAGTAGGTTGGTCGTCCATAGTCGATTTCTCAAAGAAGGCCTTGAGTTTAAGCTTTCTGAAGAACTCAGCCAGTTCCACGTGTTTTTGAATTTGTCAAGTCTTGATGTGGGGGCGAATGATAGGCCTTTTTCCTGTACTGCTTGTTCTTTGGGTGTCAAGGACGTGCTGGATAAATTGAATACCAATGATGTTTGATTTGAGTCTGTTATTGTTTGCTGGTGCTCAGTTGGTCTTTGGTCTTCTGGCGGGTGTTGGAGCTCACTGGGTTTTCCTCTTCGGCCCAGTGCACCTGCGGTTGTTGTTGGTTTTCTCTTCTCCTGCTTCTTGATCTTCGGCCCTGTCCTAAAAGAGGAATGTGGGGGCCGGGATTGCCCGGGAAGAGTGGCATTGATCCCGGGGGATACATGGGTGGGAATCCGAAATATGGGTTCTGCATGGGGCCAAAATTGTGGGGGGCTCCATAGTATTGTCCTTGTTGGGCTCCCTGCCACATGTTGGGCCACCGTTGGCCGCGTCGGCCTCTGCCGCCTCGTTTGTATGAGCCAGTGCTTGAGTCACTGGAGGTGGAACTGTCATCAGCCGATGAGTCAGAAGCGTTCGGGGTCTTGGGTGGTGGGGTGAAGTCATCTTCAGAGTAGGGGTATGTTTTAGCGTAGCTACATTTTTTAAGATCTTTGTCAAACTTCTTTATTTTTGCTTCTGTCAGATGATCCTTGTATTCGTTCATTTCTCTGTTCTGATCATCGAGTTTCTTTTTGTAGGCGGTTAAGGTAGCATTAAAATGGCTTTCTGTTGCTTGGATTTCAATGACGATGGCGTCAGAGAGAGGTTTGGCTGTCTTGATGATCAGTACCATCCAGTCCCTGGTACAATGCCAGGCAATCTGGGCCCAGTCTTTTCGGAAGGTGGTGTCATCTAGGAAAATCCTGGGTGCATAAGTAACGATGAGGCCCCTTGGCGCTGTGTTGGTTCTTAAGTATTGGGCTAGGATCACTCCATGGAGGATGGTTCGTATTCTATTTCACTTTTTCTCGGTTAAGGTCTCCCAATCAGTGGTCTAGGCTATGGAGTTAGCAATATTGAAATCTGCTTGGAAGGAGGGGTCTGCGAGTATGTCACTCACATCATCCTCACTGAAGGTGAGGCCATGGTTGTCCGCCATGGCTCTGGTTAGAACTCTCGCAGCTGTGCGCTGCCTAAGTATGCGCGTATCAAGAGAGAGAGAGAGAGGACTAGAAAGCTAGTCCGAGTCCCTGTAGTTTATATGTGTTATCAAAAGAGACTAGCTTAAATTGTTAGGACTCTGATTAGATTTGTCATGGGCACCTCGTTGGTGAGTTCATGAAGCCCTCACCCACCAACCTAGTTGGTGGCATGCTTCATCTTCGGGCCCACCCAGTGACACCTAATGTGTCCCGGGTGTGCTGCGACTCCTGATTACAGCGGAGCAGCTTTATTACTGAGAGTGCAGTGTGAGGTGTAGAGTGAAGTGTGAGTTAAAACGGCTTGGCGAGGGTCCCAGTACCCGAGGGTAAATTAAATGTTAATAACTGGGTCCCCGTTAGCTTGAAATTCCAAGCCCGCACTACTGATAGTGGCAGATTGCATACTACTACTAGGGTTCCCCCCGTTCAACACGACACAGCCCTGCCGTGTTAGACCCGCACCCGCACATGCGCTAATAACTAGTGTCTCACCTCCGCTCATGCGCAATAGACACAAACAGACCCGCGCATGCGCTAGAAACTAGTCTCTTTCCACCGGACATGAGCAGACAGCTAGGGACACACCCAGGGAAGTCTCTCTACCCTTACTCCCCGCTACAGGTGCCGATAGTTAATCCAATTAGCAAGCATATAAAAACGAGCAAGAAACTCCAGCTCTTTCTACCGGAGTACGAGGACGGTGCAACTGGTACAAGGCAGGCTCAGACCAGAAAAGCTGTGAGTATGACAGCCTCCAAGCAACAATCTTTGGGTAAGCGCTTTTCCCTCCTTCCAGGTCTCTAACTCCCAGTGGCCAACATTATTTCCCTACAGGGTCAACCCCTTACCGCTTCACTCCTGGAAGCATTGGCTGCAAAATCTAAGCGTAAGAATGTTTACTTATGCCCCATCACACTTTGTACCTCATGCATATGTGTGATACTCGTGTTTTAGCGACACCACACCCAATTATTTGCGATAATCACAATAATGGTACCACCAGTGCCATTACACTTTTGCCGACTGTAGTCTACCCACTGAGCACTGTAGATTCAGCATTCTATGTATATGACTATGTGGCGAAGACGCCTATTTGACTCTCCTTTTCTTACATGTTTTATCTATGTCTTCAATGTTGTCGGTGCAGGCATATATGAGAAGGGAATCCCCTCTCACATTGAGAGAACCACCTTAGTGAGTGTAACACATAGCCTGGATTACACTCCTTTTTAACCTGCACTACACTCTATTTTAAAAAGGTCCTGAGGAAAGCCAGATTTAATTTAAGGCACTGGCTGAAACATGTCAATCAACTGATGGATGTAGGGGGTAGTAACTCGCCTCCCTTAAACATCCCCAAGCCTTATTTTAACAGCTGACGGGGGCCCAGTTATTAAAATTTCATTTACCCTCAGGTACTGGGACCCTCGCCAAGCCGTTTTCACTCACACTTCACTCTACACCTCACACTGCACTCTCAGTAATAATACCAGCTCCGCTGTAATCAGGCGTCGCAGCACACCCGGGACACATTAGGTGTCACTGGATGGGCCCGAAGATGAAGCATGCCACCAACTAGGTTGGTGGGTGAGGGCTTCATGAACTCACCAACGAGGTGCCCATGACAAATCTAATCAGAGTCCTAACAATATTGGTCATATTTAAGCTAGTCTTTTTTGATAACACATATAAACTACGGGGACTCGGACTAGCTTTCTAGTCCTCTCTCTCTCTCTTGATACGCGCATACGCACAGCGCACAGCTGCGAGAGTTCTAACCAGAGCCATGGCGGAGAAACATGGCCTCACCTTCAGCGAGGAGATTGGACATTGCACAAACGAGCGCAGCAGCGTGCTCATACCCACGACCCTGAGACTAATTCAGGCTGCGTGGTTTTTTAAAATAGCAGTCCCGCTCTTGTTCGCCAACGGTAGCAGATTAATCAGCTTGCTCCTAGCGACAGCAGCGCAGCGCACTGTAATTTTTACCACTCTGTTTGACTCTGTTTGTTTTCAAATATTTGCACAATGTAAACTTCGCTCACTATGTCACTGGATTAATCGGTGTACAGCTTACCTATTCTGCCCAGGCGTGTTCTACTACTCCACCACCAAATGTTTGGCAGTGTGGAGGGAACGAGCGCCACAACTGGAAGGTTCCCCCCCCCCCCACTTCCGGTGTGCCACCACCAGCAAGGTTAGCTCTCTAGCTTTCCGCCTCCCCCCCGGTACATAAGACGATGCACTCAGTCAAGCGCAGCGGGTGTGCGCAGCGGGCCCGCCGTCAGCCCGCCGGAGTCGCACCAGAGTCATGCCCGTCTGCGCCCGTCCGCGCCTGGCTCGGGCCGCGGGCAAGTTCCCCTGATCAATCCACTCAACTCCTGACATACAGCTCTACTCAACTGCTAGCCCTTAGACCTTCCCCGCACCTCTTGCACAACCCACCCCACTTCATCCTCTCAGAGCAGACCTGTGGCCCTTTTACTTGTAAATTATGCACACGTCCCCTCCTCAAAGAACATCGGCCTAAACCATTGCAGGCGGCGCTTATAAACGCTCGCTCCCTCCCAAAACACAAACTTGACATCCTTGAACTCATTACTGCACACTCCCTCGACTTACTTTTCATAACGGAAACATGGGGAGACGCGGCAACAGACCCGGATTTCACAGCTGCTCTGCCACCCGTTTTCTGTGTAAACCGATTAGACAGACCGATAAATAAAGGAGGTGGCCTGGCCATCATTTATAGAGAGCACCTCCGCACAAAAACCACCCCCCTTTTAAATATGAGCTGCGAGGCACTCTCATTTATTATCACTCTCATTTATTATCACTCTCACTGGCAATCAGTCACTCACAGGGAACCTAGTATACCGTCCCCCAGGCCCTCGCACCAAATTCCTCGCCAGCATTAACAGCCTTCTAGAAAGTGTAGCAGGAACTCCTCATTTTACCATTCTCGGAGATTTTAATTTTCATCTAGAGGCCGACACTGATAACGATACTGTATCACTTCTTGAAGACATGACAGCTGCAGGACTTAACCAACTAGTCTCGGCACCCACACATATTGCAGGGCACACCCTTGATGGGATATTCACAAACAATTTAGACATTTCCTACTCCTCACAACTGCCTCTCACTTGGACAGACCATTCAGCGGTCTTTTTTGCTATCAGGCTTAATAATCCCACAGTCCCCCGTCAAAATCCGCGTCCCCAGTCATTTCCAGGAACTGGAAAAACATTAATATCCCACACCTATCCACCACTCTGGCCTCATCACTAGATACTATTGACACCGATCCAGACATAGCTTCTAACAATTACCTTTTACACCTCAATAGCGCCCTAGATGCCCTCGCACTACCAAAACTCATTTCCCGAAATCGCACTTCGACCTCAGCCCCTTGGTTTTCCGAAAATCTGCACTTACAGAGACAATTCTGTAGGAACCTAGAAAGACACTGGCGCAGACACTACAGCCTCACCTCGCACTACCAAAACTCATTTCCCGAAATCGCACTTCGACCTCAGCCCCTTGGTTTTCCGAAAATCTGCACTTACAGAGACAATTCTGTAGGAACCTAGAAAGACACTGGCGCAGACACTACAGCCTCACTGACAAACTTATATACAAAAGCGCTCTCATTAAATACAAGCAGCAGTTAGTTATAGAAAAAAGCAGTTACTACGTCACCCAGATCAAATCAGCAGAAAATTCCACCAAAAAGCTCTTTCATGTAGTTAACCACCTGACTAATCCTCCCACTCCACCAGAAAAGACCTCTCAGGAGCTGTGCAACTCGCTGGCGGACTTCTTCACTGACAAAGTCACCTCCATATTCTCTGCTTTTACTCCTCAAGTTGCGCCCACTGTCAAATCCCCTGTTCTCAACCATTCACCCAATCCTCCGTCCTTTTCTTTCTTCCACCCAGTCACACTTGAACAAACCTCACACCTTACCACTACTATCAAATCAGGCTCACCACTAGACCCCTGCCCCCTTCCATCCTCAACCTCATCCCTGAGGCCATCTCACCTGCAATAGCCACTATATGCAACAATATGTTCCAGGCAGGTGGGGGCGCTAGAGGGCGCCGGACAAGATGGCCGCACTTGTGTGAGGCTCCGTCCCGACCATTACAAAATTCGCTAATTTATCCTGTTTTCCCCGGAGTTCTAGTCCCGCACCCCGGATGAGCTGACTCCGCTATCGACGGTGACCCCCTGGGACGCTCTGTGAGTGCATTGTGGCTGTGCGGAGAGCGCCTGAAGCGGACCGGCCCCAGGCGGGGACGCAGAGGACGGCGGCCCCGGTGGCTGCGGAGCGGAGACCCCGAGGAGACCTGGGCGTTGGACGCTGACTGAGGGAACGGAGCCTGGGAGGCAAAGCCTTGGGACCGCTACAGCGCCGAGGCAGAGCTGACCACGGACCCCCTGGAGCAGCTTCGGTGCGCTGGACGGCCTGGACTTGGCCCTGCTGGTACCGGTGAGTGGGGCGAGGTGCTGCGCTAGCTCGGCGCTGCGGAGGTGGTGCTGGGCCGCGTTAGCCCGCGCCGAGCGAGCCGGGGCCGGGGGGGCTGGAGGAAGGGTCGGCTGGGGTACGGAGTGGCCGGGACGGTCGGGAGCAAAGGCGGAAACGCGCATTGGGCTACCTGGAGGAGCGCTATTCGGCACACGGGTTCCCCTGAGGGCCTGAGGCGTTGGAGGTCGCGGACCTGCGGAGCGCCCTCCATCTTGGGCTTCCATTCTCTATGGCTGCTGAACACTGAGCGCTGGCGGTTGGTGCTCTTTCAGCGTCTTCACATCAGCGCTGTGGGGGGGCACTCCGGAGCTGTTGGTCCATCACTTTGGGCTCTGCACACAACTGTCTACACCGGAACTGTGCTGCTGCATAGACATTGTTTTGGCGCACTTTGCCCGCTGGGGTGGAGGATCTCTTTGGCCTGGCGAACGCCAGGGCGTGCAGCGACAGGTGGAGGCTACAACATCATTTTGAAAGGCTTCACTGGACACGCCACCCTGCGTGGCTGAGCCCGATACCGCTTTGACCTCCATCGCAGCCATGGGCAGGACCGAAAGAAACCAGCCTAAAATTAATTTCGAAGCGAAAAAGACTGCGCACACATCCTCCCAGGCGCCCGTGGACTCTGACCAAGGTGGGGCTGCTGGGGGCACGCCTAATTTGGAATCCACACTGGTGGCGATGCAGAAGACTCTACAATCCATTGAAGGCACTATGGAGTCAGTCAATCATCGTCTTGATCAAATGGCGACACAATTTGACCGCCAGAACGAACGGATGGGGGAGGTGGAGCAGCGTGTTTCAGCCACGGAGGATGGCCTGGCCACGGTCTCATCCAAGGTGTTCAGTATGGAAAGAGTTCTGGCGGTCATACAAGCGAAAAATGAGGAGTTGGAAGGGAGGTCCAGGAGGAACAACGTTCGCGTTACAGGACTGCCGGAATCCACAAATGTGGGGCGCATGGAGGACTACATGGAACGCATGATTGTCGATATCTTTGGCGCTGACCACCTTTCTCGGGTCTTCATTGTGGAGCGTGCGCATCGTTCTCTGGCCAAGAAGCCTCCGCCAGGTGCGCCGCCGCGGCCTATCGTGGCTAGGATCCTGAATTACAGGGACCGGGACACTATCCTGCGGCTTGCCAGGGAGAAGGGCTCCATCGAATATCAGGGCAATAAGCTGGAGTTTTATCCCGACTTCACCATGGCTGTTCAGACTGCAAGAAAGGAATTCGCTGCGGTGAAACAGTTACTGAGGGCCGAGTCCATAGCTTATGCCATGTTGTACCCTGCGCGCCTTCGGATTGGGCCTCCTTCGGATAATAAGATCTTCTCCTCACCCAAGGCGGCCATGGACTATGCCAAGAAGCTGAAAAAACGTGCTAAGGAACCGCCGGGGCGCCATGAGGGGGATGACGAAAGACTCGGAGAGGAGGATTGAATTGAGTTACACTGCTAGCCCTGGTGTAGGGGGAACTGCGTGGTATTACACTGGGCTGCCTCTGCTATGGTGTGTTCTTTACTGGACGAGAGCTGCAGGGGCGCTTCGGCGCATGATCCACTTGGTACTGTTGCCTTGCAAGTTGCGGGCTGCCGTTATTCCTGTTGCTGCCGTCTTGTCGCCTCACTGGGGGCTCTCTACTGGTTCACTTGGCTGACTAAGATCCAGTTGTGCATTATGTGTTCCCCCGCGGGATACAGTGGCGCCTCTGGGCTGTTGGTGCTGCTCTTTGGGTGTGGACGCTTCGAGGGCGCCCGGTGCAATGTACTGTTACACGAATAATACCATGTCTGATGCTCTTACCGTGGGTGTGGGTGGGGGTGCTGGGGATGTTGGTAACGACAATGGTCTGTGCTCTCGTCAGTTCTGGCGTGAGTGGGGCGCCACTACGCCCCCAGATAAGGGAGATCCCCAAACTGTGGTTTTTTGAATTGTTGGGGGTTGCTATGGGGGGGGACTTGGGGAACCTTTGGCAAATTGGGGGCGCTGAAGTGGGTGGCGGGTTGGGGGACGGGTTGTTGAGACTTGTTGGGTTGTCGTTGTTATTCCTGATCAAAGAGAATGAGTCTGAGGCATTCGTGGGAGGCGAGCGGGGCCACAGTGGGGTGTACGGGAACCTTACCAGCATTCCTGGTGTCATCTCCGGGTTGGCGCGGGAGGAGGGCTGGTCTGATAAGGTGGGGCTGCTGAGGGCGAAATCACTGCTGGGCTGCTTACACCTTTGGCGAGATGGATAGGGGGGGCAACATAAAGTGTGTTACATGGAATGTGCGAGGGTTGAATAAGCCGCAAAAAACACGACAAATGCTTGCCTTTCTCAACAGACACGGAGCACAAGTGGTGTTTCTGCAGGAGACGCATCTCAAGGGCGCGGCAGTTGATATGGTGGGCAAACAGTGGGCGGGGGCGAGGTGGGCCACGTCATATTCTTCCTATGCACGGGGGGTGATGATTCTGATAAAAAAGAATGTTCCGTTTGAGGTGCTGCATGAGGAGGTGGACCAGGATGGCAGATATATTATTGTGCAGGGTAAATTGTGTGGCACGATGGTCACTCTTCTCAATGTCTATGGCCCTAATATAGATGACCCTGATTTTTTCGTCGCACTTTGGAACAAGCTGTATACCCTACCGCCTTCGGCTATCCTCTGTGGGGGGGACTGGAATGTTACACTGGATTCTGAGTTGGACAGGAGGCATGAACGGCCCTATGACCGTAAGAGAGCGATGGCTGCAGTGTGTGAGGGAATGCATGGTTTGCAACTGTTGGATGTCTGGCGCCTGCGGAATCCTGGCAGGCGAGAGGGAACTTGCTACACGTCAGCGCATGATACGTGGTCGAGATTGGATTATTGGCTGTTGACCCGAGATGTGAGCGGATGGGTAATGACTGTGGCACATCTGCCCCGCACGCTTTCTGACCATGCTCCGGTTGAGTTAATGCTGCGGATACCTACGCATGCTCCTGCTCCATTTACTTGGCGACTCTCACCTGGAGTATTAACGGATCAAGTGTTGAGTGAACGTCTGCGGCAGGTGATTGAGGAATTTTTTGAGATCAATGTGGGATCTGTTGATAGTATGCTTACGGTGTGGGAGGCCTTTAAGGTCTCGGTGCGAGGCGCATGTATTGGGTTGCGGTCCGGGGTCCTCACGTCCATCAGAGCCTCTATGTCCAGGCTAGAAAGGGAGCTGCTGGCTCTGGAGCGCCGACTGGAGGAGGGGGCGGAAATCACACTGTTAGCGGATGTTAGGGCGAAGGTCACAGAATACAATGAGTTGGCCGACCAGGAGGTGAAATTTCTGTCCAAACGAGCTACAGCCAGGTACTATGGAGAAGGGGGTAGGCCGGGTAAGGGGCTTGCTGATAGAATCCGAGATCCTTGGGCACGGCACTGTACTGTGTTGGAAATTGAGGATCAGGGAGAAGTGGTGACTACGTCGGGTGGTATACTCGCCTGCTTCTCGAGACATTATGCACAACTCTATGAACATAGGGAAACGGCGGAGGAGGCAGACATAACGCGGTATTTGGAAGATGTGGCCCTAGTGTGGCTCTCCAGGGGCCAACAGGAATTCCTAATGCACCATATCACTGAGGCCGAATTCAGAGATGCAATTGCAGCACTCCCGAACGGGAAGGCGGCTGGCACAGATGGCTTACCCGCCGAATTCTATAAAACCTTTGCAGATTTGCTTATTACACGGTTGGCAATGGTTTTGGAGGAGGCTTTTGAATGTGGACGGCTTCCAGGGACCATGAGAGAGGCGCTCTTGGTGGCGCTCCCCAAGCCCGGTAAACCTCTGGATAAATGTGAGTCATACCGCCCACTGTCACTTATGAACACAGACGTCAAAATCATTGCTAAAGTGTTAGCCACAAGACTGCGTCTACTCCTGCCGGTCATGGTTTTACCTGATCAGTCGGGGTTTATCCCCCTCCGGTCCACCACTCACAACCTGAGGACCCTGTTCGCCGTCCTGCATCTCCTTAAGCCAGAGCTGGCTGCGGTGGCGGTCATGCTCGATGCCGCCAAGGCCTTTGATTCGGTAGCATGGAAGTATATGCTAGCAGTACTACATCGGATGGGGGTACCTTTCTTTTTCACATCCCTGATCGCCCTGTTGTATAATGCGCCCACGGCCAGAGTCAGGGTTAATGGGCATGTCTCTTCCTCCTTTCCGATACAGAGGGGGACAAGACAGGGGTGCCCTCTTTCGCCCCTGCTTTTTGCCATCATGATGGAGCCACTGGCCTGTATCTTGCGGCAAAAATATGCGGACGCAGCATTGAAGTTTCCTCTCAGATCGTTGGCTGTATCAATGTACGCCGACGACATGGTTCTATACGTCAGGGATCCCGCACTCCACCTTGAAAACATACTGCGTGAGTTCATTAAATTCGGCCGCCACTCGGGACTGACCATAAACTGGGACAAGTCGGTGGTGCTGCCTCTCACGGATGTGACCCACCAGGTCCCTTTGGAATTCCCGTTGGAATGGGCGGCGGAGTCAGTTAGATACCTGGGCGTCTGGGTACATAGGGATTGTCAGGAAGTCATACGGGCCAACTACGGCGTAGCCATTTCCAAACTGGAGGATCAGGTGGCGAGATGGACTCGTTTACCGCTGACCCTGGCGGACAGAGTGTCGCTGATTAAAATGGTGGTACTTCCGAAATTTCTTTATCTCTTCACAAACATACCAGTTATACTGAGGTCTCACTTCTTTGCGAGGCTCAGGTCTCTATTAATATCTCTCACCTGGGCTGGCAAGAGACCGCGAGTGACTTGGGAGGTACTGGTCAAGCCGTACGATCTGGGTGGGTTTGCTCTGCCGGATATGAGGCTTTATTATCTGTGCGCGCAGGCGCACTTCGCGAGTTACTGGATAGCTGCTCCGCCATACACTCCGCACGTGGCGCTGGAAGCAAGCGCGGTCCTGCCATACCCATTGAGGGCTATGATCGCCAATAAGCATTCGGTGTTTGAGAAGGGGGAGATTGACACCGTGCGACTCACTGCGACTGCGTGGCACAGCCTGGGCAAACGGGCTGCCAGACTACCGCTTTACGCCCCGGCTATGCCGCTACTGTATCACTCGGATATTTCTGTGTCGGGAGAACCGGGAGGGCTGCAGATCCTGCGGGAAGCTGGGCTACAGACTATGGGAGACCTGTTTCCGGGAGCATCGTTTCTCTCCTCACAGGAGATGACGGCCCAATCGACGAATGCCACTATGTCCACCTTTGTGTATGTCAGGTTACGGGCTGCCGTGCGAGACCTGTACCCTACTTATCCGGAGGAACCTCTGACCCTGGGTGCCCTGCAGTTGCTCTATACAGTCAAGGACAGGACTAAATTATTATCTAAACTATATAAGGCTGCACAAGAAGATGAGGGCGGGGGGGCGGCGCTGGCTAGGGCACGTTGGGACAGGAGTCTCCCGGAACCGCTGAGTGACGACGAGTGGAATGAATGCTGTGCTATGACCGGGGGGTATGTGATCAATGGCAACTTCCGCCTTCTACATTATAAATATCTGCAACAATGGTACTATACACCTACCCAACTGGTAAGATATAACCTGAGGTCCGCTGCTCAATGTGTCCGATGCGGGGCAGAGGAGGCCGACTTTATACACCTGGCCTGGGGGTGCCCCCGTGTCTACGAATTCTGGGGGGAGGTGACTGAAAGGTTATCGGTCATTACTTCAATTGAGGTGAAGCTGGATGTGCGCTTGTGTCTTTTGGGCATTGCTTCTGGTGTGGCGGCTCCGTCGCGCCGACTGGTGGTGCTGGCGCTACAGTTGGCCAAGAGGAGGGTTGCTATGGTTTGGGGAGGGAGGAGAGCGCCTGAGGTACATTTGTGGCTGAAGGATATGGCCTATTGCAGGGACCAACTGAACTGTTACTATGACGACTTGCCTGCGGCGGCCCGCCCGAGGGATGTATGGGCTCCGTTCACACTTTACATGCTGTCTTTGAATGACACCGACAGCGGCGAGAGTGTGGCTACTGGTTTGTCTGACGGAGGGGATGGAGCTGCGTGAGATTTCCTTATGAGATGGCGTTAAGTATCTGTACTGTGTGGGCTGGCTAGACGATGGTCGTGTGAGTGGGAGTGTTTTGGTCTGGTATGCTTTACTATTACTCGCTAGGGCTTCTGGGAAGTTCTGAGAAGATGGTGAAGGTTTCCTATCTTGGGAGGCCCTGTCAGATCTCTGAAATATTGCTTACCCTATTACATTATGACTTTTGGACTTGGAATACTCATTATGATCAGGATAAGTTGGGGGGGGGGGGTTGGGATTTGTTGGCATTATCTTTCTTTATAAAAACCGAAAATTAGACCGAGATCACATGGGGGCGTAACGACCGCACTCAATGGGAGTGCTGAACTTACTGTATATGGATCTACTGTAGTGCCTACATGAGCTAAGAATTCTGGACTTCGGCATATGTGCCTCTGGCGTATAGTCTCAAGCTTGTATGATATATGTGGTACTCCGATGGCGGCCGGCCCCAGCAGTGGGTTGTAGGCACACCGCTGTGTATATGAACAATGTGCAATAAAGGTCTTCCAAAAAAAAAAAAAAAAAAAAAAAAAATATGTTCCAGGCAGGTACCTACCCGTCGGTGTGGAAAAAGGCGATCATCAGGCCTCTTCTAAAAAAAACTCCCTTGACCCCACTGATCCTGCTAGTTACCGACCAATTGCATGCCTACCCTTTCTATCCCAAATTTTCGAAAGCCTCATGAACCAACAATTATCAGACTTCATTGACACCCATAACTTATTGGACGACACACAATTTGGCTTTAGGAAAGCACACAGAACCGAAACAGCGCTCATCAAAGCAGCAGATGAGATCAGACACACGTTAGACAAAGGAGGAGTGGCAGTCCTGATACTGTTGGACTTGTCAGCGGCTTTCGACGCGGTCGACACAACATCTTGATCGACCATGTCGCAGCCATGGGGGTGGAACACAAAGCCAAGGACCTGATCGCATCTTTCTTACACAACCGGTCCCAAACTGTCAAACTGGGTTCCTTCTACTCATCTCCCCTTTCCCTTCCCTGCGGTGTCCCACAGGGCTCCTCGCTAAGTCCGACTCTTTTCAACATCTACGTATCGGACTTAGCAAGGGTGATAAAGGAACACAACATCAGCCTCACCACCAATGCTGATGACACTCAGTTAGTCCTCTCAATACATCGGGACGGAGACAGGGTGGCCGCCAACTTTCAGGAGGGAATGTTGCCCATCAGCTCCTGGATGGCGGCCAACTGTCTCAAATTGAATTCCAACAAGACTGAGATTATGCTTTTTGGCAAACTAGAGCCCTGTTGGTCCCCTCAGTGGTGGCCAAGCGAACAAGGCCCCCCGCCCAAACCTGTCACAAAAGTAAGAAACCTCTGAGTCATCTTCGATGATCGGCTTCTCTTTAATTATCATGTAAATAATGTTGTTTCCTCATCCTTTTTCACTTTGAGGAAAATTTAAAAAATCCTACCTTACATTCCCACCTCAGCTGCAAAGACCCTGATCACCTCCCTCGTACTTTCACGAACAGACTATTGCAACTCCCTCCTCCTCAATGCTCAGGCAAAGGTGCTTAATAAGCTCCAGTTGGTGCAGAATGCTGCAGCCAGGGTTCTTCTCAACATTCCAAAACACAACTCCATTTCCCCTTTCATTCGTAAACTGCACTGGCTTCCAGTGAGAAGCCGCACAAAGTTTAAGGCTCTATGCATAGCATATAAGGCCATTAACAATACTGGTCCCAAGTTCCTCAAATTAGCTTTCAGACCTTTAGAGGTACCAAGAACTCTCCGCTCATCCTCAGCCCACCTCCTGAACGTCCCGCGCACAAAAAAGCTCAACTGGGTGACATACGCTTCGTAGTGGCCACAGCCAGACTGTGGAACTCTCTCCCGCTGGGCATTAAGACTTGCCCCACGCTACTCAGCTTCAGGAAACAACTTAAGACGTGGCTGTTTGCACAATAGATTCCCTTGTTCGTGTCGTTTTTGATCTTTAAAGCGCTGAGACACCTCCGGGTAGTTGCGCGCTGTACAAATCGCAAAAATAAATAAAAAATAAATAAATAAATGTGAGTGACATACTCGCAGACCCCTCCTTCCAAGCAGATTTCAATATTGCTAACTCCATAGCCCAGACCACTGATCGGGAGACCTTAACCGAGAAAAAGCGAAATAGAATACCAACCATCCTCTATGGAGTGATCCTAGCCCAATACTTAAGAACCAACACAGCGCCAAGGGCCTCATCGTTACTAATGCACCCAGGATTTTCCTAGATTACTCCACCTTCCGAAAATACTGGGCCCAGATCGCCTGGCATTGTACCAGGGACTGGATGGTACTGATCATCAAGACGGCCAAATGTCTCTCTGACGCCATCGTCATTGAGATCCAAGCAACAGAAAGCCATTTTAAAGCTACATTAACCGCCTACAAAAAGAAACTCGATGATCAGAACAGAGAAATGAACGAATACAAGGAGCATCTGACACAAGCAAAAATCAAGAAGTTTGACAAAGATCCTTAAAAATTTAGCTACGCTAAAACATACCCCTACTCTGAAGATGACTTCACCCCACCACCCAAGACCCCGACGCTTCTGACTCATCGGCTGATGACAGTTCCTCCTCCAGTGACTCAAGCACTGGCTCATACAAACGAGGCGGCAGAGGCCGACGCGGCCAACGGTGGCCCAACATGTGACAGGGAGCCCAACAAGGACAATACTATGGAGCCCCCCACAATTTTGGCCCCATGCAGAACCCGTATTTCGGATTCCCACCCATGTATCCCCCGGGACCAATGCCACTCTTCCCGGGCAATCCCGGCCCCCACATTCCTTTTTTAGGACAGGGCCGAAGATCAAGAGGCAGGAGAAGACAAAACCAACAACAACTGCAGGTGCACTGGGCCGAAGAGGAAAACCCAGTGAGCTCCAACACCCGCCAGAAGACGAAAGACCAACCGGGCACCAGCAAACAATAACAGACTCATATCAAACATCATTGGTATTCAATTTATCCAGCACATCCTTGACACCTAAAGAACAAGCAGTACTGGAAAAAGGCCTATCATTCGCCCCCACATGAAGACTTGACAAATTCAAAACACGTGGAACTGGCTGAGTTCTTCAGAAAGCTTAAAATCAAGGCCTTCTTTGAGAAATCAACAATGGACGACAAACCTGCTAATGAGAACCCAAATGTCACAGGCCTAAGGACTAAATCAACCTTCAACCCACCACCATCCACAGTGCCCCCTGCGATCAGCACTTTTGAGTTGGCAGTATACAATGACGTTGAAAATCTTAGCCCTACCAATCATTTCAACAACCTATCCAAAGATGAAAGAGACATCGTCCAACGTCTCAAGACCTACCCCTCAATCATTATTATTAAACCTGCTGACGAAGGGGGGGGGGGGGTATTCTCCTTCTAGACAAAAAAGATTACGACATGGAATGCCGCAAACTGTTAAGCGACACCAGAAATTACAAATGATTGGAACAAGATCCTACTGACACTCTTCAGAACACTATCCAGACACTAATAAAGAATGCCTGCGATGGTGAACATATTTCCAAGCAAAAGGCAGAGTACCTCTGCCCCCAGAAAGTTAAAATACCATACTTCTACACTGTACCCAAAGTACACAAAGGTAAAATCCCCCCACCAGGCAGACCCATAGTGTCGGGTATCAACTCGCTCTTAGAGCCCCTGTCACGCTATTGCGACTTTTTTTCTCAATCCGCTAGTGCAACAAACGCTCAGCTATATCAAGGACACCAAACACTTACTACAAGTGATCAACAACATGAAGTTTAACACTGAGACCCAACTCCTGGTAGGGCTAGATATTGAGAGCCTCTATACCAGCCTACCCCAAGACGCCACAAAAAAAGTACTCAGGGACATCCTCAGGGAGTCACCATGGCCCTACCACACCCCCAGAGAATTCATCCTCCAATGCGCCACACTGGCACTAAAGAAAAAATATTTTTAATATGAGGGAACCCTCTACCTCCAGACCAATGGAACATCCATGAGCAGCTTTTTCGCCCCAAGCGTAGCAGGTCTTTACGTCCACCAATTCGAACACACGCACATTGCTGACAGCGCAAAACCCTATGCCAACCACATCGTCGCATGGCGCCGTTATATTGACGACATCCTTGTGATATGGTAGGGTCCACAAACATCCCTGGATCAATTCCTCATCTGGTTCAACGGCAGGGATCCATACTTGAAGTTCACCAGCACTATCAGTGCAAACCAACTTGCTTTCCTGGACCTAAATATAACAGTCAAAGATGGCAGCCTCACCACGACAACCTACTATAAGCCCACGGCCAGAAAGTCTTTACTCCACTTCACAAGCTTCCACCCACGCCCGCTAAGGGAGAACCTCCCCTTCGGGCAGTTCTTACGTTATGTTATGTTATGTTATTTATTTTCTTCTATAGCGCACGGCTACTCCGAAGAGCATCCCGGCGCTTTGGCGAAGAGAACTTGATACAGAGTGACAACACAACAACTAAAAACTGAAGGAAAAAGACCAAAGAAAACCCCTATGCAGAAAAAAGCCAAGTTTTTAATTCCTTCCTAAAAGCAAGAAGGCTATTTGCCCTTCGTAAAAACAAAGGTAGCTCATTCCAGCCCCGCGAAGCCAGATACGGGAAAGCCCGGCCTCCAGTTCTGGAACGCTTGATGGCAGGCAAGGCCACTTTAGCCAAAGAAGCAGATCGCAGAGCCCAGCTAGGCAGGTAGAAAGAGAAGCGTTTCCCGATGTACTTAGGGCCAATACCATGAAGGGCTTTAAAAACCAAGGTTAGGCTTTTAAATAAGATTCTCTTAGAGATGGGCAGCCAATGCAAAGCTTTGAGTAACTCAGCAGCACTGGCCCGTCTCGGGAGCCTGAAAATGGCTCGAGCCGCAGAATTCTGCACCACTTGCAGGCGGGTCAAAAGATATTTAGGTAGACCCAAATAGAGGGCGTTCGCATAATAATATACGCAGGAATTGCAGTGATATAGCAGACTATAAAAAACAGTCCGCTGAACTTTCTAAGAAACTGGAGGCCCGGGGCTACCCACCAGCCATCATCTACAAAACCAGTAAGAGGGCCAGGAACCAGAATAGAGAGGCCCTCCTTGAAACCATACCTAAAGAAGAGCAGGAACAACCTATCACCTGCGTTACGACGTATACTACAGCCTCCAATGAGGTAGCCAAACTCATTAAGAAGAATTGGAAGATCTTGAATTCTGGCCAGAGGCAGTGGGACATACCACGTTTTGCTTACAAGAGAAGCAATAACTTGAAGGACCAACTAGTTAACACCCGTCCCAAAACGCAGAACACACAAGAACCCAACACCATTCTGAACGCATGGGGCCTCCCAAAAGTAACTGGACACTACCCCTGCAATGAATGCAGTGTATGTCACTTAACCACCCACACCAAAACTCTAATCCTAGAACCCAACAAAGTGTGGACACAACGCAGCCACACCAACTGCAATTCACGGAATGTGATCTACCTCCTCACCTGCTCCTGTGGTCTCCGCTATATCGGCATGACCACCCGCAAAATACGTACTAGGGTCACTGAGCACAGAAGCACCATTAGGTGCAAGAAAAACATCAGTAAATTGACCAACTACTTCATCACCCATGGCCATATCCCCAATGACCTCCCATGGACAGTCATCGAACAAATCCCTGAGCAGGCACTAGACAATGAGAAAAGACTGATGAGCAAAGAATAGCGTTGGATCTACCGCCTCTCCTCACATTCTAATGGCCTGAACGATGCGATCCCTTGGAACTCGGTCACAATTTGGCGTAAACCTCTACACAGAGGCATTTATTAGTACCCCTTCCTCCTACCTCCAATCAACCCAGTTGACCAATGGACTCCCACTCAAGCCTTATTTTAACCGCTGCCGGGGGCCCAGTTATTAAAATGTAATTTACCCTCGGGTACTGGGACCCTTGCCAAGCCGTTTTAACGCACACTTCACTCTACACCTCACACTGCACTCTCAGTAATAATACCAGCTCCGCTGTAATCAGGCCTCCCAGCACACCCGGGACACATTAGGTGTCACTGGGTGGGCCCGATGAAGAAGCATGCCACCAACTAGGTTGGTGGGTGAGGGCTTCATGAACTCACCAACGAGGTGCCCATGACAAATCTAATCAGAGTCCTAACAATATTGGTCATATTTAAGCTAGTCTCTCTCGATAGCACACATAAACTACAGGGACTCGGACCAGCTTTCTAGTCCTCTCTCTCTCTCTTGATACGCGCATCAATGAGAGAGACCTGTGCATTTTTCAAATGGGTGGTGAAAAAATATGAGTATGTTGCTGGAGATGTGGGCCGCCGTGCCACCAATGTACTTACCGGGGGAGGGTAAACACCCATTATTCCGCAACTTTCTTTCCGCATACCATCACTCCACATACTTTACATTACGAAAGTAACATGACTCCGCAATGCCATTATAATGCATGGCATTACATTTTATATGCTTTTACCACGCATACATTTACAACGAAATTCGTTGTAAATGCATGAATGGTAAAAGCATTTTTTTTATGTTTGGATAAGGTAAGTATGGGTATAGGGGTATATGTTTTGGGGTACTGAGGTATATGTTTTGGGGTGTTTGGGTATTTTAAGGGTTCAGATATAGTTTTGGTTTATGGGGTACAGGGGTAGTTTTAGGGTTTAGGGATAGGTATGGGTTTTGGGGTACAGGGTTTTTTTTTAGGGTTCAGGGTTAGGTTTGGATTTTGGGGTATAGGGGTATTTTTAGGGTTCAGGGGTAGGTTTGGGTTTTGGGGTACAGGGGTATTTTAAGGGTTCAGGGCTAGCTTTGGGTTTGGGGTACAGGGGTATTTTAGGGTTTAGGGGTAGGTTTGGGTTTTGGGGTACAGGAGTATTTTTTGGGTTCAGGGCTAGGTTTGGGTTTTGGAGTACAGGGGTATTTTTATGGTTCAGGGGTAGGTTTGGGTTTTGAGGCACATGGGTATTTATAGGGTTCAAGGCTAGGTTTGGGGTACAGGAGTATTTTTAGGGTTTAGGGATAGGTTTGGGTTTTGGGGTACAGGGTATATTTATAGGGTTAAGATGGGTTAGTGTTGAAGGGTGTTGGGGTATTTTAAGGAGTAAGGGTGGGTTATGATTATGGGGTACAGGGGTATTTAAAGGGAGCAGGGTGGACACCCGGAGCTGGAATGTACAGAACCTGGGAAGAAAAAACAATGAAATATTGGGCACAGCGCTTGCTTTTTTTTCCCATAATCCCGTGCCCCGCACATGCCCACGCCCCCAGCACACGCCCACAGCACACGATATGAGATATGGCATGAGGGGCGGAACATACCACACGCCCCCAGCGTTAGTCACGCCCCCAGCACACGCCCACAGCACAATGCAGACACGCCCACAAGGGACTACTTTGCTGGCACGGTTCTTTTGCCTTTTAAATGTATATGGAGGGCGTCTGTACAGCCTATGTCCTTCTGCTGCAACTGCCCTTTCCAACGCTGTATTGGGTGTTGTGATTGGTGCTGTGGTTCCTGAGATTACCCGCCTCAAAGGTTTGGGCTCTCTCTTTATTATATTATGTGAGAAGTTGGCCCGATATGCAACGTTCGCTATTCTAGCGACCGCTATGTATCGTTCCAACGACCCTTATGGTGTTTGGTTGTAAGTCAACCTATAGACCAGCTATCCTAGTAGCGTGGATACGAGCAGTCTAAGGCTAAAGACTCGAGAGGGCGTGTTAAGCCAGCTGTTTACCACACATGTACCCCTTGAACACCCAGTGAAAGGACACCACACAAGTGTTATGAAAATAAACAGTATATTTATTAAGAATCACAACAGCCCTGTACTCTTTATGAGGACAGGGTACTAAGCACAAACCAAATCTCTTTAGCAAATACTTCAAGTGCACAATTAGGAACAAGTGTCCGAGGACACGGAAAGATTAAGGTCTCGGGCGGACCCGATAAGGCAAGTCGGAAGCGAGGGACTCGGGACCCTAGAGTAAGGAGGCTATGCAGGCACCGAAATGCCGAGTTACCTAGCCACGAGGGCTGCGGCTGCACAAGTCTTACAGGCGTCGGGGTCTTCGCTGACGAGCCAGGAGCCGGAAGAAAAGGAGTTGCTGGCCGGCGACCAGTGCTGAATAGTTCGTAGAGATCCAAGCCTGGATCGGAGATTGAAGAAACCTGAAAGCAGAGGGGACCAAGTTCGTACTACTAGCCAGTAGTCAGAGGGTACCAGGAAGGCACCGGTTGGCCGTCACCTCGACCAGGTGAGTGGGCGACGCTAGGCTCTGCAGTCTCACGGACCAGGAGGCGGTGTCGGCGACCACGGCGGAGGTGCTAGCTGTCCCACGAAGGATGATGCTGTCGGCGTCGCTGGGCCCAGGATGGGGCAACAAGCCTTGGCAGTTCTCAGGGCCACGTGGTGGGCCGAAGAGGGCGTCTTGAGTGGACCAGGAGGGTCCGGGGTGCTTCTCGCAAAGATGGAAGCAAGGGCCAGTCTGGAGCAACCAGACCAGCAGTGATGATTCTCGGATGTCGTCACAGAAGGACACAAGCCAGCGGCTAGTGACCAGACAACGTGCTGAGCAGCGAGCAGAAGGGCCCCACGCAGATCGTGGAGATGCTGGGAGACTGCACTTCGGTGCTGGAGCGGCTCAGGGTCGGGGCTTCTCGGACCCCAGAGCACTCACCAGAGAGTTACCTCGATGGTCGTGCTGGTTTTAAGAGCGTGCAGGTTCTGATGATGGCCGGTCCCTCGAGGTCTCGTCGCACCCACAGATCACAGCTGAGCTGATGATGTGGGTAGAGGTCAGAGGTGCCAGGGAAGCCGGTTCTCGTCGAGCTGGGCCGTCGGATTCCTTGAGGAAGGACTTACAGCAAACCGCAGAGTTCTTAGTTGGTGCCCGCTGATGCAGGGTGACTACTCCTTAGTCACAAGGGAGAAATCTTGAGAAGAGTCTTGAATGTCCTTTCGTAGAAAGTAGTTCTTGAATCAAAGATGATCTAATTTGGAAGGGTCCCCGCTCCGGTCTTTATTCTAAAGAAAGGGGTGGGTACATGACTAGGTCCTGCCCTAAGGGTGGGACCAGGAAGGGGGGTAGTTACACCCCTCTCCCCTGCCGGGCTTTCCCCAGGCCAGGGCTGTCGCCCCTGGAACTGGTTCTAACCGGCAGATGCGTAGTGAGCACCGGGGTGCCACTCCGCAGTCACCTTCTCGCCAAAGCCCTACCTACCCAGAATACACAAACCCTGTCTGGGACGGTGCGAACATCGCCCTCGACAGGAAACCCTTTGTCCAAGTGCTCCTCGCTGGAAGGACTCCCAGCAGCAGGAGGTCAGACTCGTGTCTGTGGTGGCAGCATCCATTTTGTGGAGCTGAGGCTTCAGTTAACTTTAACCGGGGTTCACAGTTACGTACATGTCGTGTCCCTCTAGAAGGGTGGAATGCTAACCTCGTCGCCAGCATTGGTGAGAGGGCAGCACCCCGATTCGTATGACACCTTACTCGACATGCCTTGATAACGTGACACCGGAGTTACCGATATGGTACGCGTTATCATGGAACAGCTATTGGGTCTTGATTCCGCAAGCTGCAACCGGGCTCGGCTCGGGCCTGAACCTAGCTCACACGAGCCCACGCACTCTGCCTTCAGGATCGTTAAGGCCTGCCATAGGAGTGACTGATAGGAACTCGGGTGTCCATTGTATGGTTAGATATAGAGCTACTATACCTAAAGCGAAGGGTGGTTACACGTCTTCGCCCCAGCTGTCGTGCAGCCAGTTGTGTCAAATTTAGGAGGCCAGCCAGGGGTGGCATAATACATGCTGCAGCCCCTGGCGGCCCTGGGTACACCTATGCCCTGCGTTACGGGGTCTGATAAGGTGGCCCAGTACCAATTGGAAATGCACCTAGGGTACATGGAATCCATTTTAAAGAGAGAGCAGTAGGCCTGGGGTCCTGATTGGCAGGGTCCCAGGTCGACTATGTCCAAAACCAGCTAAAACACAGGGCAAAAAGTTGGGGGCAACCATAGTCAGGATGTACCTTCCTACACAACCCCCCCCCAAACGAAAGGAGATAAGGCTATCCTTGTCCAGGTAAGCCTCTATTACCTAAGTGGCCATATAAGGAAGGACCAGCTCTGGCTTGGCTTCCCCCTGTGTCATGGTCCACTAGGCAACCCCTCACCCTAAGGGTATCTGAGGGTCTCCACCATAGGGAATCTCTGTCTCTGGTGTGTCGTGGGAAAGAAGAAGGCTGATGCTGGGATGGAGTACTGAAGTGAGGCTCCTCTACCTTTGGGCTCAACTTCCTCCAATCACCATTCATCATGTGTGCCTTTCTTTCTTTAGCTGAGATGCACTGAGCTCTCAGGGTCAGCCTCTGGCTACCTAAAGCTGGAGGCTGAGGCCCTCTGTTTGGCTTACTGGGGGGACAGGTCAGGTTTGGGGTTTTTAGGCCCCAGGTTTGGCTGTGCCCAACAGTGTCCAGCTGTGGGAGTTCCCTAACTACTTTTAAGGGGGATCCCTCAGGAGTCTGTTCTATTTTCACTTGGCTAGGTTTACCAGCTTCAGTGATCCTAATCTGCTGATTAAGGGGTTCTTTTGGACAGGGGGCCCTTTGGGGTCCACCACTGGCCTCCCTGGTCTCTTCAGCCCTGGGCTGACTGAGGCAGGGTAGAGAGGTGCAGGTTACCTGCTCCAGACTGGGTCCCACCTGGGAAGGGTCCACTGCCATCAGGGGCTCTGCCAGGCTAGGCCTGACTACCTCTGGGGCAGTTCCTTCAACAGGGGTAGAGTCAGTTCCCTGAGGAGGCTGGCTCTCACCTAGTGTCTGGGAGGGGGAAGACTCTTCTTCCTCCTCAATGCTCTCTGTTTGAGTGGAGTGATCCATTGTTTCAGGCTTCACAACCCCACTATCTGTTTGAGTAGAGGCTGAGACCATTTCAACCTTGCCAACCTTTTCAGGAGGGCACTCAGTCTGTGTTTGGGCTGTGACTGTCACAGCCCTCCTATCCTGTTCTGGAAAGTCTGTCTGAGCCTGGGCAGTGGCTACCACTGCCCTTCCAACCTTTTCAGGGAGGAATGGTGCTTGGACTGGGGCTGTAGCTATTACTGCCCCACTAACCTGTCTGGATAGGCCTATCATTCGGGAGTGAGTTTCTTGCTCCACCTCAGCCCATGCTGAGAGTTCCAGGTCATTCCCCAGTAAGCAATCTACAGGTAGGTTATCTGTCACTGCCACTCTCATGGGCCCTGTGACATTACCCCAGCTGAGCTTGACTACTGCCATGGGATGCCTTCTCTTCACTCCATGAATGTCTGTCACCTGATAAGTAAAACCAGAGGTCAGTTGAGCAGAGGGGACCAGATGGTCACTCACCATGGTGAGGCTGGCCCCTGTGTCTCTGAATGCCTCAACTTTCTGACCATTCACTAAAACTTCTTGTCTATACTTTCCCAAAATGTGGGGTCCAGTAGTGAAGTTGGCAAACCCCATGCCAGTCTCACAGACAAGAGTGGGGTCAGGGAACCTGGCTAGGCCATAGTCCTCCTGATTGCCCAAAGTAATGCCCACCACATTCTTGGGGGCACTCCCACCACCTGGGGGATTACCACTAGTGGTAACAGGAGGTCTGGGAGTGTTACTTGGGGGTATGTTTTCCTTATTGCTATTTTTAGGGCACTTGGCATCACTTTTGTAATGGCCCACCTGTTTACAGGTATGGCAATAAGGTTTCTTCTGTTCTGAAGGAGTGTTCTGGGACCCACCACCCTTGTTGGAGTTTTGGGGCCCTTGGGAAGTCTTCTCTGTGGATTTATCCCCACCCTTCTCTTGAGGCTTGGTTGATTCCTTTTTCTGGTCACCACCCTGGTTTTTAGGCCTAACCCTGGTTCTGACCCATTTGTCTGCCCTCTTACCCAATTCCTGTGGAGAGGTCAGATCAGAGTCTACCAGGTGTTGATGTAATAGCTGGTTCTGACAATTATTTAAGATTTGCTCCCTCATAATTAGATTATACAATCCTTTAAAATCAGTAACCTTACTACCCAGTAGCCAGCCTTCAAAAGCCTTAGTGGCACAATCAACAAAGTCAGTCCAATATTGAGACTGAGTTTTCGGGGTATCCCTGAACAGCACCCTGTACTGCTCAGTGGTTAGGCCAAACCCTTCAACCAGTGTATTCTTCAAGACTTGGTAATTGTTAGCATCCTCTACCCTTGTGGTGAGGAGCTTGTCTCTTCCTTTACCTTCAAAGGAGAGCCACAAGATAGCTGCCCACTGACTCTGGGGAACACCTTGCACAGTGCAGGCCCTCTCCAAAGCAGTAATCCATTTGTGGATGTCGTCCCCTTGTTTAAAGGGGGGCACTATCTTACCAAGGTGTTTCGTATCAAAACTCCTTTCCCTATTGCTAGGTACATTGCTGCCACCAGTGGGGACTACCCCACTTAACTGTTGCTCTCTAGCAAAGGCAAGCCTTTCTTTGGCCAGGGCAAGTTCTTCCCTTTCGATCCTCAGATTAGCTGCCCTTTCCTTAGCTTCGTACACTCTCCTCTGAGGGGACGTCATCCCTCTCTGAGAAGAGTTGTGAGAGCCATTGGTTCGAAGGGATCCGCCAGAGTCTCTCGACAGAGATCGGGCTCGTCCATTCCCAATGTTAAGCGGACCTGACAGTAGCGCCGGGGGCCCCCCAGTACCACTATCATGTTTGCTTAAGTTGGACCTGCTTAGTCTGACGACTTCTACCTGTCCCTTATCTGCCTCATCCCCAGAGAGATCCTCATCCTCATCCTCCTCCACATCCTCGTTCTCAGTTGCGAGGTGAATGAGGTCAGGATCGTCTCGGGTTCCCTCGAGGGGAGGCATGTCTCCTTCTGGATTAGAAGAGCTACGAAGTTTCTCAGCTCTCCTGGCATCATAAGTCTCCAAGAGACCAATCAGAAAGGACGTAGTGGGGTTAGACCCCTGCTGAATCTTCCTGGAGTGACACAGTCGTCTTAACTCCTTGAAGCTCAGCACAGTATATCCTGAAGGGATGACCTGTGGAGGGTCAACTGACACAAGGGGAGACCCAGAGTTTCCTCCTTTGTCCGACATACTGGTTCTAGTGTGGTGTAAGTGATGCACCTACCTACACTACGTGTTTACCTACTGTACCCTTGCTAAGAGTTGTAGCCAAGGTGTGCTAAGCCTTGAGGAGCTACAACAGCTGGTTCAGTAGAACTCAGAGTATTCTAAGCTTTTAGTTATATGTACTAACAGTACTTTGTGCGATCCTTCAACAAGATATTCTTAGGATACGTGTGGTAAAACAACAGCAAGCTCAAATCCCACCCGCTGCTCACCAATGTGAGAAGTTGGCCCGATATGCAACGTTCGCTATTCTAGCGACCGCTATGTATCGTTCCAACGACCCTTATGGTGTTTGGTTGTAAGTCAACCTATAGACCAGCTATCCTAGTAGCGTGGATACGAGCAGTCTAAGGCTAAAGACTCGAGAGGGCGTGTTAAGCCAGCTGTTTACCACACATGTACCCCTTGAACACCCAGTGAAAGGACACCACACAAGTGTTATGAAAATAAACAGTATATTTATTAAGAATCACAACAGCCCTGTACTCTTTATGAGGACAGGGTACTAAGCACAAACCAAATCTCTTTAGCAAATACTTCAAGTGCACAATTAGGAACAAGTGTCCGAGGACACGGAAAGATTAAGGTCTCGGGCGGACCCGATAAGGCAAGTCGGAAGCGAGGGACTCGGGACCCTAGAGTAAGGAGGCTATGCAGGCACCGAAATGCCGAGTTACCTAGCCACGAGGGCTGCGGCTGCACAAGTCTTACAGGCGTCGGGGTCTTCGCTGACGAGCCAGGAGCCGGAAGAAAAGGAGTTGCTGGCCGGCGACCAGTGCTGAATAGTTCGTAGAGATCCAAGCCTGGATCGGAGATTGAAGAAACCTGAAAGCAGAGGGGACCAAGTTCGTACTACTAGCCAGTAGTCAGAGGGTACCAGGAAGGCACCGGTTGGCCGTCACCTCGACCAGGTGAGTGGGCGACGCTAGGCTCTGCAGTCTCACGGACCAGGAGGCGGTGTCGGCGACCACGGCGGAGGTGCGAGCTGTCCCACGAAGGATGATGCTGTCGGCGTCGCTGGGCCCAGGATGGGGCAACAAGCCTTGGCAGTTCTCAGGGCCACGTGGTGGGCCGAAGAGGGCGTCTTGAGTGGACCAGGAGGGTCTGGGGTGCTTCTCGCAAAGATGGAAGCAAGGGCCAGTCTGGAGCAACCAGACCAGCAGTGATGATTCTCGGATGTCGTCACAGAAGGACACAAGCCAGCGGCTAGTGACCAGACAACGTGCTGAGCAGCGAGCAGAAGGGCCCCACGCAGATCGTGGAGATGCTGGGAGACTGCACTTCGGTGCTGGAGCGGCTCAGGGTCGGGGCTTCTCGGACCCCAGAGCACTCACCAGAGAGTTACCTCGATGGTCGTGCTGGTTTTAAGAGCGTGCAGGTTCTGATGATGGCCGGTCCCTCGAGGTCTCGTCGCACCCACAGATCACAGCTGAGCTGATGATGTGGGTAGAGGTCAGAGGTGCCAGGGAAGCCGGTTCTCGTCGAGCTGGGCCGTCGGATTCCTTGAGGAAGGACTTACAGCAAACCGCAGAGTTCTTAGTTGGTGCCCGCTGATGCAGGGTGACTACTCCTTAGTCACAAGGGAGAAATCTTGAGAAGAGTCTTGAATGTCCTTTCGTAGAAAGTAGTTCTTGAATCAAAGATGATCTAATTTGGAAGGGTCCCCGCTCCGGTCTTTATTCTAAAGAAAGGGGTGGGTACATGACTAGGTCCTGCCCTAAGGGTGGGACCAGGAAGGGGGGTAGTTACACCCCTCTCCCCTGCCGGGCTTTCCCCAGGCCAGGGCTGTCGCCCCTGGAACTGGTTCTAACCGGCAGATGCGTAGTGAGCACCGGGGTGCCACTCCGCAGTCACCTTCTCGCCAAAGCCCTACCTACCCAGAATACACAAACCCTGTCTGGGACGGTGCGAACATCGCCCTCGACAGGAAACCCTTTGTCCAAGTGCTCCTCGCTGGAAGGACTCCCAGCAGCAGGAGGTCAGACTCGTGTCTGTGGTGGCAGCATCCATTTTGTGGAGCTGAGGCTTCAGTTAACTTTAACCGGGGTTCACAGTTACGTACATGTCGTGTCCCTCTAGAAGGGTGGAATGCTAACCTCGTCGCCAGCATTGGTGAGAGGGCAGCACCCCGATTCGTATGACACCTTACTCGACATGCCTTGATAACGTGACACCGGAGTTACCGATATGGTACGCGTTATCATGGAACAGCTATTGGGTCTTGATTCCGCAAGCTGCAACCGGGCTCGGCTCGGGCCTGAACCTAGCTCACACGAGCCCACGCACTCTGCCTTCAGGATCGTTAAGGCCTGCCATAGGAGTGACTGATAGGAACTCGGGTGTCCATTGTATGGTTAGATATAGAGCTACTATACCTAAAGCGAAGGGTGGTTACACGTCTTCGCCCCAGCTGTCGTGCAGCCAGTTGTGTCAAATTTAGGAGGCCAGCCAGGGGTGGCATAATACATGCTGCAGCCCCTGGCGGCCCTGGGTACACCTATGCCCTGCGTTACGGGGTCTGATAAGGTGGCCCAGTACCAATTGGAAATGCACCTAGGGTACATGGAATCCATTTTAAAGAGAGAGCAGTAGGCCTGGGGTCCTGATTGGCAGGGTCCCAGGTCGACTATGTCCAAAACCAGCTAAAACACAGGGCAAAAAGTTGGGGGCAACCATAGTCAGGATGTACCTTCCTACACAACCCCCCCCCAAACGAAAGGAGATAAGGCTATCCTTGTCCAGGTAAGCCTCTATTACCTAAGTGGCCATATAAGGAAGGACCAGCTCTGGCTTGGCTTCCCCCTGTGTCATGGTCCACTAGGCAACCCCTCACCCTAAGGGTATCTGAGGGTCTCCACCATAGGGAATCTCTGTCTCTGGTGTGTCGTGGGAAAGAAGAAGGCTGATGCTGGGATGGAGTACTGAAGTGAGGCTCCTCTACCTTTGGGCTCAACTTCCTCCAATCACCATTCATCATGTGTGCCTTTCTTTCTTTAGCTGAGATGCACTGAGCTCTCAGGGTCAGCCTCTGGCTACCTAAAGCTGGAGGCTGAGGCCCTCTGTTTGGCTTACTGGGGGGACAGGTCAGGTTTGGGGTTTTTAGGCCCCAGGTTTGGCTGTGCCCAACAGTGTCCAGCTGTGGGAGTTCCCTAACTACTTTTAAGGGGGATCCCTCAGGAGTCTGTTCTATTTTCACTTGGCTAGGTTTACCAGCTTCAGTGATCCTAATCTGCTGATTAAGGGGTTCTTTTGGACAGGGGGCCCTTTGGGGTCCACCACTGGCCTCCCTGGTCTCTTCAGCCCTGGGCTGACTGAGGCAGGGTAGAGAGGTGCAGGTTACCTGCTCCAGACTGGGTCCCACCTGGGAAGGGTCCACTGCCATCAGGGGCTCTGCCAGGCTAGGCCTGACTACCTCTGGGGCAGTTCCTTCAACAGGGGTAGAGTCAGTTCCCTGAGGAGGCTGGCTCTCACCTAGTGTCTGGGAGGGGGAAGACTCTTCTTCCTCCTCAATGCTCTCTGTTTGAGTGGAGTGATCCATTGTTTCAGGCTTCACAACCCCACTATCTGTTTGAGTAGAGGCTGAGACCATTTCAACCTTGCCAACCTTTTCAGGAGGGCACTCAGTCTGTGTTTGGGCTGTGACTGTCACAGCCCTCCTATCCTGTTCTGGAAAGTCTGTCTGAGCCTGGGCAGTGGCTACCACTGCCCTTCCAACCTTTTCAGGGAGGAATGGTGCTTGGACTGGGGCTGTAGCTATTACTGCCCCACTAACCTGTCTGGATAGGCCTATCATTCGGGAGTGAGTTTCTTGCTCCACCTCAGCCCATGCTGAGAGTTCCAGGTCATTCCCCAGTAAGCAATCTACAGGTAGGTTATCTGTCACTGCCACTCTCATGGGCCCTGTGACATTACCCCAGCTGAGCTTGACTACTGCCATGGGATGCCTTCTCTTCACTCCATGAATGTCTGTCACCTGATAAGTAAAACCAGGGGTCAGTTGAGCAGAGGGGACCAGATGGTCACTCACCATGGTGAGGCTGGCCCCTGTGTCTCTGAATGCCTCAACTTTCTGACCATTCACTAAAACTTCTTGTCTATACTTTCCCAAAATGTGGGGTCCAGTAGTGAAGTTGGCAAACCCCATGCCAGTCTCACAGACAAGAGTGGGGTCAGGGAACCTGGCTAGGCCATAGTCCTCCTGATTGCCCAAAGTAATGCCCACCACATTCTTGGGGGCACTCCCACCACCTGGGGGATTACCACTAGTGGTAACAGGAGGTCTGGGAGTGTTACTTGGGGGTATGTTTTCCTTATTGCTATTTTTAGGGCACTTGGCATCACTTTTGTAATGGCCCACCTGTTTACAGGTATGGCAATAAGGTTTCTTCTGTTCTGAAGGAGTGTTCTGGGACCCACCACCCTTGTTGGAGTTTTGGGGCCCTTGGGAAGTCTTCTCTGTGGATTTATCCCCACCCTTCTCTTGAGGCTTGGTTGATTCCTTTTTCTGGTCACCACCCTGGTTTTTAGGCCTAACCCTGGTTCTGACCCATTTGTCTGCCCTCTTACCCAATTCCTGTGGAGAGGTCAGATCAGAGTCTACCAGGTGTTGATGTAATAGCTGGTTCTGACAATTATTTAAGATTTGCTCCCTCATAATTAGATTATACAATCCTTTAAAATCAGTAACCTTACTACCCAGTAGCCAGCCTTCAAAAGCCTTAGTGGCACAATCAACAAAGTCAGTCCAATATTGAGACTGAGTTTTCGGGGTATCCCTGAACAGCACCCTGTACTGCTCAGTGGTTAGGCCAAACCCTTCAACCAGTGTATTCTTCAAGACTTGGTAATTGTTAGCATCCTCTACCCTTGTGGTGAGGAGCTTGTCTCTTCCTTTACCTTCAAAGGAGAGCCACAAGATAGCTGCCCACTGACTCTGGGGAACACCTTGCACAGTGCAGGCCCTCTCCAAAGCAGTAATCCATTTGTGGATGTCGTCCCCTTGTTTAAAGGGGGGCACTATTTTACCAAGGTGTTTCGTATCAAAACTCCTTTCCCTATTGCTAGGTACATTGCTGCCACCAGTGGGGACTACCCCACTTAACTGTTGCTCTCTAGCAAAGGCAAGCCTTTCTTTGGCCAGGGCAAGTTCTTCCCTTTCGATCCTCAGATTAGCTGCCCTTTCCTTAGCTTCGTACACTCTCCTCTGAGGGGACGTCATCCCTCTCTGAGAAGAGTTGTGAGAGCCATTGGTTCGAAGGGATCCGCCAGAGTCTCTCGACAGAGATCGGGCTCGTCCATTCCCAATGTTAAGCGGACCTGACAGTAGCGCCGGGGGCCCCCCAGTACCACTATCATGTTTGCTTAAGTTGGACCTGCTTAGTCTGACGACTTCTACCTGTCCCTTATCTGCCTCATCCCCAGAGAGATCCTCATCCTCATCCTCCTCCACATCCTCGTTCTCAGTTGCGAGGTGAATGAGGTCAGGATCGTCTCGGGTTCCCTCGAGGGGAGGCATGTCTCCTTCTGGATTAGAAGAGCTACGAAGTTTCTCAGCTCTCCTGGCATCATAAGTCTCCAAGAGACCAATCAGAAAGGACGTAGTGGGGTTAGACCCCTGCTGAATCTTCCTGGAGTGACACAGTCGTCTTAACTCCTTGAAGCTCAGCACAGTATATCCTGAAGGGATGACCTGTGGAGGGTCAACTGACACAAGGGGAGACCCAGAGTTTCCTCCTTTGTCCGACATACTGGTTCCAGTGTGGTGTAAGTGATGCACCTACCTACACTACGTGTTTACCTACTGTACCCTTGCTAAGAGTTGTAGCCAAGGTGTGCTAAGCCTTGAGGAGCTACAACAGCTGGTTCAGTAGAACTCAGAGTATTCTAAGCTTTTAGTTATATGTACTAACAGTACTTTGTGCGATCCTTCAACAAGATATTCTTAGGATACGTGTGGTAAAACAACAGCAAGCTCAAATCCCACCCGCTGCTCACCAATGTGAGAAGTTGGCCCGATATGCAACGTTCGCTATTCTAGCGACCGCTATGTATCGTTCCAACGACCCTTATGGTGTTTGGTTGTAAGTCAACCTATAGACCAGCTATCCTAGTAGCGTGGATACGAGCAGTCTAAGGCTAAAGACTCGAGAGGGCGTGTTAAGCCAGCTGTTTACCACACATGTACCCCTTGAACACCCAGTGAAAGGACACCACACAAGTGTTATGAAAATAAACAGTATATTTATTAAGAATCACAACAGCCCTGTACTCTTTATGAGGACAGGGTACTAAGCACAAACCAAATCTCTTTAGCAAATACTTCAAGTGCACAATTAGGAACAAGTGTCCGAGGACACGGAAAGATTAAGGTCTCGGGCGGACCCGATAAGGCAAGTCGGAAGCGAGGGACTCGGGACCCTAGAGTAAGGAGGCTATGCAGGCACCGAAATGCCGAGTTACCTAGCCACGAGGGCTGCGGCTGCACAAGTCTTACAGGCGTCGGGGTCTTCGCTGACGAGCCAGGAGCCGGAAGAAAAGGAGTTGCTGGCCGGCGACCAGTGCTGAATAGTTCGTAGAGATCCAAGCCTGGATCGGAGATTGAAGAAACCTGAAAGCAGAGGGGACCAAGTTCGTACTACTAGCCAGTAGTCAGAGGGTACCAGGAAGGCACCGGTTGGCCGTCACCTCGACCAGGTGAGTGGGCGACGCTAGGCTCTGCAGTCTCACGGACCAGGAGGCGGTGTCGGCGACCACGGCGGAGGTGCGAGCTGTCCCACGAAGGATGATGCTGTCGGCGTCGCTGGGCCCAGGATGGGGCAACAAGCCTTGGCAGTTCTCAGGGCCACGTGGTGGGCCGAAGAGGGCGTCTTGAGTGGACCAGGAGGGTCTGGGGTGCTTCTCGCAAAGATGGAAGCAAGGGCCAGTCTGGAGCAACCAGACCAGCAGTGATGATTCTCGGATGTCGTCACAGAAGGACACAAGCCAGCGGCTAGTGACCAGACAACGTGCTGAGCAGCGAGCAGAAGGGCCCCACGCAGATCGTGGAGATGCTGGGAGACTGCACTTCGGTGCTGGAGCGGCTCAGGGTCGGGGCTTCTCGGACCCCAGAGCACTCACCAGAGAGTTACCTCGATGGTCGTGCTGGTTTTAAGAGCGTGCAGGTTCTGATGATGGCCGGTCCCTCGAGGTCTCGTCGCACCCACAGATCACAGCTGAGCTGATGATGTGGGTAGAGGTCAGAGGTGCCAGGGAAGCCGGTTCTCGTCGAGCTGGGCCGTCGGATTCCTTGAGGAAGGACTTACAGCAAACCGCAGAGTTCTTAGTTGGTGCCCGCTGATGCAGGGTGACTACTCCTTAGTCACAAGGGAGAAATCTTGAGAAGAGTCTTGAATGTCCTTTCGTAGAAAGTAGTTCTTGAATCAAAGATGATCTAATTTGGAAGGGTCCCCGCTCCGGTCTTTATTCTAAAGAAAGGGGTGGGTACATGACTAGGTCCTGCCCTAAGGGTGGGACCAGGAAGGGGGGTAGTTACACCCCTCTCCCCTGCCGGGCTTTCCCCAGGCCAGGGCTGTCGCCCCTGGAACTGGTTCTAACCGGCAGATGCGTAGTGAGCACCGGGGTGCCACTCCGCAGTCACCTTCTCGCCAAAGCCCTACCTACCCAGAATACACAAACCCTGTCTGGGACGGTGCGAACATCGCCCTCGACAGGAAACCCTTTGTCCAAGTGCTCCTCGCTGGAAGGACTCCCAGCAGCAGGAGGTCAGACTCGTGTCTGTGGTGGCAGCATCCATTTTGTGGAGCTGAGGCTTCAGTTAACTTTAACCGGGGTTCACAGTTACGTACATGTCGTGTCCCTCTAGAAGGGTGGAATGCTAACCTCGTCGCCAGCATTGGTGAGAGGGCAGCACCCCGATTCGTATGACACCTTACTCGACATGCCTTGATAACGCGACACCGGAGTTACCGATATGGTACGCGTTATCATGGAACAGCTATTAGGTCTTGATTCCGCAAGCTGCAACCGGGCTCGGCTCGGGCCTGAACCTAGCTCACACGAGCCCACGCACTCTGCCTTCAGGATCGTTAAGGCCTGCCATAGGAGTGACTGATAGGAACTCGGGTGTCCATTGTATGGTTAGATATAGAGCTACTATACCTAAAGCGAAGGGTGGTTACACGTCTTCGCCCCAGCTGTCGTGCAGCCAGTTGTGTCAAATTTAGGAGGCCAGCCAGGGGTGGCATAATACATGCTGCAGCCCCTGGCGGCCCTGGGTACACCTATGCCCTGCGTTACGGGGTCTGATAAGGTGGCCCAGTACCAATTGGAAATGCACCTAGGGTACATGGAATCCATTTTAAAGAGAGAGCAGTAGGCCTGGGGTCCTGATTGGCAGGGTCCCAGGTCGACTATGTCCAAAACCAGCTAAAACACAGGGCAAAAAGTTGGGGGCAACCATAGTCAGGATGTACCTTCCTACATATTAGTACTAGGAGCCCGTCCTGACGTTGTCCGGGTATGAAATAGAATGTGTGTAATGTGTGTATTCAGATACGGTCATTCGTGTGTTCCCCCGCTTGAGGCCCAGCTGCAGCCCTGGTTGATGTTAGCAGGCGCGTGTCCCCCCGCTTGAGGCCCAGCTGCAGCCCTGGTTCATGTTAGCAGGCGCATGTAATTAGTGTAGTGATCCGTCGCCTGAGCCCGGCTACAGCCCTGGCTGATGTTAGCAGGCGCGTGTGATTTGGTTTAATGTGATAGTTCAGTAACAGCGCGAATGAGAGGCTGCAGTAATTGTCCCCGCAGACACGCTCAGTCACGTGTGCCCCCGCTTGAGGGCCAGCGGCGACCGTCTAACAATTCACGTAGAAGCCACACAACGCGTTCAGCCCTTTCGGACGCACCCAGGCCAAGGCACACACTGCATTCGGCACCCTCAGTATGTGTGGGACAACGGGCAGTCCCCCAATGGAGTCTTGCGAATGGTTACTTACCACGCTTCGAGGTGAACGCCTTTGTGATGCCCCCAGCACACGGCCATAGCAGACGATCTGATTAATATACAACCCAGATGGCATGAAGTGCGGAACGTAGCACACGCCCCCAGGGTTTGTCATGCCCCCAGCGTGCCCCTTGATGCGGCGCGATTGCTTAATTGGCGCTTCAAATGGCATGAAGGGCGGACCCAAGCCCACAGCGCGGACACACGCCCACAGCGTTTGTCATGTCCCCAGCGTGTCACGCCCCCAGCGTGCCCCTTGATGGGGCGCAATTACGACTCACATGGCATGAAGGGCGGAACATACCAGACTCCCCCAGCGATTGTCACGCCCCCAGCACACGCCCACAGCAGAACACAGACACGTCCACAAGGGACTACTTTGCTGGCACGGTTCTTTTACCTTTTAAATGTATATGGTGGCCGTCTGCATAGCCTATGTCCTTCTGCTGCAACTGCCCTTTCCAACACTGTATTGGGTGTTGTGATTGATGCTGTGGTTTTTGAGATTACCCGCCTCAAAGGTTTGGGCTCTCTCTTTTTATAATATCGGTATGGATGGATATATATATATATATATATATATATATATATATATATATATAAAATCACAAAGCGATCCTTCAAGCCTGAGAGCGCTCGACAGTGTGTGCTCGGCCCGGGGGCTGGATCATAGCCCAATATTAATTTTGAGAACAAAGAGGGCGGCACAACTGGATACTTATTACGAAGCTTTAATTACACAAACACTCCACCGACGCGTTTCAGCCTCACGGCTTTTCTCACGGTCAGCAAGTCCCTTTTTGCTTTTTGTTTATATACTGCCCCATCTTAGCCATAAGGTGGCATTATGGGATACGTAGTTTGTCAAGCAATGTGTTTTAAAACAATATATTAAAAACAAAGGACTGGTGTGCTCTGATAGTATAAGTATAGTACTTTTGCGTCCTTAGTTACTTTCACTTAGGGCATTTTATACATTCATAATCTTTATACTGCGGTATTGGGTGTAGAGCACACCAGTCCTTTGTTTTTAATATATTGTTTTAAAACATATTGCTTGACAAACTACGTATCCCATAATGCCACCTTATGGCTAAGATGGGGCAGTATATAAACAAAAAGCAAAAAGGGACTTGCTGACCGTGAGAAAAGCCGTGAGGCTGAAACGCGTCGGTGGAGTGTTTGTGTAATTAAAGCTTTGTAATAAGTATCCAGTTGTGCCGCCCTCTTTGTTCTCAAAATATATATATATATATATACATATATATATATACTAGCAGCCCGTCCCGACGTTGTCCGGGGCAATGAGGCTTTCAGGGAGCAGGAACTCCCTTACCTCGCGTCAATTGCCCCCGGACAACGTCGGGACGGGCTGTCCAACAGAAATATCTTAGGGTCTATGGAGGTTCTTTGTTTACATGCATACCCTATAAAACCCCACAGTTAGAGACATTCCTACTACACCTTTTGTCCGTCCTTTAAAACCCCACAGTTACAGACCTCCCGGGGGCAATGATGCTTCCAGGTTGCAGGAACTCTCTTACCTCGCGTCATCCTCGGGGGCCGTCTCAGCCCCCTGGCCCCACTGTCGGCGCCGCTGTCTTCCGCGCTCCTCCCGCCGAACGCCGCATTCGTTTTCCTCCCCACGGCTCCCCACTTCAGTGAACCGGGTGTAGGTTACGCTCCTCCCGCTGAACGCTGTGTTACTTTTCCCTCCCCACTGCTGTCCGCCGCTCCTCCTCGCATGATGTCAGCACGTTAGCGCACCCGACGGCCGGCGCTACTTCCAAGGGACTAATTTTTTTTCTAAGATATATTTTTTAAAGAACGTATTTTTTTGGGGGGTATATAGCCTATGTCACTCTGCAGACCCTGCCAATTCCAATGATGTATTGGGTGTCTGGATTGGCGCTCTGGTTCCCGAGTTTACCCGCCTCAAAGGTTCCCACTTCTTACTTTATAATAGTAGTATAGATATCTCGTAATAGTACTGGTCCGGCCTTGGTGCAAGGTTAATTGTTCTGAAGGTAACACATAGCAGTGTATGGACACTATCACATTAGTTTAAAGTTGTCCTGGCTTGTGAGTTGGTTGAAAGTCGACATTTTGACCCCTATGCCACACTACCCTGTCCTTGTCCACTACCCCCACTTCTTATTCACCATCACCATCCCATCCTCCATCATTTTAACATGAGCACCGTTCTCTTTTTTGCAAATGTTTCTAATACATTCAATTTGAAGGAGCAACTGTGTTGCTATTACTTATAAATTTAATGTAATGCAAATAAACTGCATACAATTGCAACAGTGACTTCTAGAATCTTAATGGTGAATGCAAGTACAATTGTTTATGTTTTAAGCTATTTGTGCTACTCGACCGCTTTTTGTATTGTACCGTAACATTGATGACTGTACCCCACTTCGACAATTGTTCCAGTACCACTGCCAGTTTCGACATGGTGTGGGGCAGGGCGGGGGGCGATAGCTCTAATGGCCATTTGCTTACATAATTTCTATATTGTGTATTTACACAGAATATACTCATAAATTCCAGAACATTGTTCCGAGAGATGTTTCTTTCCCTTTGTGATTTGTGGTTCACAAGTTCATATCCCAGCACATAACACTCACTGAGCCCTCCAGTTTTTGACACTTGTGTCTCAGGGCATTTGTCAGCTAAAAGAATTTCGAGCTTTCTGACTCATGACAGATCTTTCTCACCAGCAGCAGCCCTGACCTCGTTTTTCTTCCACATGTGATTCTGGACGCTTCAAGCGGCCACTGTTTAACGAAAGCGGCATATTTACGGGTGTGAGTCACTCACGGTGAACGGCAATGACACATGGCACGTTCTCAAAAATGTTGTTTTTGCAGCAAATAATTCCAGAGATGTGTTTGACCCTTTGCATACTGTGACAGATACCTATTTCCAGACATAGAATTCTCTTCCATATGACGGGCCTGCTTACGCCTTGTGGCGCATTTAATATCAGAAAGGGCAGCTTGGGTCATCTTGTTCTCACGGTTCTCTGTCCGTTGGCAGCTACAGCGGCTCCCCTGTGATTTTGGAAGATAAGTTCACATTTCTGACACAAAAGGCTCTACAATAGTACAACACGTTGCCTTTCTATCTTTGGTCCGACATTTGACTTCTTGAACTTAACTTTTGAGCATGAGGGAGCTTTACTGAATTGAAAAGGTTCCCGCAATAACCCTTGGCTGGAGAGGGTTGAGTTGACCTGCGTGGGTGCCTAGAAGACTTTGACCCGGCTAGTGTGGCCGACTTTGAAGCTAGGAAACCAATTTGAGCTTGGCGGGAGGCTCAAACATCCTGTAATTCTGGGCAAATCAATCACTTAATCTACCCGTTTCTTAAAAAAAAATGTTTTAATGAATTGTGTCAAGTTGTAACGCAACTGGTGCTCATGATGCCTTCGGCTCGAGTTCGCTCTGATACCTTCGGGTCAAGGTCGCTCTATAAATACAAATATAAAAAATGTAAAAAAGAACGTAAGCAGGCTTGAACCACAGCGTTGTGAACAGACAGCGATTAACAGAGCAGTAACTAATCAGGGAATTAGGAAGATGTTGCATGGCCGAGGCAATAAACGCCAGCCCCATATCAGAGAGGACCTTCAAAGTCAAACAAAATGTGTACTTCTGGGACACCGAAGACATTACAGAATGATCACCAGGCGCCACCTTGTGGTATTAGTTATGTTACTGGCATCGTAGTTAGTAAAAGACGCAGGCTTGGTTTTAGACCCGTTAGAAACATCCCTACTACACATTTCGTCCGTCCTTTAAAACCCCACAGTTACAGACCTCCCGGGGGCAATGGCGCTTCCAGGTAGCAGGAACTCCGTTACCTTGCGTCATCCTCGGGGGCCGCTGTCTTCCGCGCTCCTCCCGCCGAATTCGTTTTCCTCCCCACGGCTCCGCACTTCAGTGAACCGGTTGAAGGTTCCGCTCCTCCCGCTGAACGCCGCGTTACTTTTTCCTCCCCACTGCTGTCCGCCGCTCCTCCTCGAATGATGTCAGCACGTTAGCGCACCCAACGGCCGGCACTACTTCCAAGGGACTACTTTTTTTTCTAAGGTATATTTTTTAAAGAACGTATTTTTTGGGGGGTATATAGCCTATGTCACTCTGCAGACCCTGCCAATTCCAATGATGTATTGGGTGTTTGGATTGGCGCTGTGGTTCCCGAGTTTACCTGGCCAAAAGGTGCAAGTTCTCTCTTTATAATAGTAGTATAGATATATATATATATATATATATATATATATATATATATATATATATATATATATATATATATATATACTAGCAGCCCGTCCCGACGTTGTCCGGGGCAATGAGGCTTTCAGGGAGCAGGAACTCCCTTACCTCGCGTCAATTGCCCCCGGACAACGTCGGGACGGGCTGTCCAACAGAAATATCTTAGGGTCTATGGAGGTTCTTTGTTTACATGCATACCCTATAAAACCCCACAGTTAGAGACATTCCTACTACACCTTTTGTCCGTCCTTTAAAACCCCACAGTTACAGACCTCCCGGGGGCAATGATGCTTCCAGGTTGCAGGAACTCTCTTACCTCGCGTCATCCTCGGGGCCGTCTCAGCCCCCTGGCCCCACTGTCGGCGCCGCTGTCTTCCGCGCTCCTCCCGCCGAACGCCGCATTCGTTTTCCTCCCCACGGCTCCCCACTTCAGTGAACCGGGTGTAGGTTACGCTCCTCCCGCTGAACGCTGTGTTACTTTTCCCACCCACTGCTGTCCGCCGCTCCTCCTCGCATGATGTCAGCACGTTAGCGCACCCGACGGCCGGCGCTACTTCCAAGGGACTAATTTTTTTTCTAAGATATATTTTTTAAAGAACGTATTTTTTTGGGGGGTATATAGCCTATGTCACTCTGCAGACCCTGCCAATTCCAATGATGTATTGGGTGTCTGGATTGGCGCTCTGGTTCCCGAGTTTACCCGCCTCAAAGGTTCCCACTTCTTACTTTATAATAGTAGTATAGATATCTCGTAATAGTACTGGTCCGGCCTTGGTGCAAGGTTAATTGTTCTGAAGGTAACACATAGCAGTGTATGGACACTATCACATTAGTTTAAAGTTGTCCTGGCTTGTGAGTTGGTTGAAAGTCGACATTTTGACCCCTATGCCACACTACCCTGTCCTTGTCCACTACCCCCACTTCTTATTCACCATCACCATCCCATCCTCCATCATTTTAACATGAGCACCGTTCTCTTTTTTGCAAATGTTTCTAATACATTCAATTTGAAGGAGCAACTTTGTTGCTATTACTTATAAATTTAATGTAATGCAAATAAACTGCATACAATTGCAACAGTGACTTCTAGAATCTTAATGGTGAATGCAAGTACAATTGTTTATGTTTTAAGCTATTTGTGCTACTCGACCGCTTTTTGTATTGTACCGTAACATTGATGACTGTACCCCACTCCGACAATTGTTCCAGTACCACTGCCAGTTTCGACATGGTGTGGGGCAGGGCGGGGGGCGATAGCTCTAATGGCCATTTGCTTACATAATTTCTATATTGTGTATTTACACAGAATATACTCATAAATTCCAGAACATTGTTCCGAGAGATGTTTCTTTCCCTTTGTGATTTGTGGTTCACAAGTTCATATCCCAGCACATAACACTCACTGAGCCCTCCAGTTTTTGACACTTGTGTCTCAGGGCATTTGTCAGCTAAAAGAATTTCGAGCTTTCTGACTCATGACAGATCTTTCTCACCAGCAGCAGCCCTGACCTCGTTTTTCTTCCACATGTGATTCTGGACGCTTCAAGCGGCCACTGTTTAACGAAAGCGGCATATTTACGGGTGTGAGTCACTCACGGTGAACGGCAATGATACATGGCACGTTCTCAAAAATGTTGTTTTTGCAGCAAATAATTCCAGAGATGTGTTTGACCCTTTGCATACTGTGACAGATACCTATTTCCAGACATAGAATTCTCTTCCATATGACGGGCCTGCTTACGCCTTGTGGCGCATTTAACTCCAGAAAGGGCAGCTTGGGTCATCTTGTTCTCACGGTTCTCTGTCCGTTGGCAGCTACAGCAGCTCCCCTGCTATTTTGGAAGATAAGTTCACATTTCTGACACAAAAGGCTCTACAATAGTACAACACGTTGCCTTTCTATCTTTGGTCCGACATTTGACTTCTTGAACTTAACTTTTGAGCATGAGGGAGCTTTACTGAATTGAAAAGGTTCCCGCAATAACCCTTGGCTGGAGAGGGCTGAGTTGACCTGCGTGGGTGCCTAGAAGACTTTGACCCGGCTAGTGTGGCCGACTTTGAAGCTGGGAAACCAATTCGAGCTTGGTGGGAGGCTCAAACATCCTGTGATTCTGGGCAAATCAATCACTTAATCTACCCGTTTCTTAAAAAAAAATGTTTTAATGAATTGTGTCAAGTTGTAACGCAACGGGTGCTCATGATGCCTTCGGCTCGAGTTCGCTCTGATACCTTCGGGTCAAGTTCGCTCTATAAATACAAATATAAAAAATGTAAAAAAATACGTAAGCAGGCTTGAACCACAGCGTTGTGAACAGACAGCGATTAACAGAGCAGTAACTAATCAGGGAATTAGGAAGATGTTGCATGGCCGAGGCAATAAACGCCAGCCCCATATCAGAGAGGACCTTCAAAGTCAAACAAAATGTGTACTTCTGGGACACCGAAGACATTACAGAATGATCACCAGGCGCCACCTTGTGGTATTAGTTATGTTACTGGTATCGTAGTTAGTAAAAGACGCAGGCTTGGTTTTAGACCCGTTAGAGACATCCCTACTACACATTTCGTCCGTCCTTTAAAACCCCACAGTTACAGACCTCCCGGGGGCAATGGCGCTTCCAGGTAGCAGGAACTCCGTTACCTTGCGTCATCCTCGGGGGCCGCTGTCTTCCGCGCTCCTCCCGCCGAATTCGTTTTCCTCCCCACGGCTCCGCACTTCGGTGAACCGGTTGTAGGTTCCGCTCCTCCCGCTGAACGCCGCGTTACTTTTTCCTCCCCACTGCTGTCCGCCACTCCTCCTCGAATGATGTCAGCACGTTAGCGCACCCAACGGCCGGCACTACTTCCAAGGGACTACTTTTTTTTCTAAGGTATATTTTTTAAAGAACGTATTTTTTGGGGGGTATATAGCCTATGTCACTCTGCAGACCCTGCCAATTCCAATGATGTATTGGGTGTTTGGATTGGCGCTGTGGTTCCTGAGTTTACCTGGCCAAAAGGTGCAAGTTCTCTCTTTATAATAGTAGTATAGATATATATATATATATATACTAGCAGCCCGTACCGACCTTGCCAGGGAGCAACAGGCTTCCCCGACCCCCGCCCGCCCCCACATTGTCCCGCACCCGCCCAGCCCGTCCCACGCAAGCCCCAACCCCCACCTGCCCAGACATGGGTCCCCTTACCTCAGCCGCTGCTCCTCCCGCCTGTCCGCTGCTCGCACCACCGCTGGCCTGTCCGCTGCTCCTTACGTCACCACTTCTCCCCCACGCCATGTCCGCCGCTCCCTTACCTCAGCCGCCGCTCCTCCAGCCTGTCCGCTGCTCGCACCGCCGCTGACCTGTCCGCTGCTCCTCACGTCACCGTTCCTCCCCCGCTCCATGTCTGCTGCTCCTCGTCGCGCTCCTGGGCGCCGCTCCTCCCCGCGCTCCTGACGTGAGCATGCACGTCACGGCCGGCGCTACTTCAGAGGAACTACTAAATTTTTTAAATAACGTTTTTTTATTTTTATTTATATAGCCTATAACCATCTACACACCCTGACGATTCCAACGGTGTATCGGGTGTGTTGATTGGCGCTGTGGTTCCCGAGTTTACCCGCCTCAAAGGCTGAAAGTTCTTCCTTTATTATAGTAGTATATATATATATATATATATATATATTGATACCCCTCGGTTCCTTTTCGCCAGAATTTGCAGCGCTCTCTCGCCGGTTTGTGAATCCCTGTAGCAGAACCACGCCGCATTTAAATCCACAACAAATTTCCCCAGCTGGGAGAAAAATGGGACGAATTCGCTTTTGCCTTCACTTATGAGCTTTTTATTTAATCCTTACAGCATGGAGTTTCTCAAGCAGGCAGGCACAAATCTACGCGTTTCGGGATAGCATATCCCTTGTTCACAATCAATTTGGCTCCAGGCTCAATATAGTGAGTCACATTATTACATCATTTCCTGTTTGATGTTATTTTGGCCCTCGGCCTTCTGGATGATGTAGTTTTTTGCAATTTTTTTTAATACATGTTTTATCCGCCTGCATAGCCTATGTCCTTCTGCTGCAACTGCCCTTTCCAACGCAACATGGGGGCTTTTTGAGAAACATTTGATGTAAGTATCCCTGCATGCATGTAGTTTGACATTTGTAATTTTAATTGTGACTGAGCATATCTGTGCTTTTATGTGAGGCACTATGTTGTTTATGTGTGACCATACGGGCAAATGGATGTATTGCTGAAGGCATGCACACGTTTAATGGGTGCTGCTTTCTTCCTCTCTATCGTGTGTGGAAGATGGCCTGAGTTACGATGTTGGTTATTTACTGAATCTTTCTTGAGTGTAATACGTTGATTTATCTGGCATAGACGTATTATACAATTACACATAGTCAGTAAGACGGACAATTTACATACGCTCATATTGTGTGGGTGTTTTTAGGTTTCGCCTATTATCATTCGCTTGCGAATGTAATAGGCGAAAATTCAAGGGCTTGATCGACTCGTCAAACCACTGCGGTTTTCTCACAGTGCATGTGAGTCACGTGTCCACAAAAGCGAGTCACGTGACCACACAAGCACGCGCATCTCCCTGCCACACTTCTCCTCCCCTCGCTCACATTCCCGCCCCCCCACCAGGATCTCCCGCCCCCATCCGGCTTCCCTCCGGCCATTTGCCACACTCCTTGCCTCTGCCGCAAAGGACTCCTCCCCCCGTCGACACCCCCTACAGTCTCACCGTGAACTCCTCGTTCACATTCCCGCCCCTCCACCAGGCTCTCCCGCCCCCATCCGGCTTCCCTCCGGCCATTTGCCTTTACATGGACGAGAAAGCGCACCGGCGTAGGCTCAACAACATCCGTCGATTTCAGGCAAATCAGTTAATCTCCCCGTGCCTACAAAATATAAAAACACAAACATAATCTGACCTTGTAATATAATGTGTGCCTCCGATCGCTCGCATTACCGCCCCCCCACCAGGCTCTCCCGCCCCCATCCGGCTTCCCTCCGGCCATTTGCCTTTACATGGACGAGAAAGCGCACCGGCGTAGGGTCAACAACATCCGTCGATTTCAGGCAAATCAGTTAATCTCCCCGTGCCTACAAAATATAAAAACACAAACATAATCTGACCTTGTAATATAATGTGGTGCGCATGCCTTAATGCCCTTGTGCTGAGTTACCGCTATATAAAACTGTTAAATAAATACGTATACAACTTTTCTTTTAAAGTATTTTAAAACCCATGAACCCGTCAAAAGGTAGTATAACGTTGATGCCAAACAGCACGTAAAACAGTCTGACTTTACATGGACGAGAAAGCGCACCGGCGTCCTTATATGAATGCTTTAGTTACATAAAAACACAATTTGTATAGAACTATGGAACAAAATAGTATATTTTGGGAGACTGTCACAAAATAGCAGTATGAACTGCTTAAAGTGCAGAATAAAAGAATCGAAGACCCCACGTGGGCTGGGCAGAATCACTCCTTCCCGGTGTTTCAAGAAGAGAAACAACCCGCACGTGGAGCGCTTCCTCCGTATTCTGAGGAACTTGTTTGTGCTGTCTGTCAGGTGTGAATCACTGTTGCTAAAAAAATTATAACCGAGTATGGGTAAATTAGAGACGTATTTTTGATAACCGCAAAAGAGGGTTCAAGTAATGAACGGTCATGTGATTCAAATAAACACTGAACGACACAAGGCTACGTGGTACACACGAGAAGGGGATTGCAGTCCGGTCACAGAGAGCCTTGTTCGGGGATATCCCATGTACCCTAATCTCCAATTGTGTTGTCAATCGTGTTAGTAGCCACAATTTGAAAAACGCATTACTTATTATAAGCCACGAGAATGTGCATTTTTTGTTCTGTTTTATATAGCGCGAACTCGACCCGAAGGTCTCGGAGCGCTTCAGATGAGAACCATTACACAAGGAAGCATTCATTGTTGGTAGGCACGGGGACATTAAGTAATATGCACTCACTGGATCTTGAGCCCACGCCGACCACTCGAATCTGGTTCTCGGCTCCAAAGTCGGCAACTCTGAATGAATGTTGACCTCGTCACTTTTACGAATTACTTCGTATTTTATATTTTTATTTATAACATAGGTAGATGTGCAATGATAGAACATGGTATTGCAATCCAGCCGCTCATGCCCATACACAGGGGGCAGGATGCTGGAGGCAGGTTAACAGTTCTGAAGTGCATCGCAGATTGCTGGTGGTGGGGGAGGGACGCTTGAGCGCGAAGAGGCGGGTGCAGGGTGACAAGCTGTTGGCTTTTAGCCTCAGCATGACCACATTTATTTCCCCACAGGGGTCATCACGTGCGTTTCCTTTCTGCTGTTACTCACGCTGCACTTTTTTCCCTGCAGGGAAACTCTTTGTTCTCGAGTGTCCCCCACCCCCACAGAACAAGCACTGGCGTTGCCAATAGGTTTCGCATTTGGAAAGTTGGAGCTATTGGTTATGTAAATGACATTTTATATTTATATATTGTTATTGAAAATGCCAATAACGATATATAAATATAAAATGTCATTTACAAAAACAATAGCTCCCACTTTCCAAATGCGAAACCTATTGGCAACGCCAGTGCTTGTTTGTTTCCATCGGTGTGTGGTATGTTGTAAGGATATGCGCTGTCATTTTGCTATTTGCTTTCTTATTTGATATAATATTTGATGCTTTTGAACATACATGCTCGTTCAAAATAAAACACGTCTAGTCACATGGATAATTTTTATAAGTTGTTATTGTGTGTGTATCAAAGTTATCAAATTGTATGCACGCCAGCTTTTGGTGCAATGTGGACTTGTCTCTTAAGTATTTATGTTGGTCTTTTTGAAAATGTTGTACCTTCCTATATTTATTAGTTTTTTTCTTAGACCCACAGATCCCTTGGACATCTGTTCAGACGAGGGCAAAATGTCTCAACACATACACACTGGGCATCTCTTTAACCCCTTCCATGCTGATGACTTCCGGGAGCCATCATGGCACACAGTGCTCGTGTGCTGATGATGGCTCCCGGCCGTCATGACCGCACCCGCGATTGGAATGTGCCGCACAAGCGCAGAATCGTGGCCGCGCCCAAGGGGTTAAAAGAGGGCAGCCTGTCTCCCTTCAGCCCCCTCGTTGGTTGTGCTTGCTCTCCTGCCCCTGCCCCTGCCCCCTTGTTGGTTGTGCTTGCTTTCCTGCCCCTGCCCCCTCGTTGGTTGTGCTTGATTTCCTATCCCTGCACCCTCGTTGGTTGTGCTTGCTCTCCTGCCTCTGCCCCCTCGTTGGTTGTGCTTGCTCTCCTGCCCATGCACCCTCGTTGGGTGTGCTTGCTCTCCTGCCTCTGCCCCCTCGTTGGTTGTGCTTGCTCTCCTGCCCATGCCCCCTCGTTGGTTGTGCTTGCTCTCTTGCCTCTGCCCCCTCATTGGTTGTGCTTGCTCCCCTGCCCCCTCGCTGAGCTTGCTCCCCTGCCCCCTTGCTGTGCTTGCTCCCCTGCCCCCTCGCTGTGCTTGCTCCCCTGCCCCCTCGCTGTGCTTGCGCCCCTGCCCCCTCGTTGGTTGTGCGTGCTCTCCTGCCCCCTCGTTGGTTGTGCGTCCTCTCCTGCCCCTGCCCCTTCGTTGGTTGTGCGTGCTCCCCTGCCCCCTCGTTGGTTGTGCGTGCTCTCCTGCCCCCTGGTTGGTTGTGCTTGCTCTCCTGCCCCCGCCCCCTGGTTGGTTGCGCTTGCTCTCCTGCCCCCGCCCCCTCGTTGGTTGTGCTTGCTCTCCTGCCCCCTCGTTGGTTGTGCTTGCTCTCCTGCCCTGCTATTGGCATTGTAAATGACAATGCCATTTATTTATGTTTGAAAAACAAAAACATAAATAAAAATAATGTCATGAGCAATGCCAATAGCTCTAACTTTAAGAATGCCAAAACCATTGCATTGTAAATGCTTGTTATAAAACAGCTGACAAGACCGTAGATGCGTAAGAATGAAACCCACAGATTGTGAATAATCAAAGATGGCCGCACGTAGGGTCATGCAACGTGACCTCGTCAACTCTGCTCAACGTTATGTTTGACGGGTGGGTTGACGTCGGACGCGCAAGTTATCGTACATACAACTCGCGCAAGGTACTTGCGGCACAGAAATGTCTACATGTGCCAGGGAGAATGGTTCTGATCGCAACGGCACAGCAGCTTGTAAAAGTAAACGTCAACTTCAACGTAACGCTGTACTGAGAATTTAAAGCAAAAGAGGGATTTTAAACTCACATACAGCGGGTGGAGTTACCTTGCTGTAGTCTTCCGCGGAATAATATTCGAAGTTTGTGCTGGGAGGACTCCTAAACACACAGTAGATGGAGCATTAGAGCGTTGACAGGTAGCCGCTAGAAGTACGAGCAGGGGTTAAAACACCATCAATCATCGCCAAAGCGATGTAGTATTCTCCAAAGAATAGTTGCATACACGAAGTTTAGAAAGTATAAGTTCTTTTATTCCAACCCCTGCTGGAAAGAAAGCATCCAACACAAACAGTCTCCCAGCAGATAAGCACCATACAGAACTCCAATGCTTCCCTACTATTCTATCATTCTAGAGCGCAAGATAGAGTTTTATAATTAACTCTATACCTACCATAAAGGTGCTCTCGGAAGTAATGCACAATACTACAGGCACACTCCTTCCCATTATACATTGGGTGAGCGCTCTATGCTTACTTTCACCTTTGTCCAAGACTCTTGTGTTCCCTTCTCCTCGCTAGCTGGATTTAAGCTACCTCATCGTTAGTCATGAGCCTTCTTCGCCACTCCCATGCACAACCTTTTATTTGTGTACATGTTATTTTATTGTTTTTCTTTTTACTTATTTTGTGTTGTTGCCTTTCTGTGTAGAAGAGTCTGACACCTCGTGCTAAGGGCATTACTCTCGGTACTTAGCATCATCTCAACATGGCGGCACTTTTCAACCTTTACAGAGGTCTCTCGGAGCGCGCCATCTTTTCCTTTGACGTATTTCAATATGGCGGCCGCTGTTGCCTGAGCTCGATCGTCGGTGTGCTCACTATACGTTATAGACATACCGGAAGTAGCTTGGCTCCCGACAGGGAGGGCTGTTTCTCGGCCCCACCTCAGACTGCGTGTGCCTCCCGTGGAAGTACCGTTTCCGTTACTGCCAGCGTGACCTGTTTCCGTGTGACTCGGACTCCGTCCCAGCTCGCTTGCCACAACTCACCCTTGTTTTCGCCTCTGGCCGTTCCTTGTTGCTGTCGGCATCCCGTGCGGCCCGTGCCCAGACGCACCTTCCACCTGAGAACATTTTTAATACAGGTAACGCCTGCTATATACCTGTCATGTTCTATTTCTCATTCAGGCGATTGTTTAACTATTTTGACTTACCTAGCCTATACCCTTTATTTTAGAATCTTTTTACGTCTCTGCCGCTGCATTGGAGTTGCGCCTTGTTCCTCCTTCCCACGGTAAGACCCTGATAATATTTTAATACTGCTGAGCCATGCCTCTGTCGCTCTCCCCTGGGACACACTTTTCCCACGGTGAGGTCTGCCTCCCCGCACCCTGGCTCCTTGCACTTGGTTCCCTGTCTCCTTTGACCCTATGCTCTCATGAGTACGTAACCCTACCTCACCAGGCTGCTTCCTGATATTTCCATCAAGCCTCTCGAAGGGCTGCACGGACATATCTGTACTTTGCACACTATCCATCCTCCTGATGATATGTTCGCATATTTTCTCATGACCTTGGCTGTGACTTAAATTTGAATTCCTAAGTGGACGCTGGCTGCAATCTGAAAATAAAAAATTAGCTAGCTATAGCGCCAAGAATGTTCAATTCTATTAAGGACACGGAGGTGAGGATTATGCTTCTTTTATTTTACTGCTACACACAGCAGCCAATGAAAACTTTGTATATAAACACAAAACTACGTTTCCCATGATGTTAACACCACATCACTTCCTGTAACAGCCCATAAGAGTTAGGCAATACCGGATATCCTCCTCTTTCTTTGCTTCAAACATAAGTCCATAAATAACTGAAGTCCAACGTAAACCTCCTCCAACGTGGAGGAACAGCCAAATGGAAAAAATTCCTTCAATCGGAAAAATAATCAGTCCATCTTCTTCTCAGAACCTGGAAGAATGAGAAAGAATGCCCGTAAAATCTGCAACAGTCTATAATTCAGGGTGGGCAAATGATTACAATGCATGTAATATAACCAGGTGGGATAATCCTCGCCTCCGTGTCCTTAATAGAATTGAAAATTCTTGGCGCAATAATTAGCTAATTTTTTATTATATTACAGGACCGGAGGCCTCGTAATATGCTAGTTTAATGCTCTTGAAACAGTACAGAGGAAATATCACCCACCGGTTTATAATAATACTGTTTGAAAGTAGATTCTGAGGACCAATCAGCTGAATGCATAATGTCCTGAACAGTAGAGCCTAACAGAAAACTCTTAGAGGCCATGCTACCCGGAACAGCGTGTGCCCCAAAACCCTGGGTATCAATACCCGCCTCCTGCATTACATATTTCAACCATCTGGCTATAGTAGCCGCAGTAACCGGTTTGAACAGTTTTTGCAGAGCAATCAATAATTGTGTTACACCTGGAGGCCGAAAAGACCTCGTACATTCCTCATAGGCCTTAAGGCACTGTACCACACAAAGTTTGGCATTGCTAGGAAAAGCATGGTAATCAATACTTCTAGACATCGTTTTGGTTCTGGCAGTAATGTTAAAAGAGACTCCTTCCGGAGTAAATACTCTACCTGTAATGTCCAAGGCCTTGACATCCGAAGACTGTCTACATGCCGCAAGGCATAACAGCATAGCCAATTTAGCTGAGAGTTGTTTCCTTTATAATGCGTCATTAGGGGGTCAAACATTGAACAGGGAAATAACGAGAGAAACATCACATAAAGAAGTATATTTGGGTTTAGGAGGGTTCGCTACTCAAATACCCTTCAGAAGTTTAGAGACAAGGGGGTGCATACCTACAGGCTTACCGTCGATTTTGAGAATGGCCCGCCGAAATTGCGGAGCGGAAATTATGGACCGACCTGTATGCTAAGCCCTCCGAGGCTTTCAGAGAAAGGAAGATCACATGCTGGGTAATCCCGCCCCCCACGGGATCCACCTGTTGTTCCACGCATCAACGAACCCAGCCTCTCCAAGCTGAAGAGTACCTCTTTCTGGTGGACGGAGCCCACGCCTGGTTAACAAAGGCTGAAGCCTGTTCCGAAAATCCTGGCATCTGCCAGCGTTTCCGGAAAGTCTCCAGGCCATCAGGGACAGATGCCCCGACACTACCATCGGATGCGTCTCTCCATGAGGGCCCCGGAGTATCGTTGGGGAGTCCAGAATCCTCCTGGGCAAGTCGCAACTCACCTCCAGGAGGCTCTGAAACCACAGTTGCGACTTCCAGAGGGGAGTCACCCAAGATCACTTCTGCCCCTTGGCGCGTTATCTGTGAGTACACACGTGGAATCAACAGGAACGGAGGAAAGGCATAATTCAGAGACTGAGTCCAGTCCTGAGTGAAAGCATCCGTTGCAAGGGCTAACGGATCTAGTCTCCAGCTGAAAAACTGAGACATCTGAAGATTCAATCTGGATGTAAAGAAGGCGATCCGGCAAGAACCCCAGATCGCCTGTAGCCACTGAACTACCTGCGGCTGGAGTTGCCAGTCGCTGTAGTCCCTGAGGTGATGCGAATGCCAATCCGCCACCACGTTCGTTTGTCCCGGAATATATTCCGCTATGACTGATATCTGGTGACTTAGGTAATAGTGCCAGAAGTCCTTCACTATTTCTACTAACATGGAGGATCTTGTACCTCCCAGTTTGTTGATATAGCGGACTGCTGAAATGTTGTCAATCCTTAGTAGGATGCAGCACGAGACCTTCTTGGGGGATAGAGTTTTGATTGCGAAAGAGCCGGCGAGCAGCTCTAGACAATTGATGTGGGGATCTAACTCTTGAAGGGACCATCGTCCTCCTGTGGAAATATCTCCGCAGCGCGCCCAACAGCTCCATCAGCTGGTATCTGATTCTATGACAACCTTTGGAAGGGAGACAAAGAGGGCCCGACCGTTCCATGCTTCCACGTGCCTGAGCCACCACCGTAGCTCCTGGCGACCCTCCGAAGTCAGAGGGACCAGATCCGTGTATGAGAGACCCTTCTGGAGATGCTGAATCTTTAATCTCTGAAGGGCTCGATAATGGAGGGGTCCCGGCAAGATCGCCTGAATAGATGACGCCAGAAGGCCCACTATCCTGGCAATTGTTGTCAACGAGACCACCTGTTTGGACAACAAAGAGCGAAGCTCCTTCTGTACGTTGCGTAATTTGGACCGGGGAAGACTCAACTGAGCCGTTCGTGAGTCTATGACAAACCCCAGAAATTCCACTTGTTGTGACGGACACAGCAGGGATTTGGCCTCGTTGACCACAAATCCGAGATTCTGCAGCGTAAGAATGGTCATGCGCAGATGGTCTACTGCCATCTCTTGCGTCTGCGCCATGATCAGTATATTGTCTAAATACACTATCATGCGTATCCCCTGTTCTCTGAGGTAGGCTACCACTGGTTTTAACACCTTGGTGAAACACCATGGGGCTGAGGAAAGACCGAAAGGAAGGACCAAATATTCGTACCACCGGACTCTCCGTTGAAACTGCAGAAACCTCCGATGAGGAGGAAAAATTGGGACAGATAGGCGTCCTTGAGGTCCAGACGAACCATCCGGTCCCCTTTTTTCAGAAGATCCGCTAAGAGATGGATACCCTCCATCTTGAAATAGTTATAGACCATATATTGATTGAAATCTTTCAAATTGAGTACCAACCTGTAACCTCCGCCTTTCTTCTGAACCTGAAAAATATTGCTGCAGAAACTGTGAGGGTCCTCATCGCAGCGTGCTATCGCATGTTTCTGCGGCAATTCTTTGATTTCTGAATCCATGAAATAGCATTCTGTTTGGGAAAAAGACAACTGCCTGGGCTGACTGCACTGAGAGGGGACCTGAAAAAAATTGAGATGAAAACCCTGCACAGTTTCTAAAATAAACACATCCTGAGACAATTGAGCCCAATTGTGAAAGAAATAACGAATACGACCCCCCAGAGGAAGCGGTGAAGTATCCGGAGCCCTCACCTGAAGATTCTGATGCTTGGAAACCACCACTGTAGGTTCCTTTGTTGAAGCGTCGTTTATTGAAACGCTGCCTGGTGGGGTAAAAAGTTCCCCCATCGGTGGAGTCCCAGTCACCTCTGCCTCTGTCAAAATCACCTCTCTGGGGGGCCTTCGAAATTCTGGCGGCCAAACGAGCGACCCCCGGGCCTCGTCCGGCCCTGTTAAAAACACCATCTTGGAAGACACGCTTTGTCCCTGACTGGGCTTTACCGAAGGTTGTGAAGGTACCTATGTACTTAGCCACATCCTTCACGAAGCGGTCACCAAATAGGTTGCCCTCTGCCAGAGGGCCAGGTTCTGTTGCTGCAAGCTCAGTGAGGGTAGAGTCCATCCTCATAAGGAGAGATTTATGTCTCTCTGTGGAAATTGCACGATTAGCATTGCCCAAGAGGCAAATTGCCCTCTGGGTCCAGCCAGCCAGAACATGTGGATCCGTAATGACACCTGATTCTTGTGCCTCCAAGGCCATCTCTAAGAATTTTGCAAGGGGTCCCACTACATCCAGGAGTTTGTCCTGGCACCCCCTCCAATGCCTTTCTTCAGGTCCTTGGCAAACTTTTTTGAGACGGTCCGCATGCTAGAGTCAATGTCAGGGGTTTCTGCGACCTCTGCGATATCCGGTCTAGGGCACTCTGACCGGAGTCTGTTTCTCACCTCTTTGTCAAAACTCTTGCGTAGATTGTCATGTAAATAAGCTGCAACCTCCGGTGCTGGGAGCCAATCAGATGATCTCGGGTGAACAATGTCAGCCGGATTGAACAAGCAAAAATCAGGCAGAAGCGATGTGCGTAGCCCAATCCTACCAAAAGGTAGCCCAATTGGGCTACGCACTTCGAAACTATGTGGGAAAGTTAAAGTAACAAGAACCTAAATGCCCCAGGGCCTTCGGCCGATCAGGGAGGCCTCCGTGCCTAAAATACGTTAATTAAACCTGCCGACGGCAGGCCGGTACTCTGTGACACTCTCACATGCAGCCTCGATACCGCTGCTGAGCAGAACCCAACGCGCGGGTAAACACACTGCTCCCGTTGAGGGAGGAACACAGCGCTCACCTCCCTGCTAGGGGGAGTGGCGCTGTCGGCAACAGACGCGCGAACAAAGGTCGCGCACAGGCAAATACCGCTGTCCCGCATGGACACGCATACAGACTCGCGCACACCCCCGGAGACAGCGGGTGTCACGGTCAATGAAACACGGTGCCACACAAACCGGCACACAATATGAAGTGCGAAAGCGCGTACCTCAAGCGCTAAAGCGGCGCTAATAAAATAAAAAAGCCATAAGCATAATTAGCAAAAGAAAACACTAAGAATATTCAAAGGCACTTAACTGGCTGGCAAAGAAGGAGGATATCCGGTATTGCCTAGCTCTTATGGGCTGTTACAGGAAGTGATGTGGTGTTTGCATTATGGGAAATGTAGTTTTGTGTTTATATACAAAGTTTTCATTGGCTGCTGCATGTAGCATTAAAATGAAAGAGAAGCATAATACGAAGCCTCCGGTCATGTAATAGAATTATAATGCATCCTTTTCCCTTACATCATACACATAATACAAGTACCTATGCACGTACATATTGATGATATGGTTTGACCATCGTTCGAACGTACGAACATCCTCTTGAATTTAACCATTGCACTCTTCATACTCTAAAAAAAAAAAAAAAAATACGAAATGTTACGCTACAACATATTGCATATTTGCAGACTCTAGGTTCAACATTAATGCAGTTGGACTCGTTCTTTAACCACGTTGTACAACTTTAGCATGATGGTGTCAGAATGCTAGTGGGCAGAAGGTGCACCTTGAGCACTAATGGGGGAAGATTATCATTCCCCACCACCTGTTGGAAGTGCATTCAGAGGATGGCCCATTGTGGAGGGGGGGATGCGCAGACAGCCTATTTTTGCTTAGGAGAAAATAGCGATTCAATTGTGATGGGGTTATATAAGCCGTATGCAAAATTAAGAAATGTATTTTCTTGAATTGAGAAATGCGGGAGACCTGCTGGGAAAACTCCAGAGCTCGGCTTCACTCTCTATCTAGTAGTACCCTTCCAAAGTCCTTTTCCCATTTCTGGCGCAGGGCTGCTTGGGGGCCATCTGCTAGTTCACAGAAGGCTTTGTAAAGCCAAGTGATGAGGTGACTATCCTCGCCCATTTTCAAGATCGCCTGAAGCACCAGCTGCGTGGCGGGTTCCTGTGCCTCTGTACCCCAGAGAGTGTGGCAAGTACGGCCAGCTTCTTTTGCAGTAAGAATTGGCCTGGTGAGGGGTTGTAGTTCTCAGTCAGCTGCTCAAACAAGAAGGTAAACTTCGGTGAAGAGATCTCCCAGGGTGAGTATCAAGCATTGTGTCCAGACCTTCCATTCTCAGGCAGTATAGAATCCCGGGGTTACCCGACCAGGGCGAAGGTCGGGGCATATATTGTGGGGCTGCGAGAGAGGCGGTGTATTCGGACCATGCACTTCCGTGCCACTGCTACTTGTATGGGCCATGGTGATGGGGGGGAGCTCCTTCAGAAGAAGTGAGCAACGTGCCGTTGGTATTGGCAAGATCGCCTGGTCTGTGCAGGCCTCTCCCATGTAGTGCCCCACAGTCCAAAGCAACAGCCACTAGAGCTGGCAAGCCAGATAATAGGCTTCAAATGACGGCGTGCCTAGCACTCTTTGCTATGGGGAGCTGCAACTTGACGAGAGCAGTCCATTGTCGATTGTTGCCCCATATGAAGGTGCTAAGAATGGTGTCCAATTTCTTGAAGAAGGAGCGCAATGGGACTTTTGGCAAGTTCATGATATAATACACAAGTCAGGGTAGTATTATAATTTTTACTAAGGCAATCTTGCCTACTGGGGCCAAGGGCAGGGACTGCTCAAAAAGCACATTTGTGTCCTGATTCCTGCAAGAGCTTTGCGAAGGTTCCAGACGTCTGTGGACGTGTGATAAAGGTAGACCCCTTTGTGTCAAGTCATCTGAGCGTGCTAGTGGACCGAAACACCCCTAGGTGCACCTCTCGCTGCTGCAAGTCCGGGCATAGATTGTAGATTTCACCCAGTTAACGCCAAGTCCAGCAATGGAGCATAGTCTACCAAGGTGTCCTGGATGGATGACAGGTCTGCTGGTACAACCTGTATATACAGGAGCATGTCATTTGCATAGAGGGACACCGCACGAGTCCTGTCCGCAAGTGGGATGCCCATGCCCGGCTCTCCTTGTGCAGCTGCATGGCTAGTGGCTCCATTGCGAGCGCAAACAGTAATGTCATCGTGTCCCATGGCTGACCGGCAATGGGGCCGGTATCTAGCGGCCCAGGCAAATCTCAAAGATTGGTTTGGAGTACAAGAGCAGAGAGTATTCTAAGAGTTTTGGCCCAATTCCCATTTGAGTGAGGATGAAAAGATACTACCAGGCTAGAGTGTCGAATGCCTTCTCCAGGAAAAGCCAGGCTGCTCGGGGGAATTTCACCACCCCCCCCCAAACCCTCGCCCCGTAGTCTTTCACATGTAACAGGCACTGGATATTCTGGGAGTGCTGCAGCCCGGGACAAAGCCCGTTTGGTCAGCATTCACAAGCACCAGGAGTATTTGGGTATATCGGTCAGCTAAGATTTTGTCCAGAATTTTATATTCTGCTACAATGATGGCGATTGGTCTATAGGGTGCCAGCTGTTTTGGGTCTTTCAGGTTTAGGGAGGGAAACCAGGAGGGATTCCCGACGGGAGTATGGAAGCTCACCAGACTTCATTGCATCCTCATATATTTCTGCTAGGCTTGGTTCCATGCTGGACGAAAATGTGTGGTAATACTCTAGGTGAAGACCGGTCTAGACCTGGTGATTTGTTGTGGGCGAGTACCTGAAACGCCTGTTTTACGTCAGTGGGTGTTAAGGTGGCATTGAGGGAACAGCTGATACCGGCCAAGATCCGTGAGAGGGTGATGTTAGCCAGAAGCACTTAGGGTAGTACACTGTGATACCCAGTGGCTCCTGGTATGAGGGAATACTATTCATAAAAGCATTGGCATAGCCAATAGGTCTTGCCTTTGGGACCTTATAAGTGTTTAGCCAGAAGTATTGGCTTTAGCAATGTTTTAGTGGACAGATATCATTAAGTAGAATAGAGAGCCCAAAATGCTACAGCCGAGAGTAGGATGCCTTCACATTTAGCGCCCACCTCCGATCATGCTGACTGCCAGCACACTTCCTGAACTGGACCCCCACAAACAAGGAAGGAGGAGTTATCAGAGTCAGTCATTAAAAGACAGCAACACTTATCTCAAAGTTTAACAATATAACTTATTTCTTTACATAACTTATCTATAGATTAAATGTAAATGTAAATGTATAGGCATTTATATAGCGCACTACTTACCCGGAGGGTCCCAAGGCGCTTCGACCGCTGCGAAACCCTTCCTGGCTTCCCTGAGAGATGGTCCCTTAATGGGTATCTCCAGGGTGAGACCAGGCATCCCCGGCGGTCTGGTGGGGCCGTTAGTGAAGATGAGGCAAGCTAATGCCCAGAGTTGCCGAGTGTGATCGCTGAGTGGGCACCGAGGTGAGAGAATTATCGAGTCCGCTGACCCTGGTCCAGAAACCTGCCGCGCCGGGAATCGAACCCTGGTCCCGGGCCGTCCTCTGCTCTCGGGTCTGCCGCCTCTAACCAGTGAGCCACACTACTTCACTTAAGGGACAACATACTGAGCTCCTACTTTTGCCTACCAAAATAACGTTGCGCGCTTCACATATACTAGACTATAAACTTTGTCTTTTCATCCTACACTACTGTTTAAAATTTTTTATAGAACATGGATAGAAATGCAAAATGGTTTGAATCATCACAATACATAAAAAAATCCATAATTTCACAAATGTTTCAACACATCTCTAGCCAAAGTAATCCATCAGAATACTTGCTCTACTTTATCCTACATTAACAATTAAACCAGTAGAGCAATGACCATAAGATCAAATGCTACAGTTAGAGAGGATGGATAGATACCTTGAGGGAACAAATGTCTTGGCACTGATGACTTCAGCTTGCATCAGGACAGGTTTCCTAGGAGCACGTCCCCTAGTTGACGCCCATGTCATCTCACCGCCCTGGGTCTGTTATCTTATTTGCCAGACTCAGGCAGCACCTAGAAGCTATACGGTTTGCAGTGCAAGCTATACACGAATATTGTAACAGTCACCAGTACCTCCAGTTGCAATTGCAGAGCTGGTGTGAAGCATGTCCCTGTGGTCAAAATCCCCTTTTATCCTTCCTCGCTGCCCTCTTACCTACTTTTCTGTCTCTCCCTACGGTGAACTTTGAGACCGGGCTTGGCTGGCATGCTCACGTGCTGTTTGGGGGTGTGAAAGGAGAAACGCAGCAGTCATGTGCCGAAAGTGAAATACAAGTGTAAGTGCGAGGACGGCATAGAGAGGTCATGTAAAATAAGACCACAGAACTAGAAGCAGCCAGTGTCAGAATCTAGATAACAAGACGTCTTCGAGAAGGAGGTTGGTAGCGCAATGTCTAAAGTTTCAATATTAGCAGCGAAAAGTCCCTCATAGACGTTAAAAAATCACAGACATGCCTTGTCCTGTTTGGTGCTTTGCCGGCATCCATTGAAAGCGCCCATTTCTGTAGAGACCCAGACCTAAAGATCTTTCTTCAGAGTGTTAGTTCATCTTCCTGCCATTTATCAGCTGTGCAATAACCTCAAAAATGCACTTAAAATCCTCAAATTCTGTGGCTCACCTCTTACACCTACCAAAAACGCCGGCTGTAATGTCTCATGTGTTAGGGCTTTCCACTTTTGTGGCATTTATTTTGTAAAAGTGCCAGCTACATGCATCATTTATTTTGTGTCCACTTTATCTGTATCCATGTGTTTAATGGTTGTGAAAATATGAAGTCGCCACTAGCTTCCACATTTATTTGACAGCCATATGTGCACGCACTGTTGGACGTAATGTTTGCTATAATTCTCCTTAACCCCTTGGCCGCGGGGCGGTTTCCCCCGCTGTGCTGGGAGCGGGGGGGGGGGGAGGGGGCGCACAGCTCCCCGGTGCTCATGACGTGGTCCGCTCGTCATGAGCCACTGTGCTCATTTGCTCATGACTAGCTGAGCTCGTCACGACCACACCCGTTTTCATAGAACGCTCGCACAGCAGGGGAATTAGCCCGGCGTGCGAGTGTTCCAACGGTCATGACGAGCTGAGCTCATCATGAGCACACGAGCACTGCGGCTCATGACGAGCTGACCTCGTCATGAGCTTAGGAGGGGTTAAATACCACAACAACACTGTCTGATATATCATCGCCTAGGGCAGGGGTCTTCAAACTGTGGGGCGCGACCCCCAGGGGGGCCGTGGAACGATGCAAAGGGGGTCGCGCCTTCACAGTGTCACTTCTGCCTCCAGGGCTTCAGCCCCCCTCCTTCCCCATCCTGTCTCTCAGCCTGGGCTGCTGCAGTGCAGCTCGCGCTCCTGGGTCCTCGGGTGGGCAGTGTCTGGAGTCTTATCTCCGCCCGAGTTTTCACAGGTCTTGAAAGACCATTATCATATTAACATGCCTTTGTTCACCGATTACCAAAGATTCTTTTTTTATGGTTCCAGTACCCCCTGGGCCCCCACTCTGCCTATTTCTTACATTTGTATTTTTACACTTACTGCTGTAGTGTGAGAATGCATTTAATGAAAATAAATATAAAGTTGGGTTGCCAAAAGAAACATGCCTGCTATGTGTTGTTTAAAGATCCTGCAGAGGCCTACTCTTGACACTAAATTTAGTTATAAATAAAAAAGTATGTATTAATTAGGTATGTGACTTTTCTGTCTTTATTCTCTTTAATTATTAGTCATGGATCATTAAGGCATCCCTAGAACACAATTAAAAGTGCTTTCTATTTATATTTGCTGTTCTAAGTATTCACAGATAAGTGCAAAAATTCAGCTGTAGGTGACTGCTTATTTCTGGGCCATCAAAATAATGAGCTGGTAACCCTAATCATTAGACTGGAAGTTTGTTGCAGGATCAGCACATTATTTATTTCCTCCACCCTCGAACCCTGATTAATGCCATTATAGCAATAATTTAACTTATATCTGAAACCCTAAAATTCAAGTTTTTGGGAATGCACCCTGCTTTCAGACTACTCACTTCTCATTCTCGCCTTCACTTTCAAGTTCACCCTGCACTCACACTGATCACAATGCACTCACACTGATCACAATGCACTCACACTGATCACAATGCACTCACACTGATCACAATGCACTCACACCAATCACCATGCACTCACACCAATCACCATGCACTCACCCTTGCTGCTCCTGGCCATGGCCAGGTGAGCTTCTAATGTGGCAGCGCGTATTCCTGCGGATTGGGAGGCCCTTCACAGAGGTTGACTAGACATCTTTCTGATGTTAATTGCTGTATTTTGGTTATAAACTGATACTGATGGGGTGAAATCTTTCCTCAGTATCACTGTGTTTAAAAAAATTATAAATAATAAAGCAATGCTACCCCAAAATACGCAGCATCACAGAACATTATTTACATTTTCGACTCACACAATTTAATCAAGCTTGTTGCATAATTTGGTCCTCACCTTCCTCATAACCTAGAGGTATAGAAATTTTTGTCAGGAGGGGGTCCTTTCGCTTGAAAATGTTGACAGGGGGGTCTCGGCATCCAAAAGTTTGAAGACCTCTGGCCTAGGGTGAATGAACTGCGTATCTGCAGCTAATAAGCTTTAGATAGACTTGTTCAATGTCATCTGTTTATGTATACACACACAATAGTAACCTCTACATTTTTACAATTCAATACAAACTGGAAACATTGTTTTCCTTCAGTATTTTTATGGAAAAAATTACTAAACACAGAAAATTGAGGACATTTGTTAGAAGCCGATCTCATTTCCAGTTTATCCCCAATGCATCCCTAGTGCACTCTGGTACTCATGCAATGGTATAAGCAGGGGCAGCAAGTCCTAAAAAGCAGAGCCAAAACCTAGACTGGGTGAACTACTTAAATACAGAACTGAGACAAGAGTTCTCCTCCTGTACTGTGAGGGAAAGTAGGGACCGAAAAGAGGTACCAGCAAGTCGATACTATAGGTGGGGTAGAAATGCAAATCTTGTGTTGAGTGTAAATCATCAGAGGAACTCACTGCAGGAGGTGTTGGGATTCGTCCAGCTAGTAAGATGTAAGATTCTCGGAAAACTGCTAGCAAGAGGCTGAAGATGAAGGACTCTGGTTATAAGGACAGCCATAAGGAGGTGGGAATGGAGAGCAAGGCATTCGAGGTCCGTCCATGTCTGGGTCGTAGTTTACTGTCTGCAGGAGGGCGTACAGAGCGGAAAGGCTACACTAGAAGCCTGTATCGAATACAGACTAGCGGGCATTGTATTGTATTGTAATTGCATTTAGATTAGTTGGTAGGAGCATGTACAGCGGTGGTACCCAACAACTGCATACGAGAAGGAGAGACTCGTGCCATGATTTCTGCATAACCACCCACTACATAAAATACCATTTACAGTATGTAATTTTCTTTCATTGACTTCCTCTTCATCTACAAGGGATCAGCCACACATAGACCACGGTTGCTGAAAACACCTGGGCCCTGGGTACGATTCTTCAGGCCAGCAGATCAACCCTTTACGTAGGAGTGTCATCACCCAGCACAGAGGTTTAAAAGTCTCAGTCGTTATTCGACAAGAGCTGGCATTTCAAGCAATAGTGTTATCTGAGATAGGGCGAGAGAGAATGCTAGGCCACCAATTACTGAGCATAAACGTTAACATGAAAGGAAACCTCAAAACTGCGGACATCCTCTAAAAGATATTAATTTCTCGTGAATGTATAGATAGGTGTACATATTCTCCAAAGACCACTGAATGACCAACCAAGCAGAAAGAGCTGCCGGGTCTGCCTGATAATCCACCAGAGAGAAGGTTGTGCACATGAGTAAAGCGATTGGGAAAATAATTAACACTAGAAACAACAAGCATTGGCCGCGTGGCCGTGAAAGTGAGGCAGCCGCAAAAGTGATTGCGCGCTGCGAGCGATGCGCTTAATGAGCATGACGAGGAAAGCCATCTGGCGCCTCTGCTCGTAAGCGTGTAACCCCAAGCTCTAGGCCGCCACAAGCAAAAGCGTGTGGTAGCATTTTCTGAAGGCCACATACTAAAATTCTCATCAGAGCAGCGCATGCGAGACCTAAAAAAGGACTGTAGGATGTTGCTTTGTGCGCGAGCAGTACTGCCAGATAGTATGACCATTTCAGTGATGGAGCATGTAAACGTTTCCTGCTGGACCACCCAAGCTAATAGTCTACCAGACTTATCCCCTTCTCTGTGAACCCAAGCAGAGTGTGCCATGAACAGTATACGGTCTTTGCTTGTGCTGGTTGAAAGCAGGGTTATTGTCTAGTGCTTTACCCAATGCAGCTCAGTCTCTCTCAGTGGCTGTGATGTCTTTCTTTAACGTTTTGCAAGTTCCCAGTATAATTTGGATACAGGTGTCCCTTGTCACAACTTTAAAGGTGCTCGGGTGTAGGCCATGTTCTGGTTTTCAGAGCAATACTGCGCAATGTGTTTTTTTTCTGTTCAACGCGGAACACTGGGTCCTCCACATATCCTCGTGAGAGTCTCCAGGTAGGGATGAGCGGACATGGGGTTGTGCATCTAAGGTCCAGGATATGTGCATCCTGGTCAGAAATGACGCAACCCAGATATTCAGTGGGTCCAAGGGATGGCATAGGTGATGCAGGCTCATCCGCAGGTTGTTTGGTATTGAGTGGAATGAGTAAAGCTGGGCCGTGGTATTCTGAGATTGCCTGGCGTCAGTGAGGGGCTTCTTGACCAATCATTTCCAAAATCGAGACACCTTTGCATGTGGAGAATATTGAGGCAATGGGGGTGGGATCTATCTAAGTGGAACTCAAGAACTAAGTAGTAGTCTCCTTTTAAGACCCAAGGTAAAGGTATTTTGTGAGCTAGTATGGCAGTGTGTTCTAAAAGGGCCCTTGTTTGGATTTGGGAGTGTAAATGCTCCAGTGTAGAATAGGTGTGCCATCTAGACTGCTCTCTAGGAGCATGTGCTGACCTTCTGTATCTAGTACTACGTTGATTTTCTGAAATGAGATTCCGGACTCACCCATATCAATCAGTGCACCTTGCTCATAGGCAAAGTAGGTGGCGGCATAGATACAAACCCTCCGATGCCTGTGCAGTCAATCTAGCTCCCCCGCCACAATGTGTTTTTCCTGTAGTAGGACTATTTGTGCTTGCTGATGCTTGACATATCAATAAACTGCATATCGCTACCTAGCCGTATGCACGACCCGGACATTCAGGGTAAGGGTGAGGATGTCCGTCAGGTGTGTCATAGCAGCATGGTGGTGTTGTTGTGGGGGAGGGACACTTGGTGAGGGTGCCGCTCTGGTGTGCCATCAGGCGTACCTTGGTGGAGCCTTGGGGAGGCTTGTGTGCCCATGTGGGCTGTTATTGCAGGAAAGGGTGTACTGCGATTCTCTGCCATTCTGGGGTGATTCAAATTCCAACATTGTGACCCTACCAAAACAGGTGGTGTCCAAACTGAACATTCTGCAAGCTCGAACATTACGTGGGGGTGTGACTGGGTGTTTGGGTGGAATGAAACAGCCAAGTTGCCTTGTGAAGATGCATAACTGGTTGTGTCAGCACCTGCTTGAGGTACAGATGCTGGGAGCAGCAGTCACCGGTCGGGGGGGGGAACCCGAATCAAGCGGGGATGCATGGTGAATTGATAGGTGGGGAAAGAGGGAGGGACTGGTAAATAGTGTACTAAGTACATATGTTATGAGCAGATGACCATTTTAGTCATGGTGGGTATTTAGCATGCATCTTTACCACATCAGTTCAAACGGATCATTCTTGTGAGGCTGATCACTTCGGAGTCTGGAGGGCCCAGTTATTTAGAGTAGGTTGCCCGCTGGGGTACCCTGGGAAGAGTCTGTGAATCGTCTGACTGCCAAGTTTCATCCTCGGACATGAAGAGGTGCAGGCCTTTCTCGTAGTCTGTTAAGTGGTGGTAGCTTTCAAGTCAGCTGCTGTCTGCAAGGATTTTCTGAGAACTGCAATGATCTGATCGAGGTTGGGAGAGCTGGTCAACGGTTCCTCGTCCCTGCCCATGTTTTGCCCCGTGTCTAGCCGCTTGGCCGGGTGGGGGCTCTGTGATAGTTCTGTCTCAGGGGTGAGTATAGCCTCAGGAGTGCTAGTCTGCTTAGTCCCAAGCCTTTTTAAGGTCTGTGAAGGTGGTGTCACCAGGGATTACCTAGGAGCCGGGATTACTAGGTATTACCTGGAGCCGGGCAGGAAACAGGAGTGAATACTGCACATTTATCAGCCGGAGGCATCGCTTGACCTCCAGGAAGAAGGATCGTTGGGACTACTCTAGTATAGTCCGGGAAGAGCATTCTCTGCGGGCCCGACTGCCTGGCCACCCAGAGATTTGCACTGCGGTCCTTAAAATTAAGTATTTGAGGTGGGGAGTCGCTCCTGGAAATGCTTGCCGGGCTGGGAATCAGTTTGCCCTTTCGTGGTAGAAGGGGTTAAGACCAGATGATTGGGTGAAATAGTTGAACCATGTTGGGTGAAATAATTGAACCATGACTCTAGGTAAGTAAGAGGGCCTGACTTCCATTCTCCTGAGGGAGGCCCCGGACTCAACTGTTGCTCCTGCGGGAGTGGCCCGCCTACTACTCCGCCCTGTTCTTGGGCTCCTGCACCTAGTTTTGTAAATCTCAAATCAGTTAGATTTCTTGTTGCCAGGGGCTGGAGGACTGCCTGCATTATTTTGCTGTTGGAGACCCTGTCCATGAGCTTGTGCTAGTTGTTGCCTAGAAAACTAATTTCTGCGGTCAAGAAGCCGAATCTGGCCTCGATTGCGATTCAGGAGTACTCCCCGGCGACCATACAGCGCCATCAGGGGGTGATTAAACTCTGTTCAAATATTCTCTCTTTCTAAGTATAGACCTTTGCAACAGTTGGCTGTTTTGTTTGATATTACAGTCTATTAAGTCTTTCTCTCCCTGCACTAATACTGTGCTAATTAACCACAATCGGTTACCACCCTCATTTCCTATTTTTCCTTGTATATATTTTGTGTGTACTTGGACCTAATATTGTTTCCCTTCATATGCTCAGCGACTTGATTGTTGTAAAGCTCTCGGATTCCTTCAGGGCTAGCTAGCGCTACATAAAATCTATAAATAATAAATAAATTGGCACCCACCGGTCTGTCTGATCGCATGCCAGATTTGTGGTTTGTGATCGATCTGGTGAACCAAGCTGGATGGGGAGGGTGGATTTCACGTCTGTCATCTTGGCTGGCAAGGCCACACCCCATACTATAACCATGCTTTATTATGTGGATATCTTGTTTCTGTTCATGTAAAATCTCAATTTATATTTTGGTTGGGTTACTGTACATATGCCAAAAATGGTTTGTATTTGCTTTTGTCACTCACTAACTTCCCCCTCTTTTCTTCTTTCTTCACTCTTTCCACTGAAATTGGTCTTATGGCTATACGCTTATTGTGGTTTAATGTTGTGTATGTTCTCATGTATCTTGATGATAAACATTTTGTTTATTTCACACATTGTCTACACAGTCCGCCTTGAGAGAGTCCCATTCCATTGCGCCCATAAAGTGCAAAACATGTGTTGGCTATCTTATGTAATTGCATGGTGGTTCTGGCCTTGGAACCTCATTCAACTGAAATAATAAAAATACAAAAATGTTGCACTAATACAGGATTACAAACTCCTTGTATATATTGGAACTAAAAATAATGTACTAAACATCAATTCGGATGGATGTGTGGATCATGGGCAAAGAACAGATTGATTCAACTTGGAGTGTCCATCCTCTGCTCCCACCGTAAATTAAGATACTATTTAATTTGTTTGCACTTTGAATAGAGCAGTCTGATCGGAAAATATTAGGCTCTGTACAAGAGCAATATTTAAATTATACAAGTCCACATAAATTTTTTTATGCCAGTAGATTAAGGGCCACATGTTCATAGGCTTCAGTTTGCGATTTCCTAAAAGCAAATTTTTGTGACCCTTTGGGAATCACTAACATCACTGGGATGGTAGCCTGCTGGGAACAGCAGACCACCATGTCTGTGTGTTTAATTTTAAATAAAACAACTTTCTTTTTTAAATGCAACCTGTTTTCCTTAAAGGAATCATTGATGCGTTTCAAACAAAAATGAGAAGTTTTCTTTTCATGTTTTAAGAGTAGACAGTGGTTTGTGGGGTTTTGCATACATTCAGAGACCTTCCCATTTGTGAATGGGTTACCACCAAATTGAATTTGGTGGTAAAAAGTGAATGTTATTGTGACCGCATTTCAGCTGCAAAACATTCATACATACCACCGCAAGTCACTATTGGGAAGGAATGCCCTTAACAGGCCCCTCCCGAATTCTGATTTGCCAACCCTTTTTGCGATTTGGTAACCAGTTACTGAATCTCAAAATAGGGTTTGGTAAGTATAAAAAGGCTTTTTTTTCCTCATAGCAAATGGCCCGATTCTGCGACTGGGGTTGTTTGCGACATGAAAAAAGCATTGTACATATGGCCCTAAGTTATTTGCTCAGAATCATAGGCTCTTGATAGACGCAGCTCGTCTTTTTTCAGCCAAAGCCTTCCATGTTGCAAATGTCACTAATGAACCACTGTGGGTGGGCTCCAGGCAGTGCTGTTTTCAGTCAGCTGCAGTAGACCCTGCTGCATGTGTACTTTAACTGGTCTCATTACCAGAGCCAGCCTCGGACAAAAAATAGGCCCTGCTACAAAAATAAAATTGTCTCTGATTGGTGATCCAGGTAGCTAAAAAAGTGGCCAACATTTTAATTTTAGGTCCGTTTTGTACGACACCCTGTATGTATATTTTGCAAGATATGAGAGACAGAATGCATTTCTGTTTGTTGCAGGCAATGCTTTTGGTTATCTCTGGGAAGACCTCCGTAAAAACCAACCCACCTGACCCTAAAACAGGGCCACAACCTGTCAAAACAAGCATTTGCAATGCAATCAGTCTAATTTTTAGAGTTGGAGCTATTGGTGTTGTAAATCGCAATGTCTTTTACCTATGTTCATTTGATAACACCTTTTCGGCGTAGTCTCCAATGAAACAAAAACAGCACCCCATTATCGAATGTTCCATGCTTTACGTGGAATGCACTTTTGATATGCACAATGACCCTCAGAACCACCGCAGGCCTATTGCCATGATGCCTGAGATGACAGCGGGGATTCCAGCACTCTGAGAACAAACAAAGGAAATTATTTAATTGTAACATAATGAATTTGCGCCTCACACAGAAACCTCAAAGAAATCATATAGACCGCTATAGTAATCCTGGAAAAGTGAAGGGAGCTTCTAAAAGACACAAACGTAAGCAAGCAGGTTCGGATCTCACATTAAGAAGCAATAGTAATGCCTGGATGTGTGGGAGGGGTGTGAATAAGGCAGTGTCCCCAGCAGAGCTGCTAAGAGCGAGGAAACGACAGACAGCATCTCCAGGCGGTGCATAGTGCTGGCACACACCAAGGGAGAAAGCTGGCAGATTGAGCGGTTCTAAAGAGGGATTACAAATAATGCAGGTCAACGCGGAATAACCCTCTGGCAGCATGGTAGCTGCCATTAGAAAGCTGTTGCTTCCAGTTTTGCTTTCTTGAAGTAGTCCCAGAACAGAACACATAACCACCTACAGCGTAAGGAAACTTTAGTTGGCGGGTGTTCCTGAGTGAGCGAAAAACGGACGTCATGTCTCAAGAGCGCCAACCAATGAGGAGCCAGCAAAGAAGAATGAAGCAGGAGTGAAGCAGTGGTAAGCAGCAGGCGAGATTGCACGCCGTATAGTGATTATGGCAGGTCTTGCAATTTAATGATGAACATTCAGGCCACTACTTTGCAATGAATAATATATACATTAGGCCACTACTTTGTAATCAGTCTGATACATATACATGTTCACTGTTTCGGAAAGTACTCATCTCAGAAACATCTCGGAACCTTAAAAGTTAAGCGTCGAAGGACAATTTCATGAAATAATCACATACCTCCAACTACTCAGTACATTGACCCACCCGTGTCTTTCCAATAACAATACCTTGCGCATAATCAGGGAAATGTATCCGCCCATAGCCCTAAATACAATCGGTATACATTTCTTTCCTTGAACACCCCAGTGCTTATTAAAATGCCCAGTCTGCCACCCCCTCCCCCACTTCCTCCTTAAACCCCACGCCTGTCCATGTTTACTCTCTTGCAGAGGTAGGATGGGATGTTGGGAGCTTGAGAGCTCCTCCTTTACATTATGCAAGGCAGCTATTCAAAGTTCAGTGATTCTGAGCCTCTTTTACAAGCCAGGTTTTTTTCCTTTCCTTGTTAATGTTTCTTGTCCTGGACACTTGTTTGCGGCGGCATCTGCGGGTGCAGTGGCTGCTACAAAAAGACCTGCTGCTTCCCATGAACCCCTGGCACCACCGACCATTCACCAGCTGGGTTACAATCCCAAGTCTCGATAACGAGGGGATTGTTTTTAATGCAAACTTTATTGATAGGCTATCTGTTCCGGTGTAAAGTGAGATTTTGTAGACCTATTCAAACGTGTATTATCGTTTGCCATATAGTGCGCAGAAGGATCCGTAACATGTTTACCCATGAGAACCACAAGGGGCCTTTTCGTTAACGTGTTATGCTATTCTTTTCCTGGAAGGGATTTACATGTAGATCTAACTGGCACGCTCTTCGGGGTTCATTCGAAGTTAAACGTTTTGCATCTTCACACTGATAGAATCCGGATAGGAAATTCCTGCTTGTTTTTGTTATTAACACAGCAGTTTAATTTCCAAAGTGGATTGGTGCGCGGGGTGGATGTGTCCGTAGATGATGAAAGCACATGAAAATCCCCCTCATAATAGGAACTCTGCCATGCTCCGTTTACACCTTGACAAATTTAAAAGTAGCTAACAGAATGGGGAGTGTCCTTCTCTTTTGTGTGTTACCCTTGTTGGCCAGGAGCAGTCCTATGAAAGCTATGACCGGGGGTGGGGGGTCTCAAGTGATAGTGGATGAGCAGCCACTGACCTGCTGCTGACTGATTATTAAACGCTGCAAGGGCTGCTGTCTGCCTGGCATGACAAGAGGTGGCAAATATGCATTCACGCCATGTTTTAGGGTGCCAACGGCTTGGTAAAGAGTATGTATTCAATGTTTGTTTGTGTTTTTGGTCATGTAGGGTGCCGCACACATTCTGTCTACTCAGAATTTCTATTTTAATTTACTTAGGCCTAAGGGATGCTGTGTTGATAGTGCTGTTTTTTGCATTTGCAATGCAATAGGTCTCGCATTTGCGAGTGTTTGAGCTATTGGCATTGTAAATGACAATGCCTTTTATTTATCTGTTTTAGAAACTACACATAAATGAAATGTATTGCCATTTACAATGCCAATAGCTCAAACTCTCGTAAAAGCGAGACCTATTGCACTGCAAATGCTTGTTTTATAATCCAGCTAATCTTGCCAAAATACCAAAAGCAAAACTGAAAAGATCTCCTAACCTGTCTAAAATCAACTAGAGAAAACTTGGAGATGGTAAAAAGGGAGTGTCTCAGAACACTCGCTCTGAGTACGCTCTTCAGGTGTTGAGCCGTATCTTTTTTATTTTCGTCATACCAAATTTTTATCTTATTATATTTAGGTTTGTTATTTCGCATCTTTTGGTCTCTTATCTCAACAAAGCTTATTGTGACACCAACCTGGATCTGTGCCCTTGCTATTCCAAGTCCACTCAGAGCACGCTCCATTTCCTTTTGTCAACTTTACATTAAGCCAAGGCATGATTTTATTACCCCTCTTCAAAAGTTTTTAAACATTCGGAAGTGTCGACCAGCTTTATATCATCTCCAGCTTTTAAATTATGAATTCACCTGTCAAATGAATTAGATACATCTCTTCAGCTGTTCGTTTGCGTGATATTGTTGGGAAATGATTTTATTTGTTTTTAACGATTCTTCTTTGGATCTTATTGCCCACAGGACGGGGTTGTTATGAACTCCTCGTACCCTGTCCATAGTTTATGCTGCTATTTCGTGAAAATGTTAATTTATTGATTATTACTATCAGTAGTATAGAAATAATCGGCCAAAGTACAAAGGAGCTTGTTATGGATGTGCTGTAAATCCTGGAAATGGGGCAGATCACAATTGGGACCCAAGAGGTCCCAAGCCTCTGCTAGGGAGCATGCAACATGTTGGTATATCTCAGCTAGCTTGTCTGGGGCTAGCGCAACCTTCACCCACCTAATGCGTCTGCCACCCGCCGCTGTGACAAGATTCGGGTTAGTAAGAGTCTCCACTGCCCCCAGTTCATTTTGGTGGCCCAGTATGTTAATTAATTCTAGTGACAAAAGGTTGTGGTCACTATCTACCCTTGGGATGACAGACAAAGCTCTCAATTGGGCCCAGAATTCCACATTAACCAAGATGTAATAAATGGTCGTGCTTTTCCCCGGTCTATTTTATGTACTTGTACCAGGGACCTCTACCATTGCAGGCCCCAAGGGAGTGGGTTACAACCAGCTTGTTAATCATGGGAGCCAAAGGCGATAAGCGCTTTACCGGGTACATAGTGCACTCCAGAATATGCCAAGTGGAATCCTCGTCCAAGGTTACAGAAGGGATCCCAGCAAGCGGTTCAAAATGGCAATTAAAACCAACCCCGATAATTTTATGGAATGGCGAGGGAAATAAAAGGAGGAGATCCTCAAGGGCCTCTAAGATAGATGAGCCCAACTGGTGTGAGGAGGAACGTAAGTATATATTATTCACTGCCAGCATCACACCGTCCAAAAAATTAAGTACGATACAAAGAATGTCCGGGCAGTGGGAGTCTATTACCTTAACTGAGCACCCCAAGTGCGTAGCAACCCAAATGCATAACCCCCCTGCCCCCCGAGGGTCTTCCCCTGGGTCCCTGCCCAGACGGTGAATAGAATATTGCGAAACCTACCCTAGCAGGGGCAGACAGCAGCCAGGTCTCTTGGAACAGACACAAATCGTAACGGTCCATCAACTCTCCCCACTCCGGGTCTTCCAGCTTAGACCCTAGCCCGCTACATTCCAGGACCCAATTAAAGATCTACGAGTCATCATTCGAACAGAGGTGACTGTGGTAGGTTGGGACATTTTAGAGGAGGGGGGGGGGGGAGATTCTATGCGAGTGTGCATATCCAACTCCCTTTCGCCTCCTATGGGGCTGGTATTTTGGGATGGTAGGAGTGTTGTCATACTATCCGCCTTGTTCCTGATAACCAACTTGGTTAGCCCCACCTCGTCACTCAAACCCTCCTCCACATGGCTCCTGGCTAGATTAGAGACCATTCCATCGGGGCCCGGGGAAATGGGTAGTCAATCCACGTTGTTCAAGGGACTGTATCTATTAGCCACGGGTATATTGTTTTCTAAATCCTGTCCACCCTGGTGGAAATAGGTTGGAGCAGGCCCACCCGGTGCTGGAACTCGTGAGTAAAAATACCCCAGGTGGAGAGTATTAATTGGACCCGCGTTAAAGGGACCTCCATGGCCTAGGATGTGGTTGACCACTCCAGGATCCCTAAAATTGACAATTACACAGTCACCACAGATGTCTTTGGGTCTAGTCCCTAGCCAGCTGACTCTTCGGGCGAATAAGATTTCCCCCAGGCCTGGACCCATTAAGGGTCTGTGTCTGTTCAGCCAGAAGATGATTTTATTCTTCAACTCGGGGAAATGTTTCGCCTCGCTCACCGACCAGCAAGAGAACTCCTGTTAGCACCACCACATACAGAGCTGCTTCAGGTGGTAGCTGGGGGCGAGGAGGGGATTTTTAGGGTCTATTTTCATAGGGTTTCAAAGCAGAATTGTATTGTGACCTACCCAGTTCTGGCCACTGTTTTCCAGGGGTTTTTGGGGTAGGAAGTGGATCTCGAGGGATCGGGCCGGAAGTAACTGGAAGCACCTTAGGTCGACTAACTAGGCCAGAACCAATCGTGGCAGTGATTCATTTCTGCGTGTTTAAGGGGACCAGATCATCTGTAGGATTATCTAGGCAAATACTTTCCCCTGGGTTATGGTCTTCAGTGCCCAACTTGGTTGTACCTAGAGCCACTTTAGTGGCGGGATTCCCAGTTGAAGTAGCTGCCTGTACTCCACCTATACCTTTATTATTTATCAATGAAACTAGTTTATCAATCCTACATGACAAGGTTTTAAAATGAGAGTTGATGAGCTGTTCCATATGGGCCTAGAGATCAATTAGTAAGTGGTTAGCCCAGACAGGAGGTGCTAGGGTGGGAAAAGGGGGGCCTGGCTCAGGCTGTAGAGGATCAGGTGTCGATACTACTCTCTTAGCTGGTAAACTCTAAGAAGATTTTGAAACTGCTGTAAAGCACCTGAAATGGAAGTGCGCTAACCATAGTGCCCTTGTAACCTGATTGTACTGTAAAACAATTGTGTAACAGACTAAACTTGAAATCTGACCTTAGGAGGAACATTTATAATGTCAGAACGTTGATTTTTTTTTTTTACACTTACCAAGTCTAAGTTGCAGTGCTGCAGCTGGGAAAATAAAGCCTGCTGGCCATGGATATCTACAGTCTCTTGGAGTCTGTCAGGCTCCTTGGCTGCAGACAGCTGTTGGGAATCGGGATAGATTCTCATGCTATGACAACAGTGAGATGCGCTGCTGCCTGTGCATTTAAAGACACCCCGCCCTGCTCTCAGACTCAACCCCTACGGACCCTCCCGCACAGAACACGGGCTGGGCAGGCAGCATGTTTCAAAATCATCCTGTGTTTAACTCAGCGTGTCAGCAGCAATTAATTCCTGGGGGAAACATCATGCCAAAGCCAACCGGCCATCTTCGCTGCCATCACAAAAGTGGCACCGGATAGTGTCCATGTGTGACCCGATCGACCTGTGAAAGCCTCCGAGGCACCAGCAGCTTCATTCTGTCGCTGGCGCGGAAAATCGTGTGATCATTGCTTCCCATTGTGATGAGTTGCTGGTGGAGTCTGAAGCTCCCAAAAGAAAAGTTCATTGACAAGAGCCTTGGGTTGACGCCAGTTGTCCTCTTCTGTTGCCGTAACACTGCAAGAGCCAGTTCACATTCCACCTTCATTCAGTCCCTAAGTAGCTGCAAACCACATGGCAGTCAGACTGACTGAGGCAGACATGGCAGGATCTCAGCTGCTAATGCAGTCAGCTAAGGCCGGTGCGACACGAGCCAGCAGAGTTCTTGCAGGGAAATGATGCTAACGAAATTATATTAAGTGTGTTCTCAACAATCATGAGATGTTTCTTAGTCTGATATTTTAATTATGGAATTACCATTACTGTGCAGACACTGAGTATCAAGCCGATTGTAATTGGTACCCGAGTATGTATTGTATGTAAATGTATTGGCATTTATATAGCGCACTACTTACCCGTAGGGTCCCAAGGCGCTTCGACCGCTGCGAAACCCTTCCTGGCTTCCCTGAGAGATGGTCCCTTAATGGGTATCTCCAGGGTGAGACCAGGCATCTCCGGCGGTCTGGTGGGGCCGTTAGTGAAGATGAGGCAAGCTAATGCCCAGAGTTGCCGAGTGTGATCGCTGGTCAGAGTGGGCACCGAGGCGAGAGAATTATCGAGTCCGCTGACCCTGGTCCAGAAACCTGCCGCGCCGGGAATCGAACCCTGGTCCCGGGCCGTCCTCTGCTCTCGGGTCTGCCGCCTCTAACCAGTGAGCTTCTGTGTCAGAAACAGAGGCTCCGACTATGCTTCTCTTTTCTTTACTACAAAATACCAGCAGCCAACCACTTTAAATAAACAAAACTGCTTTGCCCATGCACCCCTGTACATTCCCTGTCACATGCTCCAGTAAGATGCGAGCAACCCATATGCTGCCTATTGTCAGTACTGAGTGACTTGTTATTACAGTGCTGTTTCCATTTTAACGATTCTTGCTTACTATTGCGGCATGATATAGTCTAAATTGTATGCACTGCGACACCCACGTAGATGGCGTGCTGACTGTCTCTGACACAGATTTTTATATATGCCTGCTGTCAGAATTCCAATGCCGGTTTAAGCCTCAGGAAGTGGACTACGCTTGTCTCGTTGGCGGGTGCAGTCCTATTTCTACTGCCATTGTCTGCACCACAACGCACATGTGCAGAATCATGCGCGATGCTCAGAGAAGCTGTTGCAGCGTTCGTGGTCGTTCTTCACACGGCGTGGCATGATGGCCTATATCAGGGCTCGAAAAATTGTACTAGGCCTGCAGGTCTAGTACCTTGGAAAATCCCCTCGACCTAACTGCAACCTACTTGACCTCTGTCTGAAAATGGGCCAAAAGTGACAAGATAACAAGATTTAAAGGCATCTTTATTGCTCATTCCCTTTGTGAGCAATAAAAATGCCTTTAAATCTTATCTTGTCAGTTATGCTCCGCTGGAGGACAAAAGTTAGTTTGTCTTCCTACTCCCCAGAAAGGGCGAGTAGGACCTAAAAATAGCTCGTCCTAATCAATTCTCCCTCGCAAATGCGAGCGGGCGAGTGGATTTGTCGAGCCCTGTATATTGAATGCTCCCTTTTTACCCTGCCTGCAAATTGCACACAGGGTTCAACGAATAGATGCAAGTTTGGCCTAGAGTGTATTTCCAGGTAACTCCCGCCGCATCTGATCTGTGGCAGTCTTTTGCCTGGCAGGGGCAACACTCCCCCTTTTATTCTCTTGATACTCTGAGAAACTGTGGTGTAAGAAACACCGAACATGATAGTGCTTCTCCCCCTCCCCATGAGTCCCCTCACTCATGCAGCTCTTCCTTTGCGATGTGCAAGAGTTGCACTCTTCATTGTTCGCTGATGACAGCGTTGAATGAATGAATGGAAGGGGGGGGGGGTGAACCTGGTCCTATTAAATAAACTGTCCTCTTCCAAGACTCCTTGAGTACAGAAACAGCAGAATTCATTCACCCATGGCTTCAAATTGGACCCCTCCCCAGGAGGTTGCGGGGTATGTCCAATGACACCTCTGCCAGGATTTCCAGCTCTCCTTCAAACTGAATGCCCCATCCAGACCTGGTGGGTAAGGACGTAGAAATACCAGAGGTAGACCCTACCACGGTCACATTTATGAATTTTTTTGTGGAGGACCCAAAAAGGGCCTTTACCGAGCATGGCGTAAATGCCAGGACAAGCTCCTTTACAAGTCAGGCCCTTGAAGATACTCGAGTTGGCGTACCATGCAAAAGATTCAAATTCCCCAGTGCCTACTCGGCTGGACACACAAGCCATTTGCCAGTTAGGAATCACCAACTGCTTTATCTTCACAGAACACTGCATATCTATTCGCATGAGGGTAAGACCTTAAGCTCAATGATTTTGTCACCTCGGAAGCCAGCCCAGTGGGCGAAGGTCTGTTGTATGGGGATCCCTTTGTTAAGGAACTCTCCAGATTCTGCTCCTCTTACTCCACGATTGACAAGGCCCAAATGTCACTTAAAAGTTTTCCGGAGAGGCCTTTTTGGCTGGATGAGGCCTTTTTGTCTGGGCTGGTTGTTATGGAAGGAGGGAGTGAGTCAGGCCGGGGATCCTTCCATGGCTCTTGAAAGGGATACTACCCCTGGAGCAGAGTTGGTTTGTATGGAGAACAAACGTAAGCCACCATCTACTCCCATTCTATCCAGAGGTGGACATCCGCTTCTGCAGCGTACAAGGTGCGATTCAGGATGCAGGATATTCTGGTGAGAATTGTTCCTTTTTTTAAGCTGATCTTGAGGGAGAAGAGTGGGCTTGTTCCCGGACAACTAGAAGCAGATTTCCCTGAAACCATGGGTCCCAGAGACCGTTCTAGGATTCATACTATAATTTTAAGGCTCACCAATTCAATTTGGCTATCCAAAACAAATGTATTTTTCCCAAACAGTCTTATAGACTCAAATTCAGACTCTGTTCGACAAAGAGGCAATATGTCTTTCAGTACCTCATCCGAAGGGGTTCATAAGCCCCACTTGTCTGGTTAAAAAGAAGTGGGCGGATACTGTCAATCTGAAAGATTTTAACATCTGGATATTATACAGCATTTCAAAATGAAGGGAATTAATTTGCTACGGGATATTCTACATGAAGGTGACCTGGAGGCCCGACAACCTGAAGGACGCCTATCTTTTCATCCCAATTTTTCCTGCCTCACAGGAGATTTCTACAATTCCTGTTGCGGGGTCAATGTTTGGAATACAAGTCCCTTCTGTTCGTACTCTCATCAGCCCCCTGGTGCTTTACCAAACTGATGAGACCAGTGGTGGAGTAGCTGAGAGCTTGAGGAGTGTCTGATTGTGTATCTAGGTGATCTTCTTTTGATGGCCCAAGATCTTTAGACGTCCAAGACCCACCTTTCATGGACCATTCAGCTTCTGCAGAGTTTAAAATTTTTAATCAACTCGCAGAAGTCCGTATTGTCTCTTGCATAACTGAATTGGAATTTTCTGGGATTCCATCTGGATTAGGTCCAAACACAATTGGTCCTTCCTTCCCAGAGGATTCATAACATCAAGAGGGAATTCAGGTCTGCATTGTGCAGACCGACTGTATCGTTGAAGTCGAACGCTGTGATTGTGGGCTTTCTGGCCTCCTCGATCCAGGTCATTTTCTGGGTCCCTCCACTACAAAGCCCTTCAGAGATTGAAAATTCAACATTTGAGGAAGGATGTCTCTTACATGGAACAGGTTACCCTTTCGGACAAAGGCTGAACGGAGGTTACATGGTGGTTGGAACACCTGGAATCCTGGAAAGGCTGGGCGACGTTGATCAGTAGCAGAGCTGAGTCTCCATATCAATTCCCTTTTGCCACCAGGAGTCTCTCCCCGTAAAGACAGATTGTTGTCAATTGCTGAGGATTGACAACATTTTAGCTGTTTGCTACATCAACAAGTTGGGTGAAACAAAGTCCCGTCTACTAGCGGAGATTACCAGGGATTTCTGGCATTTCTGGGTGTCATCTCATCTCCATCACAGTGGAATATCTCCCAGGCAAGGAAGACACTACAGCCGATTGGAATTCCTGTCATTTACAGGATTTCAGCGACTGCAAGGACAGCACAAATTGTGACGTTGCTGGAACACCTAGGGATTCAGCTTCCAGAGTGTACCGGTTTGCATCTTGGCTCAATCGACAACTTGCAAAGTTTTTCAGTTGGTGCCCAAATCCGGACGCCCAGGCTACGGATGTGTTTCTCCAGGACTGGTCTCAGTTCCCGGGCTATGCCCGGTTCCTGCTCATTATAATACCCAGATTCCTGGCACAAATCAGAAGTCTAAGGTCATTCTCTTGACTCCATATTGGAGTGCTCAGCATTGGTTCCCAGTAGTCCTAACTCTAGCGAGTACTCTTCCTATTAAAATTCCAGTCTGTCCAGATCTCTTCTTGAACCCGGAAGTGCTTCCTCATCCCTTAGTCCTGTCAAGTTAACTCAAGTTGATGGCTTGGTTGGTATCTACTCCCAAGACTTTTTGCAACAAGCTGTTTTCATCCGACAGGCATGGGCAAATAGCACCCACAAATGCTAATCCTCAGCTTAGAGGAGATGGTGTGCTTGGTGCAACGGAAGGAGTGTTGATCCTGTGGGGGCAGAGTGTTGTATGTTAATAAGTTTCATTTCGGATTTGGCATCTTTTGATTTAGCATATAGGACGGTGAATAATTTCAGGTCTACGATTTCTGTAGGGGAAGGAGGGGCAGGGTGTGTGGGTGGTGCGTGGAGGGCCAGGGGCGAGGGGGGCATGGGGTTGGCTAGTGAGGGCTGCTCTCTCCAATTTCTTCCAGCAAGTCTGAGTGGTTGCCTCTCTTCATAGAACCAGGATCTGAAGGTGATCCTTCTTGGGTTTTTTTGTTTCCAAGGGGTAACTGTTTTGATGAGTGTTGCCATTTTTGTGTTTTAATGGTTTGTAAGGTCCTCGGTGGTGGAGAGGTCCGGTGGGTGCTGATTAAGGTTTCTAACTCTTACTGGGCAATACAATGCTAGTTCCTCACCCAGTGCATGGTATGGCTAGATGGAGGGAAGGCCTTTGGTCGTGCAGTGTAGAGATTAAAAGGGATTAAATGATTGTCGGTCCAATCGGATGGTAGGATAGAGTGAAGGGGTATGGTATTGTGCTTAGAGATGATTGCTTCCTGGGTTGAGCCCTTGTTGTGAGTTTGACTATTGCAGTGTTGGGTGAGGTCATGTGTTTCCAGGAGGGAGGATAGGGTTTTTACTGCATGACCTTCTGCATTATTCTGGTGTAAGTTTTGTCTCCTAGTATGATGTTTGTGCTTCCGTTTCGGGAGTGTTGTAATATTAAGTCATTTAATAGGGGTGGGGGGTAGATGGCGTGGGGTTGGATTGGTTTAGGGCCTTTAGGTGAGGGCTGAACTCCTAAGTATTCAAAGGTAGGATATTTGCTAGTGTGGAAGGGAGTTGGGCAAAGATTGTTTTTATGTATGGTGGCCCGTAGCCAGGAATATTTTATTTTTTGGAGGAGGAGGGAGGAAGGGGGGGGGGGGGGGGCGCCACGGCCCTCCATTATGAGATGACCGGAATGGCATGGTCTGTATTCACAGGGTAGTGAGGGTATTGTATTAGAATATTATGGCTCAAATATAATTTGTCATGAAAATATTGTTCTAAGTGTTTATGAAAACATCGCATCACTGGCATTATCCAGCATTTGGGAAAGCCAATGGGCCTGGCGTGGGTTTCCAGCCTTCAGGATTTGTCCATACCTATTTTGTTTTGTCAGTGTTTGTAAATGCTATTGCTGAGGAAGCTGGCAGGCACTTTCCAATGTATATTTTTAAAAAATGGCTAAAACCAAATGCATGTTTTGGTCTCAAAAAGCACATATTCCCATGGTGGTCCTTGCAGTGAAGAGGTGTACTTTGTGTACATGTGCTGGTTGTGAAAAAGTGTAGTGCTTCACGGTGAAGTCAGATAATGCAGAACTGGGCTGTCCTCTTGCCCATGCTCTGTGGTATAGTAGGTGTAAGAAAATTGTGAATTAAATCAAATATTTAGGCCACTATATTACGTCGGAGAATCTTTTTAATCAGTATTCTTACATACAGCTGTGGTGAGATCTATCCCCTTACAATGTTGTATTAACTTTCTGAAATAACATTGAGCATTTAAACCACATACATTCATTTACATTGTTAGACCATGGAATTAATACACCTCATATCTGTAAATATTTGACATCCGTGCAAGTTTCCTGCTGGGTCCACAAATATGATCACTACTAACCTGCACAACTCCACATAAACCAATCACTTATAGTTATCACCATGCCCACAACATCCTGGCACTAGCCTTTGGAAGAAAACCGGATGTATACTACTATACCTAATGCAGATAAGGAACGTTTCCACTTACTTTAAAAATGATGTATTGTAACCTCCCTTTAATAGCTCTGAGAGATCAAATGCACTTTTGCTATTCAAAGAAGGTAAATATTTACTTGTAAACTAGGTGTCCAGCAGGAATTCTAGTGTGGCAATACCCTGGAACAATTTTGTACACCCACAAACATTTGTGCAAGCCATTCACTACCTATAAGTACATGTAGAGTAAATCCTGTCAAGTGCAGTATGATTCTGTTTTCAGGGTGGTAATTCTAATGTTCGGGGTGGTTAAAGGAAATTCATTTCTTTCTGGGAGAAAATGTTGCCCCTGCAGAGTTAAAAACCAGAAACCCAAATGATGCTAATCGCTTTTTCTCTCATTCACAGTTGTACAGTATGTACTAATATATAGTTGTGGATGCAGTGTTCTGAGACACATTTGTGAATACCAGAAATATGAACCGCTTCAATGAAACACAGGTTTGATGGGGGAGGGTTGTTTGGGCCGTGGGGAATTGCAGCAGGTCTGTTATCTAGTCAGTGACCTGCCCCTTAAGCTGAATCACAAATTTGCTAGCATTCGCGACAAGAATTTGCAATTCTATTAAGGACACGGAGGCGAGGATTATGCTTCTCAATCTTTACTAGAAGCTCAGAGCAGCCAATGAAAATGCTTGCTTTTCATTCAAAAATAACGTTAAACTACATATCCCATCATGTCTCACACATAGACACGCCCCCCTAGTCCATAAGAGGCCTCAGCCTGCCGCCATCTTCCTCTTTCTTTCGGCGAACAGCTCCAACGAAAACTTGGAAAACTTCAAACTCTTCCAACGGGAAGAAACCACAACTTCAGGGGAAATATCCTGGCATTCTTTGAGTCTCAGTCGCTCTTTTTATCAGAACCTGAAAGAAAGGATATGAGACCGTAACCACCATAATCATCTGGGTGGGCAAGCATTTATAAATACATATACAATGCCGGGTGGGATAATCCTCGCCTCCGTGTCCTTAATAGAATTGCAAATTCTTGTCGCGAATGCTAGCAAATTTGTGATTCTATGTCAGGACCGGAGGCTTCTGATTATGCTAGTTTAACGCTTATTGAAAACAACAGAGGTAATATCCCCCACCGGCTTATAATAAAACGTTTTGAAGGTCGATTCCGACGACCAATCTGCACAATGCATGATATCATGAATGCTGGAACCCAACATGAACGACTTTGATGCCATGGCACCCCTGACGGAATGCGCACCAAACATGGTGATGTCAATGCCTGCTTCTTTCATAACATAGCGAAGCCATCTGGCAATGGTGGCAGCCGCCACCGCTTTGAAAGGCTTTTGTAGGGCTATCAAGAGCTGCGAACAGCCCTGAGGCCTAACAGCCGCAGTACATTCCTCATAAGTCTTTAGACATTGTACCACACATAACTTTTCATTTTCCTGAAATGCATTATAAGAAACATGTGTAGATAATGTTTTAGTGCGTCTAACAATCTGAAAAGAAACTCCTTCCGGAGTAAATACTCTACCTGTTATGTCCAACGCTCGTACATCCGAAGACCTCCTACAAGCCGACAGGCAAAGTAACATGGCCAGCTTGGCCGACAATTGCTTTCTGGATAGAAGCGGGTTCGCTGGCCATTTGTCAAATAGGTCCAAAACCCGAGTAACATCCCACAAACCGGAATATTTCGGTTTAGGGGGATTTTCCACTCTAATGCCCTTCAACAATTTGCACACTACAGGGTGCATACCAATGGGCCTACCATCCAGCTGGACATGGCCTGCTGAGATAGCAGATCTGAAGTTGTTGACCGACCGATAGGCCAAACCCTGTGAAGCCTTATCCGTCAGGAAATTCAGCACATGGGGTAAGTCGGCCCCCACTGGATCCAGATGTCGTTCCACGCACCAATCCACCCAACCTTTCCAGGCCGAGGAATAGCGCTTCCTCGTGGAAGGAGCCCAGGCCTGCTTGATGAAATCTGCAGCCCTGCTCGAAATGCCTGGCACTTGCCACTGTTGCCTGAAAGCCTCCAGGCCATCAGCCGCAGTCTGCCCTCCGTTATCATCGGATGCCTCTCTTGATGAGGGCCCAGCAACAGCATCGTCGATTCCGGGAGGAATCTGGGTAGGTCGCAGCTCCACTGCATCAGTTTGGGGAACCAAGATTGCGACGTCCACCAAGGCGTCACCATGACCACTTCCGCTTTCTGCCTGATCACCTGCGACATCGCTCTGGGGATCAGCAAGAAGGGGGGGAACGCATATTGCACCCCCTGTGACCAGTCTTGGAGAAAAGCGTCCGTCGCTTGAGCCAACGGATCCGGCCTCCAACTGAAGAAGCGAGGGATTTGGAAGGTCCGTCTCGACGCAAAAAGATCCGTCTCGAACGGACCCCAAATCTCCTCCAACCACTCTAACATCCTCAGGAGCAACTTCCAGTCGCTGAAGTCCCTGAGGTACCTCGAGTTCCAGTCCGCTACCTGATTGGACTGACCCGGGAGATATTCCGCAATGACCGATATCTGGTTGTGAAAGCAGTAATGCCAAAAGTCCTTGGCGATCTGCACAAGCATGGACGACCTCGTGCCTCCCAACTTGTTGATGTACCTCACTGCCGAAATATTGTCTAGTCGCAGGAGGATACAACAGGATGTCTGCTTCGGGGAAAACGTTCTCACAGCGAACGACCCCGCAAGCAGCTCCAGGCAGTTGATATGAAGTGAAAGCTCTTCCGGGGACCACCTCCCTCCTGTGGAGATGTTTCCACAACGTGCGCCCCAGCCCCAACGGCTGGCGTCGGATTCTATCATGATTTCTGGAAGGCAACCGAAGATCGCTCGACCGTTCCAAGCGTCGACGTGTCCCAACCACCATTGCAATTCTGTCCTCACATCTTGCGTGAGGGGAATGCTGTCCGAATACGAAAGACCTTTCTGAAGATGCCTGATCTTCAATTGCTGCAGGGCCCTGTAATGCAATGGGCCCAGGAAAATCGCCTGAACTGACGACGCTAGAATCCCTACCATTCTTGCCAGAGCCCTGAGAGAGAGAGTCTGACTGTTCAGCAACTTCCTGATCTCCCTTTTCAGATCCTTCAGTTTCTCTTTCAGAAGAGACAACTGAGCTAACACAGAGTCCACCGTGAACCCTATGACCTGAGAGGGGGACATGACCGACTTCTTGGAGTTTATCACAAAACCCAGATCCTGCAAAATAGTCGTGGTCAGCTGGAGGTGCCGCAAAAGAGTTTGCTGGCACTGGTCCACTATCAGTATATCGTCTAGGTAAATGATGAGCCGAATACCCCTCTCTCTGAGGTACGCCACTACCGGCTTCATCACCTTGGTGAAGCACCAAGGAGCTGAGGAGAGCCCGAAAGGCAGAACCAAATATTTGTACCAACGGTCTCTCCACCTGAACCGCAGAAACCTGCGATGCGGGGGAAAAATCGGTATAGAGAGGTACGCATCCTTCAGGTCCAGCCGGACCATCCAGTCCCCTACCTGCAGTAGATCCGTTAAGAGATGGATGCCCTCCATCTTGAAATGGTTGTACGTCAGAAACTGATTGAAGTCCCTGAGATTCAAAACTAGTCTGTTTCCTCCCCCTTTTTTCTGAATAACAAAGATATTGCTGCAGAAACCGTGAGGGCTTTGAACACTTGGCGCTATCGCGTGTTTCTGCAGCAAGGCCGCAATCTCTTCGTCTATAAAACTGGCCTCTAGTTGGGAAAAACGGAGAGTCGACGGTATGGTCGACTGAACAGGACGTGAGTAAAACTCCAAATGAAAACCCTGAACCGTCTGCAAGACCCAGGCGTCTTGTGTAAGTTCTCTCCACCTCCCCAGACAATGCTGAGTTCGACCCCCCAACGGAAGCAGGGAAATATTCGAAAGTCTCACCTGAGCTTTGCTGATGCTTGAAGTTCCCCCTTGCATTGCCAGATTGGTATTTGTTCTTGCTGAACCTTCTGCGGGAGGGGTAGAAGGTCCCTCCACGGGTGGAGTCGAAGTCATTTCTGCCCCTTCTGAAGTCGCCTCGATGGGGGCCTGGAGGACCTCCGCGGCCTGACGAGCGACCCCTGCCTCGTCCGGCCCTGTGAAAAACACCTTGATTCAGTGCACGTTTGATGCCCGATTGGGCTTTGTCCAACGCCGTAAAGGTACCCACGTACTTGGACACATCCTTGACGAACTTGTCGCCAAACAAAAGGCCCTCCGCAAGAGGCCTTGGTTCCGCATCCGCGAGTTCCATGAGATTGGAGTCCATTTTCATGAGCAACGACTTCCTCCTTTCTGCCGAAACGGCACAATTAGCGTTGCCCAAGAAACAGATGGCCCGCTGGGCCCATCCGGCCAGAACGTCGGGATCGACGGGAACAGAGGTCTCCTTGGCCGTCCAGGCCATCTCTAGGATCTTAGCCAAGGGGCCGATGGCGTCCAGCATCTTATCTTGACACCCCTTCCAAGCCCTGTCTAGTCCTCTCTTGGGATCCTTCGAGAATTTCTTTAGAAATGTTAGAAGGTTGGGGTCAATCTCCGGAGTTTCCGCCACCTGGTCCGGAATGTCGGGTCTAGGGCATTCTGACCGCAACCGATTCCTCACATCCCTGGGGAAACCCTTACGCAAATCCTCATGAATGTAGGCAGTGACCGCCAGAGGAGGCACCCAGTCCTGTGATCTGCGGTGGACAATGTCCGTCGGATCAAAGGTGAATGGGGTCTGAGCAGGCGCAAGGCTCTTGGGTTGCGCCGATTTCGCCTTCTTCGGAGGGTTGTGCTCTTCAGAGGTGTCCGTATTTGTATCCGTGTCGGTACCTGTGTTTGTGTCTGTATCGGTGTCATGGACCCTACGCTTGGCCGAGGCCTTGCCTCCCGCGTGAGAATGGTCCGCCATATCCGGAAGGGTAGCTAAGGCCTGAGAGTGAGGCCACGTGGCAGAGTCGGCAGAAGGCTGACTCGAGGCCGCAGCCCCGGATTTCTTTTTCTGAGGTTTAGTGAAGCCATGTCGCTTGGCGAAACCTTCAAGTTGACGTCGTGTGGGACGAAGGGCTTCCGCAAGGACTTGTTGCACCGTCTGCTGGACCGTAGTCTCCATCGCCCTATTGACGGAGGACTGGACCGAAGCGTCCAAGGCGCTAACCAGGTTGTCCTCCAAGGCAGCCGTCTGCCTGGTTTCAAAGCTCTCCTCCTCATTGTACTCTTCGTTATACTGATCTTCCGCCATTTCGAATGGTCTCGCAAGAGTATTAGTCGCGAGGAGGGTCAAGGGGGGGGGGTCAGCCCTCACAGCACACTCGAGCACTATCACCTTCAACCCCCTCAGCAAAGCTGTAGTCAGTAGGGGTCAGAGACCCAGGCCAGCACCAATTCCCCGAGCGTGTGCACACTCCAACAGGCCTACTCAGTATTGTACAGCCTCACCAGGCGATCAAGAGGTAGAGGGACACCTTCCTAACCACTCCGATGAGAAAACGCAAGTGAAACTACTTGGAGGGTCGTGCCGCGACGTGCAGCCCAAACGCGACTGAATTCTACCAAAAGGGAGCCCAAATTCAGCGCAGTTGAGCGCCGGACGCGGCCGAGAGCCACCCGGCTTGAGAATTCGCTCCAGCAGCTACTAGGGATGCTCGCTGCGCATGCGCAAGGCGCGCATTCGAGAAAGGGAAATCACCGGGAAAAACCCACGGCTCAAATCAAACCAGGCGTCCGTCTACCTCCGGTCAACGACCGAAGCTACCCCCGCGCAACCAGCGCGACTGCCACAATGAGGAAGAAAAAAGTACGGCGGGCGCCGAAGCACCCGCCAAAACACCACTACTCCCACAACACTAGAATCCTGTAAGGCATACAACCCTGTAACAGTGATCAACAACAAAACAGCAAAAGCTTGCCGCTAACAACAGTCATAACCAGTATAACACATCAGAGAGAGTAAACGAAGGTGCACTTAGCTCTGTGAGCAGCAAAGAAAGAGGAAGATGGCGGCAGGCTGAGGCCTCTTATGGACTAGGGGGGCGTGTCTATGTGTGAGACATGATGGGATATGTAGGTTAATGTTATTTTTGAATGAAAACAAAGCATTTTCATTGGCTGCTGTGAGCTTCTAGTAAAGATTGAGAAGCATAATCAGAAGCCTCCGGTCCTGACATAGAATCGTCTTCAAGACCGGGTGTTTCATCTACAAGTCCGCCATAAACAATCCCCCTAGTCTACTCATCAGAAGCTAGCCATCTTGAGGGACAATACCACTGATCAGCGATCACACTCGGCAACTCTGGGCATTAGCTTGCCTCATCTTCACTAACGGCCCCACCAGACCGCCGGGGATGCCTGGTCTCACCCTGGAGATACCCATTAAGGGACCATCTCTCAGGGAAGCCAGGAAGGGTTTCGCAGCGGTCGAAGCGCCTTGGGACCCTCCGGGTAAGTAGTGCGCTATATAAATGCCTATACATACATACATACATACATACCAAGGGGAAAGACCTTTCCAAACTTGAAAATGCCAGAAAGAGACCAGGAAAGAACAGAAGACAAACGTAATCAATCTATGCACTCCCCTGGAACAATATACCTATTAGCATCCTAACAGCCTATCTGTCTTAGAACTTCCATTTGTTTCTCTCCCTTGAAATTCGGGAATGAAGTGAAGGCTCATCTCTTCGTAGATCTATATCCCTCACTCCTAACCTGTATCTTGGTTCTCGCCCTTGTGTTCAGTTCTCTGATGTTTCCCAGCTGTATAAGTACCCACACATAAATACACATTTATTACAGGCGCGCATTTCAAAGACGGAATATTGAATGGGCATAAATATTGACCTATTTAGTCAGCCAGTCAGACCTTTTTCAGGGATTACTCTGGAGAGTTTTATTGATTGTACAGGTATTTACATAAATCTTTCCTTTAACTCAAAAAAACAATTAGACAGCGAAGTCTAGGGATTAAGTGGACCAAAACCTGTATCTAGACAGCTGCCCATTTTTTTTCCCCGTCTGTTCATTCCCTTGACACTCTTTCAATACCTACTTGTGTGCTGATTGACTTTATCTCTGCTTTGTGGAACAGTGTAGGTGTGCTTGAATGTTTATTGGCTGCATCCTAGCGTCACTATTTTGGTAACTAGATATAGGTACTTGGCTTGCCATCTGTATGTTTCTAGCAATATACTATTCCTAAACATCGGTTGGGCCCCGATTTTATTTCTCTAAATCACTTTTCTCCTCTGTAACCTGTTTTCCTTTCGTTTGTCCTTCCTTTAAGACAAGCACACACAAAATGTTTGTCAATTACTGCTGACTTGCATGTTGGCACAGATCATGCCTATCATTAGGCCTTTCCTCGCTTCCTCGCTTCCTCGCTCTTCCCTTCATTCCACTCTCCTGTCACATCTAGCACTTCTGAACATCCTTCCCACAGCTTAAAGCACTATTTAAGCAATCAACATTACACATGGTGACCTAGCTTAGGACACCCCCGCGCCGCACGGTCACCAGCTGCTGCGTGTGCCTCCCGCCACCCGCCTGCCTCGCTGACCCTGCCGCTGCTGGCTGACCACGCCCCCTGCCACCGAGTGGCGTGGTCTCCTGCGGTCTAGTGCTGTGTTCGCTGTTGTAGCCTTTTAGGCTCCTGTGCCCCGTTTTTCCTTGCTGTGTGCCCCTTTACTGTACTGAGTGTCTTTTGTTTCGGTTTGGATTGTTTTTGTCATCTGTACTCGCTCCCCCGGTTCCTCCCGCCCCGCTCCCCGCTTCCGTTAGCCACGCCCCTTTCTTTCTGTGCCCTCCCCGCTCCTGCCTCCCAGCTGCTCCGCCCTCCCTCGCACTTGGCCATATATGGCGACCGTGCGACGCAGGTGAGTGTGACCTAGCTTAGGACACCCCCGCGCCGCACGGCCACCAGCTGCTGCGTGTGCCTCCCGCCACCCGCCTGCCTCGCTGACCCTGCCGCCGCCGTCTGACCATGCCCCCTGCCACCGAGCGGCGTGGTCTCCTGCGGTCTAGTGCTGTGTTCGCTGTTGTAGCCTTTTAGGCTCCTGTGCCCCGTTTTTCCTTGCTGTGTGCCCCTTTACTGTACTGAGATTGTCTTTTGTTTCGGTTTGGATTGTTTTTGTCATCTGTACTCGCTCCCCCGGTTCCTCCCGCCCCGCTTCCCGCCTCCGTTGTTAGCCATGCCCCCTTTCTTTCTGTGCCCTCCCCGTTCTTGCCTCCCAGCTGCTCCGCCCTCCCTTGCACTTGGCCATATATGGCGACCGTGCGAACGCGCAGCGGTTACGCGCAGCGGGAGTGCCGAAGGTAAGCCCGTCTGCGCCCGTCCGCGCCTGGAACGCGCCCAGTGCCAGAACCCCTGGCCCCCGCAGACCCCTGCCCACCCGCCGGACGTACGACGCAGCCACCCACAACGCACTCAACGCCGGCCGAGTCCCGGGCTGCTACCGAGCCACCCCGAGACGCACCCACGGACCCTTCTGCTGCAACGCCTGCAAGTTCACCTGCATCCGGACCTGCACCACTCCAGCAGTGCCCAAGACCTCGACGAGCAACAGCAGCAACCACCTCAAGTGCATCCTGCTCAACACCCGCTCCGTCCACAGGCACGCCATCGAGATCTGGAACCTGCTCGACACCACAGCCCCAGACGTCGCCTTCTTCACGGAAACCTGGATGAACGCCTCCTCCGCGCCTGACATCGCCATCGCCATCCCAGACGGCTACAAGATCATCCGAAGGGACCGCATCAACCACACCGGAGGAGGCATCGCCATCGTCCACAGGAACACCATCCGCATCACGACCAACACCGATGACACCCTCGCTACCGCCGAGCACCTGCACTTCCAAGTCCACATCAACCCCAAGACCACCCTCAGAGGCACCCTCCTCTACAGACCCCCTGGACAACGCACACAATTCAGCGAAGACATCGCCGACTTCATCAGCCCGCACGCCCTCTGCTCCGCTGACTACATCCTCCTAGGGGACCTCAACTTCCACCTGGAGAACAACAACGACCGCAACACCACCACCCTGCTGGACAACCTCGCCAACCTGGGACTCAAGCAACTGGTGACCACCCCCACCCACTACGCCGGACACACACTCGACCCCGTCTTCTCATCCAGCAAGGACATCACCTTCAGCCACGCCACCGGACTCCACTGGACGGACCACAGCTGCGTCCACTTCAGCTTCGCAAGGACCACGATCCACCAGCAACAGGCTGCACGCAGGAACTGGAACAAGATCACAGCCGACCACCTCGCGTCCTCCCTGAGCACGAACCCCCCCACCAGCACAACGAACCCTAGCCAGGCGGCCACCAACCTCACGAAGTGGATCAACGACTGCGCAGACGAGCTCGCCCCCCTGAGGACCCCGCCCAGCAGACCCGGCAGCAAGAAAGCCCCATGGTTCACCGACGAACTCAAGAGCTCCAAGAAGAACTGCCGAGCCCTCGAGAGAACCTGGCCCAGAGACCCAACACCGGACAACATGACTGCCCTCAAGCTCGCCACCCGGAAACACCACCAACTCATCCGCGCCACCAAGAAAACTGCATTCAAGGAACGACTGGACAACAACGCACACAACAGAAAAGAACTCTTCAACATCGTCAAAGAGCTCTCCAACCCCAACGCCGGAAACAACGACATCACCCCTTCGCAAGACCTCTGCAACTCCCTCGCCTCCTACTTCCACAACAAGATCGCGGACATACACAACAGCTTCAGCACTCAACCGACGAGCACCACGACCGAACCACCACCACCCTCCGCGCCTGGACTCCGATCAGCACCGAAGACACCGTCCGCACGATGAACTCCATCCACTCCGGATCTCCGACCGACCCCTGCCCTCACCACGTCTTCAACAAGGCCGACGCTATCATCGCACCCCACCTGCGGGACATCATCAACACCTCCTTCGACACCGCTACCTTCCCGGAGAGCTGGAAGCACGCCGAACTCAGCGCTCTACTCAAGAAGCCATCGGCTGACCCCACCGACCTCAAGAACTACCGCCCCATCTCGCTCCTCCCGTTTCCTGCAAAAGTCATAGAGAAGACCGTCAACAAGCGGCTGGCCGCCTTCCTCGAGACGAACGGATCCCTCGACCCCCCTCGCAGTCTGGCTTCCGGGCCAACCACAGCACCGAGACCGCCCTGATCGCAGTCACCGATGACATCTGAGCGCTGCTCGACAACAGAGAAACAGCAGCCCTCATCCTCCTCGACCTCTGCGGCCTTCGACACTGTTTGCCATCGTACCCTAGTACAACGCCTCAGCAACGTCGGAGTCCAGGAGAAGGCACTGGAGTGGATCATCTCCTTCCTCGCCGGAAGAACACAGAGAGTCCGCTTCCCCCCGTTCAGATCTGAAGCCACCGAAGTCATCTGCGGTGTCCCTCAAGGCTCCTCGCTCAGTCCAACCCTCTTCAACATCTACATGATCCCCCTCGCAGACATCGCACGCCAGCACAACCTCAACATCATCTCCTACGCCGACGACACCCAGCTGATCCTCTCCCTTACCAACGACCCCGCCACCGCCAGAGCCAACCTTCACGAAGGGATGAAAGAGGTAGCCGAATGGATGAAGAACAGCCGCCTGAAACTGAACTTGGACAAGACGGAAGTCCTCATCCTGGGATCCTCACCCTCCGCCTGGGACGACTCCTGGTGGCCCCCCCCCCTAGGCAGCGCACCCAAACCAACAGACCACGCACGCAACCTGGGCTTCATCCTGGACTCCTCCCTCTCCATGACCAGACAAGTCAACGCCGTCTCCTCGTCGTGCTTCAATATCCTGCGCATGCTACGTAAGATCTTCCGGTGGATCCCCACCGAGACCAGGAAGACGGTCACCCAGGCCCTCGTCACCAGCCGTCTGGACTACGGCAACACCCTCTACGCCGGAACCATCGCCAAACTCCAGAAGAGACTCCAGCGGATCCAGAACGCCTCAGCACGACTCATCCTGGACATCCCCCGTTGCAGCCACATCTCCGGACACCTGAGAGATCTGCACTGGCTCCCGGTCAACAAGAGAATCACCTTCCGTCTACTCACCCACGCACACAAAGCCCTACACAGCCAAGGCCCAGGATACCTAAACAGCCGCCTCAACTTCTACGCTCCCAAACGGCAGCTTCGTTTGACCAGCCACGCCCTCGCCGACATCCCCCGCATCCGCAGAGCCACCACAGGGGGACGGTCCTTCTCCTACCTCGCCGCCAAGACATGGAACTCCCTCCCCACCCACCTCCGCCGGACCCAGGACCACCTCGCCTTCAGGAAGCAACTCAAGACCTGGTTGTTCGAGCAGTAGCGGACCCCCCCCCCCCAGCGCCTTGAGACCCTCTGGGTAAGTAGTGCGCTCTATAAATACGATGATTGATTGATTGAAGTCTCTGCATGGGTGATTTTTTGCTAGGTGATTTGTTTGTGTGCCTGTAGGTCTGTATGCATATTTATCTGCTTATCTATAGCCATATTACGGGGTTTTCTTATGTCTGGAGTGTTTTTGGGGAGCGTGCACTACATACTGTCGAACATGTTTGCTTTGCCAGTGCTTGTTTAAACTACCCAATACTACAGTTCCGAATTCCAAATGCGGTAAATATGATTTTACTGTTTCCCAGGTTAATGATACTAAAATTATTATTCTCAGAAAAATTAATGGCTGAGTTTGTCCTTTTTGGGATTCAAGCCAGAGTAAGACTTAGACTGGAGCCATTTGGATGTGGTCTGCTAAAATATAGCTCACATGATTAGAATCTCCTTGTATAGGATGTCTCCCTTTCTATTGGTCCTGGGTCAAAAATGTTAACTTTTGCATCACAACCTCACCTTCCATATTCTAAAGCGATATGAGCATAAAGCAGGTGTATTCCCTTATTGTTGAATGCTGCAAGTCACGGTACTCATTCATTTTCAACCAAGCTTCAACACCACACCCTCGCATCACCTCTCATGTGAAGAAGGTTCTTTATGGCTCACAATCTACAAAACGAGTAACTGCCTTCTTGCATATAGAGTGAATGTATGGTTGGGTGGAGTCAGGAATACAGGTAAGTGTAAGCAAGACTGCAGATTAATAGGGACAGCTGAGCCAGAGCCAAACCAAGGGCCTGCTTTTTCCCTAAATGCTAAAGCATTAGCTGAGCTACCAAAAATATATATATATAAACATATATATATATTTTAATTCAGCAACTAAATGAAACCACTGCATTTAGTGACATTGAAAGAGAAAGTTTCTAAAGATGAACTTGGAAATATTCATAAAGCCCTTCCTCTGCCGCCGTGCCTCACCACTGTACGATAAGGCCATGAGGAGCCTAATGGACAAATCAGTTTTGAGCTCGCCTCTACATGGCCTCTATTGTTATTATAGATGAGCAACTTTATAGTGTTAAAACCATACACAAGAGAATTTTGTATAAGGCACACCCCAGACTGAATTACTTAAAGGTGGTCTTGAACGTGAGGATCGAGGAAAATGAGAAACTGTGAAGTAAAATGGTTTGCATAAGATCTTACAACTTGGTCAAAGAAATACGCCGGCATTTGGACTAGAGGTTTCCTGGTTACATCATGTGCAATTTCTTCAAGTTTAACAGCAAAGGATGGAGCTTTTGCTTAATTCTACCAAGAGCTTACTAGCGCACTGTGTTAAATAAAACACTGATCACACAGTAAATTAATCGGATGCAAGGTGTCATGGCTAAGTGAATCACGTTGTTTTTTTTAAAGTTCACGCCACGACTTGCACCTGAAACTGTACACCAGTTACAAAGTCGGGCTGGAAGTCCAAGTCGGCCATAATCAGAGGCTTGCCACGGAATTGCTACTCTTGCTGCCTAGCCTGGAATAAGGTATAATTTGAAAGTTGATAGTGCTGCCTAATAAAATATACTTTTACACTACTTAGCGCGCCATGCATTCAGGAATACATTTCTTCTGAACTGCCACACTGCAGTGTCTGCTCACTGTACTACTTCGTTTTCTGCGTTGCTCTGACTAATTCCATTTTGTGTCCTGGGGTGAGCCTTATGGTGCCGGTCGGCCCTACTTGAAAACATCTACTCGGTCTTCGCATGGGTGTCATTGCTAATGATTTTTATGTTTACCTGGTCTTCGCTGTTTAATTTTGCTAGAAAAAAAGTTTTACTCAGTCATTGAAATATAGCACATAATTACACAGAAATGTGGAAAATGTCACATATGGCAATCGGAAACCTTGGCAGCTCTGAGTCACTATTGCTTGCGCCGCTGCAGTGCAGTGTGTAAGCGCGAGATCAGCAGCTGCCTGCAGCAAGTGGGCACTGGGCTGTGTTAGAGAACTGTAGCTAGAAGCCGTGGCTAGGCTGCAGGAGAGGCTACCAGCTGCGGGCGACTGTGGAGTATGGCTGCCCTGCGTACTGCACAGGGGCATCTTGTGCCACATCGTGTTACCTGAAAAGACATTTTTACCTCCGTCTAATTGATCCAAAGTGATGAAGCAAAAAACTGTAAGGATTAGAAATTGGCGCCGTATTTGCCTCTTATCGTCTCAGTATCGGGGTTCCTGTTGGTCGGAGCTCGCTAACACTAGTGCCACAAATTAGTTGTCTGCTGTGGCCAGTGTGTGCTTAGCAGAGTTTTTTTTAAATATGTTTTTACTGATTTGAAATTACGAACATAGGACAATACATCGCCAGTAAAACGCATTGTTATCGTCGGTACATGTAGGGGGGGCTTTCACATCGTATCACTTTAAATGCCGACTGTATAGTAGAAATAAACAATATGTTTGCAAGTATAAGTGTTTAGTTAGACCATATGTGTAGTTCAGGCACATATAACAGGTCAGCGTATTACCCGAACTATTACCAGAACATAACATCAGTATAGTCATTAGTTAACAAACAAGTAGCTCTATATATAATCGGTAGTGCCCTTAAATAAATTCCTAACGTGAACTCGAAACATCATACCCCCCTCCCCAACCTCCCCTGTGCTCTGTTCCTATTATTCAGTGACAATGTGTATAGGTTCCTGTTCTCCCATGGTGTGCAAAGTGTAGTGTTATCGGTATTCACTTATCCGTGTTGTAACGTTAGTTGCTGTTTACACCCTAATGCACGCTGCGGGATCGGAGGTGCGTGCTGTCTGCTCTTACATTATCCACGAAGCATGCATCACAAGATGGGGCGCGCTCAGCAGTCAGAGACATCCAGTGCTGCAAAATCATTCAGCAACGCGTGCCATTCCAATGAAATAGGCGTCCGCCTCAGTCCCCTATATTCTTCTCTGCTTAATTCTGCCCCCTCCGCACTACCCCAGCGAAGCACCTCTGCATGCCATTCCATTCCATTGGTGATGGGGGCCTAGTCGACTTCCACCGTGCCGTCACTGTTCGTTTGGCCAGGAGGAGCGCAAGATTAACAAAGCGCACGGAGGGATTATCTTTCTTCGCACGGGGCCCCAGTCCCAGGATGCAATATCCCAGGGAATCATGCGGGCGCGCCGGTACCACCGTTGTCAGACTGTCACGGACAGTGCCCCAATAACCTCATATTTTAGGACAGGACCATAGCATGTGCAATAAGCCCGTCTGCGGTGATCTGCATCTCGGGCACTCATCCGACGTGTCTGGGAACATAGCCTGTAAGCGTCGCGTCGTTAAGTACGCTCTATGTAGCAGCATGAGCTGTATGAATTTAAATTTAGGGTTTCGCGAGACCTTTCTAGGGAATTCAAGGATCCTGCTCCATTCTGTGTCCGTGACCGTGCGGCCTGCATCCCCCTCCCATTTGTCTCGTGTTAGTTGCAGGGGGAGCTTTTTTTCGCTCCTTATCCCGTGGGTTAGCCATTTAACCAATCGAGCACCGTTACCCATCATGTACTGCGTAGTGAGGAGTGCGTTCGTGGGTGGTTCAGCCCCGTCTGGTCCCCATGTAGTGCGAATATAGTGGGCAATATGGGTATGCAGTAGGAATAATGTGGCCGGGGTTCCATACGTGCGCACAAATTCTGTGTGTGACATGTGCTTAGCAGAGTCTTGCTGCCATCTTAATCATGATAATTCAGAGACTCTGTCCCTCACCACCCCTTGTTGTAAATATTTTTGTCCACCCTAAGCGTGGAAGGGTATTCTCAGATGTGAGACCCTTGCTCATTGCACCATCAGGATTCAAGCAAACCGGGCCGAAGACGGCTGTAATGCCAGAAACCGGTCCCCGGGAGCTTGTTTCCTTCCCAGTGTAAGAATTGGCTTTTGTAGTTTGGTTTGCCCTGTTCCCATCATGCACTGGGACAGGAACAGACTAATTTGCATACAGCCAGGTTCTGAAACTGGGATGGTGCAGTGAGCTAAAAAACGGTGTTGGATCTAGCCCTGATCTCTTGACTGGGTAAGAGCTTTCTGCTTAATTCAGAGACTCTGTCCCTCACCACCCCTTGTTGTAAATATGCCATCTTAATCATGGCACCAGAGGTACAGTTCTCTGTTGTGGCTGGTGATAGCAGCTAACGGCTCGGGTGAATCAGTACTGCACCCTACATGACAGCACTCCTGTCCTGCAGCCCTACCGTGTAGGCACTGTTGCTGAGAGGCTTCTGGTCAGTGCCGGCTGAGCAGCAACGGGATTTTTTATTTCAAATTCCTGTCACAACCAAGAATTGCTTCTGCCGCCGCAGAATACGTAAATTCAATGAACTCCACGACCACCTCCACACTTCTTCCCTCCCCTCATCTCCCCTGGTCGTGGTGACCATTCAAGTCGTGGTGAGACTGAGAGCGGGCACCGTGTGTCTAAAGGCATACTGCACAGCTCTAAAAGCGCGTCACGCAATGACCTCTCACCCTCACTACAATCTAGAGCTGGAGATGGGCCAGTCTTGCCCCCAGCACATCACAACACTGTCAGATCACCTGTCTGCACTGAGTGACCCCACAGACTACAGCTACAGTGACCAGGCTGAGCAGCAGGAATGATTTACCCAGCACTCCATGAATCCGTGGGTAAGTGAAAGATGAAATAGTGATTAATCATGTTGCTGCTACAGAGAGATCAAAGTTGTCTCATGCAACTTTTGGCTTACAAGTAGGACAGAGGGATAACATGCCTGCTACAACAAACGTGTATTATGCATATCAAAGGACAGTATTTTATGTGGCTAGCTCAGGAGGTTACTGCTTTTGTCACAGAGATGCTTTTCTTACTTGCAATTCATAAATTTCAATCCTAATATACACACTGGCCTACAAACTATTATGAAAGACATCAGCTGCATGTAAAGTGCATTGTATGACCGGAGTCGTCATGACTGAGCTGGACGGTACTGTGGTGATGCTCGCTCTGTCACTCGCACTAGTGCCAAAGTACTTATATCCTAATTTTATTTAGTCAAATTACACTTCTGCTTCAAGTTCTGTACTGACTAAGCTCAGTAGTCTAGAACTTTGGCTGTTCATTAGGTGGTGTCCAGGGTCTGTGGCGCACTTCTTCACCAACTCCTTTACTTTAATGAACCGTCAATTTGGCATTCATTTATCACTACCAGGCCCTCCTGTGAAGTTCTTGCCCTTCCATTTCTGATGCTTTGCAGCGGTTTTAGACTCTTCCTAGAGTTTCTGGTTTCTCAGATTGCTATAACTTCTGATATTTAAATGTTTTCCCTCTTCATGGCTGGATTTTACTCGCAAGAAAGTGTCACTCATAGTTGGTGAAATGTCACTCATTGCACTGAAATTATGAAAAAGTCACACATAAACAATGTGATACCTTAAATGTAAGAGTTGCCAACATGCCGGTAATTTTGTTGTTTTCAATTGAAAGTTTACTATTATAAACATGTTAGATGGGTCTGTGGGGAGATGTACATTTATTCTTGTTGCCTTTTAATATTTTACAGACAAACATAATTAATATTGGCGATTTTTATTTTGTAAAGATGCATAAACCACTCACATGTACCCCAGCAACACACACTACCCAAATGCGGATATATGATGTTACCACGCGTACTTTTAGCACGCATACCATTACCACGCATTTTTTACAACGCAGGTCATTTTACAACGGAAACCTTTACAACGCAATATACTACAACGCAGATACTATTACAACGCATACCATTACAACGTAAGTATAGGTAAGTATGTAATATTAATATATAATGTAAATAATAATTTTTGTATTTAATTTATTTATTATTTAATTATTAAATAATTTTATTTATACAATTTTAATTTTATTATTTGTAAATATATGTTAAAAATACCCCTGTACCCCAAAACCCAATCCCAAGCCTAAAACCTAAAAATACCCCAGTACCCCAAAACCCAATCCCAACCCTAAAACCTAAAAATACCCCTGTACCCCAAAACCCAAACCCAGCCCTAAAACCTAAAAATACCCCTGTACCCCAAAACCCAAACCCAGCCCTAAAACCTAAAAATACCCCTGTACCCCCAAACCCAGCCCTAAAACCCAAAAATACCCCTGTACCCCAATACCCAAACCCAGCCCTAAAACCTAAAAAATACCCCTGTACCCCAAAACCCAAACCCAGCCCTAAAACCTAAAAATACCACTGTACCCCAAAACCCAAACCCAGCCCAAAAACCTAAAAATACCACTGTACCCCCAAACCCAGCCCTAAAACCTAAAAATACCCCTGTACCCCAAAACCCAAACCCAGCCCTAAAACCTAAAAATACCCCTGTACCTCAAAACCCAAACCCAGCCCTAAAACCTAAAAATACCACTGTACCCCCAAACCCAGCCCTAAAACCCCAAAATACCCCTGTACCCCAATACCCAAACCCAGCCCTAAAACCTAAAAAATACCCCTGTACCCCAAAACCCAAACCCAGCCCTAAAACCTAAAAATACCACTGTACCCCAAACCCAGCCCTAAAACCTAAAAATACCACTGTACCCCAAAACCAGCCCTAAAACCTAAAAATACCACTGTACCCCAAAACCCAAACCCAGCCCTAAAACCTAAAAATACCCCTGTACCCCAAAACCCAAACCCAGCCCTAAAACCTAAAAATACCCCTGTACCCCAAAACCCAAACCCAGCCCTAAAACCTTAATACCCCTGTACCCCAAACCCAGCCCTAAAACCTAAAAATACCCCTGTACCCCAAACCCAGCCCTAAAACCTAAAAATACCCCTGTACCCCAAAACCCAAACCCAGCCCTTAAACCTAAAAAGACCCCTGTACCCCAAAACCCAAACCTAACCCTGAAACCTAAAAAGACCCCTGTACCCCAAAATCCAAACCCAGCCCTTAAACCTAAAAAGACCCCTGTACCCCATAACCAAATACCACTAATAAATGTATTTAAAAAAAGATAAACTTACCTATAATTATACTTACGTTGTAATGGTATGCGTTGTAATAGTATGTGCGTTGTAGTGTAATGCGTTGTAAAAGTAATCGTTGTAAAATGACCTGCGTTGTAAAAGTATGCGTGGTAACAGTTACCCCCAAATGCATCCCACCAACACACACCATATAACACACCACTAAAATCCACACCATGCCACTGCCCCCACGTCACTGCACAAAGCAGAACTTGGACACCAAGTTTGCAGAACGGTGCACAGTAACCACACTGCTCTACAACATACCTTAAAACATTGCGAAAGCCAATAGCTCTGGCTAAACACTTATAAGGTCACAAAGGCGAGACCTATTGGCTATGCCAATGCTTGTTGTCAAAGGGAAAGAGAAAACTGCCATACCTACTAATACATGGTGCAATTTTTCTCCCCCAGCCCTGGCAAAATATGGCATTCATGCGCCAACAAAAAAAACCTTGCACCATAATGCGAGGGTGTATGCTTTCTCAGAATACAGTGCACGAACAGGCCTAAAAGGCTTTATCCACTTTGGATGGGTGCTGTCCAATGCAGCACATATGCACATTCGGAAGAATGAGGAAAAATCAACACAATTCTCTTTGTTCAGCCTTCAAGGAAGTGTAAGATTTTGGGCCAATCCCTATCTACTAATATTTGCAAATAAGAATTTGCGTGAAATCTCATAGGTGGTTACATGGAAACACCCATGCGTTGCCCATGGAACGCCCCCTTTATTCAAAGTAATGCCAAAATAAGCAACTTTGCATTACTTTGGAATGCTAACCAATGCAAATTCGATTTGTGTTGGCTAGTAAATCCCACACTAACGCTTTGAGCCAGGTTTCAGTCACACAAACCTGGTGCAGAGTGTTAGTAAATCTGAGTGGAAGTAGCACCGTCCTGCACGGTGGCATTGCCCGTGCGGATCATTAATTTGTAATTTGCCCAAGATCACCTTTTGGTCAAGGCTGGAAGCTGGGATTTGACCCCCGGTTTCCTGGTTATGTATTGTGCAACTTAGTCAGAAATTTAGCCACAGAATTGCTTTTGCATTTCTCATTTTAAACTTAAAAGCAATGGACCGTTTGTCTTATTTGGTTCTCCCATGGGCTAAATAGTACACCGTGTTAAACAAAAATATATGGTAAATCCCATACATTTCTATAAACAATGATCAAAGCTAAAGAAGGAAATTCAGTGACATCACCAGTTTCATTCTCCACACCTGTAGTTAATGGCACCCTGTCATGGGTAGAAAGAATCTCGGAGGCAAGCAACTGCACCTCTCAGATCATCATGTGGAGCCCTATTGATTTGAAGCAGCACATCAGCATGACCACCGTGCGTGTTGAACTGCGGGGTCCAAGCAGGAATGGAAGCTGTTTCACTGCACAGCAGCAGTGGTGCAGTGACTGCAGGTTCCGTGCTCCAGGTCGATCAAAGGCAGCAACAGCTTGTCTGACTTAGAAAATAAAAGGGACACTGAAGGGTTACCCAATGAGATACAGAGTGGGCTGGGTAGCATAGTTGGCTTAAATACCTAACGTGGCTGTAAATACATACTCCATCACCATAAGAAAAAGCGGGAAAGGATGTAGAGAATCCAGAGAAGGACCAAAGAGTGACAGCAAATTTAGCACAGCTAAGTTGAAAAAAAGACTGCCCTCGAAGGGGCACCAATGGCCGCAGCCATGCAAATGGCACTAGTCACAGAACTTTAGAGGGTTCCAAATCGGTAGTCCAGAAACACAACCCGGTTATGGTAGTGGAGACCAGGGAGGCTGGCCGCCACCTGACAGTAGGAAGTGCTACTATAACTGTAGGCTTGGCCATCTGGTCGAGGTCCTACTGGCTAAAGGCATACAATGAGCAGCAGAGGTTAGAAAATTAGGGCCAGCCACCACAAAACCCTACATGACAGGATATGATTAATGCCCCTCCCCAGGGCGTGGTTCACTGACCGTAGCATCTAGAAAACTGCTTAAAAACAGCCCGCTAGGCCCCGCAGCCAAAGTCAAATGAGGCGTATTCTTGTTACCAAGCCAGAAGTACTCGCTTTTTATTTTCTGGATCATGTCTGCGCTGGATGCTTCCTTAATGGCATGTTGCCCCGATAGCACCCCAAAACGCTCTGTAGGTCTCCAAAGCAATGGAGCTTTCAGTTTTAGGTTAAGCCATCCTTGCGCCTGGGATGTTGAGACCCACAACCACACACGAGTCAATCAGATAAGAGACCTCAGCGTGATGACTAGTTCAAGACTCAGGTTGGGGTCTGCTCGACCTTTCATCTTTCTGGTGATCAACCAAATTGGCAACAATTTCATTAGGTAGTGACAACTATCTAATCTGAGAAGTTCAAGAGACTCCACCCAAAAGCTACGGTCATGGGGCCCTCCGGAGGCACAAATAGAAGGTGGAGTGTGGTCTGAGGGAGAGGAGTGTGCAAGAAATGTGGGCTGCCGTAGTGTTCCCCTGCTCCAGATGGAATATAGGGCACCAGGTGCCAATCCCTTGGGGCTCACCTCTATTCAAAGCATATGCCTTTTGCGTTGTTCCAACATTGTTGGCACAATCAAGGAGAAACAGCAGGCCCTGACTTCTGATCCCACAGGTGCAGTATAGGGGTTAAGATACGCCACTGAGGTTGGGCCATCTGGCAGCATGGTCCATGTTTAGAAGAGTCTGCCTAGCCCGAAATATGGAGTAGGATTGGGCTTGTCAAGCCAAACGCGAGCGGTACGGAGGAAAGAGGTTCACAGAGCAGCCGCTGGCCCTCTCCCCACGACGCAATGGAAACTATTAACTATGCGCCCCAAGGGAACACCAAAAACAAAATTCCCCAAAAGGAAGATTCCAGACAAAGGTGGGGTTGAGAGCAGCTAAAGCCAGGTCACTGACTCCACAAGGGAAAGCCATGTATTGCACCACAAGAAATACACAAACATAAAAAGATGTTCCTGTGGCATGTTGCAAGCCCGCTTCCCACATTTTGATACACATGTAGCGAGCAAGAGGGTGGCCTCAGAAGGGGGACGGCACTGCAACCATGATCTTGTACATGCACAGCGTGTTTTTGGAAGGAAACAAAATAGTGACACCATAAAAACCTGGCTAAAGCCACAGTCCCGTCCCTCCCGGGACTCATGGTACCACTTATCCACTTCACCACATACTGAACGCTGACTTGACCACCCGGAGCTAAAATCTCAGGAAAAGGTCTGAAAAGACCCTAATGGATTGGGAAGTAGGCTCAACGCTTATAAAACTAAGATCTGTCCGATTAATAATATATTAACCACCTTACTCCCCCTAATACCTAAAGGACACATCCAACAGGGGTCCCCTTCCGATACCTTACTAGATGTTATATTGATGGGATTGCCCCCTGTGGTAAAATACAGGTTCCCCAGAACTTTTATGGAGTGTATAACTGAACTTAATTAACAGACAACAAAGTTCTTATTCACAACAGGTAGCTGGCAAGCGACATCACGGTGCACCAATGCCGACTATTATCAGCTCCCACGACTCAAGGAGAAAAAAAACATTGTTGAACTTGTGCAAATGGAAGAAGGAATAAAAGCAGGCCCTCAGCGAGGGGTCTGTTCAACACCCAAGGCCCCGCATGAGGAGGGGAAAAGTGAGCTGTTCCAGTGTGCGGTCGAGTCCTTCCATGGAATTGTCACCCTAGAACTGTTACTGAACTTTTACGAACTGGTCAGAAGGAACACAGCCATCTGAGTACCACAGCTGACTCCAAGGGACCCACACCTAGAACTGCAGTGTTGCAGCAAAAACTATCTATTTGGTTGTGTACAATCTGCTTTATATAGGTAGTTCCACGCTTGAGTACTACTGAGGATCTGGTTATTCAAAGGAGTTTACAAAAGGGGAACTGCAGCGTCTGCGGGGATCTCTCACTTGGTACCTAGAATTACACAGACCAACTCCAGCATCCCCCATGCACTACACCATGGGTACTCGCAAACTTTCTCTCGGGGGGCCAAATTTACAGTTTGGTTTGTGTCTGAGGGCCGCACCGGTGTGGGGGGAGGGGAAGGGGGCCAGAGCAACAAAAAAAACTGACCATGAGGTTGATCACAGGTCCCTGCAGTGGATGCCCTCGTCCACTGAGCCACCAGACCCGGCATACACACATCTCTCTCGGTCTCCCTACCTCTCTCTAGCTCTCCCTCCCTCTCTAGCTCTCTCTAGCTCTCCCTCTCTCTCTCTCTCTCTCTCTCTCTCTCTCTCTCTCTCTCTCTCTCTCGGTCTCTCGGTATCTCTCTCTCTCTCTCTCCTACCCCCCCTCCCTCTCTCACTCTCTTTCACTCCCTTTCCCTCCCTCTGTCTCCATCCCTTTCCCTCCCTCTCATTCCTCTCCATCTCACTCCCTTTCCCTCTGTCACTCCGTCTCCCTCCCTCCCCCTCCCTCTCACTCCATCTCCCTCCCCCTCCCTCTCACTCCCTCAGTCTCCCTCTCTCTCTCTCCCTCCCTCTCTCCCTTTCCCTCCCTCACTCCCTCTGTCTCCCTCCCTCTCCGTCTCCTTCCCTTTCCCGCCCTCCCTCCCTTTCCCGGCCTCTCACTCCCTCTGTCTCCCTCCCTCTCCCTCCATTTCCCTCCCTCTCACTCCATTTCCCTCCCTCTCCCTCCATTGCCCTCCCTCTCCCTCCATTTCCCCCCCTCTCATTCCCTCTCCCTCCCTCACTCCCTCTCCCTCCCTCTCTCACTCCCTCTCACTCCCTCTCCCTCTCACTCCCTTTCCCTCCCTGTCACTCCCTCCCTTTCTCTCCCTCTCACTCCGTCTACCTCCCTTTCCCTCCCTCTCCATCTCCCTCCCTTTCACTCCCTCACGCCCTCCATCTCCCTCCTTTTCACTCCCTCTCCGTCTTCCTCCCTTTCCCTCCCTCTCACTCCCCCCCTCACTCCCTCTCCGTCCCCCTCCCTTCCCCTCCCACTCCCTCTGTCGCCCTCTGTCATCTCACCCTGCCTGTGTGCCAGCCTGGGCGCGCACACACTCGCAGCCGCACCCGAGCACTTCACAGGTCTTTAAAAAACCATTTGCATGTTAATGAGGCTTTGATGTGTTTCACCTCTTCTTAGGCCCCTGCAGCTTTACTCTGGCCATCGCTAGGATCGCCCAGCCCCCACAGAGCAGCAGAGTCTCTGGCGCTGCTGCAGACACTCATAAAAAAAAATCTAAAACACAGGTACGATGTCTCGGGGGTCCGTGGGCCGCCACGGAAGGCTTGCCGGGTGGCTGGAGGCCCGCGGGCCGTACTAGGAGTACCCGTGCACTACACAGTGCCCTTTTCCATAATACATGGTACCAGCACATGACCACAATCTGCTCCCAGGCATCAGCCAGATCATGGTATGTCTGTTAATCCAAAATCCAGTAGGTGCAGACAGGCTTTTCCTGTCCCAAGAAGTCGCCCCGATAGAGCAAAATGCCAGGTGCACCTCTACCTATGTAGAATAAGGGCCACGGTCCAACCCAACAAATCAGAACCACACAGTGTAGTGGTAAACATAACCAGGTATAATCCCAATACCGCTATACACTCTAACTGAACTCATTGATACCCAAACTGTGCTAGACTGGGTGTGTAGGAGAGGCGAAATAGGGGACGATACCACATGGCCGTGACATTTCCTGGAGAAAAGTTTTGGGGGGAGTGACAAAAACCCCAACTCTGTCAACAAACACATCCAGCTCCCATGTGTGGACCAAGAGTGGCTCTTGGTGTAAGTGAGACGGTCTTCCTAAACAACAAATGGTCTCCCTGCATGGATTTCCTATCCAGCTCCAGCACAGAAAGGGTAATGGGTCGCATGGGGGGAGTGTCAAATGAAAGTATGACCACCCCAAGTAAGAAAATATGGGACACTGAGGTGGGAGGATACACTTGGTTAGAATAGAAAGGGCAACCCCTGATTGTATGGAAACCAACACTGGATTCCTTATGTTTCAGAGGAAAACATGCATCTTATGGACATGCTATTTGGAGTGATATTATATATTGTGGATATGTAACGGGCACCACCATGCTGGTGGATTTCTACTGGCAGCGGCGAGTAGGACTACACACGGCTTACACCCTAGTACAGGGAACTGTGTTCCCTGTTCATTTTGCTCACCTGACGCTGGTCATTCCTGGAGAAGAGCTATCAGACTTGTATCCGCACCCACTAAGGAGAAAAGCAACCATGCTGCACCAAGCTCGGGAAAGGGAGCTGCGGACTGTTTTGGCTGGGCTCAATTTAAAGACATTCCAGAATAATCTAGACTGTTCATGCAAGTACAGCAGCTGCCCTTTTTCATCCAGCAGACAAGCAAATGCCTGCAGGCTACAACTAACCCTGTGGGGATGCTCAAAATGAACACCACTGAGCTCACCCTCACCACGTCTTCAACAAGGCCAACGCTGTCATCGCACCCCACCTGCGGGACATCATCAACACCTCCTTCGACACCGCCACCTTCCCTGAGAGCTGGAAGCACGCCGAACTCAGCGCTCTACTAAAGAAACCAACATCGGACCCCACCGAACTCAAGAATTACCGCCCCATCTCGCTCCTCCCGTTTCCAGCCAAAGTCATCGAGAAGACCGTCAACAAACAGCTGGCCGCCTTCCTCGAGACGAATGGATCCCTCGACCCCTCACAGTCTGGCTTCCGAGCCAACCACAGCACCGAGACCGCCCTCATTGCTGCCACCGATGACATCCGAGCCCTGATGGACAACGGAGAAACAGCGACCCTCATCCTGCTAGACCTCTCCGCGGCATTCGACACAGTCTGCCACCGCACCCTAGTGCAGCGCCTCAGCAATGTCGGAGTCCAGGAGAAGGCACTGGAATGGATCATCTCCTTCCTCGACGGAAGAACACAGAGAGTCCGCCTACCACCGTACAAGTCAGAGGCCACCGAAGTCATTTGCGGCGTCCCTCAAGGATCCTCGCTCAGCCCCACCCTTTTCAACGTCTACATGAGCCCCCTCGCGGCCATCGCACGCCAACACAACCTCAACATCATCTCCTACGCTGACGACACCCAGCTGATCCTCTCCCTGACCAACGACCCCGCCGCCGCCAGAGCCAACCTTCACGAAGGGATGAAAGACGTAGCCGAGTGGATGACGACCAGCCGCCTGAAACTGAAGTCTGACAAGACGGAAGTCCTCATCCTGGGCTCCTCGCCCTCCGCCTGGGACGACTCCTGGTGGCCCCCCGCCCTGGGCACCGCACCCAAACCGACAGACCACGCACGCAACCTAGGCTTCATCCTGGACTCCTCCCTCTCCATGACCAGACAAGTCAACGCCGTCTCCTCGTCGTGCTTCAACATCCTGCGCGTGCTATGGAAGATCTTCCGGTGGATCCCCACCGAGACCAGGAAGACGGTCACCCAGGCCCTCGTCACCAGCCGTCTGGACTACGGCAACGCCCTCTACGCCGGAACCACCGCCAAGCTCCAGAAGAGACTCCAGCGGACCCAGAACGCCTCAGCCAGACTCCTCCTCGACATCCCCCGACGCAGCCACATCTCCGGACATCTGAGAGACCTGCACTGGCTCCCCGTCAACAAGAGAATCACCTTCCGTCTCCTCACCCACGCACACAAAGCCACTTCTACGCTCCCAAACGCCATCTCCGATCAACCAGCCACGCCCTCGCTGCCGTCCCCCGCATCCGAAGAGCGACAACAGGAGGAAGGTCCTTCTCCTACCTGGCCGCCAAGACCTGGAACTCCACCCCCCCCCCCCCGCGCCTTGAGACCCTCCGGGTGAGTAGTGCGCTTTATAAATGTCTTTGATTGATCTTTGATTGATAAAAAGAAATGCGAGCAATCTGCCTCATGTTGATGCAGCACCAGTATGTTCTGGATTTAATGATTGCAATGGAGGGATGGGACGGAGCAGCTTGCTGCACGTTCATGCCAGGGAACGACACAGATAATTGAACACTGACACTTGCCATCCAAGCACTGCACAATCTACAAACAGACATGCGCAAAGGAGGTGCCCCTGAGCAGGAGTGGTTTTCGAATTGGTTCTCCTGGCTACCACAATAAATATCCAGTTTATGTAAATCACTGTTGCCAGTTATCATTGTGTTGCTATTAACATGTGGGGTTATACAATTGGGGATGACCTATTCTTAAAAATGCAGTTATTACACTGGTAGAATGTAGGTAAATAGGGTGGCAGTTGTCACAAGTGAGCATAGGGAACTGGCACCAAAGAAAGCAATGTTTCTAATGCATGAGTTAGGTAGTGTAGTTAAAGAATCGACTGGAGGAAGGGAATGTTAATATGGATGCATTCATCGCTGAAAAGAAGGCCCAGAAACCAACGCTTAGGGTTTGCTGAGTGATCAGCTACATGCAAAAAGGTGTGTAGCTGGTAGGAAATGCTCAGGCGGCAAACGCTTGATCAATCCCAAAGATTGGCGCAGCGACATTACAAAGGTCCAGGGATAATGCCCCAGTAAAGCACACATGGCCAGAGTGGGTACATGTGTTCCTAAAACACCATAAAGTCAAATGCCTCCTGATTTAGGAATACCTAGCCAATCCAGGCCTAGCACACATAGTGATCATGTGCTCGGCATAAGCAACATCTAGAGACGCTATTCACTGGCCGCATTGTGTCCACGCAAGGTCAAGACCCACCTGTAGTTACCAGGTTTAGAGAGACCATTTGACTCCCAAGGCAGCAACCAATATTCCTCACCATATATGGTACGGCAGAAGCTTTTGCAACCCTTCATGTATATAAGAACGACTTACTATTTGTAGATTGAGACAGTCCTCAGACCATGTACCTATAACTGTTCTCCTGGTTGTAATGTTTAATTAAATGAAATGTTCCTGTTTAGCAAATGCCTCTTGTCGTCTTTTAATTGAGGGATTTCCAACTTCAGCAACAGAGGCACCAAAAGCGTCCTAAATGTGTCTCTAGATCTGGGGATACATAATCAAGCACACATCCGGAATGGGCAAGCAGGAATGGTAAGGGGTGTTGAGTCTGTTGGCGACGAGTGGAACAAGAGTCATCCAAAAGAAACTGGGGTGGGAGAATCATATCTAAGGTTCTCGGCACACTTGTTCAATAAGGCTCGAAGGGAGGAATTGTTCCTGAGGATAAAGTCTCATAAGATGTCTGTGGAACCTCTTATTTAAGAAGTGGACCGTGAAGTACAGTGTTTAAACTGTGCGACTTTCAGCAATCACAGTCTGGGGTGCCCTCGAAACGAGTGGCAGTTTAAATATACTAATAATCACACATCCATATAACCAGGCATAAACAATCACTCTAAACAGTAATATTTGGCAGAAGGGCGCACTGGTCGGAATGGATCCTGGATGGTTACATACCTACTGCCCCATTCTGCATTCTGTAGTGGGCAGAAGTAATATGTGAATGGTACAACATACCAATAAATGGAGAGCTGAAAGCCACTTTAAGTAAGTATATTATGCATGTAATTTTTGCTACATAAAAGGTCTTGGCTTACAGCAGACAAAAACTGAAAATGGTGCATGTGTCCTATAGGTGTGCACATTTGTGGAGAAAAATGTGCATACCTTCAGAATGTTGCGACAGAAGACACATTATTGCACCCTATTTTCTGATGTTCGGCATCGGGAAAGCTTATATATCAAAAAGGTGAAACGTAGTGACTTTGCAAAAAGCTAAGAAGTGAGGCGTCTTGTCACTATGGATTTAAAATTGTAGTTTGTCATGGGGAAAGGGTCTGACTCCCTGAACAAGGAGCCTTCTATGGTGTCTTGGTTACTCTTTGAGTCCTCACTCCTCGCTAGAAGGGGATCACGGAAGGAGCATATGATCCTTCAGTGATCTTCAAGGAGTGTGAAACTTTACTTTACCTATTGCATCTTCACATTGAAAGTGTACTCTAAAGGTTCTTCAGTGCACTTGTCTATATGGACTAACAATGTTTCATTACATGCCAATGGATTTTTGTGATGGACTCTGCATTGAGCTCATTCTGTGTTTTGTTTTTCTTAATCTAACAGGTGAAAATTCAGTAAGAAATGAAAAAGGTAAAGGCATTAAACAAAACCGTATACCATAAAATAATGGAAGACTAGTGGCTTGCCGAAGTATTCTTCTACAGCATAAAACCCAAACTGCCCAATGAGGTCTGCACTTGGTTCTTAGTCATCTAATGATATACATAGAAGACTTAAAACGCTGACATCCTGAAGCAAGTCTGATGAGGTGCTCATTACGAAAGAAGAGCTAACCTGGTAACAGAAAGAACAAACTGGAGAGAATCCGTGTGGATATCTAAAATGTGACAAAACATTTATTAGGCAGAAAGCAAGTTTGGCATCAGAAACATCTTACTGGGGAAACACCATATTAATAGCCTGACTGGAAAAGTGTTGTTTGCAATGGAAGACCTAGAGCAGGATCAGATCATCATTGTAGAGGTGAAACCATATATATGTACTGAATGTAACAAAGTGTTTCAAAAGGAGAAGAATCTAAAGCAGCATAAAAAAATCCACAACTTGGAGAAACTACAAAAATGTTCAGAATGTGACAAAGTGTTCCGAAGGGAGAAGAATCTCAAGCAGCATAAAAAAATCCACAACTTGGAGAAACTGCATAAATGTTCTGAATGTGACAAAGTATTTACAACAAATGGAAACCTTAAGCGACATCAGATGATCCACACTGGGGAGAGACCATATCAATGTACAGATTGTGACAGAGCATTTATAGCAAATGGAGAGCTGAAGCAACATCAGAAGGTCCACACAGGAGAAAGACCATTCATCTGCACTGAATGTGACAGGGCATTTATTAGAAAGTCGCGCCTACTGCAACATCAGAAACTCCACACCGGAGAGAAACCTTATGAATGTACAGACTGCAACAAGGCATTTATTACAAGGCAAAGGTTAATACTACATCAGAAAGTCCACACTGGGGAGAAACCGTATGCATGTTCTAAATGTGACATGGCCTTTATTACCAATGGACACCTAACGCAACATCAGAGTGTCCACCTAGAGGAGAAACCCCATAAATGTACAGAATGTAATCAAGTGTTCCGAAGGAAGCAGAACCTAAAACTGCATCAACAAATCCACACGAGTGAGAAACAATATGAATGTACAGAATGTAGTAAAGTGTTCGGAAGGAAGAAGAATCTAAAGCAGCATCAAAAAAAAGTCCACTCTGGTGAGAAACACTATGAATGTACAGAATGCAACATGGCGTTTATTACTTTGCAAAGGTTAACACTGCACCAGAAAGTCCACACGGGGAGAAACCACATCACTGTATTGAATGTCGAGTGGCATTCGTAATAAATGGAAAATTAATGCGACTTCTGAAAATCTCCATGGAGAGAATTCCTATGCACGTACAGAATGTAATAAAGACTTCCGCAAGATGAATGAGCTAATGCAGTATCAACAGATCCACACTAGGGAGAAACCATATTGATGTGCAGAATGCGACAAAGGATTTATTACAAAACGTAATGACCGAATGTTCACGCAGCAGAGAAACTATATAAATTTATTAAATGTGACAATGCATTCATAAGAAATGGAGAGATGAAGCGACATCAAAGGTCCACTTTGAAGACAATGAATATTTAAAACATCAAAATCCTCACTGGGGAAAATCTATACAAATGTGACCGTGTTCTTAATGAAGTAACTGTAAGAATGTACAGATAGTGACAAGGCTTCTATTAGAGGTGCACAGCAAATGTACATAGAGAGAAACCTTATTGGTCCACTCCTGTGACAAAGCATTTGTTAAATAAGCAACCCAACACCAAATCAGAAAGTTCACATGAAAGAGAAATGATATCCATGTACTGAATGCAACAAAGTATTTATTAGAAAGTCACAGCTAATGCACCACACAGGGGAGAAAGTCATGACACAGAACCACATCACAATAAATGTGTCAAGTAATTTTTCAAAAAAGAAAGACTGAACATAACCTCAACGTCCACCGTGGGGAGGAACCATGTAACTGTGCTGAATGTGACAATTCATTTATTGGCAGGTTACAGCTAATACAATGACAGTAACTTGACATAAAGGAGAAAGTTATGACGGTGGAGAATGCATATCAATGCACTCGATGTGACAATGCATCCTTTACAGAGGCAAAGCTAATGCTACATCAGAAAGGATTTACTAGTGGGACATCTGTCCTTCACACAGGAGCGACGCCATAGCAGGCCTCAATTTACTCGCCCACTCGCTATGCATAGGAATATACTGAATTTGACAAATAAATCGTTATAAACGGACTATTCTTGCAACATAGGAAAATACACCCTGGGAAGTAACCAAAGCAATAAATGTGACTATGTACTGATCACCATTTCTTGCAACGCTTTTTTTTTATTCCACAGGAGGAACCTAATGTGTCCACATGCATTCCAGGGAGAAACTATATCCGTCTTCAGTGTGACAAGACATTCATTGCTAATGCTTGATCAGAAGTTATACATTGGGAAAAGGCCATTTGAATATTCTAAACGTGAAAGAGCATTTCCTACCAAACGCTCTTTAAGGCATCAAAAGGCCACCTAGGTTTCAGATGCACTGATTGTGAAGTCTTCAGTTGTTACGTCAAATATTCAACACCAGTACATAGATATTGGGGGAGGAAATACCTAAACAAATTGTGGAACAAAGAAACAGAAATAGTAGCAGTCAGGAGTGCCAAACGATTAGTCAAGAAAAGGTCCCATGACACCTTACCCCTTTCCCACAAAGGTGACAATATGCAGACTACAGAGAGCATCAGACTTTGGCAGAATACAAATGTTACAAAAAGCAAGAGCTAGGTTTTTCACTGTTCCTAGCCTATTATGGTGTAAGGACCAATGTGGCTACCAAGTGATATGACCTAGCTCTGCCTATTCTACCCAGTTATGTGAGGTTTGTTTTGCAAGGCCTTCTAGGGCTCGCATCCACAGTTATGGGGTCGTTTGTGATAATAAAATTCAGAGTTTATCTAGTTATCTTGTGTTTGTGCTGTTTATCGTTGACCTTTAGTTTCTTTCATTAACACTGCTGCCCGAGAGAGGACAAGTGGAGTTTTGGGGTCTGTTGAAAGTCAGATGCCACTGGCCTTAGAGGTTTGCAGCACACGATGTATGTATCCGGTTAATGGTTTCATACAGGACAAGAGCTGCCAGCAATTGTTTCAGATATTGCAGGACAGCTTGCTGGACCAACCTTGAATAAGAGGCCTCTACTTGAAGCAGTGATTACAGTCTCCTATAAGACGTGTAGGCAACAATTGTATTCTTTCTACTGTACCAACTGCAATCCTAGATGTTTGAACACTGTAAACTTTCTTATGCCGCATAGTATATTTAGTTATTTACTTTTCTAAAGTGCTCTAATGTCCATTCAGGCTATGCCTGCACAATAGAAAAAAGCTAACTTGTTTGCCTGAATAGGGAAAGACAAAACAACATTTTTATCTCTCCACAAGCCTTCTTCCAAAAGGATAATCTCTGTGGCCATCATTGGGGAAACATGGAAGGGTGTTAATTAGGAGACTCAAACGGAGGATTTATAATTAAGGGCTATGGAGAATGACATGTAATGTTAGCAGTGTGTACCCCACCCCTTAGTCTCATAAAATTGAGCACATGGTCAATCAATCAGGATTTGTATATCATGGCTGGTCACCCATGAAGGTCTTTAAAGCACTGCAGGATCTCGCTGTCTGTAGCTATTGGTTGAACATTCAGGTCTTGAGGTCCTTCCTGTACTGCTGCAGAGATGGGGTGGCTTGCAGGGGGAGGGTGTTCCTGGTCTTATCCACCAGATGGGAGTAGGAGTGGCCTCTGCTGTTTGCCTGGCGAATGCTTTAGGTGGCTGCTAGGGACAGGGATCCGGTACGGAGTGCTCTGGTAGGTTGGTGGAAATTCACTTGTCTGTTGAGGTACACGCCGGCCCTTCATTATATAGTCCTTGGTAAGTGTGAGCATCTTGAACTGGTATCTCTTCGCGATCTGGTTGATGGGTCCCTTTAGTTTGTCCATTGTGGGTAAATGGTCTAGTACCCCTTGGTGTCTTGCAATGATGTGGATGTGGCCAAAATTCACTCAATCCCGATCTTTTCTATAATTTTTAGTTTTATTCCTATTTAGAGGTTTTTTAAGTGCAAACATGACCCAAAAGAATCAGAGCACTATACATAGGAACAGATTGTGTTGGTTACATATAGAAGTGCAATAAAGCTTTAAAACTATCAAAACTACGTGAGAGAGCCATTGTATCAATCCTATTAACTCCTTGCCCGTGTACTTATGAAGTGGTCCACGATGTTGTTGCTGTTTGTCGTGACTGGATTACACATCTAGTGATGATCTCTTTACAAAGCTAACTCATGGTCACCAAGGAGCTTGACACAACCATTTTCCTGTTCCAGAGCCTTCTATAATGAACTATCATGACAAATGCAACAGCTCTCTTCCAAATTCCCCTCCTACTTCGTCCCCGACTGGGCTCCTGCTTTGTAACCAAGATGAAAAGCATATTATTACTGTACTGGGCCCATTGGGTAATCGAAGAGCCACTGTGGGGAGAATATGAAGATAAATCCTAAGTACTTGAATTGATACAGAAGGGGACAATTAATAGGAAATTGTTTCACTATCCTGAAGAGGTTGATATTTGGATGGAGTCTTAAAAAAAACTGGAAGCTTCTTATCACTTGTTTATGGAAAGCTAACTGTTAATTCCACAGTGAGTAGGGCTTGTTCCTGTGCTTTAAAGATTGTAAAAGAGGGAGATACTTCATTTGTGACTTCGAAAAGGTCTCCCCTTGCCCATAATTCAACAGCTACTAATCCTTGAATAACCACCCAAAGTCTCAAGTCAAGTTACTTCTCATCGATATGCAAAAAGAACAGGCTTCGAACCCTCCTGCTATATCTAACACTGCGGAGCGTCACTTGAGCCTGGGCAGCAGTGTGATTGATGCCAGTTTAGCCACCCCAAGGCTAGAATGTAATGCTATGCTAAGGGACTCGTGAAATGCGGGTAGGGCTTTGTTGTGAGAGCTGTTTGTGTGACTATTACTAGAACACAGGCATGTGGCACAGGGTGTTGATGTCAGAAATACTTCAGATCTGACGGATCAGCTTAGAGGAAAGAGGGATTCAAAACTGCAGAGACCACACATATGACTGGGGCAAGCCCCAGATGTAAGATTAGGTTGCTTGCCTGAAATGTTAGAGGGGTGAAAGACCACTACAAGGCTTAACTGGTGATCACATACCTTAATAGACAGAAGGTGGATGTCACATTAATTCAGGACACTAGTCCTGTTTCTGTGGGAGTTAATCATTTTGCCAAAAGCTGGAGCTCTTGCCTCTATTTTTCTTCCTAGTCCTCTTTTGTTAGTTGTGTGGCCATATTGGTTAAAAGCAGTTTGTGGTTCAGACATCTGTACATGTTCTGAGATGGAGAGGGCTGGTGTGTAGATGTGCAGGAGTTGCTGGGTTCAAGAAATATGGCCTTAAAATTTCGACTTGTGATCTCTTCCCCTCCCTCTGTAATATGTGAAGAATACTGTAATGCTGCAAGTTGATTTGGATAGCACTGACCGTGTGTCCAGCTGACCCACCCAAGCACAGGAACATCTGACATATCATGTACCAGTACAAACTGCTAGACTTGTAACATGTTGAATGCCCTAATTCTGCAGTGATTACATTCCGTTTCATAGTACATGGAATATCTTCCAGAATCGATTACTGGTTACTGATGTGATGGGCTGAAACTATAACACATTTACCTAGGACTTTGTCTGATCATTCTCTGGTTCTGATGGCTTTGACCATAGTCAGCGATGTGGTGAATATATAGAATGGCTGCTACCATCTAAGCTCTCAGACCCAGACTTTAAACCGAAACCCACCAAGCAATTTTATTCCACCTCACAATAAATCAGGTCTCAATTGCTTTGGGAAACGTTTGAAGCCATTATTAGGGATTCATGCATATCTAAAGTCACAGTATATTAAGATAATTGAGAGAGAGAGAATGTCACGCCCAGAGCAGGCGATCTCATTGATCGAGTGAGAATTTGTGAGTACATTAGCCCAACCAACACTAGCTATATTAAACCTTAACCACTTAAGCGCTGCCGTCGGCCAACGACCGTCGCGAGCACTACCTTGCCAGTGCTGCGCACGACCATTGGCAGACTGGCCAGCGCTCGTTATTTGAACGTTCAGCACTGGGTGCTGAACGTTCGACACAGCAAAGGGGTTAAAAGGCTGGATTTCTGTGGCACTGTGGGCAGTGAAGATACATCCCTAGATTAGCATACTGCTGCCCGGTGGTTGGAGGGGGAGTCACCTGCACTGTACTGTACACTCCCTGGTGTGATGCTACCAGCATGGTTGGCTTCAGATGTAGTTGCAATAGAAACCCGGGATGGCGCCTAGGGCACCCCAACCCCCCTTTCTCCCCACCCCCGGGCCCCAAGGAGAGGCTACAGGAATTTAGAGATTTTTATGCAGAATTTTACACTACCAATGCGAGTATTCCTGCCCAGGATATACCTACGTACCTGGATTGGGTGACCCAGGAATGGCTTAAACTGTTCAAAGGGAGCCACTGTGCACCCGTATCACTACTAAAGAGATTAAGTCTGTGATAAAATCAATGAGAAATGGTTCAGCCCCAGGTGGTGATGGGCTCCCATGGAGTTTTAGAAACCGTATGCACCAGAACTTTCCTCATTTTTACTGGAAGTGTTCAATGAGAAACCATTGTGATTGCAAGCCACCCCATAGGTGTGATCATCCCGTCCATTGTCACTAAACATATTTGACAAAATGCTAGCTAAAATGATTGCAAACAAGTTACTTCCCCTTCTGCCTTGTCTGGTGCAACAAGAACAGTCCAATATCATTCGGGGGTGATCAACCACAGATAACTTGAGCAAACTTTTTGTGGTTATTTGCCAAATCAACCCAGATATTGAGGCAGTCGTAGTGTTTTTAGACACGGCCAAAGCTTTTGATTCCGTAGAATGGTCCTCCTTACTCTCACCAATGGAAACGATGGGAGTGGTTAATGCTGTGCTCAAATGGACCACTCTACTTTACACCACCTTAAGGCAAGAATAAAGGTCGATTTATTGTGTTCTCTAATTTCGATATAGAGGAGCACCTGTCAAGGCTGTCCTCTCTTCTATCCTTTTTTCCCCTAGCTGTAAAGCCATTTGCTCACCAGAGACCTAAAATTAGGTGTGCGTAGGGTCATTCTTTTGATGTATGTAGACTACATTCTGCGATGCTCAAGGGCCTTGCTTGTAAACTTTATCCTAGAATTACTGAAATATATTAGGGGAATGGTCTGGATTAAAAATCAACAGATCCAAGTCTGACATGATGCCCCTAACCAGGTGGACAACTAACTCTGAGTTGCAGGCACCCCTGAGGTGGCAATTGGAACCTGTAAGATGCCCGTGAGACGGGTGTCATTGGGATTTGTCTACATTAATTAGTGTTAGCTATGGGAAGTGCTTTACCAAAGTGATAAATGGATCATAGTGCTGATATCAGTGACTGGGACTTGGATTATGAAAATGTGGCTGCTCCACAAACTGTTCTACCTATTTCATAATATCCAGATCCCACTAAATAAAGCTGGATCTGGGTATTCTCAGTTGATAAAAATCTATGTGGGGGACATCCCTGAATAGCGTGGAGCAAGATGCAATTGCCATACAATCATGGGGAATTTGAACTCCCAACTTGAAAGTATATCTCCTTGAGGTCCAGGCGCAGTTTGTCCATCACTGCTTCCACAACACTAGCAACCACCATGTTGTGAAATTGAGAAGAACGTGCAGCACCGGTTTTACTTAGTACTGGTCTGGGGCTGAAGGTCAGGCACCTGTGTGGCGAAAGTCCAAACGGTAAGATGCATCTTCTGGGCAAGGGATAGGTTGGCTAAACTGGGGGGAAAAGACGGGCCGTAACCACCAAACTGCCATCTGCTTCATAACTGTAGGTGAGAATTAACTCGCCCTGGGGTGATTAGACAGCTGCTTAGCTCCAAATCCTGATTGATCAGCTCAGTGCTTGCTTCTCCTGTTGATCATCAAACTCCCTTCTGTTGTGATTCCTTATACCTCTGGATTCAGCTCCAGTGACTTCTGAAGTTTTTTTTCGTCCTTGTGACTTTTTCCTTCTTGGGGACTGATTCTGAAAGGCACCAGTTGTCCAGTGAGTCTGAGGTCTTCTGACGGCATGGTGGGTACTGAAAATGGTGGCCTAGATCTCACACAACCCTGGTGTAAGAAGCACTCTAAGATCCAGCTTCCAGGCCCTGAGCATTATCCGTTCAGGCTATTCTACAGATTCAGGTGTTGCAAAAAATGAAGCTCCTCACAGCAGAATGGTCTGCTTTCTGGAGAACCCACAAAAGAGACACAGCGGTGAGGCTGCTGCACCTGACTGCCATCAGCCCATCAGAGGCATAATCTGGAAAATATCAATAGGTAGGTATCACCAAAGGGCATTCTTACCTTTCACAACAGAGTCTCCAGTCCCACCCCTCACTCCTACCCTCCACCAAATGGAAGTGCTCTGGAAGACTAATGAGCAGCTCCTTGCTAACTAAAAGGGCTCAAAGACTAACTAAAGGAGCCCTGTTTCAGCTCCCCTCACTTCAGATTCAAGATATATGTTCTAGTCTGGGGGTTGGGTCTTCATATAAGAGTCATACAGGTAGGAGGTATCTTTATTTCACATTCGTCCTTATGTTGTAGGAACAACAAGTGGGTCCTGTCAGGGCCCCATCCTCCCAATTGTCCTTCTATCCTAGCTTCCACTCAACACCACTGTAACAAAATGCCTCTTTTTGTATGGTCGTCCCCCTCTTACCCCCCCCCCGACAATGTTTAGGACAGGTACTGCTGTTTTTTTTTGACTGAGTGCACTGAGGCCTGCTAACTAGACCTCCTTGCCAGTGCCCTGAACTCCAGACAAGATACATTTTGTAAAGCGCTCGAATGCCGCAGCGTCTTGGTGCCGAAAGTGTGAAGAGGGACTGTGCCATTGACACCGGCAACTTAGGGTTGAACAGCCAGGATTTGAACAATTTCCTAAAATGCTGCCTGTTGGATTGTAGTCTCATAGCGGTAGGCATCTGATTCCACAGTTTGGCTGCACAGTGTGATAGACTCCTACCTCCCCATCTTGCTCTGCGAATTTTGGAGATGTGGATGAGGCCCACATTTGTGGATCTAAGATTTCTGGTGGGAGTGTACCATGAGAACAATTTCTGGATATCAACCGAACCAGCTCCATATAATGTCTTGTGCACCAAATAGAGGGCCTTCAATTCTACTTGTTGCTGGATAGGGAGCCAATGTAGTAACCTTATGCCAGCCAATGTGGGATGGCCTTTAGGAATGTTTAATAACAATTGTGCATCAACATTTTGTAACTGTTGTAAATTCGTCCTCTGTGCCTTGTCAATGCCTATAAAAAGTGCATTGCAGTAGTCTATTTTAGAACGAATAAGAGCTACTACCACAGTTTTCCTGGGTTCCTGAGGACTAAAGGGGAAAATTTTCTGTAAGGTCAACAGTAAAAAGAAGCAGGAAGAGGTTAGACGATTGATCTGGGCTGCGAAATTAAGCTGATCATCAAAGATCACTCCTAGGTTCTTGGCCTTAGCTGTTGGGCGGGGACATTCACCAGCCTCAATCAGCCACCAGCTTTGATTCCACAGGGATTGGCCCTTGCCGAACTCCATTACCTCCGTTTCATCGGTGTTGATCTTAAGAAAATTTTTACTTGTCCAGCTCATGATTTCCGTCAGACAGGCATGAAAGCTAATGGCGGGGGTGGCTGGATGTTTAGATATGGATATGACAAGCTGTGAATCGTCCGCATACGAGACCAAAGTAAAGCCATGCTCTCTGAAGAGTCTGGCCAGTGGAGTAACATAGATATTAAATAGAGTCGGTGACAGGGCTGATCCCTGTGGCGCTCCGTATGAAAGATTAAATGTGTCGGATTGTAGATTTTCCCAATGTATGTTCTGCTCCCTAGAGACTACAAAGGAGGAGAGAAGGCCAGAGCCTCAAAATGTGTTTGTCGAATTGGCTTGTATCGAATTGGCATAAATTAGCTTACCTGTAAGTTCCTAGTATATGGCACCCAGGGCATGTGAGTTAGACAGTCAACCCAGAGATTGCATCACTGGCTGTGCCACTGTGGGTTTGAGTCAATTAAAGCGAGTCTCCTAGTTCACCATTGCAGACTGGAGGAGCAGTTTAATAATAATAATAATAATAATAATACAGAAATTTATTGAGCGCGAACAGCTACCTCTGGGGAGGTGTCCCGGCGCTAGCGAGTCCCACAACAAGAGTAAGTAGTCAGGAAGGGGGGCAGGATTTTTGCGTAAAAAGCCAGGTTTTTAGGAGTTTCCTAAAGCTTGCTTCTGACGTGGCGGATTGGATGGCAGGAGGCAGGGTATTCCAAAGTTGTGCCGGCCGAAAAGGATCTGCCTCCAAGTCTCGCTTTCCTTATGTGCGGTACAGTTAGCTTGAGTAGGGAGTTTGAGCGTAGCTCACGTTTTTGGTGGTAGCGGGGAAGTCGGAGTTTCAGATAATTTGGACATGTGCCTTTTAGCGCTCTGAAAGCCAGGGTTAAGACTTTGAACTTAATTCTGCTTGCCACTGGTAGCCAGTGCAGCTCGTGCAGATGCGGAGAGATATGCTGCCAAAAAGGGACCCGTTTTATTAATCTCGCAGCCGCATTCTGCACGATTTGTAAGCGTTGCACCGCATATTTAGGTAGACCAAGATAGAGGCCATTAGAGTAGTCGAGTCGAGAGGTGATTGTTGCGTGAACAACCGTTTTCCGGCACTCGACTGGTAGCAAAGGCAGAAATTTCCGCAAATTTTTGAGTTTATGCAGGCAGCCCGTGGTGAGCTGTTGTATATGCGGCAAGAAAGACAACTTCTCATCCCATTTTACTCCTAGATTTTTTGCATGGGGGCTGGGAGATGGGGCAGGGCCCATTTCCGTTGGCCACCACAGATCCGGAGGGGGATGTTTGGGGTTACCAAAGAATAGCACCTCCGTTTTGCTCGTGTTCAGTTTAAGTTTGTTTGTGTTCATCCACTTGGCCACGTCTTGCAGACAGCCCCTGATTTTGCTAAATGCTGCCTCGGACGTGTCTGTGTATGGGAAGACTAATTGCGTGTCTTCCGCGTAGGATATTGCCTTGACCCCCCATTTGGCAATCAGGGTGAAGAGTGGGGCCAAGTATACATTAAACAGCAGGGGGCTGAGTGCCGACCCTTGTGGGACGCCACACCAGAGATTTTTTGGTCCAGAAGAGAAGGGGCCCAAGGCCACTTTCTGGGAGCGATTAGTGAGGTAGGAGAGTAGCCAGTTGAGAGCTTTGTCTCCAATACCTATGTCCTTAAGTCGGGTCAGCAATCTGCTGTGATCTACAGTATCAAAAGCAGCTGATAGATAGTTTTAAACTGCTGGTCCGACTTTTGCCATTTAAAGCAATGGCAAAGCCATGTCTCTGCCTGTACTATGTGTAAGTCAGCTCCATGGCAGGTCTAGCTAGCCCTAAAGCAGGCTGCAGCCTATTTTGTGGGTAGAACATGTATTTGACATGTTCTGACAGTAAAAATGAGAACCTGTTGTTTTTGCTCTGGAAAGTCTTGGTCGCCCAAATGGAGTGCAGAGTTACATGTTCACCTTTCAGCTGTGCTAACCTAGGGACTGTGTGACAAAAGTTGATACTCCAAGGTATCAAACAACTCATTACATTAAGCTGAATTTGATTCTCAAGTGGAAATTAATGTAAGCACTTGTGGTGTGCTACTTTTACAGAGTTGCCACAGTTGCTTTTAATTCCCTATGACCTCAACGGTTGCACATCGGTTGTGGAGTCAGCTTTCTAGTCTTTTGGGGAGACGTGTTAACGACTCCCAGAAACGGATACAATAAGGGCCTGCACTGGAAGGAGGTGTTTTCTCCCTCCTGCAGGAAGCTGCACGGGTGTTGGCCCAAAAGGCGAGCTTTAATGGAGAAACCGCCTTTAGGTAAAAGGAAAACACTTGGGTGAGGGGCTGCTGTATTGTCTGGGTAGACAGACTAGCAATAGGGACAGGAAAGGGGCAATCAGTTGTTAAACCAGTTTTTCAGGGGCGTGTAGCCCCCTTGCTAGCCAAACCTCTGAATTTGAATTGAATTAGAATTTTGAGCTATTTGTAAAGCGCGCATTCACTTGGCAGTTTCTTGGCGCTATAGGATTTCAAACTGTAGAGAAAGGAGGGCGCTATAGGCTGAAAGCTTGCTGAAACAAAAAGGTCTTGAGGTCTTTACGAAACTCCATGTAAGAGGGTGAAGATCTGAGAAGGGGGGGGAGGGAGTTCCAGAAGGTGGGAGCCAGCACCGAAAATTTCTGACCACCGAATCGTTTCTTCTTGAATCGGGGGATAACCAACAGGGATTTGGAGGAGGAACGTAAGTCTCTGACGGGACTATAATTGATAATGGCAGAATTTATAAAAGCGGGGGCAGTGCCTGCCCGAGCTTGAAAGGTGAGGCATCCAAGTTTAAAGAGGGCTCTTTTCTTAATTGGAAGCCAGTGAAGGGCCATAAGAAGAGGGGAGGAGTGGTGAAATGTTGGTAGACCATGCACCAGGCGAGCTGCCTGGTTCTGCACCATCTGGAGGCGTTGAAGTGCATAGGCGGGGGCACCGTTGTAGATGATGTTCCAGTAATCGATCTTAGACAAGATCATGGCAATAACAATCAATTTAAGTGCAGAAGGAGAAAAAAAACGGGATACTTTCCTAATGATGCGTAAAGTAAAAAAACAGGAAGACACAACAGAACTTATATGGGTGTGAAGTGCCAGATGATGATTAAGCATAATCCCAAGGGTCTTGACAGAATAAGAAGGAGAGGGAGGGGGGCCAAAAGAGGTGGGCCAAAAGGAAGGCGACCAGGGGTTGCCGCAGCCTCCAGTCAGAATCAACTCTGTCTTATCCGGGTTGAGTTTAAGGTGGTTTGCATTCATCCAAGCCCGGATAAACAGTAAGACCGACTGGAAGCTTGAGGCACCTGGTGAAGAAGAAGAAAAATTAAAAATAAGTTGGAGGTCATCAGCATAGTTGTAGACTGTGACCTCCATTTGTTGAAGTGCAAAAATAAGAGGGAAAATGTAGAGGTTAAATAAAAGGGGGGAAAGAGAAGAGCCCTGGGGAACCCCGCATTTCACCCTGTTAGGTGAGGCTGAGAATTCGGCCAGATGAACCGCCTGTGTGTGCCCCTCCAGGAAGGAGCCTATCCAGGCGAGAGCCTGTCCCCCTATGCCCGCTGCCTTGACACGGGACAGAAGGATGGAATGGTCTACCGTGTCAAAGGCGGCGGATAGGTCCAGGAGGACCAGGGCCTGAGGGGTGTTGGTGTCGAGTCCTTTCCTTAGTTGGTCCATAACTGAGATGACCACCTTCTCTGTGGAATGCCAGGGGCGAAAGCCCGCCTGGCAGGGTGCGAGATAAATGCTGCTCTCTATAAAGGAGCTGAGCACCTGGGTGACGTGGGACTCTGCTACTTTTCCCAAATAAGGGAGGAGGGATATAGGGCGGTAGTTTGCAGGGGAAGAAGGGTCGGCTCCTGGTTTTTTTTTTAATATAGGAGAGATTATGGCAGTCTTCAAAGAGGCCGGAACGGAGCCCGAAGCGAAGGAGTTCAAGAAGGCAAGGGCGGGAGATGGACACGCCAAGAAAAACTGGCTGAGGATGCGTGCCGGGGCAATGTCAGCTGGGGAGCCCGACTTGACACGACTAAGCAGAGAGGGCAGGGATTCTCTGGTGGGTGAAGGGATAATAGTGAGAGAGCGGTTATTTTCAGGGGGTTGAGGGGGAGTGAAAGTGAGGGGGGGGGGGGAATGTTGGCTTTGATAAGTTATCTTGTCAATGAAAAATTCATTAAGCGAGTCGCATAAGACCTGAGAGGGGGGAATCTTGGGTAGGGTTCTATCCGACGATGCCAACTCGTGGACGGTGGAAAATATCTCACGAAATTGGCATTCTGCCGCTAAAATGCGTCCAGAGAAATACTCGGTCTTAGCTGTCAAAATGGCTACTTTGTATTCGTTAAGCACGGTAACGAAATGTTGTCGACGAGTGGAGGAGTATGCTCTTCTCCAGGCTCGTTCAGCCTGTCTTACCTCTAATTTCTTAGCTTTAAGAGCGGGGCTGAACCATTTGTTGGCATTATGAGAGCGGTTGATAACCGTCCGCTTCAGAGGAGCCACAGGATCACAGGTGCTGGTGAGCCACCGGTCGAGTGTGGCGGCCTGGAGTTGAGGGTCCAGGCCCAAAAGATCAGGACAAGTGGCAGCTAGCGAGTTACAGAGAGGAGGAACCTCTGGGGTGGGCTAAGGAGATCTGGGTGCCAAGAAAGGGGTTCTGCCGTATTGCGAGTGGGTAGAATGGTGCACCTAATTTCTGGTGAAGCGAGGATACACTGATGCGGACTGCACCTGTTGCACTTGGTGTCTTGCATAGGAGACCGGACCAAGCCTGCAGTGTCTTGCGTTTAGAGAACTTGTTTTCTGAGCCCAGCCTAAGCAAAGAGACTCCAAGGGTCAGCCGGCTGACCGCCTGTTCATAGCACAGGGACACAACGGCTGAAGAAGTCTGCTAAGGGTGAAAGGTAGCCATGATCGCTACTCCTCATCACTCGGCAGGACGAAGGACCAGGACCCAACTGTCTGTTGCCGCTGAGTCTTCTGGACCCAGGGGAGTTGTCTTTGCCACTCAGAAGGCACGCTTACGGCCCAGAGAAGGATTTGGCTGTGACTGTCACTGGACAACTAGCAGTTCAGTGGCAACTGGACTTCTGCCAGACCTGAGAAGAGCTTGAGGGACGTCGACCCCTGTAGCTAGGATCACCTCATCAAGTCCATTGACCGAGGAGTAGCTTCGACCACACCTGATCCACACCACCATTGGGCATCTTCAGCATCAAGACCACTTCCATAGGAATCCATTACAATGAGAATAAAGTGCCTGGAACCATCTGAAGATTGCTTCTTCTGTGGAGGTAACTGTTTCTAAGAGCCTTGCTGGTCCCCCGACTGGCTCTCCACTGGAGTTGGTTGACAAAGTAACTAACTGCCCACAATTCAACTTGTCCAACTATACCTTGTAAATTCCAGATCTCAAAAACCCTCTAGTGGATCTTTCATTGTAGTTTCTAGAAATATAAAATCTGTCTTTTTATAAATTGGTGTCAGATTTCTTGAGTGTCTCAGTAATTTTTTTCTTCAATTGTTTTGGGTCCTTTTTAAATGATTTACACTTGTTCCTATGTGTAAGCCTTGCTGCCCAGAGCCACAGCTACCCAGGGTTGAGCCACATTTTTTTGTGAAGATTTTCTTTGACAGACTGCACATACCATGCGACCCCCACACTTCGGAGGAAGCCACCAAATAATTCAAAGCATTAGTGACAAGCAATCTGTACATCATTTTATGCAGCAACAATGATAACCAAAACCAAATAACACCCCCCCCCCTTTACTCCCTCTCCCCCCCCCCCGAGAACCCCCATCCTCCCCCTTGTCACACAACTCCACCTCCTCCCGATCAGTCCATAGCATCTCAAGCCCCACTCGCGAAATGATCGAAATGTAGAGTCATTCCATCGTCCCTTCAATGGCATCTCGCTCCACCGGGGGTTCAAGCCACAAGCCCCTACAGTCATCCCACCTTTTCCAGATCCGGTAATGTTTACGCGGGCAAACCCGTGCTACAAAGATGGGCTGCTCCAGCCCCATACAATAGTCCATACCCCGCTTCCACACCTGAACCGAAGGAGCTCGGGGGGTCTTTCCATGCTTTTGCAATATCCCTCTTGGCTAGGGTTAAGCCCAATACCAGTAGGTGTCTCTTGTACCTATTCCCCCCCCACTCCCTCCATCACATGCAGCAGACCTAACTGTGTCGTACGTGGAAGTTCCCATCCTAAAACCTCTGTCAGGCATTCCCACAGCCCTCTCCAGAACCTAGCCAAAGAAGTGCAATCCCATACCGTATGAAGCAGTGTCCCCTCCGTTACACCACAGCGCAGACAATCCGGGCTTGCAATGAGGCCTGCCTTCCACAATCGCTCCCGGTATAATAAATCCTGTGTAAGTATTTAAATTGAATTAGCCTGAGTCTCGTTGCTATCGCTGCACCTCTAGGGGCCTCCAATACCTCCCTCCAATCATCCTCCTCTAGATCTCCCACGTCTCTTTCCCACGCCTCCTTGAGCTTCTGTAGTGTCGAGGAACAATGTGTGGTAAGAGTCTGGTAAATGCATGATATCTTTTTGTCCCCCAGATCTCCCATAAAAACCTTAGCTTCCACGGGTCTGAATTCCGGGAGGGAATCGAGGCTCACCAGGCTCGGTGCAATGGCATGGCGAAACTGCAGATATCGAAAAAAGTGGGCCCGCGGCATACCATAATCAGTTTGGAGGTTTTGAAAGGATTTGAGTGTAGTGCCCGACATGACATCCCCAAATTTGGAAATCTCAATGTCGTCCCATCCCCTGAAGCCCTTCAGGGAATCCAACGCCGGGAAGCGACCATTCCGCCATAGCGGGGTATCCGCCATCAGCTTGCCCCACCAGCCCATTCGACTCAGTGCCTGGCTGCCTCCACACCTGGAAGAACCCGCTGGGTTAGCCGGCGGCAGCCTCCCGCGCAGAGGTGCCGCACACAGTATCTGGTGCAGAGATCTAGTTCCCATCAAGTGGCTTTCCAAAGCATAAGCCGGGTCACCCCTGTCCCCATACCACCATTCATTCAACACAAGGAGATGCGAGGCTTGATAGTACGATAGAATATCTGTGGACGCCAGACCCCCGCAATACGTTGAAAGAAAACATGTCCGCAGTGCCACTCGCACTACTCCCCCCTCCCAAAGAAACTGCCCCAAAGCTGAATTGACCTGTCGACACCACAGGGGGGGTATAGCATTTGGATGGTTTTGTAACTGATATAGCAGCCAGGGAAGTGCCACCATTTTGAAAATGGCTGATCTGCTGTATATGGGGAGAGGCATACGGGACCAGATCTTCATATCAGCCCGGACCCTATCCCAGAACGGGGCTAAATTGCGCTCCCAGGAGGCCGCGGGGACCCCTGTAAGGAAAACGCCCAAGTATTTGATAGCTCCCACTGCCATCTGCAGCGCTGAGGCCCAATCACCCACACCAGCCTGACCTACCAACACCCACAGCGTCGATTTACGGGGGTTGAGGTACAGGCCAGAAGTCCCTCCAAAAATCTTCATTATCTCCGAGACACGAGGCCCGACCTATTAAGATGGGTAAGGAAAAATAGCGCGTTGTCTGCATATAGAGCTATTCTGTCTGATGGACCCGAATCCCATTCGATGCCACAAAGTTGTGCGTCCATACGCACCCATGCTGCCAGGGGCTCCATTGCCAGAGCAAAGAGATATGGCGACAGGGTACAACCCTGCCTAGTCCCCCGTCCGATTGCAAATCTAGTGGAGATGGCTCCCGCTACCCTCACCGAGGCAGTCAAATCTGTATACAGCAGCCGCAGACTAAATTGAGTCTCGGCAACAAGGCGAATAAGTATACCCAGCTAAGGGAATCGAAGGCCCTATCTATATCTGCCAGAAGGAGAGCCGCCTGCACCCCAAGGCCCTGGGCCGCCGCTACAGCCACATGTGCTCTGCGAATATTGTGCCTGGTGGCCCTATTGGGCATGAACCCCACCTGATCAGGGTGTACAACATCCGCTATGTAGGGCAAAAGACGATTAGCCAATGCCTTGGCCAAAATTTTCGCCTCTACATTCAACAAGGATATCGGCCTATAGGAGGCATATTGGTCCGGTGGCCTGCCTGGTTTCTGGAAAACTACTATTTCCGCATGCCGCCAGTCAGCAGGGAGGAGGCCGCGCTCCCTTGCCTCCTCTAGCGCAGCTCTGTAGTGAGCACCCAGCTGTCCATTATAGTTCGTAAAGAACTCACTAGGAAACCCATTGGGTCCTGGAGTCCTCCCGGAGTTCAATTTGCCCAAGGCCGTCCCCTGCTCCTCCATCGTCAGCGGAAGCTCAAGGCCATCCCGAACCTCGTCCGACACTGCCCGCGGCGGCAGATCCGCTATAAACTTGTCCACCATCTCTGCTGGGAGACACTCGCTCAGGGCATACTGAGCCGCATAATAGTGTACGAAGCTTTTAGCAAGCAGCCTCGGATCCACCATCGGGTCTCCATCAACGCCCAGTATTCCCGGCAACGCCGGAGCCTGGAACGAGCCCTGACAAAGCCGATGCAGCATGGTCCCCGATTTGTCACCCCACTGGTATATTCTACTGCGTGTCGCTAACCAAGCCTGCCGAGCCTCATCTAGAAGCAGCGACGAATACGATTGCTGAGCCAGTAGAAGTTGACCCACCATTTGAGTCTCTTCAGCGCCGCTCCATGGCCTCAACCTCCCTACGCAGCAATTCTGCCTTCCGCTGCCTGCGCGCTGCTGTACACCACGCTATGTCTACCCCCCTCAACGTAGGCTTCAGGGCTTCCCACACCGTCCCGGCCCCAGGGACCGATCCGACGTTTTCAGTCAAGAAGTGGGTGATGGCCTCCCCCAAGTGCTTTCGATATTCCTCATTATGGAGGTGCCAGGTGGACAAGCGCCACCGAAATGGCTGCCGTGCCCTACCCAACCGAAACTCCAGACATACCGGCGAGTGGTCTGAGAGCCCCCGCGGCAAAATGGAAGCCGAGTCTACCCTACCTATGACCGTCCTAGGGACAAAGATATAATCAAGCCTGGAAAAACAATTATGAACTGCAGAAACATAAGTGTAATCCCGCCTAGTTGCGTGTAAATACCTCCAGGCATCCACCCAGTCTAGATGCGTGACCATCCCTCCTAACTTGCTGGTAATTCCCTGCCCCTGACCTCCACCCGGCCTGCACCTATCCACCAATCCATCCATGACGTCATTCCAGTCCCCTCCCACCACCGCTAGGGACTCCGGAATCTCGGCCCACACGTAAACAACTTTTCTATCAGGGACAACTGCAGCGGGGGCGGGGCATACACACTGCCAAACACAAACATTTCCCCTCCAATCGTACCCCTTATGAATATGTATTGACCCTGCGGGTTGACTCACTGAGTATAGTGTAGTACTGAGAGGAAGGGGTCGCAGTGGTAGTGAAACAATGTATATACAAATTACCAATAAATCAAAAAACACACTAAATGAATCTGCATTGTTTTATTCACAATGGGGATAGGTATATTAAATATACTACCAAGTTAATCATACAATATAGTAGGTTATACAGTGCCCCGGTGGGGAGGGGGGAGGGAGTGATTAGGTGAGGATGGTGTGATCGAAGGGAATTGTGACAGTAAAATCAACCAATTGTCAAGAATGTATTGGTAAATAAATTGTCATACACAATATAGAAGGACCATGAGTATAGTGGGCATACATGAGCCTGCGATGCACTAAAATGGCCACCCCCCGGGAACCCCTAGTAAATCCAGCATGAAAGACCTGTTGATAACCAAACCGCTGCAAGCAAAGGGTCTTGGTACCCATGAGGTGCGTCTCCTGCAATAATAAAACATCAGCACGCTCTCGCTTCGCCTGACGCAGCACTGCACCCCTCTTAATTTGATCCAGCATACCCCTCACATTCCAACTGAGAACTCATAGGGAAGCCCTGACACCATTCACATTAGCTTTTGGTCCCCCCCATTAATGAATCACAAAGGGGTAACCCCCAACGTTGAACCCTACAGGAGCATGCCATATGATCAAGGAGACGCCATTAGAGTTGTGTGAACCCCCCTCCACCTCCAAACATGTAACAACAACCAATCCCCCCCCCCTCAACTCCCAGTTCCCCACCCCATACCTCAAAACCACTGAAGTACCTATTGCGGCAACGTCTGCCCAGAGTCCAGAAGAGAGGACCCGAGCCCATCCCCACCAATGGATCCCCCCACACTACCCACCATCTAACCACCCCCCTAACCAATCCCACCCAGGTGTGGTAAATAAATTTACCTATGCATTTTTCCGTATAATTATCAATACAAGACAGCTCATTCAAATGAGAGGCAGAGTCCGTGGTATCTGAGTCATACGGGCTTTAATGGACAATGATCCTCGAGGATGGATATCATGTTCCGTCACCACTAAGGTTCGGGAAGGGACATTCAACGTTTATTAGCATTACACATTATATATAGTAAACTAGCACAATTGAATCCAATACAGTAGGCGTAACAGGTGAAAAGAGAGAGATAAGAACACATGTGCGTAATAGGAGGCGTGTAAAAAGGCGTACACATGGGCGTGCACTGTACATGTCAGAGAAACGTAACAAAGAAACGTCACATGTGGGTGGATGCATAGAGAAAGTTGCAGGATCAGCAGAAACCTCTGACCTGTATGCGCGCGCAACTAGCATGACGTGCAACTGGGGGCTTTGACTTTAGCACTAGTGGAAGAGACTGGTGTCTGCAGTGTCAGGGCAACCTGTACCTATAGCATATCTGGTATCTCATGTTTAGAGGATGTAGTGTCTGAAGTAAAAGGTCTCTCGGGCAGAGGCCGTACAATACTGAATGCTGGTGCGCGCATACGTGTCTTGGTGCAACGTGCGGAGCCAAGGGCCTACCATGGTAACGGATTCAGTAAATCACTTGCAAGGAGGACAGGAAGGCTGGACCCTTTGCTCTGCAGCCGGGAATATGTTTACCTATTTCACTAGACTGGAATGTGTTTTCGAGGAGGCTGAGCAGATAACTGTAGGCAAAACATGAATCTGGCAGGTAGTCCAGGCCGAGCCGGGCACCGCTGCGCTGGCAGGAAGTAAGGCAGGGGTCAGGGATGCGTACAGCTTTCGGAGACAGGAGAGATGAGGCTCGGGGCCTCGTGTAAGGGCCTAGCTCGACTGGGCCAGGAAACATGGAGAAAACGTGTGCGAAATTCAGAAGTGCACCATGTAAAGACGTTGGCACCGTATGCCTAGAAGTCTAATTAACGGGATTTCTTTGCATGACTGGATAGCTAACATGTTAAGGATGGACGCAAATGTATTTACGTCTGTCTAGCATGTACAGAACAGAAGTTACACGACATACAAGGAACATGGGTGCATGGATAGGGTGCGAGTGGGGGACACATTAGCTACCTGAAAATTTCTATTACCTCATTCCCTCCTTGGACCCTACTACACCCTTTAGGATATATCTATATTCATGAGACCATCTATCTGTTCATAAAGCATCATTTGTTCATCTTTCTTGATTCGGGAACGGGAACGTGTACTTGGACGGGGAATACAAGCTGTGACGCACAAGCCGCAAATCGCTGGCCCACATTGCAGACAGAGACAACAACTGAATACTATGACCAATATTATTCCTAGGAATGACAACAACTTCCATCCCCAGGCAGAAATCACACTCCAGAACCAACCAGACCAAGTCCAGGAGCCTGGATTCTGGTGTATCAGGTGAGCTATTTCATGAAGCCGAGTTATGGCCTTATACACGGATGGCGCGTTATTTGGAATAAACACGCAACAACTGGATCCGATGACTCTACAAGCCCCGCCCCTATCTGCCAGGATGACGTCAAGGACAAGGCGATTTTGAAGAACGACAAGTCTCATAGCAGACTGTTCCTCGGTCAGATTTCCTAAAGCAGAAGTAGTCTCGTTCACTACTGCTTCCAAGGTTCTAGTTAATTTCCGTATCAATTTACTATTCTGGACAGGGCCTACAAAGAAAAAGAATCCTTTATTGAAATCTGTATATTGCTCCCAGGTAGTTTCGGTCTGGTCGACAATCGGGGTCTTGATCTCCCTTCTATGTCTTCCATGAACAAGATGTGGATTTCTGTGATAATCAGGCGGGGCTAGAAAAACAGGTGGCAATAGGAACGCAATATAGCACGTCCCATCCCAATCCAATGGCAGACGTACATAGGCTGTCTGACCACATATGAAATAAGAATGCGAGAAGCTCTGAAAGTAGACTTTCCTTTATCACTGAATTCGACAACAGTATTACAATCACTGTGTCCTAGATGTACTGAACCATTCTTTCTGACACATAATTCACCTTTTACTGGTAAAACTGTAATAGACGGCAAATCCGAATTAGTCTCAGACTGCACGTTCAGGATCATGAGGTTAAGCGTAAAATTACCTAATCCATACACTTCATTTTCTAGATCGGTCCCTGTCCTTTGGGGAAGACCTTCTTGGTCTGGGAAACATATTTTATTCATGACTGTATTCAGGTTCCCCCATATCCAATTGCCTTGGGAAACCTTGGACTTACTATCTAGGAAAGACATTAAAGTAAACTATGCACCACACGAACCATTATGTGTGAACGGGTAAGGAAAGAGGGGCAGAGCTCCCTTGTATTTCTGATAGGGAGGGAGTCGGCCACATACCCAGCAATTAGTGGCATTGCTGGTCTGTTGTGAATGATGTAACATACGGATGAATGTATTGTTGCGCATGGCTAAACGATAGGATAATTCATGTGGGGGCAGGTCACTAAAAGTGTGCTCCACAGTGTCATTGGAAGAAACATGTGCAAGTGAATCAAGAGGAAAGAAAATGTGTAACATTAGACTAATGCATATAATCGTAAGACTCAGAAGAAACATCGAGATCAAGGCAATTATGCATCTACTGTGCAAGACTTTACAGTACTGTTCTCTTTTCTTGATACTCCTATCTCTCTGACTACTGGGGTCTATTCTATACATGTCAGAAACCTGTCTAACCGCTTCACCCGAGGGGGACTTAAACAATTAAACTGTCTGACTTACTAGACCTCAACTTTGACTTATACTCCTGCTATGGAGTTTTCTCTAACAGGGGAGTTTAGTATCAGTGTCTGGAATGTGGCAGTCCTGGGAAACAGTTTTTGGCGGAAGTCCATAAAATTTCTTCACATGGCTCGAATGGAGCCAGCCCTTCCTTCCTTCTACTTTTATAGCGGTCCTTGTGGTCATCAGAACGATTTTGGGCTCCTTCCAGCGGGGCTCCAGAGGGCTTGATCTGTCAAAATTGCGGACCACGACGATGTCACCGGGAACAAGTTCATGCGGTTTCACCTCGGTGTTGTCTGGGAAGGCTGCCGCGACCTGTGAATGACAAGATTGTAGTGCAGACATCAATGCAGCCAAGTAATCTGTCAGCATAGAACTGTCAACATCGGTGATTTTACGGGGCATAGGCGTCCCCCACATATTCGGAGGCCTACCGAAGACCACCTCATACGGGGATAGCCCTGTCCTAGAATGAGCTACCATTCGCATGTAAAAGAGGGCAACTGGCAAGGCTACCATCCAATTTACACCTTTATCTGCATATACTTTAGCAAGACGGGTTTTCAGAGTCTGATTGTGTCTCTCCACGAGACCAGCTTCCTCAGGATGTCGGACACAGTGGAACTTCCATTGGTAACCTAACAGGAGTGACACCTGCTTCATAAGCTCGGACGAGAATGGCTGACCATTATCAGAGTACACGACACGGGGCAAACCGTACCGCGGGAAAAACTCACGTACCAGCTGTTTGGCAGTGGTTACAGCAGTGTAATCGAGGACTGGATATGCTTCTGTCCATCGGGAAAGAGCACATACGACTATGAGGACATACTTAAATCCTCGGCATCTGTCCATCTGGATATAATCCATCTGGAGGACTTCAAAAGGATGGTCAGGAGGATGAAATCCACCCTGTTCCACGGGGACACCTTTTCCTGGATTGAACTGACAACAGATCATGCAAGTACGCACTTTCTGTTTTGCGGCTGCTCGTAAATGTTTGTTGTACCAGAGATTCTGTAAACTGTCTAACATAGCTTTCTCTCCCAAGTGTGCTGGACTATGTGCTGTGTTAATAATGACTTGAACCATAGAGTCGGGGAGGAACCATGTGGCTCGTCCCTTCGTCACCCATCCCTGATCTGTCTGGATCCCTCCTTGTTCAGTCCATTTCTTGATTTCGTCTGGTGTTGCATGTGTCTGTATGTCGAGTACATCTAGAGTGGGATCCTTAACTGTCAGGCAATGTGTCGGTGTAGGTGTGTCAGTCTTTGTCATGTCAGTCGGAATGTCTGTCTGAGCTGTGAATTTGGCTGTACGATCTGCCAGGTCGTTACCCTGGGAAATACTGTCGGTGACTTTGGTATGTGCTTTGCACTTCATGATGGCTATGGCTGTAGGCAAGTGTATTGCTTCTAACAGGGCTTGAATGAGGGGACCATGCTGGATCTTGGTACCGTGAGAAGTTAAGAAACCTCTCTCTTCCCAAAGGACTCCGAAGTCGTGAACGACTCCGAATGCATACTGTGAATCTGTGTATATGTTAACTTTCTTGTTCTTGGCTAGTATACAGGCTTGGGTCAGAGCAATAAGCTCTGCAGCTTGAGCAGATAGTGTGTCAATACGGTGTGTTTCTATGACTTCAGTTACAGTGGTCACTGCATAGGCGGCCACTAACTCTCCTGTACTTGTTCTCATACATGAACCATCCACATAAAGTGTCAGGTCTGGGTCGGTCAATGCAATGTCTGTCAAGTCTTGTCGGGGCTTCGTTACTGTATTAATGACTTCAACACAGTCATGTGGTGCTGGATCTGGGGTACTCGAGGGTAACAACGTGGCAGGATTAAGTATGTTGCAGCGTCTGATTTCTATGTGTGGCTGGAACAGTGTCAGTTCATAACCTGTCAGTCGTGCTATGGTCAAGTGCTGAGTCTGGGTGCGGTTCAGAAGAACTTCCACGGAATGTGGAACCTGTACTGTCAAGGGATGTCCTAACACTATTGAATCACTTTGTCTGATAGCTAGAGCTGTTGCTGCAACTGATTTCAAGCACGCAGGCAAGGCCTGGGCTACGGGATCCAATGTACTAGAAAAATAAGCACAAGGCTTATGGTGTTCTGCTTGATCTTGTGTGAGAACAGATAATGCTGTGCCGTCACGTTCTGTGACGAAAAGTGTAAAAGGTTTGCTGTAACATGGTGTCGCTAAAACTGGTGCTTGACATAATGCTTTCTTCAAGTCATTAAAAGCTTGTGTATGTTCCTGAGTCCAAGGGAGGACAGTCGAAGTCGCTGCCTCCTGTGTTGTTAACTGTATGAGTGGCTTGGCTAGAAATGCATACTGGGGAATCCATTGTCTGCAGTACGAAGTGAGGCCAATGAAGGCCCTTACTTCCTTTTGTGTCTTGGGTTGTGGCAGATGTGCAATTAACTGGATACAATCTGGTGTCAACTGTCTACCCCTCTTGGACAGCAAGTGCCCAAGGTATACCACTTGCTGGGCACAGAATTGGAGCTTCGAAGGGGACACTTTGTGCCCTTTTTCGGCTAGAAAATACAAGACTGTCAGTGACGCGCGCTCGCAGTCACGTTCGGTCCGTGCTGTGATCAGTAGATCATCAACATACTGGAGCAGAGCAGTGTCAGTAGGCATGTGAATACTGTCTAGTTGTCTTTTCAGTGCTTGGCTGTAAATACTAGGACTTTCCGTGAACCCTTGAGGTGCACGTGCAAATTTGAAGCTTCGGCCATTTAAACAGAATCAGGATGAATGGGGACGCTAAAGAAGGCGTTCTTAAGATCAATTACAGTAAAGAACGCAGCTTCGGAATCAATGGCAGTCAATAGGGATGAAATGTCTGGGACCACTGGGTACTGAGGTACTATGCATTTGTTCAGCTCTCGAAGATCGATCACCAAACGATAAACTGGAGGTGCATTTGGGTCAGTTCGTTTAAGAATCGGAATGATAGGAGAATTACATACATTGGAGTCAGTTTCTACAACCACTCCTTGGGCAATGAGTTCGTCAATAATTTTCAGCAAGGCTGCTACAGCCTCGGGGGGCAATTTGTATTGTCGGATTCGGGGCAGTACAACACCTTGCTTGAGTGTGACACGATAAGGAGTAATATGCATACAACCTACATCAGTTGGACCTTGCGCCCATAAATGCTGTGGAACATTTTTCAATCTTACATCAAAATCTCTCAACACATAATGACCCTTAAAGTCACGAAGGAATAATCTCACTCCTTCCGGAGAACAACATATAACAGCTCCTAGAGCTTTCAGCGTTTTAATACCAAGCAAGTTTTCAGGACATGATTTCGTAAGCAATAAATCTGTAGTACGGGATAATGGACCAACTGCAAGGGGAACTGGCTTTGATACTTCGTTAACAATAGGCTTTCCTGAAAATCCAAGGGAAACATTCTGTGAGCCTGAGAGGGGTGCCCCTGGGACCTTGTCATGACTAATGGTAGTTCTGCTCGCCCCCGTGTCAATCAAAAATGTTCTGTCTTTCCCTAATACCTGACTATGTACATAGGGACCATCTTGATCTACAGGAACCTCGATAAGGGGCAAGCCAACCTCCCTCTCTAGGTTTCATGTGTACTGCTGATAATCGGGATAATCAGACTGTGCATACTGGTACATTTGCTGTGTGACGTGTTGTGTTGCGGCAATGGGTTGGGGTTGGGGTACAGCTACTGTCTGTTGCTGTGCATGCTGTGGAGGAGGTTGCTGATTCTGTGGAATATTCTGTTGAACGTGTTCTGGTCTAGGCGGACGTGGTCTTTCTTTCGTTTTGCCTGTAGCAATATTGTGTCTGAGAACGGCACATTCATTTATAAAGTGACCTGGCTGCTTGCAGTAATTGCAATTCCCTTTAACAGGAGCTGCAGAATGACTAGTCTGTGAGTTCTGTGTGTTACCCCTCTTCTGACCATCTGCTGGAACAGACTGGGCAACTAGTACTTTCATTTTCGTATCTTTCATACGTCTCTGTTCATGATCGTGTTCCTCTCTGATTCTGTTCTGGTGGTACTGTAACATTTGTAACATTTGGGAAGGTGTATTAGCTTGCCATGTACTTTCGACTTTCAATACTCTATTCTTAACCTGTGGTAAGGAATTCTCGACTAATTTGGTCACAAAAAGATGTGGATATGATTCGCTACTTGTTTTCAAGCCACTATTAATAATGAAACATTTCTCAAATCGGGAATAAAAATCACTAGTGTCTTCGTCTTGTTTCTGTTTGCAGGCTGAGATTGCATCCCAGTCTTCCTTTTTAACTGTCAATAATCTAGGCAAAACCTGTACTAATAATCCTGGTAATGCTTTAGTTTTGTCCCCCAGACCTACACCTGGGGTACGTCTATTTTCCTCGTCTTCTAATTCAGTCCAAATAATCTTTTTATCTCCAGCCTCCCATTCTTTTTCTTTCAGTTTTTCGTAAATCCCTGCTGGCAACAATACTTTTAGCGTTTTAAGAATGTCGGAATACGTGTAATCGCCCATGAGTAACATGTCTTTTAATTCACGGTGGAACCCTGCAGGATCTTTATCGTGACAAGGTACAATTTTCTTCATTTCCAGTAATTCCATTTTAGTCAAAGGGGTGTATACGAATACGCGTTCAAGCGTACCTCCTGTACCCAGAACTGGGTGAACTTCTCGTAAGAGATTCTGTCTATCTAGGTGATATGGCTGTCTTACTGGGGGTGGAACGGAAACAAGATGTGGAGTTAGGAAGGTTCTGTATTTGTGACGTTGTTCTAGAATGATGTCAATTAAATCGGTACCTAGGCCTCTCCATCTTCTCAGTAGTAAGTCTTGCAATAAATTATACAATGGACCTGGATCGGATTGCTGGTTTTCATATAATGTAATGAGATGTTGGATCATGTATATACCAGCTAGTCGCTGTTCTTCTGGAGTAAGGCTCAAAAATGTTTGCACTACTAAATCATCTTTATATATACTGTCATCCCCAGCCCATTGGACTGCTGACCGGGCTAGTTCCTGATCACGTAAGGTATTAAGTTCATGATACCCTATTCTTTCTTTCAGTATTTTATCAGTAACTTGGAATATATGTTCAAGAGAACATTGCTCTGGTATCGGGGAAAGGAAACGTTTCTTGTTTTCCAGACAAATGGGTCTGTCAAAAGGTCTATCAAAAGAATACTGTTTAGGGAGTTTCACTCTACCTACGTACGCTATTTTATCCTCTGTCTCGGCTGGAGTTTCTACTTCTTCCTCCTCCTCCTCCGAGGAGTCATTCTTGTCTGACTCGGCCCCCAGCACTCCCTTCCTCCTCCCCAGAAACGGATCGTTTCCAGGATCTGGACCGCCAGTTCCCTTTACTCTGCAACCCTCTAGCGGTACTCGGCTGTCCTCCATTCTGCGAAGCATCAGTGTCAAACCTCGGTGGGGTATGCGCCCGCACCTTCACAGTTTCATCTGTCCATTGAAAAACATCTTCAGGGGTATCAAAGAAGTACGTATGAGATTGGTACACCACCCGAAGACGTGCCGGATACAGTAGTGCATATGGAAGTTTAAGGTCCCGTAGGCGGGCCTTGGCCGCCATGAAGGATTGCCGCTGCTGCGGCACCATTTTAGTATAATCAGGAAAGATAAGAATCCGCTGGTTCTCATAGAGAAGAGGCTCCTTCGCACGTGCCAGTCGTAAGATGGTGTCCCGGTCAAGAAAATTTAATAACTTGGCAATCACCGGCCTGGGACGGGACCCAACCAGCGGCTTCTGAGTCAGAGCCCTATGCGCCCGTTCAATGATGAAGCACGGTGATAGGGAGTCCGGGGGGAGCCAGCCCGTCAGCCACTGCATCAGAAAAGTCTCCATGTTGCCCTTTTCGCAGCCCTCCGGCAGCCCTACAAAGCGCAGGTTGTTCCTTCGGGCCCGTCCTTCTGCGTCCTCCGCCCTGAGCGCCAAGTTTTTCTGTACGCTTTCCATATTGGCAACCTTCCACTTCAAGGTAGCCACATCATCCTCCACGCCCGATATCCTTGTTTCTGCTTCAGTGATACGGGCCACCGCGTTGTGCAGATCCTCGCGCAACAGGGTCAAATCCGCTCCCACAGCCCCATTCTTGGCGTCCAGTGTGTCCCGGGATTGATTGATAGCCGCTAGCAGCGTTGCATTATCTGGGCTAGAGTCCGAGGGTCCCCCCGCCGCCCCGGCACCTCCACCAGGCTCCGTGAACTTGTCGATGGGGTGAGGTACCGGGTTTTTAGGGACCCGGCGGTGCCAGGGGAACACCCACAGACCTCTTGAGTTCTTCCTGTTTTGGACCACAGAAACACAGAGTCTTCTAGGTGATGTCAAGGATCGGGTTTATTGGCTGCAACCAGTGACAGGTGTTCTAGAAGTACAACAGCGTGGAGCGCATGTATGTTCTCAGGGGACTGCTCGTTTTTACAGAACCAGCCTTCTCTTTTTATACACAAATATAAGCTTCAGGCAAGAATTCTTTCTTTTACAGTCCGACTATATACATATTTTCAGTACAAAGAAAAAGCAGAGTCATGATGGCAAGCCCATACTTTAGTTTGTCCAGTTCGTGATAGATTACCCAGCAAGGCCCAGAACTTCCATCAGATATCGATGAACCCCCAATAAAATCGGGCACCTCCTCCTTGTAAAACTAGTCATAAAGAAGAAACAGGGACAGGTGTGTGTGAGATTAGCGTAGCTTGTATGCGATGAACGGTTTATGACATGTTGTGCCTTGATGCTAATCTCGCTCGGCCATTGGGATGAGAACTGCCCGAACAGGTTTGGCTTGAGGCAGTGGAGTCAGCTCACCCAGGTCACAGAGGAGTCAGCAAAGGTGTACGTGTCCTTTCAGATGGGATTTCGGCCTTGGTCATTTTGACTATGTAAGGGCAACCACAAAATGGATGCCGCTCACAAAATGGAACCCGAGGGTCCAAGACGAAAACTGCAATTTAAAGGTGATTTCGTCACTTGGGCATGACGCAAATGCACAGGTATAACGTCTCAATCATTACCGGTCTGCCGATACCAAATTTGACATGGTACGATGATATTTTCTGACACGAGTGTAGAGCTTCGGTACCATACAACAGCAGGGTCCAGAATTTTCAGTACCACAGACCCTCCTTTTGCCCTTATATAGGCAATAACCTATGCTCATGCTAGTCTGAGTCCAGGTCTGTGTGCATAAAGTCATTGAGATGCTGCTGTAGCATCATTCTGTTACTTAGTTCATCTCTTGATACAGGCTTCCTTACACATGATGTAGCACAGAGGCCACATATTGCAGGAGCGCACTGTACACACAAGCAGAACACAAACAGAATGGCTAAGACCATCCCGATGAATATCAGAGCTTTCCATCCCCAGGCAGATATCAGTTTCCAGAACCACCCCGTTAAGGACCAGTCTCCTTCGTCCACGTGAATGGATTCAGAGATCTTATGCAGTTTGGAGATGGCCTGGTATACTGTTGGGGCGTTATCGGGGATGAAAATACAGCAACTGGATTGGATCACTTTACATACCCCACCACGGTCTGCAAGTATGACATCTAGGGCAACCCTGTTCTGAAGAGTCATAAGTAGGTCCGACTGGAGCTCCGCAGTCAAGTTACTAAGGGCACCAGCCGTTTTGATCACGGCCGATTCAACTACCCTCGTCAATTGGTGAATGTTCCTGCTGTTCACCATGGGCCCCCAAAACGGCAGAAAACCTTTTGCGAAATATCCAAACTCCTGTTCCGCAGTGTCGTCTTGACTCACAACACCCCTAACTGTCCTTGTCCGATGATAATCTGCCTCGGCCGTGTAGGTGGGTGGCAGCAGAAACAAGATGAAACATGTGCCCGAAAAGTCAGGAGGCAACCATGTATATGCTCTATCATGGCAGGCGATTAGGTACCCTTAGCTGCTAAGAATGAAGGGGAGGTCTGAGATGGGAAAACGTAAGTCTCAGTACAGACACTCTTTCCTAGCTGAGCTCTGGGGTTTTTGCCATTTCCCTGCAGGCATAGGTGACCTTGGTGGGGTACTATCAAGATTGGGGAGGATTTCTTTGCTCGCTGGCTCTCACTCAAGGAAATTCCATATTTCGTGATATTCCATCTACTATAAGGCGTCAATTCATCCCTGGGAATCGTTCTATACGTGTCGATGTCTCTACTCATATTTCTGATTCCGGCCACTAATGCCTTGTTGCTCGAATTTCTTCCTGGGGAATATGGTTCGAGGGCAAACAGGAACATCGTTTGAAATGCCCACAATGAACCACAGTAGCTAAACGGCAGGATGAAATATGCGATACCCTTATCTGTCGTGTGTGGCATAAGTCCACATACCCAACAATTTGTTGTGTTCATTACAACCTGGTGCTGGTGTAGGAGCTGGACAAATGAGTTATTTATGAATTCTAATCTTCTGGCAGACTCGTGTTCAGGCAGAGGGTGAAAAGAGTGCGGGGAAACAGTAGGAGGAGGTGTGGGCTGTGTGGTGTGTGTAAATGAAACTCGAAAGGTGAACAAAGCATAGCCAATCAAAAACATCATTATGCTACACAACAGGAAAATGCAGATTATTAAAAATCGTGTTTTCGCCATCACAGTGCATATTCTCATTTCAAAGTTCGGTGATCTGGCAGGTCTCTCCATCTTGGGAAACTCCATCCTCTAAGTTGCTGCCCGCGGCGGGAGATTGATTCTGCTAAGGAATGCTTCTGTCAGTTTAGGGCAACTCCCTTAGACCAACCAGAACTGTCGACCTATCCGTCTCCAGCTGCACTCCAAAGACTGTGGCAACCGCGGCCCTAGCAGCAGAACCGGATGGCAGTTCGAAAATCAAAAAATGAACAAGGTTCCTGGATGAGAGAGCTGCACAATAAAAAAGAAAAATATATTTATTTGTCCATAGTCATAGGTCTTGGCCTCAAGTTATAACGGTTTCGACCAGGTGCTGTGTGGTCCAGAAACAGGAGTTCAGGCTCAGTAGTGTCCAATCGTATTGACGGAGGCACAGCTTCTTGTAAAATGTTGTTGTTTTCTTTTTCAGAAGTAGTCTCTTTCAAACGTGCATCACTGAAGGGTAAGAATCGAGGCACAGTCTCAGTCTCAGAGTCAGCAATTGCCTCCTGGACCCATCGGTCATAAGGCAAAGGTAACGGGACCCTCTTGCAATGGGTCCCGTAGATCCAGTTTTTCTTTCCTTCCACTCGAACTGACGATCTTGTGGATAGGAGAACTAGGTGAGGGCCGGTCCACTGGGGCTGGTCATTCCTCGTTCGCTGGAAGTTTTTCACGAGGACATATGTTCCAGGATCTATAGGGTGTCCTGGAGCTTCAGAGGCCTGAGGTAGACCGTTGTAGACCTGTTGGTGTAAATCACGCAATTAAGCCGTCAATTCATACAGATAGTCAAGCAGTACAGGATGCTCTATCTCACTGAACCTGGTGGGCCTTGGCACCCCCCATATGTTGGCCGGGCGGCCGAACACAATTTCATGGGGACTAAGTCCCAATCTAGAGTGAACAGTCATTCTTGTGGATAGGAGTGCCAAGGGCAGAGCGTCAGGCCATTTAAGACCTGTGCTTGCTTGAATCTTGGCCAGTTTCAACTTTAACGTGCCGTTGTAGCACTCTACTAGTCCAGCTGATTGGGGGTGATTTGCAGCGTGGAACTTCTGGTGTATGCCTAGCCCCTCACACACTTTCTTCATCACTCGTCCCACGAATTCACTCCCATTATCACTCCAGACCATTCTAGGCATTCCAAATCTAGGGAAGAATTCTTTGACAAGGGCTTTAGCTGTGGACAAGGCAGTATTGTCCTTAAGGGGATACGCCTCGACCCACCTGGAAAAGGCACAAACAACAACGAGTACGTATTTCAGATTGTTGCACCTTTCCATGTGGATGAAATCTAGCTGCAAAACCTCGAACGGATACGTTGGAGGCGCAAAATGACCAGCTGGAGTTGGAGTTCCCTTACCAGGGTTTTACTTCAGACACACCATTCAGTTCTTGACCACATTCTCTGCACATTTTAGAATTCCACTATTCTGCCATACTGGAGCCAACAACTTGCAGGTCCCTTTCACACTGATGTGAGCCATCCCATGAGCCATTGTCACCACAGCAAGCACATATGCATCGGGTAACAGCCATCTCTGATGCTCTGACAATTCAATCCAACAACCATTCGCATCCATTCTGCCTGTACTTTCTCTCCACATGTTCAACTCTCTCTCTGTAGCCTCAGATTGAATCGATTTCACACTTTCAATGGTGTCTTCACACATCCCTTTATCCGGAACCCATCTCGCCGGACCCGCAACATACATTCAACTCATCACATTCCTTGCAGTTTCTTTTGCGACTTCATCCGCAAACGCGTTTCCACGACCAACATCATCTGTCACCTTTTTGTGTGCACTGCATTTCACAATCGCAACTTGTAGTGGCAAGGTCAGTGACTCGAAGCTCATTTACTAACTGACCATGCTGGATCTTTGTACCGTGCGAAGTCAGGAACCCACGTTCACGCCACAATCGTCCAAAACTGTGAGCCACGCCAAAGGCGTATTGGCTGTCCGTGTACACATTCACTCGCTTTCCTTTTGCCAACACACACGCTCTTGTAAGTGCAATCAACTCTGCTGCTTGCGCAGAATTGTGTGGGATATGTACAGCTTCAACAATCGTGTGCAATGTTGTCACAGCATATGCTGCAGTTGTATCAACATTCGGCAACTTGAAACATGAACCATCAAACCATAAGGTATCATTACATTCAGGGAGAGGAGTGTTTTGTAAATCTACTCTCTCTTTTGTCTCTTCTTCTGTCCTAAAACAGCAGTCATGTTGTTCGACCTCATCTGTCTCTACTGGAATGGGCAATAACGTGGCTGGGTTGAGTGTGTCACACCTTTTAATGTGTATGTGACTCGCTAGCAGTGTCAGCTCATAACTTGACAATCGAGCACTAGTTAAATGCTGTGTCCTGGTTCTGTTTAGCAAAATGTCTACTGCATGTGGGACCATGACAATGAGTGTATTATTCATTACCAGTCCAGCAGACTGTCGAATATAGACAGCTGCTGCCGCAGTGGCCCTCAAGCAACTTGGCAATGCCTTAGCCACCGGATCTAGAGTCGCCGAAAAGTATGCGCATGGACGCTGTTTGTCCCCAAAAGGCTGTGTCAGGACTGATAATGCACAACCTTCCTTCTAGTGGACATATAATGTAAAAGGCTTACTGTAGTCGGGGTTACCCAACACAGGAGCCGAACACAATGCTGCGCGCAATTCAGAAAAACTTTTCTGACACTCTACAGACCAAGGCACAGGATTGGGTGTATCTTTACATGTTAATGCCACCAATGGTTTGGCCAGTAAAGAAAAATTTGGAATCCACTGTCTACAGTACGATGTAATACCCAAGAAAGCACGCACTTCTCTCTGTGTTTTTGGCACACTTAATTTTGCTATTGCCTGGATTCTTTCTGGGGTCAGTTTCCTTCCCTCCTTTGATAAGATGTGACCTAAGTAGGTCACTTCTTGTCGACAATATTGTAATTTTGAAAAAGAGACTTTGTGGCGTAGATCACATAAATGACGCTACAATGACAAAGTGGCTTGCTTGCAAATCTTTTCAGTATCTGCAGCGACCAGTAAATCATCTACGTACTGAATAAGAGTCGCGCCATCAGGTAGAACAATTGTGTCAAGTTGTGATTTCAGAGCCTGACTGAATATCGAAGGACTTTCACAGTAGCCCTGAGGAGCGCGTTTGAAGCGAAAACTTCGGCCTCCTAAATTGAAGCCAAAAATATCTCTACTCTCCTCGGCAATCGGGATGCTGAAGAAAGCATTCTTCAAGTCAATCACCGAGAACCAAGTGGCTGACGCTGGAACCATGGTCAATAAGGCAGTGATATCAGGAACAACTGGAAACTGTGGTACAACAATCTTATTCACTTCTCTAAGATCAATCACGAATCTATAGACAGGTGGTTGGGAAGGATCAGTACGCTTCAAAACCGGCAGAACAGGACTATTACAGATGTTGCCTCTTGTCTCCTCAATCACATCTTTCTCAATCAAATCGTAGATGATAGCTAACAATGCCTTTTCACCTTCACTAGAGATCTTGTATTGGGGAATATGTGGCAACCTAACATTGGCTTTCAATGTTATAACATATGGCGCTATTTCCAAGAGACCCACATCATTGGATCCAGTAGCCCAAAGTGTAGCTGGGATCGAAGACAATTCTGTTGGAATCTTTTCTCTTGACAAATACATTGGAGAAACCACTTTCTTACCTAGGGTAAGTTGTACTCCCAAAGGAGAGCAGTACAGAGTTGCATACAATCTTTTTAACAGGTCCAATCCCAACAAGTTTTCACCACAACCTGTTGTAAGAATGAGGGGTGCTTCGAATTCACAAGGAGCAACAGACAGGGACATAGGACATAAAATCGGGTTCCTAACCGGGGCGCCAGAAAAACCTACAGAAACATTCATTTCGCCAGACAAAGGTTCGCCAAACAACTCCCTCTCTTTGTCCATGGCTGTCATAGCAATCATTACCCTCATTCTCATTCTCTGCATAGTAGTCATCAGCATAGTACTGAGCCGTCCTAGAAGACGCATTATTTTGTTGGTCAAAGCTGTTCATAGAATTCTGAGGCGGAAAGGGACGAGTGTTCTGGGAGAAATTTCCAAGGCCCCTACCTCTAGGAGCTTGTTGAACACCTCGACCTCTCGCACCAGAAACACCATTCATGGGCTGTAACAAAACCCGACAATTACTCTTGAAATGACCCTGTTCTTTGCAGTACGCACACTGATTCGGACCATACGGTAAACGCTGTTGAGAAGACTCGTTCCTTTGCGAGTTCCTCGAATACTGCTGGGGTTGCTTGTATGCGATGAACGGTTTATGACATGTTGTGCCTTGATGCTAATCTCGCTCGGCCATTGGGATGAGAACTGCCCGAACAGGTTTGGCTTGAGGCAGTGGAGTCAGCTCGCCCAGGTCACAGAGGAGTCAGCAAAGGTGTACGTGTCCTTTCAGATGGGATTCGGCCTTGGTCATTTTGACTATGTAAGGGCAACCACAAAATGGATGCCGCTCACAAAATGGAACCTGAGGGTCCAAGACAAAAACTGCGATTTAAAGGTGATTTCGTCACTTGGTCATGACGCAAATGCACAGGTATAACGTCTCAATCATTACCGGTCTGCCGATACCAAATTTGACATGGTACGATGATATTTTCTGACACGAGTGTAGAGCTTCGGTACCATACAACAGCAGGGTCCAGAATTTTCAGTACCACAGAGGGAACCACATTTTAAGAGACAAAAACGTATTGGTCCTAAAGGTTGGTAAGTGAATTACATAGCAAGGTTGGACAACCACACTATACAAAACACCACATTTCCAAACAGCCACACGCCAACATTGTATTACATCCTTCATTCCAGACACAAAATCAGACATACAGGGAATGGGGGCATAGGATATGACATGTTCCAGACACCTACTTAGACATACAGGGAATGGGAGCACACAGGATACAACACCTTTCATCATTACAAACAAAACAAATAAACAGCTATTCCATTGCATGTAAAGAACTGAAATGATGATTCACAATCACTCAATCTCCAACATGTCTCACTTACGCATTCACCCATCATCAACCTCTTAAACATCTCCAGTACCCATGAAGACTCTTAATGACAACAAACAGCATTTACAGAAAATGTGTGCCAAGCGAAGAGATGACACATAACACACATCTTGGCAAACAAAGAGACAGCAACTAGGTTCTAACTACCAGGTAGGGCTCCATTTAACTGTGCCGATCTCCTAGCTATCACTGCTGACCATATTCCAGCATTCTACGACATCATTCAGTCTCAGTATTCCACTCTTAGCTTTCCAAGACACCAATTGAGACACACAGGGAAAAGCAGTACACCGGATACTACAGATTCCTCACTCCAGATAGAGGAATATTAGCATTACACATCTGCTGTCTGAGAACAAAGCCCTCGCAATTCCATCTTGTGCAGGGGCAGGACCATTCAAGATGGATACCACTGGCCTCCATTTGTCAGCCCCTTCACAGCATCAATGTGCTATACTGGGCACACATACAAACACACAACACACACTTGGGGTGTTGGTGTGAAGGACGAAGTCAGCACCTAGAAGAGGAACTTTATGTGGGTGGGTCAATAGGCCTTTGAAGGCAATCTTCCTTTTCGGCATAATCACACCAGATTTCTCAAATTTTTCCAGACTCTCTATAATTGCTGCCTTTAGAACACTGTGCACAATAACCCTGATAACCAGTATGTTCCTTTTACCCTGGTAAAATTATCATATTCCTGATTGGCACATTCAACTTGCCTGTACCTCACTAGTGTATGGTGTAGAAAATTGCACCAAGGGCGTGAAAGTTAAATACCATACGTGGACTGAAGCACCCATTGTGCCATCTCCTAAAGTGGCAGTAAACATGGCTACAGGCCTACGCCATGTACCCTGACTGATGCAGTTTAAACCCGCAGTGTGACCCGTTGTTTTGACAGCACAGTGCCAAATCCAGGTCTATTGTGCCATGTCGTAACACTTGGAGTGCACTTCAACGTAAGAGAAGTGGATACCAAGACTATTTTTGTGGAGCCCCTAATTGGTTTCTGAAGAACCCTACTTATGTCTTTCTAGACTTCTGTCTGTAGGTTTGTTGTGAGTACAGTGCCTGCTTCAAACTGGATTTTAGTGTTGGATGTGGGAAGACACTAGTAATACCGCTGTACATTCCCTAGCACACCCTCGGCACCCATGTTAAGCGGGCTGAGACTTTCGCATCTTGAAAAAGCCTTAACACATGGCATTTTGGGCCTTTCAGTATTGAATCTTTCATAGATTCACATGCGTGTATCTTCCCCGTCGTCATGGTTGGAGTCTCAAGGTAAATCAATAGCAATAGCACTAAAAGAAAAAAACTGCATAGAAACCCATAGGGAAGTATAGCATGTGGTAGCCTTTCATCATTATTATGTGGTCCAAATGCCAGCCACATCAGCTGCCTGCCCTGAAATCACACTCCCCAGCAGAGCCACAATACCTCAGGTTTCCAACCACCGTCGTGTAAGGAGGAGTCTCCCTGAGCCTTGCTCAGTTTGTTTTCTGGTGAACTTTTGAACAGTCTTGCTGCAGTCTTTTCAACTGGATTTGAGGTATTCCTTTTTCCTCTCATGTCTCAAAATGTCTGATGGCTGTAAAAAGAGGCTTTTCAGACCTTGCAGATCTTGTGGGAAGGCCAAATTATATTCTGAAGACCCTCACAAAGATTGTTTAAATTGCCATCATCCCAAGCACGTTCCTAAGGAGTGCAAACATTGTCGAACCTTCCCTGCTAAAACTCTTAAGGACAAAGAGGCTTGTTTACTGTTGTGGCTTCAGAAAAAGAAGGCCTCCTCAGAGACTGATTCAGAGGGTGACTCCAAGGCACACTCCTCTAAAAACAGAAGACAGAATCTTCTGGGAGAAGGTAGGTTTGAAAAAGCAGAAGACTAAGGACAAGGAGTCATCTTCCTCTTCTTTGCCTCATACACCTCTAAAGAAGCCCTCATAGACGAGAGCTGTGTTGTCGGCCCTTTTGACGAAGACCGAAGTGTCCCCGGCGCCTAAGGCTACGAAGACGTTGACGACAACCATCACGAAGGAACAGGGTCGTCGACTGCATCCACGAAGACGAGATTGTCGGCGACCCTGTCGACAGGTAGTTCGCCGACGGCACAGACAATGAGTATGCAGACCTCGTCGACGACCATCCTGGTTTCTCTGTCGACGATCTCGTCGATGGGAGTTCCATCGACAATGACTTTCAAATCTCCAATGACAAGATCGCTGATGATGATCTCAATAAAGAGGTTTCCCCTGTCAATGGGCTCGTCGATGGACAAGATGAACACGGAATTTACCTCATGGACTAAAATCTCACAGCTTCCTCCCTCAAATCTTCTGGATATGCAAGAGTCGGAAGATGATGGACCATATGGAGTGGCCTACAGCCCCTCATAGATGCAAATTATAAGCCAGTATACAGACGAAAACGTATACCAGGAAGTGCAGGACGATCTCTCTTTTAAAGACCGCCTGGTATCTGGCTCCAAGAGATATGAGTCTTTCCAACAATCGTACGATTATGAGGAGGAAGAAGACACAAATCCTAATGTGAGGGAGGAGTCAATGTCTATGCCTCTTTCGCTAGTGTCTGATTTACGACACATGATTAATGACTATTATCGCCGCTTTCTGGATGCTAAACCCCTGCCTCCGACACCTCAGGTAGATCACAACCTGCGGCACAGGCTCCGGTGGTTCATGCTCCACCTCTGGTGCAGAAAGTGCGCACTCCAATAATTGCAATTCTGGATTACTTTGCGGAGAGCGAAAGGGAAGAACAGCCAGAGGAAGGGAACTTCTTGAAGAGGATCCATTGGGCAACGAATAGGATTAATATGTCATACCAACTACTCCATCTCCGTCGCCATCCCTCACAAGCTCCCCGCCGGAAGACATCGGAGGATTCCACGACCTCATGGAAAAAGCCTCCAAGAGGTTTGATCTTCCTCTGCCAATGCAGGAAACTGATTGTTTCCTCTATGAATTCAAGGAATCATCCAGGAAGTCTATCAGGACGATCCCAATGATAGGTCATATCTGGGACGAGGGTTTAAAGATCACGAAGAACCCAGCCTTGGTTGCAGCCTCAGTACCCAAATCGAGAAAATGTATCCAGCTCCTGAGTCCTCCCCAGCGTGCCTGATTGGGCATCCAAGGCCTGAGTCGGTGGTAATGCAGGCGGCGCAGAGACATTCCAAGAAACCGGTCTCTGCTACTTCAGCTCCTCCCAACAAGGATGGAAGAAAGATGGATGGAGCAGGGAAGAGCTTTGCAGTTATGGCAGCAGCTTCGATTAGAGCTTCAAATGCGCTGGCTCTTATCAGCCGCTATAACAGGCAGATGTGGTCGGACATCGCACCACTTTTATCTCATCTGCCAGAAGACAAAAAGGAAGAGGCTACCATCATTTTATAGGACGGGCTGGGGCAGCCTCCAAATCCATAGACATACCCATGGACATATCGGTGGCGTTCAGACAGATGGCCGGAGCAGTGGCGCTCCGCAGACAAGGTTGGCTAAAGGCTACATCATTCAGGCCTGAAGACCAGGCAAAAAATGTTGATATGCCTCTAGGTGGGGAAAATCTCTTTGGCAAACACGTTGATGATGCCCTTCAAGGAATAAAATCGGACACAGACACAGCAAGAGCGTTGGGTTCCCTACAACAAAATAGGTTCCAGTCGTTTCGTAGACTAGGATAAAGAGGCCACTATAATCCGAGATCCTCCTTCCAATCCAACAGGTACCAACCTTATCACCAACCGAGGTACCGTCAATTCTACAGCAACTAGCAGTTTCGTTACTCAAACACTTCCTACAAACAACAGCCCAGAAGAAAGTCTGCTGCAAGGGGAAAATCACAGGACTCCAATTGGGGACAGTAACAGTGCCAAGGCGCCGACTACCTCGTCGTACCTCAAGCAGAACCATTACCTCTCTCGTTTTTATCATCAATGGCTGTCCATAACAACGGACAGATGGGTACTGGACGTGATCCATCAAGGCCATACCCTAGAATTCATACAAAAACCTCTGGATCGACCACCTGTTCACAGAAAGCAAGAACATCTCTCATCCCTCAAGGCAGAAATTCTGTCCCTCATTGTGAAAGGGGCAATAGAGGAGGTTCCGCCTCAACTGCGAGGGAAAGGATTTTACTCGCATTTTTTCTTGATACGAAAAAAGCAGTCTTCTAAATGGAGGCAGGTAATGGACCTGAGAGGCTTGAACAAATACATCAGAAACATTTTGTTCCGTATGCTGTCTCTTCCGGAAATCCTCCTGATGCTGAGAAGGATAGATTACATGGCATCCCTAGATCTCTTAGATGCCTATTTTCATATCCTGATTCACATCAAACACAGGCAGTATCTACAATTCGCGGTGGAAGGGCGCCAGTACTAATTCAAAGTGTTACCCTTTGGCCTCAGATCTGTGCCAAGGGTTTTCACGAAATGCATGGCGCCGGTTGCAGTGCACTTGAGACAACCAGATACATCCGTATCTGGACGATTGGCTAATAAAGGGCGCATCATACCAAGACACCCTGCAATCCCTACAATGCTGCATGGATCTCTTCCAATTCCTAGGCCTACGGATCAATATGGAAAAATCTTCTCTCATTCCATCGCAGTCTCTTCAATTCCTAGGGGCCAGGCTCCAGACGAAGGAAGCAAAAGCGTATCCTTCAGAAGAACACACCCTAAAAATCTTAAGTCTGGCGTCACAATTACAAACACAAAGGTCCACTTCAGTGAGAATCTTCAAATCATTGTTGGGGATGATGTCTTCCTGCATCCCCTTAGTTCCTGATTGTCGGCTACACATGCGGAACCTTCAAGAGCTATTCGACATGCAATCGGTGCAATCCCAAGGGTCTTTTGAGGATCGAATCACCATCAATCCTCAAATACAGGCAGCACTGTCATGGAGGGGATCAGGGGAAACTTATTAAAAGGTCTGCTCTTCGAACCACAATGCCCCAGTTGTATCATGACGACAGATGCCTCACTCCAAGGTTGGGGAGCACACCTCCAAGAACTCGAAATACAAGACCATTAGACCATTCAAGACGCTCAGCTACACATCAACTTGTTAGAGCTAAAGGCGGTGTTCTTGGGCCTACAGGCTTTCCTCCCCAGAATCCAGGATTCGCCTGTACTGGTCAGGAAAGACAGTACGACAACGATGTTTTATCTGCTAAAGCAAGGGGGTACAAAATCAAAGCCCTTATCGGCACAAGCTCAAGAGATTTGGAACTGGCTTCTGCTGCACAACATCTCTCTGCAGGTTCAGCACGTTCCGGTTGATCACAACACAAGGGCAGACATCCTAAGCAGATCCGCCAGTGTTTCCCACGAATGTGAGTTAGCTCAAGATCAACTCTTGCAAATATTTCGGTTAGGGGGCACTCCATCTCTGGATCTGTTTGCAAATCACCACATCAAGCAGTGCAAACATTCCCTCAAGCGGGATCATTGGGGAAATGCTCTATTCCTCCGCTGGTCAGGAATGTTTGCGTACGCATTTCCCCCAATCTCTCTGATCCCGAGGGTATTGCAGAAAATAAGGTTGGGACTGTGCCTCTTGATTCTGATAGCCCCGGCATCGCCAAGACATTTCTGGTTTTCAGAGCCCCTCCAGCTGTCAGTGGCCCCCAGAGTGCAGTTTCCTTTGATTCAAGACCTAATATCAATGAACGAAGGACAAGTTCTTCATCCACAGTTGACATCACTGCACTTGTAAGCCTGGAACCTCATGAGCACGTATTTCATTCCTTAAATATCTCTCAGGAATGCAGAGATATCCTCTCTCATTCTCGAGCAGTTTCAATGATAAAACTTGCACAGCAAAGTGGAAGAGATTTTGCCAGTGGTGTTCCACTCAAGCTCTGCACCCTTTTCACTCTTCTCCAGAGCAAATCCTTCCTAACCTTTTACACTTAGCCAAGGCAGGACTCTCCCATGCATCGGTCAAAGTGCATCTTGCGGCTATCTCAAAGAAATCGCAGAACACCAAATTGTCCATCTCTTTGGTCTCAGAGGGTGATAAAGGGATTTCTGAAAGGGCTTCCCTCCATTCAAGCATCCGTCAATTCCAAGGCAGCTCAATACAGTCGTGACGCAACTCATGAAGCCCCCGTTCGAACCAGTTCACAAAGCTGGATTATAGTTAGTTTCTTGGAAGGTGGCTTTGCTGCTTGCCCTCACTTCAGCCAGGAGGGTCAGTGAGATCCAGGCTTTCTCGATCGCAGAACCGTTTCTTCAATTCAAACAAGATAAGGTCATACTCAGGACGAATCCTAAGTTCATCCCCAAAATCCCCTCAGCTTTTCACCTCAATGAACCTGTTGTATTGCCTACATATTTTCAAAAACCCATCTTCTGCAGCGCAAACATCTTTGCATACACTGGACATCAAAAGATGCCTCAAATTATATATAGACAAAACAAAATCTTTTCGAAAGACAGACCAATTGTTCATGGCCTTTGCTGGGCCCAGAAAAGGCTTGGCTCTGTCAAGCTCTAGTATTTCTAGATAGATAGCTTCTGCCATTTCTTTATGCCATGAGAAAGCTGGAAAGCCTCTGCGATCCAGAGTTTGCGCTCATTCAACAAGGAAGATGGCAACTTCAGCGGCATTGTTCGCGTGAGTATCGCTCCCGGACATCTGCAGAGCGGCAACATGGACAAATGCGCACACATTTACCAGGCATTACTGTCTGGACACAGCGTGGAAAGCGGATGCAGCGGTGGGACAAGCAGTTCTACGGCACCTGTTTCACTAAGGTATTTCTCAGACCATATCTACCATGTTATGTTATTTCTTGTTACATTTTTTACTCTTATGTGTTCATTGAATGGTCTTACTATGTATTGTGGGTATTTTCAGATATCATGTTCCCAATGTGATATGCAAGCGTTTATTTAGTCATTCTGGTATTCTGGTAATTAGAAACACTGCTCTCTATTCTAATACAAGCATGTGAATCTACGAAAGATTCAGTACTGGAGAAAAAAAACTAGTTACTTACCTGTACACTATGGTTCTCCAGTATTGATATCTTCCATAGATTCCTATGCGACCTAGGAATGATTACAACACAAATAAAAATTAGATTTTAGTTTAGTTTTCTTGTTCTTTATTTGATGTGAATCATAATAACAACCCAACACACTGTGGACACTGCAATTCCCTTTAAGGCTGTATTCCCCATGGAAAATGGAATATGTTTCACTACAAGACAGCCAACATGGGCATGCAAGTGTAGAACACTCTTCATTCACCTCCAACTTAACCTTACTTTAAGGGTAATTAGGTATTCCGGCCATGACAAGGGGCACTTTACCATAGTTTCATACATTCAGGAAAGCAAAGTAATAATATTGTATTTATAGATCTCAATCTGGTACGGTAATAGTGGACACGATTCTACACAAACATAATGGCATGTACCGTGGTTGACAACGCATAGGGGTGATAAACAATAGCTACAGATTGTTTTTCAGTATCAAGTCTTGTTGATTGACCCATCGGTTCCATTGGGAATAACCCGTTTCACTCGCTTTCATTTTAATCCCAGCCTTCAGGGGTCTCTAAACCGGTCCTGGAGGGCCGGATCCATGCCAGATTTTTTGGATATCCCCATTGAGATACATGTAGTTATTTTAAAAATCTGGCATGGATCCGGCCCTCCAGGACCGGTTTGGAGACCCCTGCAGACTGTGTGCATGCACTGTTGCTTGGCAACAGCCTATTTTAGGTCGAGCCTATGCAGAGCACGCATGCACTGTTGCTTGGCAATGACCTATTGTATCTAAGAAAAAGTCTTTGAAAAAGGGCTTTAAGCCCACCCATTGCTTACCATTCGTTGGCATCATTATCACTCTTCTTTGCTGCATTTTTTAAAAACATTTTTTACATTTTTATATAGACCAACCTGTCCGGTAACTACATTGTACCCCACGGCAATCTTCCCCATTTTATACCCCCACCCTCTCCACTTACCGCTAACCCCTAGAAGGTAACCAATGGCATGGGCAACTTTAGAACAGGACAATCCAGCTCTCCAAAGGAAATCGTGGTAGCATATCTAGAACCCTTTTGCCCAGTCACTCGTACACACTCAGAGAGATATGCAAGAAATACACACAGTAGCGTTTTCAATATTTATTGAACCATTATGATTCTTGTATATAGGATGTGCGCTGCAATAATTAAAAGACAGAAGCATAGTAGGGTAATTAGCATAATAAGAACCATACAGAGAAACAATTCCACCATCCTGCTGAAGTCATATATGTATGCTGGCATGTAAGTACTGTGCATAATGCACCCCTACTAAGAGTCCTAAACCTAGTTACTTAGGGCTGGGTAATCTGCCAAAATCCTCCTGCGGTGATCTGTCCAGGTAGGTGTGCTCAGGTCCCTTCTTGGTCACAAGCTGGACGCCCCCTCCCCGCGGGGAGGGAGAGAGCAAACCGGATTCTCCTGGGCTGGGAGTCCAGCTGAACCCATCAGAGAGCACGAAAGGTCCACCACCGATGCGTTACAGGCGCCATGGAGCAATACTTCTTGCAGGACCACGGAGTGACTCAGAGTATTCTCACAGTCAGACCTGCTAAAAAAGAACTTGTTTTCTGTTTCTACAATGAAATCGAAAAGGTAACATCCATGCTTCGTGCACAGATACTTCTCCTAGCGCCTCATACCTGCCTACCTTGTAGTGTTGCAAGTAGTTTTGGAAATGAAAGGTCAAAATCAGCAGGGTAATACATCCATGGATTATCCGGTCTGCAGACGGTGTCTCTGCCACAGTGAAAGGGAGCTGCTCTGAACTTTTCTGTGTAACATAGAGTATGAAGTATTTTTGTGCGCCATAAGCATCTGTTCTTTATTCAGATTGTAAGGCATAAACAGATCTGTCATGTTGATATAACGCCATGGTACGCACCCATAGCAAAGTGTCTGCCATGTTCAGTGGCCCGGGAGGCAAATGCCGGACGATGGTCGGAATGGAGAGTGGCAACTGCGTACGTCCCGATAAAGACTTATAGACCGTATATAACAGTACGGGGGTCAGCTGATCACTGTTGCCGTACCCACAGGAATCGAGAGCAAGAATCCACTGCAAACAAGATGTAATTGTAGGCACCATCAGATATTAGTGGCCTGCAGTGATCCAAATAGGTGCATTCAAGCGGCCTGTTTGAAATCAGAAGAGTGTTGCTGTAATAATGAAATTGTAGCCAGCACTCCACCATGTGTAGTTACTAGACCCTCATGAGCAGCTAGAAATAATTTTAACCTGCGGCCTGAGTTTTAAATTACTCTATCTCCCGCTCCAGGAATATTAGTAATTGGACTATTCAGGGTTTTCCACTCAAGTACTCCTACAAGTTAAATGCAGACAATAGTCACTATTGTCTACATTTAACTTGAAGGGAGTACTTGAGTGGAAAGCCCTTCGGTAAATGGGTGCCATCGTGCACAGCGTTGACAGCTGCCATTATGTCTTTGTCTATCCTCATTCCTGAACAAGTGATTGCAGCTATAGCGGCAGAATGCATCATTGCCTTTGTGGCTTCATCAGCCATTGAGTCATATGAGTCCTTGGGAAGCATTCTCTGAACTTGGCCACCTCTTCCCAAAGCTTATTGTACTGAATTGAGACTACCTTTGCATTTTTTAATCTATTTTGGCTCCAATAGTGTAGGTACACATTGTAAGACTGGATACAATAATACGAATCACGCACTATTAGTGTAAGGAATTCTGGATTTGTATTCTCCAGTGCCAGAATTAGAACTGTAAGCTCTGCTAGATGTGCTGTGCAAGCACCCAGTGAATGTGTGTAGGCTTTTCAGGAAGGAATTCTTCTTCACGCATGTGACCTTTAAAAGCTGCGCATGCGGCTGAATAACATTTAGTCCCTACGGAAAGTTTGCAGAACCATCAGAGTAAATCATATTGATCTAGAGGCTTTACTTCTTTGGGCATAGGATATTAAGGGTGGGCGATAAACTCCGCCCCATCAACATCGTTCATGGAGTTTTTGCCACTTTGCCCTCCTCTTGGAAGTTTAGCAAAAACTCTGCTAACCACGGTGTTGTGGAGTTTACCAGCACCCACATTGAGCTGCGGAGCGGTAATCCAACAATATCGAATCATGGAAGCGCTACTAAGAACAAATGGCAGCCAATGAAGAGCTAGTTAACATGTATATAGTTACATGCGACCACCGGCTTACACGCATTGCCTTCACTGGTAGCGTGGTATGGCAGCAATGCAGGGACCACTCTTTCCTCTGGATGCAGTGTGGCAAAAAGAAGAAGACAGACAGCAGGAGCAGGCACCGCTGTTTCTGAGTGGGAGCAGCCCGCACATGCAGCATTAGCTGTGATCCCAAGCCGGTGTCGCTCGCTGCCTTTTCCCCATGCTGGAATAGTTTCGCCTGTCTGGAATGATGAGCTGCGGCAAGACAACGGCCTGGCTGAAGAAGCAGACAAAGCAAGGCAGCAAGGGGTTGCTGTTCATGTTGGACTGCCGGCCTCAGGAGCTCTACGAGTCCTCTCCTTGCTTAGTGAGGTGGTGCTCTGAATTAAATGGGATTTTTGGTAGACCCAGGGCACTTGCCAAAGCCAGGCAGAAACCACCACTCCAGTCAGGATAAGGGAGTTAAAATAACCCCTGCTCACCCCCTTGGTAGCTTGGCTCGAGCAGTCAGGCTTATCTTAGAGGCAGTGTGTAAAACATTTGCACATAACCAACAGTAATAAAGTGTAAGCACTACAAAAGGACACCACACCAGTTTAGAAAAATATCCAATATTTTTATATCCTTAAGACAAGACCAAAAACGATAAAAATCCACAATACAGTACTTAGAAATCTTCAGTTATTAGAATATCCTTAAAAAACAGTTCCTTGATGTTGATAGCTCCGTCCAAGGCTATCATGGCGTCGTGAGCAGACAAATCCAAACAGTTCTGGATGACCGCGGCGTCGCGGGCCAGCTACAGTGTCGGGAAGACCCGCAAATAGTACTTTTTAGAAATGCAGGACGTCGGCGACTTCTCGTTGAGCTTCCGAAAGCACGGAATCCGGAGGCGTCGGTTCCAGAGGTTGGTGCAGGGGCCATTGGGCCCTCAAAGTCACAAGTGTTGCAGATCAAACTCTTCTCTGTTGAAGTCAGGAGCACTGGCATCGGGTACTGTGGTGCGAAGTGCAGCGGTGCAGCGTGCAGTGCCCTCAGGTCGCGGTGCGAGCAGCGGCTCAGTGGCGGCATCGGATGGTGTCGTTGGTGAGTCCAGGGTTGTGGTGTGAAGTGAATGTGGTGCTTGTCTCGGTGCTGGCAAGTCGCGGTGCAAGCAGCAGTGTCGTCGCTGCTGAAGCGCTGTCGCCGGTTGACGAACTGGAGTCGATGACGCCGGTGTCAGTAGGTCAAGGGTTCAGTGCGGGATAAGGGCGGTGCGTTGTGTAACTTTACGAGCGGGGCCCTCGAACCATGGTGCAGGCAGCAGCATCGATTTTGGTGTGGAACGTCGTCGTCTGGGATACCAAAGGCGACGTGGTGAATTGAGGCAGTGCCCACAGGTCGCGGTGCGAACAGCGGCTCGATGGCGGCATCAGATGGCGTCAGTGAGACCAGGGTCGCTGTGCGGCATTGCGGCAGTGCCCTCTGCGGTGCCTTCAGGACACGGAGTCTGCAGAGCGTCGTAGACGGAGTTGGGTTGATTTTCCTTCTGTTGCAGCACAAAACACAGTTCCCAGTGCTGGGGTCAGAAGAGTTTGAAATCTTTGCTATTCCTGAGACTTCTTGAACAGGGGGAAAGCTCTACCTCAAGCCCTTGGAGAAACTCACAAAACCCACAAAAGTAGATTTCAGAAAGTTCAGTCCAGTACTTACACTGCCCAAGACAGAAGCAGCCACTGCAGGCCAACACAGCAAAGCACACAGCAAGGTGGTAGTTCCTCCTCCCGGCTTCTCCAGCTCTTCTTCTTGGCAGTCATCTTCGTCCAAAAGAGTTCTAAAGTTCAGGGGTCTGGGCCCCAGTTTTTATATCCCAAAATCCTTTGATCTTTTAGGCAGAGAGTGTCTGTGCCCAGCCAGTACCAGCTCTGCCTTCTCTGGTGTGACTTCCTGGCTGGAGGGGGAGACAGCATGGTCAGAGGCAGACCAGGCCCTTTGCGGTGCAAGAAAATCTCCTCCCCCTTCCCCAATTGCAGCCCGGATCTATTCAGCCCTTTCCTGACCCACCTAGACTATCTGGAGCCACTCCTGCTCCCCAGCCTTCTGTCATCCAAAACTCAGACAGGCAATCCACATTCCAGCAGAGGCACACGGGATGACTGAGCAAGTAAATACCTACTTTCTAAAAGTGGTATTTTCAAATACAGAATGTAAAAATCACCTTCACTAAAAGGTGCATCTTTAGGTTCTGAGTTCAGGCATACTAAACTTTATTTTCCTACCTAATTCCCTGGGCCAGTTATATTTATAAGATGTTATAAACAAACTCCCCATTCTGTCCTATGGGGAACAGGTAGCCGTGCAATAGCGAAAAAGATAGGACATGCCACACACACCGGGGCATGTCCTACCTTTCACATACACTACACCCGGCCCACAGGGGTACCTTGGGCCTACCTTAGGGGTGGCTGACATGTAGGAAACGGGGAGGAGAGGGACTGGCAAGTGTGTGCTCTGGCCAAGTCAGCATGGCAGTTACAAACTGCGCACAGACTACTCACGTGGGTGGCACAATCAGTGCTGCAGGCCCACTAGTAGCATTTGATTCACAGGCCCTGGCACACTCAGTGCACTTCACTAGGGGCTAACAAGTAAATCAAATATCCAACCATGGAAGCACCATCAAATATCCAACCATGGAAGCACCAATCCATAACACAATTTACCACAGGAGCACTTGCACTTTACCACTGATCAGCAGTGAGAAATGAGCGCAGAAACACTACACCAGCAAAAACAGAGTCAAAATCGGGAGGTCAGAAAGCAAAAACTCAGGAGAAACACACCAAAAGATGCCAAGCCGGGGAGGGAAGCTACCACTTTGAACTCTCTGCCCAGTGCTGAGAATTGTGAGCAATTGCAACCAGTACGGCGGCATTACCATTGGAGACAGCTTACTGTGACTGCTGTTGGAGTGGCTCAAGGACGAATCTGCAGGGCCTTCTACTTGGAGGGTAAGACTGGACCTTGGGGAAATGTGATTACTTAGTACCATTGATTCGGATTGGGGAACCTATGGAAACCCATTTTAGACATGTATTGTCCTGGAAGCATGAATGTTCTCCTGGGATGTGTATGACACCTTTCTTTTCTTAGGCACGACGTAGTGCTGTTGTTTTTGCTTTGAGCAGAAAAATGCAACCATGTTGAGGCAAATTTGCAGGTTAATGTGCTGTGCAGCAGTGGTGTATTGTGTTATCACTGTAAAAGAGGCAGCCATCTTGGATTGGGACACCTCCCTTTCCTGCAGGGGCATGACTTCCCTAGTTCGGGAAGATCAGCTGAGCTGCCATAGTCAGTAAACATTCGGCAGTAATCATGGTTTCATTGAGCCGATCTTTGCCTGTTGCTCTACCTGTCTGGCCCTGGTGCCGCCATGGTGTGACACTATTGTACGGTGAACACTAACGATATCAAGGTGCTTAAGAATAGATAGCAACCTTCACCACTGCTGAGTTAAACAAGCGTAGCAAGGAGTGGGCAGAACTCCGCTCAATCTTGTGTAGTTCTTATGTAATCTCTGCGGAATTCTGCTGGGTAGAACTCTGCGAGCTTCGCCCACCCCTAGAGGATATTCATTCTCGTATTGCAGGAAAGCTTGTGTTTGCAGTGTAGAATCAAATCTGTGATCTACTCCTGTTGCTGTGAGGAAGGTAGCTCGTTGTTTCCATCTAGGATGAAGTGCTTTCACATTTGGAACAGTGGCTTTTATGACGGCCTTAGAGGTTGGCACCGGAGTCACAATGATAATTCGTTTCCCCTGGGCTAATTCTCACTCCTTCACCACAGCACTCTGTAATACTATGAGTATATTTTCTATGGGTTCAAAAGGCATTTCAGAGATCACCAGGTTTGTTCTGTTCACACGTGTATGTAAATGTTTTGAAGCTATTCTAAAGATAAGAACCCTCACTCACCCAAAGGTGACATGCTTGGGTTCCCTCTTACACACTGTGACTGCAAGGTATACAGTGTGGGCTACAACTCTCCCACAGAAGAGGAGCGAAAGGTGTTTTAATCATCCAATGGTGGTGGGAAAAAAATATTTATTAACAATTGAATTAAAAGTATCTCATAAGAGGACAAAAAACTTGAATATGTGTCCTCAAAGGATAGACATAAAAACAGTGTGAGAATTGGGGTATGGATGTTCCCTATTTAGATTAGGTCGACATGTTTCTGCCTTGATGATTAAAGGTTTGTGGCATTCTTCAGGACCATATCACGTCACTCTGCTAACATTAGTGAAAAAATAATGAATGTAAAAATTACCAAATAACCATAAACCAACTGCAGTCTGGTCCGTATCCTGTAAAAATAGAGTTAATTCTATCAGTCGGAAAACATTCATCCCCCATAACAACCAAAAACGCCAGTGTGCATTCCACCTTAGTACACACGTGACAAAGTTATTTGTGTAATTTACACAATCTCACCAATTCTAGACACCTCGTCTGCCTCCACCTTCAAAAGGTCCTTTTCACGTGGATCTCGAGAATCTATAAGTGTGGTATACGCATAAATTATTTCACTTAGACATATCTTATCTCAATATGTGTTCCTCCATATTCTACTCTTATCACAAAGTCGGATAATTAAAAGGGGAGTGCTCATAACAATCTGCGTGCTCTGTTGTTATAAACATGTAAATCATTAGTATGTCACTTCGCCAATATAAGTACCATCAATTAACAACATATGATGGCGTTTAATATGGACCAAAGCATACCACTTCAGACTACAGTGGTTCACATTTCAAAAGCACGTTAACCTGTTCTAGAGAGTGTGCGACCCATAAAGTATAAGCACTTGTTTATGAACAATAAGTTCCACAACCGGCTGCATTGCGATCCAATTTTAAGATGCATTAAGGGCACATCATCTTTCTTTCATACTTGTAAGGCACCCTAGTGTGGCGACCCATACTAGCGATCATACCTATACACCGGACCCCAACTGTTGGATCTGGCATCATTGGTGTGGGTCTCCCTTCCCTTCCCCTCTCCTCTTCCTATCTTTTATATTGGCTGGATTTAGATGCTCTGGGCGCCATGCCACTGCTAATCAGTGCCACAGCGCGAATGCTCCCTGTATAAAGATGACTGTATGAATTAGCATAATCATAATGCCTAGAGCTGTGTAGCACGTTCCGATCATAATTTACCCTCCATTTCACTGTTGCTACTGTGAAACGATCCATTCTCATAGGCCAGAATGGGCCGGTTAAGGATTACTTTCTGTCTTTCTATCTGGCCCCAGGAACCCGATAGGAACTTCAAGTTTGATATGTTTATGCTCAGGACATTGAGAGACACCTTTTAGTAAGGACCGTTTATATATCCCATGTTGGGAAATGCCTCATCTGAAAACGTGGTAGTTTCTTGCCTAAACTTTACCAGAGGCTTTGCGAGTATGTGTATTGCCAGTCTGGTTTTGGAGCAGCAGGGCCAGCTGGGTCAGACCTGGCTGGAGAGAGAGATCGGTATTCAGAGCATTGGGAGGGGTGGCTCTTTGATCCAAGCACGGCCGTGCCTGGCAAGGTGAATGATGGCTCCAACTCCCACTGGGTGTCTGATAGCAGACCCCCTCATTCTGAAAGGGCAGGATGTTGCCTCGTAAACCAAGGGCTCCCCGACCCCACTGTTCTGGTTCTGACTGGAGTTAGTGATTGGCGACCTCGGAAAACAAAGACTTTTTAGGTATAAAATGCGGCGCCTGAACTTTGTCCAAGTGTGTTCCTTCTGGATGTCAAGACAAAACTCTGTCCGAGTGAACAGAGGAAAGGACTTTGAAACTTTCACCAAGCTTGCCAAAGAAACTACCCGAGGCCCTGACTCAAGAGCGCCTCCTGCAGAAGTCTCAGGGACAATAGACTTCACCCCATCAACCGTCGGAATTCCTGTGCGAGGAATTCTGCTTGCAGGTGAGGCCTCCGTCGAGTAATCCGGAGCTTCTAGTTCTACTGTGAGGGCTGCGGACGGAACCTTTTAAACCTTTACTGAATCTGCGCGGGTCACTGCAGCTAAGAGAGAGCTACCGCCGCTGAGAGCCCTCCTGAATTTGAACCTTTGAAACCTCTGCTGAATCTGCGCGTGCTGCTGCAGCTAAAAGAGAGCTGCCGCCGCTGAGAGCCCGCATGGATTTGAACCCTCTAAACTTTCACTGAACCTGTGTGGGCCGCTGCAGCTAAGAGAGAGCTGCCGCCGCTGAGAGCCCGCCTGGAGGTGAACCTTCAGACCCTTTGCTGAATCTGTGGGGGCCGCTGCAGCTAAGAGAGAGCTGTCGCCGCTGAGTGCCCGCACCTTGGCCAACTTTGCATCACCCTTTGTCCTGTGGGCCGCCGCAGCTAAGAGAGAGCTGCTGCCGCTGAGTGCCCGCACCTTGGCCAACTTTGCATCATCCTTTGTCCTGCGGGCCGCCGCAGCTAAGAGAGAGCTGCTGCCACTGAGTGGCCACACGTTTGCCCCTTTTGCATCATCGTGATTCGTCCTGTGGGCCGCTGCAGCTAAGAGAGAGCTGCAGCCGCTGAGTGCCTGCTTCTTGTCCAACTTTGCATCACCCTCCGTCCTGTGGGCCGTCGCAGCTACGAGTCATGGAGTGCCCGCACCTTTGCCCCCTTTGCATCATTGTGATTCGTCCTGTGGGCCACCGTAGCTAAGAGAAAGCTGTTGCCGCTGAGGGCCCGCACCTTTGCTAACTTTGCCTCTTTGTGATTTGTCCTGTGGGCTGTCGCAGCTAAGGGAGAGCTCCTACCGCTGAGTGCCCGCATCGTGTTCACCATTATCAAGGATTGCCGCTATCGTCTCGTAGGCCGGCGCAGCTAAGAGACAGCTGCTGCCGCTGTGAGCCCACCACAGAGCTGCAAGCTGAGAGTCATCGCCACCACCAGCCCGGGCTGCCGCAGCCGCGTGCTGCTGCTGCTGAGAGCCGGCCTGTCCCTTAGTGCCCGAATCATTGTGGGTGCATGTTGCGGACCTCTGCAGCCAAGACTTGTGGTCACTGGGAGTCCGCCTGTCACCATCTCCGCTTCTTTGAGAAGCTACGTGCTGTGTCCCCTTTCAACGACAGGTATCGGGTGCGCAACGGGTTGCGTAGGCCCTGGCCTTGAACTCAGTCGGTGTCACGTTCTGGTGAATACGTTATTGCCTTTTTGAGTCCCTACTGGTTGAAGTGAATTGTAGTTGCTGAAACGCTTTGAGAGTTTTGAGTTAAACTGTTAGATAAAGATATTATTTTTCTATACCTACCTGAGTTGTGTCCTTTTGTGGTGTCATTACTGCCTTACCATGAGGTAGATTGAGCAATATATTATTCTATCTATTCCACATAATTCATAAATCATGTGAAGGCAAATCTAGTACACTAGGACAAATTGACCTATCTCAACGGTTTTTATAAGTTTGATAGTTCGGTCTGAAGCACGGATGATGCCACTCACTGACACCTATATAACTTTTCTGGTTATTGGTCTCTGGACACTACTTTCTATCTTTATCCTGTATATGAATTAAACTATGGCTTCTGCTGCAGATTTATTGCTTATTTGAATGTAGTTGTTTATTATTGTTGGTGTTTTAACCTGACTCGAGAATAGAAACCTTTATACCATCTCATCTTACATCAATTGGTTATTTTAGGTTTAATTTAAATGTATAAATGTTATTCTGAATAGGGCATGTAAACTCTAAACTAAACTCATGAATATATGTATATATATTTTTTCTGTCTAGTTAAACCATTGTGACAGAGTCCTGAGGAAGGCCTAGCCGAAACGCGTTGTCTTTCAACAAACCGCCAGTCTCTGTGCAATTTGTGATTCATGGGTTTTTTATTATTGATTTTCTTTGACCAAGTTGGCAAAATTAAAAAAGTAGAATTTCTGCATGTCTAAAGGAATTGATATCAAGACAATTGTAATATTTGGAATATAAAATCCTTAAATCATTTGATATGTATCTTGTGTCTAAGGACGAGAACATGTGTGGATGATAAAATATCGTTCATTCATCAAATTTATTTATTTTTGTATACTTTCTATTTATATATAAAAATGTTTTCTACAAAAAAGATAAAAGAATATTAAAAAGAAAATAATATATCACTTATTTGGTGTACTAGTATTGATGTTGTTTGTATAGACACAGGCCAATTCAGTCTAGAGTTTAAATGCCCCTTTATAATATACACTGTGCCCGGTGTGCCACGTTTTCCAAATAAGTAATTTTCCTGCTTGGGTTTGGTATCTGATTTGCAGGGGCCCATTCTTTTTCCAAATATATTACTGCCTAATTGTACATGGTCATAAATGCTTCACACACTGCCTCTGACATAGGCCTAACTGCTTGTGCTACGTTACCACAGGGTTGAGCAGGGGTTGTCAAAAGGGGTAGCCCCTTTGCCCTGTCTTAGGAAGAAAGGTCCCTATTTGGACATTGGCACCAGCCATTGCCAACTAGAGACCCCCATTTCTAACACTAACGTACTGCATAATCTAACTTGCCAATCTGGATCGTCAACATCTACTCAATGACAAAAACACTCTCCAGGGGGGGGGGCGTGGCCTGACTGGAGATACCGTAGGACATGTTCTGTGGGAGCTCAGACCCTCCACCACTGTTTTGGGCTTGCAAAGCGGAGCTGGGGCGCTAATGTTGCCACCCCCGGAGTGAGAGCTGTCCGTGGTGAGCCGCGGAACCGGAGGTGCGGCAGAATCCTGCTTCGTGGTGTCCCCCTTGAGAGGCTTGCGGGGAACACACAACGGCTCGTAGGCGGGAGCCGCCATTTTGTGCACTGTCTGGCAGAGCTCTTGGTGTGATTTGCCTGAGCCTGGAGGTCCCTGAGCCCCGGGTACCTGCATGGGCCTCCCCCGTGTCGGCAGCTACGGAGGAGTGCCGGCGGAGTGCGACCTGGGTGTGACTGGAGCCCCGCAGCTGCAGTGTCACTTCTGGCCCCCGGACGAAGGTGGGACCCTGCGGCCTGCAGGCTGGAGACACGGCTGGGAAGCGGAGGCTCGGGCCAGGATTGAGGCTTCCCCCCCCCGCTCTGACAGGTGGTGAGCTGCGCGTGGAGAAGGTGACGAGGGCTTTCTCTCGGACCTCCGGTTGTGGCCTTGCACAGTGGGCGGCCCCGGCGGCTGGGTTGGTCCCGCTGTAGTGGCGGAAGTGCAGGGGAGTTACAGTGGCCCTGTGGTGACTACACAGGCGGGCCCCTGACGGAGAGCCTGAAGTGAGGCGGATACCCGACCCGTGGGGACCCTCTTGAGAGTATGGCAGGGGGTACACTGCGGCGCGGAGGTGGGAGCCGCCATCTTGTGGCCTGCCCGAAGGAGCACTTGGTGCGGCCTGCTCGGGCCTGGGTGTCTCTGGGTCCCGAGTGCCTACACAGGCCCCACCCGCGTCAGCAGCAGAGGTGGGGTGTCGGACGAGAGTGGATTGAGAGCAACGGAGCCCCACAGCTGTGGTGTCACCTCTGGTCCCCGGATTGCAGCGGGAGCCCTACGATCTGCCAGCTGGAGACGCAGCCGGACGGTGGAGGCCTGGGCCGGCCTGAGACATTCCCCCCCCCGCTCTGCTGGATGGTGTGCTGCGCGGAGCGGAGGCGACGGGGCCCAACACTGCTGGACTTGAAGGTGGTTGGCGCCTAAGGGGAGAGGGGAGTGTGAGTGCGTGCTCCTCCCTGCCATTTTGACTGTTTCCCCACCGCGGTATGGCGCTCCCCGCCCCTGGGCGCTCCTGTACCTGGTGGCCTCTGTTCCTGCTGCGGGCCCCTGCCCCGCTGGGTCTCGCTGCCGTGGGGGGGCCCTAGGAGGTGCCTATGAGGGGCTGCTACTGAGCGCCAGCGCGGGGGAGCCCTGGGTGGCGGCACCGATGGCTCTCGATTCCACCTGGTGCCCAGCCTGAAGTCTCTGGGCACCCTGCCCCGGTGGGCCTTTGCCCTGCGGCGCTTGACCCGGCTGCTCGGGAGATCAGTGGAATTTGAGACTGCACCTCGGGGGTCCCAACGGGTGGGGAGGTGACACTACTGCTGAGGACGGCTGCAGGAAGGGAAGCAGAGAGACTGGTATCCCCTACATCTTGCGTTGGCCCCTTGGTGGGGACTTCTTTCATGGACTTTCCAGCGCTGCTGAGACTGATTGCCCTGAGACAAGTGTTTTGTATATCCTGAGTACAGGGGGACATCCACTCTGCCTTGGTGTTGCTACTTAGGGTGCAGCGGGCCCGAGTAGGGAGGTGTGGCTGAGTGGCCTGCTGTACTTATCGTGCCGTCTGAACCCATATGGCCTCCTGAGCCCTCTGTTTGTTTGTCGCGAGGGTTGAGCATATCATCTGCGCCCTGTCTAGAAGTCTTGAGTCCTCGCCTGTTGACCATTTGCGGTTGATGTCCTTGGGGGGTAGATTCACCACTTTTGACAGCTGTGTCCCCCTGCTCAAGCCTTACAGGAGGAGGGGAGGGACAAAGGGAGGCTCCCTGTGCCTAAGTGCCAGTGAGCAGACGAGCTGGGAGCTGGGGCCCGATACCATGCCTACTGTTCTGGGGCTGAGGCTTTGGACCATACCTGACGAATGGCACCACATTGGGGAGGCCCCCTAATTACCTTGTGCTAGGCGTGCTGTGGCTGCATTTTCTGACTGCCTCCGGGCCACTCCAGGGCTGGCGATGACGTGCTCAAGAGGGGGTAAGGCGGACCCAGCCCCGGCCCCCAGAGACAACTCTGTTGTGGTGATGTGGGGTAAGACGGGGGTGTCGACGGCCTCTGAGGGCTCTTCCCAGGCGGCGGGGGACTCGATGCCGGTCACTCAGGCGTTTATGACCTCTTTCATGACAGAACTTAAGATGGAGATCGGTTCCCTCAGATCCGAGGTGCACACCTGCGTGACGTAGCTTCGGAGGGAAGTCACAGACTTGGGGGACCGGGTGGATGGGCTCGAAAAAACAATGGATGCCCGCACGGAAGATCAGGAGCAGCTGTGGCAGCGCCTGGCGGTTCTGGAGGAGCAGAATATAGAGCTGCAAGTCAAACAGGAGGATTTGGAGAATAGAAGCCGCCGGAACAATCTCCGCATCCGGGGAGTTCCCATCGGAGAAGAGGGGAAGGACATTCTAACGTATGCGGCGCAGCTCCTCAATGAGGTATGGGGCGATGAGAATGCCTCTCCGCTGACTTTGGACCGGGTGCACCGAGTTTCTGGACCCTCGGGGCGATCGGGCATCCTTCCAGACATCCTGACGCGGGTCCATTTCTTTACAGAGAAGGAAGCCATCTGGAGAGCGGTCCGTGACAAACCGAAACTCCGATACCAGGGGCACAAAATACAGATATTTCAGGACCTGGCGCCCAACACACTGAAGCAACGAGGTGCCTTCAAGCCAGTGACAGAAAAACTGCGAACCTTGGGCATTTCTTACCACTGGGGCCACCCCTTTGCCCTCATTTTCCAGTGGGCGAGCAGGCGAAGAGTGATACGGACCTTCACAGAGGCGGAGCAGCTCCTTCATATACCAACGTCGCTGCCGGAAAGCCCATCCCGTCCACGAAGACAGGAACGGATACCAGCCAAACCGACTTGGACAACTGTCCAGCGTCATCATCGCACGCCCTCGTTAGACGAGTGGTCGGCCTCCCAGGCCAAACAGGACATCACAGCGCACATTAAATCCCTGGAAGGAGACCAGGAGGAGCCTGTCTTGCGCCCCTCGACGCCATAATCAGAGGAGTGGCTCTCAACTGAACAACAGATTGCCCGCTCCCCCGGCAGGTTCCTCTCACCCCGATGGGTGGTATTCTGCAGCATGTCTCACCTTATGCCCCGGTTCCTGGTTGGGAGGGTGGGGGTGGCAGGAGCTCCCTGATGGTAGAGCTGCAAGGCTACTGCGGACCCAACCCGGACTGTCCCCAAGGGAGTGACATCCCTGAGAGTATCCAAACCCTTGGGTGTAGGATGCCCTCTACGTGGGCCAGAGAAGTGAGGCCCTGTTGGCCATTATGGTTATACTATGTTTTGAGGCCGGTTTGGTAGCTTCTTGTCCTTTTGCTCTTTTCTCTCTCTACTTGTCTCGTGCTGGCTTTCTTCCCTCTTTCTCTTCTTCCTCCCTTCTCTTTTCTCTGCCTCTCCGCACTTTGCTTTCCATTGCTTCCGCTCTCTTTCTCTTTCCTTTCCTTAGTGTGCGTTGGATGGGGGAGATGCGACAGCGACACTCAGTATGGAGTTTGGCGAGGGGCATACCCTGCGGGGCTGCGCTGCTCAAGGGCAGGAGGGGGGAGGCATGGGTGGGTTCTGGCTGGCTCATACTATGACAGCTAACACACCCAGGCCTTTGAAGGTTTTAACCCTAAACGTCAAGGGCCTGAACTCCCCTAATAAGCGGCGCCAGACGTGGCGATATCTCCTGCAACAGAGTCCAGACATCATATTTTTGCAGGAAACCCACCTCTTGCAGGCTGATGTTGGACTCATGGCTCACACCAGATATCCCCTCCAATTTTGGGCGGCGGCAGAAACTGAGACAGCAGGTGTAGCAATACTGTGCAGGGCTGGCATCAGGCGGGGGGGTCGGGCCCTTCAGGAGTGGGGACGGGCTTTTCTTGAGATGAGATTGGCGATTGGACGGCGCACCTTCACTCTGTGTAATGTGTATGCACCCAACCAGATGCAGGATCGGTATCTCCAGTCGCCCCTGAAAGATCATGTCCCGCGGGGAGACCCCTTGCTGATCCTAGGAGGGGATTTTAACTTAGTCTGGGACCCGACATTGGACCGTAGTGATGCCGTGTTCAGTGGCGCCGGGGCCATGTCCTCCGCATTGCGTACTCAAGTAACGGAATTGGGACTGTTTGATGCGTGGTGCTATCACTCCTCGGGCTTGAGGGACTACTCGTTTTATTCCCACGCCCATCGCTCGTACTCACGGATTGATCTCCCAGAAGCCGGTCGTCGGCAGATTCCTGCACTACTATATGCCGACGACGCAGTAATTCTCGCCCAAACTCCAGTCCAACTTCAACAGACTCTAAATAACTATTGCTCCTTCATGACCAGTTTGAACTTGAAAATTAATATCAAGAAAACATATGTGATGCACGCGGGTACCAAGGGGAAAAAAGTAAAGAATATATACGTGGACAACCTACCCCTTGAAAGAACAAACACGTACCCCTATCTAGGCATCACTATGGACGAGGCATTCAACTGGAAGGAAGCAGTCAACTCCCGAAAACTGTCCTTCATAAGAACAATTGGTGCATTAAAGGCCTTTTCCCTTCGCCTCGGCAAAAGACCCCCGACCGAGATGATCAAGATATATAATGCCAAATGCATAAGTACAGCCACCTTCGGAGCAGGGGTATGGGGAACGACAAACGTTGAACAACTACAAAAAGTTGAAAACTCTTTTCTTAGATTTCTATTGGCTGTCCCAAGAAGTACAACTACATACGGATGTCACCTCGAACTCGGGGTGGACTTTATTACTGACATCATCAAAATCCAACCGATCATGTTGTGGCGCAGAATATGGGCAACGGACGAGTGCCAGCTCACAAAATCAATAATTCAGGACTGTCTGAAATTAGACAGCATGAGAAAGATAAAATGGTTGGCCTACGTGAAATCTTTTTTTATAGACATTGGTTTCCCGAGGTTCTTTGACGATCCCTTGTCAGTAACAGACATATCGAAAAAAGAACTTAAAACAATCTGTATGTCGCGTCTATCTCAACTACGGATGCTGAGTGAAATAGGGAAGCCATCAGTTCAGCACTGCCTACTAATTCAGCTGGTCCCCACCATCCAACCGTACTTGCAGTTTGATTTAACACAACATGAAAAATTCCTTCTTACCCGTTTTAGGTTTAATTTATATCACTACTTGGTTTTGTTTCCTAAACAGAATGACTGGACACATAATATCTCAGTATGCCCTTGTGATTCAATGTCTCCACAGTCCACAATTCATGTCTTGTTTTTCTGCAAATTTTATACACCATTACGCAGACGGTGGATAATACCAGTACTAAAAGTTCTAAAAATTCGCAGATGTCGCCCTGACTACCTGGCACTACAATTTTTGGAAAATAACCTGATGACAAAATCGGTTGTACAGTATCTCAAATTATGTATTAGGCATCGAATGAACTTATGAATTCTGATGGAGAATCCTTTTTGATATTTGATATAAGATGGACTTCTAAAAATATGTTTTTAATGTACCGTTCAATACAAAATGAATGTGATTTTTAATATTTATTGTGTTTTTTATGTACTTTTATGGCTTTCAAAAAATGGAAACCGAATAAAGATGATTTGCTTTGATTTACTGACGGATTGATTATTTATTTATTTCCCACGCCCTGCTGCGCAATATTTGGGGGCCTCCATGTCTGATATTTCGCTCTCAGACCATGCGCATGTCTAGTTGCTCCTTCAGGACCCGACCGCTTCCTCTACCCGCGAATCACAGTGGCACTTGCCACCGGGTATTCTTTGAGACCCGGCAGATGTAGACAGCATTAGAACTGCCATTGATTCCTACTTCGCTACCAATGATCTCCCAGAGACGCCCTTCCCTGTGGTATGGTACGCCTTCAAGGCAACCATGAGAGGTCATATAAGCACTCTTTCGATTGTCAGGGCGCGTGAGGTTCGAGCCCTAGAGGATAGACTGGCGAAAGACATAAAATTGGAGGAGCGAAGGGATCAGGGTGGCCCCTCGTTAGCATCTAGGAGACGCCTCGCCAACCTTAGAGGGCAACTCCGACTTTTACGCACTAACAAAGCAGAAAAATCTCTACTGGCCCTAAAGCAGAAGTACTATGAGGGGGGGGGACAAGGTGGGCAAGTTGCTCGCGGGGAGGTTACGGGCGCGTGCGGCTAAGGCTCATATAGCGACTGTCCAGCGTCCGGACGGGACAAAGGTCACCTTGGAGGGGGATAAGCGCGAGGCGTTCCAGAACTACTACTCGGCACTATATCAGAAGGATCCACCGTCTCCGGAGGTGGTGACGGACGTCCTGAATAATTACACGGGAGTGACGTTACACCTGCACTATGCTAAGACCCTGGAAGGCCCCATTACTCAAGAAGAGGTACTAGCAGCCATGAGCGATCTTCCTCTTGGGAAGACTCCGGGACCGGATGGTCTGCCCCTATCTTTCTATCGCATCTTCCAGTCCCAGCTTTGGCCGCATCTCTTAAGGCTGTATAACTCCTTTACAGACACTGAGGGACCGTCCCAGGATATGGGTATGGCGGAGATAGCCTTGATTTTAAAAAGACCCCACACAGTGTGCATCGTATCGCCCCATTGCTCTGCTAAACACCGACCTCAAAATTTACCCCAAACTCTTGGTGAAGCGTCTGGACCCCTATATGCCGGGCCTGGTGGATCCAGATCAGGTTGGCTTTATCCGCAACCGGCAGTGGGCGGATAATGTACGCAAAATAGCGCACTTAGTGGGTAAGGCACATCACTGGGGGATCCCGGCTTGCCTGCTTTCGTTGGATGCGGAGGAGGCATTTGATCGTGTGGATTGGACTTTCCTGTGGGCAGTTTTAGGTAAAATTGTACTAGGCCAGAACATGATCACCCGGATCATGGCACCATATCTTGCCCCACAGGCTAGGATTCGGGTCAATGGCCGGCTCACGGACCCGTTCACCATTTACAGGGGTACTAGACAGGGGAGCCCTCTCTCACCTCTGTTATTTGCCCTTGTGGTGGAACCACTGGCAGAAATGATCCGCCAGGCGCCCGATATACATGGCATCCACATGGGGGACGTGAGAACAAGGTGGCGTTGTTTGCGTATGATCTTATTCTCTCCTTAACGCGCCCCCGAGAGTCCCTTCCGGCCCTCCATACTGTGCTGTGCCTTTTTGAATGTGCTTCTGGCCTCAAAATTAATCATAGTAAGTCTTAAGCACTCAACTTAACCATCCCGCAGGACGAAATGTCCCTTCTGGAGAGCCTGGTCCCATACCAGTGGGCCGCCCACTCCATTCGCTACCTCGGCCTCCAAGTGACTCCCACTCTTGACACGTGGACGCAAGCTAATTGGCGAGACTGTCGCAGGTCAGTGCTTGAAGATCTGAGGAGGTGGCGGCCACTGCTGCTGTCGTGGCTGGGCCGACTCAACGCCATCAAAATGTCGGTCCTTCCCAAAATCCTATATCTCTTTCTATGCCTCCCCACCCCCATTCCATTACATTGTATACGCAGCCTCCAGCGCGACCTCACAGACTTTATTTGGGGTGGGAAGAGACCCCGGTTCTCGCAGAAGCTCCTGATGGCGCCGAGGGATAGGGTGGGACTGGCATGTCCCAACCTAGTGGTCTACTATTGGGCCACACATCTTAGGTACATAGTGGAGTGGGTGGTAACAGAGAGTGAGAAGGGATGGTTACACATGGACCGAGCCGTGACAGGGCGAACTATCTGGGACCTTGCCTGGCACCAACGGGCGGTGCGCTCTAAGAGGGCCTATGTTACGATACCCACAAAAACGGTCCTGGACATTTGGGATAAAGAAGCTGTACGCAGAGGCCTCACGACCTTTCCCTCGCCACACACTCCTATAGAGGGGAATCCGTCCTTCCCACCGGCCTATCACACACGGGCCTTTGCCAAATGGTCGCAAGGGGACTACCGGGTTATAACGGACCTGTTCGAGGGGGGGTGCGCTTAAATCCTTTTCTCAATGCAGGGAAGAGTTCTGAGTCCTGTTGACGGCAGGGCTATAATATGCCCAGCTGAGGCACTGGGTTTCCGCGGAGGACATGCATCAGGCAGCTACACAGGACGTCACTCTCTTTGAGCGCCTGGCCCGATGCCACATCCACGGATACCGCCCTCCCACCCCTATCAACACCCCTGGCAGGAAATGTTGGACGCGGATATTTCTCCTGCGCAGTGGAGCAGGCTGTGACGGGACATTCCCAAAGTGTACTGTAGCATTCCGCAACGGGAAAACACTTATAAGCTCATGACTCAGTGGTACTACATGCCCCAATGCCTTCACAGGATGTTCCCCTCATCCTCCCCCTTGTGCTGGAGATGCCGATCTGCGACGGGGGACTTCATTCACATCTGGAGGGCTTGCCCGCTGTGGACTATACTCTAGAAGGAGGTCCTTAGCCACATCAGGAGGGTGCTGGGGTTCCCTGTGCCTGAGGATCCCAGTGCGGTCTTGCTAGGCATCAAACCTGCTGGCCTGAAGGCGCTCACCAGGAGTGATTGGATTTTGGCGCTTCAAATGCTAGGAGCAGCTAAGCAGCTTATTGCTCTGTATTGGAAAAAACCTTAGGCCCTCCAATCGCTACCTGGTTTGTGCGTTTATGGCATGTTGCCACTATGGAGCTCTTCACAGCGCGACTGCAGGCACGCGATACACACTTTAAAGCTGTTTGGCAACCTTTAATTAAATACCTATGCACGGTAGAACATGCCCGCCATGTGCCCACCAAATTGAGAACGCTGCACCTTTTCATGGATGCTGTCATTCCCTCTAACCCAAGCAGATTGATACCCTAGCCGCTCTCCTGCGTTGCGATTCCACCATGGCCGCCACTGGAATGGCCTTCATGCCCGGCTCTCTCATCCCCAGCGCACACTGCTCTTACTCTTCCTGCACTGTCTCTCCTCTTCCTCTTCGTCTATCTCCTATCGTCTATCCTTTTCTTCCATTTTCTCCACTGCTCTGCAGGTTCTAGGGCCCTGTTGGGCCGATTGTTGAATCCGGGCGCTTTGCCCGTCTGTTACGAGGGTGGACACTAGGGGTCTCCCTCCACACGGGACCAGACTATGCCATTATATGCATTACAGAACGCGGCCGGCCCCTTGTGGGTGTAGGCATAACGCTGTGTATCATCTCACCTTCTATATGGAGTATTACCAAATTGCATGTACTATTCGAGCTCGCGGCCACCCTGACTAGGGTTGTAGGCTTAACGCTGTGTACCTCTGGTCCTGTGATGTGCGATCTTTTTTTAAAATTAAAAAAGACTTGAAACTAAAAAAAACACTCTCCAGGAACTACTTACTAACTTTCCGAATCCTCCAGTATCCGTGTATCGGCTGAAGGGGACGGAATGTTCTCCACGTCCTTCATTTAAACGATCCGTACGTCGTACGTCATGCCCCGGAAGTGCAGAACAACTTCCGGTTTTACCGCCAGACTTATTTTGTAGTTCTAATGCTGGATGTTGATAGAGCCCAGAAACTAAAATTCTTTATAAATGATGACTCAATCCACTATCACACTTACCAATCAATACCAGGCCCATAAACATAGAGAGTGAGGTGAATGGATACTATATGTTGCATGACTTTTAGAAATAAACTATCTACAAAAACAAGACCAGCTTGTCATTTTGAAAAGTTTATTTTTTAAAAATTCATAATTGGAAATCTTTAATAACTCACTTTATTAAAATCAAGCATTTAGTTTTATTATTTCAAATCACATAATCATTGGCACAAAGTAAGCTGACAAGTTAGAAATAATCAAAATGATGAATTTAAGAAATCATAGCTTTTTTCTCTAAGTTAATTTTTCTAACCTGAAAGAGAAACAAATAATAAACAGTTGCATGCTTACTCTCACAAGGCAATCCGACAGCGCTTCGCCCCTCTGGAAAAGACAGTCCCAAACCCCTCAAGAGAGCCAATTTTATATCATTTTTCGCTCTCAAAACTAACTAAATGTTATTATTTTGGAAAGTTCAGCACTGTGATTGGTTTATGGCCATCAGGCCACCTCAGCTACCAGTCCAGAGAATATGCGCGTCACCGTGCCATTGTCCATTAGAGTGACATCAGTTTCCGAGGCATTGCAACAAAAAGTTGCCAATCTACTTCCACCTAAGCTCGGCAGAGTCACGCTTGTCACTTCCTCGACCTTGAATAGGAACATCCAGAGCAGTCCATGAAAATATTCTCCATTGAAAGAGTCTCTTTTTTATAAAAAAGTCTGAGCCACGAGAAATAAGTTCAATAACCTCTTGCATGGAAAGTTTTTTTTTCTTTTCAACGTGCAGCTTGGCTCAGCTTCTGCTCAGTTCAGGCCGACCAACTTTTTCTCCAAAGCAAAGACTAGGCCTCAGCTCACTCTTGAGCTATTATTTAAACAAACACAAAAAGAGTGATTAATTCAAGTAAAGCAAACCCTTCTGTACCACCCAGTCCCTTACTAATTATTAATTAACCCACTAATAAAACATTTAGCAAAAGCAAACATTTAAAGCAGCACATAAAATAACCACCATTCTTCATGTAGTCCAGCTTTATGTTTCTGAAAGAATAAAAAGATAATTAAATGATACACAGACAAACAATACACAACATAAGACTTACATATAAGCACATATAAAAGCACATGCCATGAATGATCAGCTGCATATTAATAGTGACAAAGACAATAGGACAGACATAACAAACAGGACAATATTAATAATGTGTTACAAAAACAGACTAGCAAATGCAACAAAAGCACATATAATTAGTTTCCCGCGTGTTCATGTGTGGTGCAAACTTAATCTAGGTTGGATTAATAAAATAAATCATGCAACAGTGCATTAATTAATCAGTTAATGTTATGGGGAATTGAATCCACAAGCCAGAATAAAATATTTTCTGCAGCCCGCTTTATCAACTCCCTCATCTGGTGATATTAAAATCACCAAACAACACACCAAAAATTTCAGAAAAATGTTACCCATTTTAGAGACAACACACACTGAATTCTCTCGATATTAGTTTCCCTAAACCCCCGTTTCAGCTGTCTGATTATCCTTATCAAACTGAACTCTTCGCATTTCTTCTAATTCATATTCCTTTTCCTGTTCCTTTCTGAGTTTATAAATTCTTTTCTTTTCGTTCTGACGCTTCCTCCTCTTGTGAATCAAGCAACTAATTTTTAGCAGCATTATCATTATAATAATGACAATTACTGGATAGAGCACTTTTCCAATGACGGACCTGCCAAGTTCTGAAAACCAATCTTTGATAGCCTCCATTCTTTTCCCAATTTTCTCAGTAAAGGTTTCCTCCTCCATGGGTTCAATTTCCTCATGGAAGTGTGTGATATTTTTAACAAGTAACTCTATATCCCGACTTTTGTCAGGTATATAAGTACAGCAATGTTGGACATGCAAGACCCCACAGACTCCACCCTCTTTTGCAAGCAGAATGTCTAACGCAAGACGATTCTGCATAACCATACTTCTGGTTGCAACAAGTTCTGTGCTAACCAATTGGAAACCACTTGCAGTATCAGTTGACAACCTATCTACAATTGTGGACCCTTTTCTAATTTTTATAGAATTCATTGTAATCCCCACCATAGGAATAACAGCACCAAAAATGTCTCCCAGAATTTCTGTGAAGCTTTCTCTTTTGTATCTATTTTGATTCAAGTGTTCACCAAATTCAAAAGTACCTTTTTCATTTCTGTCAACATGAAATATTTTTGGAAAGACCAGGCCAAGATAACATGTCCCATACCAGTGGTCTGGGAGGCTAAAATAAGCCTTATTGCCACAAATAAAATAAATTCCAGGGAAAATTGGATCCTTTCCACCTTTGAATCCCCATCCCCCTTCAATACGATAAGTATCTTCACATTGACTAGCGCCTACAAAAAGATTATCATATAATGTATTATCTCTTCTAATGCAAAATTTACCACTAACTGGTTCATCAATGTGTATTGCTGCATTAGTATTAACACCATTTAATTTAGCATCTTCTAACTGCCAGTATTTAGATTTAGCATGTTTTAGTTTTTCATTCCTTTTGTAAACAGCCCTTCTCTCCTCAACCATGTTAAGGAAAGTTTTTTCTTCATCTCTCATTTTGCATGTTAAATTATTTCTATAGGCATATTCATAGTTTAGTTCATTAGTAACTAAAAGGAATTCCCTCATCTGCTTTGCAGGTCTTACTTTGTTTAGGCTATTTACAATTTTGAGGTTTGCAAAAACCTCATCAAAGTCTGAGTAATAATACTCCAGACGACCAGTTTGATAGAACAGACTAGCAATCACACTACAGGTAATGCCATAAGTGAGAGGTAACATATTATATGTCACTCCCTCAGAAACAGAAGCAGGTAATTTTACACACACGTAGCAATCTTTGACATTCATTACTTTGACATATTCAGATAAAAGCCTTGAAAACGAATTGGTTGAAAAATCACCAATTGATCTATCTTGATGAGACAGTGGATCATGATTAATAACTCTACTGGACTTGCCAGCATGCTTCTCATGATTAGACTCTACTTTACTAGTAATATTAGTCTTAGATTTTTGCTTATTAACATCAAAAGGATAGACCACAGCTAAAATTAGCCAAAGTAAAATTAATAATATCACACAAATTAATGTCATCTTACAACACCTCTTAAAAATTGAACACCTAGAAGTATCTGATCTAGGCATTTCCAAAAACAAAAATTTTAAATAAAAATGTAAGTATACCTAACAAAATTATATCCCCCCTTTTAAAATTTTTTTTTTTTTTAAAGATTTTAACCCTAAACAGTTTTTCTTCGACCTTGTGTCACAAAATATGTCTTCTTTAGCTAAACAGAATTTCTTCGACCTTATGTCACCTAACAAATTTTCTTCAGCCTTATGCCAGGAAGCAAAAAGTTACCTAATACATATTTTCTTCAGCCTTGTGCCAGGAAATAGATCCTCGACTGATTTCTAACAATTTTAATCTCTGTCACTTTCTAAGAATTCCTGACCACTGCTTTCCACTTCAACAATAGGTGGGATTATTATATATGTCCATTCTGGAGATCTGTATTTTTGGTTTGGCCTAATTACTCTTTTTGTCTTGCGAGTAATAACCTCTATTTTCTTGTTTTCACCTTTGTTACTCTTTTCAAGTTCACTTGCTTGACTAGAAACTTCATTGACCTGTTCCTTTGATTTCTTCACTAGTTTGAATTTCAAATTATTTTCAGGCCAAATGTCTCCTTTTCTCAAGACTTTTTTCTTTGGCACACTTTCGTTGCATTCAGTTTTCCAAGCTCTTTTTCTGTGTTTTCTTATTTCAGAATCTTCATCACTTTCAGTGTCTGTATCAGAGACATCAAATCTGTACCTAGGAACTTCTTTACTCGGCAACTTCACTCCGTTTGAAACAATACTTTTACTGGTACTTGGCAATTCTTCTTCTTCAGGAATCACCTTCAGCTTCCCAGCTTCAAGCTTTTTGTTCACAGAGCTACTTCTTCCTTGCCTTTCAAGAGTATCGCTCAGATTTTTGTCTCGCTCAGAATCTTCTGCTTCTTCTGAATCTCTCTTTTCTCTCAGAGACTCTTCTTCAAGCAAATCATCATCATCAACACCTCGAATTCCAGTATTCAGATCTTCTTTATTCAAGTTCTGACTTCCATCTAGATTTTCTTGATGTTGATTTTCTTCTTGATCACCAAAATCAGAATCTGAATCTGAATCTGAATCAGGATCTTCTGGGTCTCTTTCTGAATCTGAATCAGCTGTTATATCACCTTCTTCATCATTTTCAGGAGGTGACACACGAATTGTATGGCTTGGATGAATCCACCTTTTTAGTCCTCTGCACTTGATTGCATTTGTTGTAATCAAGATTACCTGACGAGGCTTCTGCCACCTCGGTGACAAACAGTTCCTTCTTCGGTGAACCTTCGTCCTGACCCAATCACCGGGTTGCAAATCATGAGCTTGTACTTTTTCTTTTGAAATAATGTCAGTTCCCACCTGATGAAATACAGAATGCATTACATCAGATAGATTTCGGCAGTATTCAAAGATAGCGCTATCATTAATACTCATTAATTTGCCCACTGGAACAAATGCTTGTCTCATCACTCTACCCATCACAATGTCATGAGGGCTAAGACCTGTCTTTCTATCTGGAATGCTTCTCATTGACATTAGAACAAGTGGAAGTGCATCTGTCCACTTTACTCCTGTAGCATCACACATCTTTGCAATCCTATTTTTGATTGTGCCATTTATTTGTTCAACGACACCTGATGCTTGTGGTCTGTAAGCACAATGCATCTTTTGTTCTATGTCTAAAGCTTTACAGATCTTTTTCATCAAACTGTTCTCAAAATGCCTTCCACGATCATTTTCAATGGTAACCGGAAATCCATACCTAGGTATGATTTCTCTTAGAAGTAACTTTGCCACAGTAACAGCATTGGCATGACGAGTTGGGAAAGCCTCCACCCATCTTGAAAACAAACAAACAAATACCAAAATATAATGTAGACCATTATGTCTTGGCATTTCAACAAAATCCATCTGCAATCTGGTAAAAGGACCACCCTCCCGTCCTATGATTCCCGTACTTGTAACAACCTTTTTGTGAACATTCATCTGTTGGCAGGTCAAACATCTTTGACAAAGTGACTCCGCAATTAATCTAAATTTTACATTGAACCATGTTTGTCTGAATAATCTAATCATGGAACCTTTACCTATATGGCTTTGACCATGGCACAATCGTGCCATATCAGCAATCATGCTGTCTGGCATTACAACTCTTCCATCTTTGTGTACCCAGATCCCGTCTTCCTCTCTTGGTCTGCAATCACCTTTTAGCCATGTGTCTTTCTCTTCCTCACTTGCCTCATCCTGTAAATCCTTTATTTCCTGCCATGTCTCAACTACAGAAATTAGCATGAGAGAATTCATTGTGTGACTTCCGTCTTTTTCCCGATTGATTGCATAATTGTTTCTGGCACAATATTTTGCCATCTCATCTGCAAAAGCATTTCCTCTGGTAATGTAATCATCACCCTTTTTATGCGCCGAACACTTCATCACTACTGCTATTTGCTCTGGTAACTGAATGCCATCAATTAATCTTTTAATTAATTTTGCATTTCTGATTGGTGTTCCTGAAGAAGTTAAATAACCTCTATTGGACCACAGTTGTCCATAATCATGAACAACACCATAACCATACTGACTATCAGTCACTATGGTTACTCTTTTGCCAACTGCTCTTTCACAGGCTCGAATTAAACCAATTAATTCTGCAATTTGAGCGGAACGAATTCCATCCAAAGGTGAACCTTCAATAACATCTGAAACTGTACACACTGAGTATGCTGCTCTCAGAATCCCTTCATCATTTCTCAGACAAGATCCGTCCACAAAATATATCACATCTGATTCCTGTAATGGGACATCTTTTATGTCCTGTCTTGGTTTTGTGCAGTAATCTACAACATCCAGGCATTCATGATCAATGTCATCCTCATTACTTACCTCAGTAATAGCTCCATCAGGTAATAATGTGGAAGGGTTCAAGTTCACACATCTGACAACTGATACATTGTCTGAACCCAAAATTGTTTTCTCACATTCATCTGTTGGCAGGTCAAACATCTTTGACAAAGTGACTCCGCAATTAATCTAAATTTTACATTGAACCATGTTTGTCTGAATAATCTAATCATGGAACCTTTACCTATATGGCTTTGACCATGGCACAATCGTGCCATATCAGCAGTAATAGCTCCATCAGGTAATAATGTGGAAGGGTTCAAGTTCACACATCTGACAACTGATACATTGTCTGAACCCAAAATTGTTTTCTCATATTTTGTCAGTCTGCTGCTTGTTAAATGTTGAGTTCTACTTCTGGTAAGGAGAATTTCAACTGAATGAGGTACATATACCTTTACAGGAAAACCCATAATGATACCCTCACTTTGCTCAAGACTTACACTTGTTGCGGCCACTGCTTTTAAGCAACCTGGCAAAGCTTTTGCAACAGGATCCAAAACAGCTGAAAAATATGCAATTGGTTTTCTCAAGTTTCCATGCCTTTGAATAAGGACTGACAATGCACAACCTTCTCTTTCACTGCAGTAGAGTTCAAATTCCTTTTCATAATCTGGCATACCCAGAGCAGGAGCTTCACATAAGCTCCTTTTTAACTGCTCAAAAGCTTCCAGCTCAATTTCTGACAATTTAATGGGATCTTTTACATCTGCTTTTGTTAATCTCTGAAGTGGTTTTGCAATGACTGAAAACCCACTAATCCATTGTCGACAGTAACCAACCATTCCTAGAAACATTCTCACCTGTCTCTGTGTTGTTGGTGGTTGTATTGCTCGAATCATTTTAATTCTTTCAACTGTCACTTTTCTGGTTCCCTTTGCAATTCTGTGGCCAAGATATTTCACTTCTTGTTTACAAAACTGCAATTTTGCTGGTGAGACTTTATGTTCTTCATCTGCCAAACGGTTTAACAGTGTAATGGTATCAGTAACACAATTTTCTCGTGTTTTGGCTGCCACAAGCAAATCGTCAATGTACTGTACCAATGTGGAATTACCAGGCAACACTAGATCTTCCAGAGATTTCTTTAATAATTGATTAAAGATAGATGGACTCTCAGTATACCCTTGAGGAATACGACACCATGCTAGGATCCTATTTTGGAATCTGAAAGCAAACATTTTCTGGCTATCTGGATGTAATGGAACTGTAAAGAATGCATTGCACAGGTCAATGACCGTGTACCATTCTGCATCATGTGGAATCTGGTAAAGAATTACTGCAGGATTTGGAACAATGGGACAGCAGGGAACAACTATCTGATTAATGTTTCTTAAATCTTGAACAATTCTGTATGTTCCATTTGGCTTTTTAATACCCATAATTGGTGAATTGCATGGACTGCTTTCAATTTCTTTTAACACTCCTTGACTTATGAATTTTTCAATCACAGGAATGACACCTTCAATTGTCTCTGCCTTCATTTTATATTGAGGAACATTTGGAAAATCAACTCCCTGTTTAACAGTGATTTTTATTGGATCAATATTTTTCATAAGACCCATATCATTACCTGTTAGGTCCCAAATTGCTGGATTAACTGGCTCTTTGAGCTCTTCTGGCAAATCATTTTTATCAAATACAGGAAATATTGGTGGTGTTTTTTCTTCTTCTACCATCATCATAGTCCATTTGTAAAGACCATCTTCTTCTGCTGTTTGCATTTCAATGCCTTCTGGTGAGCAATATATTCTGCAATTCATTTTACATAATATATCACGACCCAACAGATTCACAGGACTGCTGTCACAAACTAGAAATCTGTGTTTATCTTTGTAATTGCCTATCTCCACTTTTACTGGATCTGTCAGACTAGTTCTAATTTGTTGATTAGCTACACCTACAACTTGAATTGTTTCACCCGAAAGAGGAAGGTTTTCTATTTCTGCTGATCTAACAGTAGAACGGGTAGCACCTGTGTCCACAAGGAAAGTGATATCTTTATCATTTACCTTACCATTAACAAATGGACCAGACTGATCTACCTCAAGAGTGGGTCCAAGCACACACTCTTCCTCCTCTCTCAGGCACCGTCATGAGTAATCCTCTGATGAATCACTCACCTCTTTGTCACTTAACCAAAATTGAGAAGCATTTGTCATGTTGACTTTTGACACATTTTTAACCGATTTATTTCCACAGAAACCTGTTTCAGGAGAAAATCTCTGTGTGTTAGCACTACCAGGAAATGGTGCTTGAGGTAACTGACTCTGTTGAATTTGATTCTGTTGTACCTGATTTTGTTGTTGAAACTGGCTTTGCTGTGTCTGGTTCACTATCTGTCGCTGTAACTGTCGCTGCTGATTTAATTCATGCAGTTGCCGCTGTAGCTGTTGTTGTTGCTGCGGACTTAATTCACACTGCACCTGTGGATTCAATGAATTATTTTTAAAATTTCTGGACGGGTTTTTACACTCTCGCTTCCAGTGTCCAATTTCGCCGCAATTAAAACATGGGAGCTTTTGTTTTAACTCATCAATATTTACATTAAATTTTGGCTTTGAATTATTAAAATTACCCCTAAACTTTCCCTGTTGCATAGAACCTAACTGTTGTTGTTGTTGCTGCTCAGCTACCTTCACCTGTGCCCACATTGCTTTCTCCTTGAGACTCTTCTGCTTTGCATCTATCTCGTCACTACAATATTTTGCTTTTCTCAAAATGTCATCAACTGATAATGATTGCCAACAAACAATTCCACTTCTAATCATATCACCAATTTCAGGTCTCAGGCCATATACAAATTTGTATATAAAGTGGCTCATGTCTTGTTCACTTAATTTTTCATAGCCACTGTACTGTTTAAAGACTAACAGTAACCTCTCATAAAATGAATGAACTGATTCCTTTGGTTCCTGATTTGTTCTGTCTATTTTAACCCAGTCCACTTCCTTTGGGGGAATTTTCTCTTTCAGCCAATAAATTACTTTCTTATAAAGATCCATGACATCTTTTGATGGGGCACCTGTAATTTTATCTCGGGCAGGTTCTTCCTTTGGCCAATCTATAGAGACCTTGCATTCTGTCCAAAGATCTGATGGAACAACAATGTCAAAGAATCCATCCAGATCAATCCACAGAACCTTTGACACCCTTATGAATCTGTCTACCTGACGGTACCATTCCACTGGTTTCTCCCTCAAACGTGGAAAATCATTGGTAAACAGAAGAATATCCTGTCTAGACCAAGGAACATGCACACACCCACCTCCTGCTATTTCTCTCATTGGAAATTCAGAAATTTCATCATTTCTTAGTCTTTTATCTTGATCTTTCTTTGACCATTTTATTCTCCACTAGCAGCCCGCCCCAGCGTTGCCTGGGGTAGAAGGGGGCTGGGGGCAGCATTTCAGGCTTACGTGCACTCATGGCTCCTGCCCGTCCCACCGCCCGTCCCTCTGTGCGCGCCCGCGGCTCTTGGCTGCTTCACTTACCTCACCCGCCGGCGTTGCCCGGGGCAGAAGGGGGCTGGTGGCAGCATTTTGGGCTTGTGTGCACTCATGGCTCCCACCCGTCCGTCGATGTGCACCCGCGGCTCTTGGCTGCTTCACTTACCTCACCCGCAGCTCCTCCCCTGCGCTGCTGATTTTACCGCTCAACTGCTCCTCCGCTTCTCGCTGCTCCTCACCGCTTGACCGCCGCTCGCCGCTCCTCCCCGCGCTCATGTCCTCCGCTCTTCCTGTTGCTCCTGAACGCCGCTCCTCCCCGCGCTCCCGATGTCATCACGCAGACGTCGCGGCCGGCGCTACTTGCAAGGCACTACTCAAAATTTTTTAAACAACGTATACGTTTTATTTTTATATAGCCTATGTCCTTCTGCTTGCCCAGAGGTTTTCAAATATGTCTTAGGTGTTTGGATTGGTGGTGTACTTTTCGAGTTTACCTGGCTCAAAGAACACAGTTCTCTCTTTATAATAGTAGTATAGATAGCGATATTTATCGCTAAGTATGGTTAGAGACAATTTTTTTATCGCTAAGCATCGCCTATTTTTATCGCTTAGGAACCTTGCTATTATCAAGGTTTATCTCCTAAGCGATAAAAATCGGCCGAAATGCATGAATATCGCTGAAAAGTCAGCGATATTCATGCATTATCGAGCTAATGCTCTTAGCCATGTTATCCACCTCCCATTGGATAACATGGCTAAGAACTGCTCCTGGGCAGGTGTTAGCTTTTGGAGATATTCGCGCTTAGCGCGAAAATCTCCAAAAGTTGATAATAGGAGATAGCGATGTTAGCGACTGTTTCCAGTCTCTAACATCTTGGCACGCCCACTTTGCATGCCATTAGTGATAAATATCACTGACATGCAAAGCAGGGTCCAAGATGGTCGCTATCTCCTATTAGCTGTCGCTAACTGGTGTTAGCGACAGCTTGGTAATAGGGAGATAATTTTATCTCCGCTTTCTTGGCTTTTAAAGCCAAAAAGCGGAGATAAACCCCCTTGTACATATAACCCACAGTTCTCTCTTTATAATAGTAGTATAGATAGATATACGCACGCACGAATATGTATGCATGTATGTATGTAAAAACACATTTGCAAGGCTGCGCATAAACCGGGACAGGCCAGGCCAGACCAGACATAGAAGTAAGACTAAAAAACTTTAGTTCTACTTTTATTTCTAGCCTGTCCCGGTTTTTGATTTTCAAAATCTGGTCACCCTAATTGTAATCGTAGCTAGATAATGTACTGTGTTTTCATGCATATAATTAAATTAGTGTGCAGTTTGGATGTAGTTCCCAATATTGCCCACGAGATGGCAATATGGGACCATAAATAATTGCTCACTTTTAAGTCGCTATGCAAACTTGTGCTGTCATTACAATGTTCTGTCCTTTTCCCTTTATTACCAAAAGCCAGTTTTACAACGTGCTTCAAACATCACCTGCTTTTAAAGGCCTGCGGCCGTTAGCTTTCCTCACATGCCGCAGGGTCAACATGGGAGGGATTTAGAAATGCACTCCTGGTGGAGCCATCATTCGAAGCAGAGTAAATGTTTATACCAGACGAGGTTAATTTAAATGTGGCAGAAACTTCCGTCGGATGCATGCATTAGACACCATTAAGTAGGCAATGCATAGAGAAGATGTGAAGGCATGCATGCTGATAGGGGAGGTAAGCATACAATTTAAGAAGAAATGTATGGAAGGTGGGAAGTGGTTTATGTGAGTCAGAAAAAGATGTGCGTATCAGGGAAGAGGTTTATGGACAATGAGAAGTCCTTTCGGCTAGGAACACATTCATGCAAGATGTTTATGTAAACCTTGATCTACGTAGGAGGAATGAAATAAGAGATGATCTATGCACAAGGAAGGGACTGTCATCGCGAGCCAGCGGAACTACAAAAATGGCCGCTGTGATGCCATTTTGTAGTCCTGCGGGCCGTTTTTTCACCGATGGTCAGTGTTGCCAGCTCAAAGGGCAGTGAGTTATAAAATACGAATAAACAGACTCTCGCTAGTAAGAGCGATAGTTTCCTTGCAGGCATCAGCCAATACCTTATAAAAACGGGGCAGATATAAAACGAAGAAAAAGTAGTCCCCTTTGCTGAAACAATACTAAAACGCCCAGGTTCTTTCCCGATGTCATCACGCAGACGTCGCGGCCGGCGCTACTTGCAAGGGACTACTTTATTTTTATTCCTAATTTTTTAAACAACGTATATTTTTTATTTTTATATAGCCTATGTCCTTCTGCTTGCCCTGAGGTTTTCAAAGATGTCTTGGGTGTTTGGATTGGTGGTGTACTTTTCGAGTTTACCTGGCTCAAAGGACACAGTTCTCTCTTTATAATAGTAGTATAGATTTACCTAACTCACCTAATTTTCTGAGAAAGCTTATTAATTCTCTTATGTGAGTTATTCTTCCAGCAGCGTTTAAATTATCAATGTCCCTCTCAGAGAAATCCACCCTGTAATGTTTCTGTAGATGTTTTTGTTTGCTCAAATCACTTTCTAACTCAGCAGCCATTTCTTCCAGTTGTTCATACCTGTTTTTAGTTTTCCACTGAATGCTCTTACAAATGAACAACAATTTATCATCTTGATACAACTTCAAATTATCAGTACCAATTGTGCCAATGATCAATTCCTCCAGATCAGCTTTTAATTTAGCTACATCAAGCTTTTTATAATCAGGGGCTTCAGGGGACATTCCATTTTGAGATAATTCCGTTCTGTTTAAACTTTTTTCTGACAAACCTGAGTCTGAACCTGCCACTGTTGGTGTTTGCGAACTTGATAAACTTCCATGTAGTGTTAAATTTGGCATCATAGATTTTTCTCTATGAATCTCTGAAAGTTCTGAATAAAATTTTTCAGCAACTTTTTGAATTTCAGCATTTAATGGAACTGTTAAAGGCTGTTTGTCTATTATCTCCTTGGTCAAAAACTGGTACCACAGGACCAATAGTTACTGGTACTGTAACTGCTTCCATGCCTTTTGTCAGCTGTTCAATTAAATCATGCTTTGCTTTATTATAACTAGAAATTTCTTGCTCAGCTGGTAATCTTTCCTGATTTCTTACAGAATTATTTTCTTGATAGGCTACTCTGCCTCTGTTAGGTGTACTACAATTATTTACTGAGCCTACCCTTCCAGGTAATTTTAAAAATCTGGGAGAACCTTCCTCAACTTCTCTAGGTGGTGCGCTTGGAGAAGCTTCTGTAGAAACTCTCGGGGTAGATTGAGAACCTGCTTGATAAGGTGGCGGTTTAGGTTTAGTGGCATAAATATCTTCTAAAACTGCGTCATCTAATTCCTCATCAATTCCTCTTCCAGCTGTCTTTTGTTCTAAATCTCCATTAATCATTATTCTTATAGGATACAGACCATCATACATGTCTGCTTTTCTCCAGCGTCTCACTTTATCTTCATGTGTTTCTTTATTTACAACATATTTTGAATATTTAGGTGCTGTACACTTGCTTTCACGTTCAAGTTCCATCATCTCAACCTCCCACTCAACTAGGGCTTCAAATTGTGTAGGTCTTGGCTTTGGTACAAGATCCATCATCTTTCCTCTCAAATTTTGTAAAACTTTCATATTAAATGACCCATCTTCTGGACAGGCTAGTACACCATCCTTTTTGGTATACTGCATCCAGTTATCAAACCAAATTACTGTATGATAACCATATTCACCTTCCATATAGGCTGCAGGTGTTTTGTATTTATGAAGTAATTTACCACCACGTGTCTCAATTTTCTTGTCAGGTTTAAAATAATTTTTCACTTTTTGAAACCATGTAGGCCTTTTTTTATGATCATCCCAATAACTCATGTTTGTATTTTAATTCAAAAGCTATAAATTTATAATTTTATTTGCAACTTTAAACAATTGTTTTTATCTAATTTGTATTAATTAAATAATTAATATCCTTATTTCAATCCCCTTTGCTACTAATATCCTAATTAGGGTCTTTATTGCTGTATTATTTACTAATTATCAGTAATAATTATCAAATTAATTTTTAAATTTAAAAGAATTAAAGCTTTGAGCATTAATAGCGTGGGAAAATCACTTCTGGGAAATGTAAACAATGTGTTTGTGTATCTTAACCAATCACCATGTGGCTACACAGCACTCAGCCAATGAGAGTGCCTATTGTCTCTTCCAATCCAATCACGGCCTCTCTATGACACTGTAGTGTCATCAACCACTCAGGACAAAGCTAGCCCTTCAGCCTCCAATCAGGACACAACATGTGACTACACACGTCACAACCAGCTTCTTCCTATCCCTCGTGATGCACTTCGTCTCACGGAGCCTCACTAAGCCTCCTCTCAGCTTCTGCTCCACAATAGAAATTAAATAAATGCTAATAAACAAGAGCATGTTACCACAGCACAGCGCTCGCTCTTTAAAAACCTGCGCAAGTATAAATAAGATCGTGTCACTTCCTAACACGCGCTCGCTCCTCAAACGAGAGCGTGTCACTTCTTAAACACACGCGCTCGCTCCTCTAACGAGAGCGTGTCACTTTCTATCACCGCGCTCGCTTCTTCAAAACACACAGCGCAGTCACAGATGCAAAACGGACCTTGCCGGAGCCTCGCCCAATAGGAGCGCGGCTCACAAAGGCTCATCCAATAGGAGCGCTGTTCTCCAATGACGCGACGCGTTAGTGTCCAATAGGAGCGCGGCTTTGGCTATGACGCAACGCATTGGCGTCCAATGAGAGCGCGGCGTCGCCACAACACGAGGAAGCACTAAATCAATATCAGCGCAACAGCTGACACGCTTGACTTCACGAAGCAAAAAATAAAAAGAATATTAAACTACAGATTGAGCCTAAGAGCGCGGCTCACCCTGACTCAGCCTGACCTCGCACAACACACGGAGCTTCGCCCAATCAGAGCGCGGCTCCGTGTATGACGCGACGGCACCCGGACCAATGAGAGCGCGGCGGCTGACGTAAACAGCCGCTGCAGACCGCTCTCCCACTCGCTCCTTAGCAGCCCCCCTCCTTCACAAAAAATGCTCAGCACATTGCATAAACTCGGCAAGAAACAAAGCGATCCACTAACAAGCAATAAAACAAAAGGAAAGGCTTGAGATGGAGCGCGCAAACAGCAGGAAACTCGTGTCACTATTTAACACAGGACGCAACGTGAGCTAAATGAAAGAAAAGCACACGCAGCAATTGACAAAAAATCTGGGGATGGGGCGCTACTGAACGAGCTCACAAGACTAGAGCAATACAATCAAGCCAGTATTTACTAAAATAGCGTAATCTGCAAAACAAAGACAATTAAATAAAACAGTATTTCGAGCATTGATCGCGCCTCAACCAATGAGAGCGCTACTTTGCAAACACTCCAGGCATATTAACCAATCAGAGCGCGGCAGGCTCTGACGTATGCAGCAGCTGCGGCTGCAGGCTCTCTCCCCACACACTTTTACTCCTAAAACAGCCCCTCCCTCCAGAATTTTCGATCGGGGCACTTTTAAATGGATTTAAACAGCGCACAATGTTTCTAAATGTATTTAAATGGCAGAAATCACTATATAACACTCTAAAACAGCGTTTTCTTTACTCTAAGGCTCAAAAAACGTTTCCAATCATTTTATAAAAACGCAATTAATAACAACATTGAAAACAAACCATTTGTCTGCTTCTCTTACAAAGAGATAGTTTTAAACATTCATTCAAGTATCCTTAGTGTGGAATAGACAACGCTATTCTCACAGAATAGTTTCAATTGCTAATAGAGTAATTCTTACCCTACCCTTCAGTTTTACAAGCCATTCACACACTTTCAAACAAAGAAAACCCTGTTCATACACACACGAATTCTTGGCAGGACTTGAACCAACCACAGAAAACGTCAGGCGTTGATAAGAATAGACGACGCTATCTCACCCTTCACTCGAGTTTGAAAAACTCCTACTACTCTTTTCACAGAAAGCTTTAAAACAGGCTCACCAGGTCCCTCTGCTTAATGCTACAATTTCATAGGCAATCCTCACTAAACATTTAACCATGCAATCTAAGGTCCCTAAACTTGTGTTGTACGCCCACAACACGTGATATATTCTATACCACAATTTTGAAACAGACAAATGCACTGTGTAACTCTTCTAGTCACACTACCTTGCCGGCAATTTACCAGGAATCTTTCACACTACTGGAAAAATTCCTTAAAACTACATATAACACTCTGACATACCCAAAAACTTAACATATGTTAAACATCAATCCTATGTCTATACCAACATATGTGTAACATGCATGTCAAAAACAACATATAACCGTCTGAAGCTACCAAATTGATAGAGCCCAGAAACTAAAATTCTTTATAAATGATGACTCAATCCACTATCACACTTACCAATCAATACCAGACCCATAAACATAGAGAGTGAGGTGAATGGATACTATATGTTGCATGATTTTTAGCAATAAACTATCTACAAAAACAAGACCAGCTTGTCATTTTGAAAAGTTTATTTTTTAAAAATTCATAATTGGAAATCTTTAATAACTCACTTTATTAAAATCAAGCATTTAGTTTTATTATTTCAAATCACATAATCATTGGCACAAAGTAAGCTGACAAGTTAGAAATAATCAAAATGATGAATTTAAGAAATCATAGCTTTTTTCTCTAAGTTAATTTTTCTAACCTGAAAGAGAAACAAATAATAAACAGTTGCATGCTTACTCTCCCAAGGCAATCCGACAGCGCTTCGCCCCTCTGGAAAAGACAGTCCCAAACCCCTCAAGAGAGCCAATTTTATATCATTTTTCGCTCTCAAAACTAACTAAATGTTATTATTTTGGAAAGTTCAGCACTGTGATTGGTTTATGGCCATCAGGCCACCTCAGCTACCAGTCCAGAGAATATGCGCGTCACCGTGCCATTGTCCATTAGAGTGACATCAGTTTCCGAGGCATTGCAACAAAAAGTTGCCAATCTACTTCCACCTAAGCTCGGCAGATTCACGCTTGTCACTTCCTCGACCTTGAATAGGAACATCCAGAGCAGTCCATGAAAATATTCTCCATTGAAAGAGTCTCTTTTTTATAAAAAAGTCTGAGCCACGAGAAATAAGTTCAATAACCTCTTGCATGGAAAGTTTTTTTTTCTTTTCAACGTGCAGCTTGGCTCAGCTTCTGCTCAGTTCAGGCCGACCAACTTTTTCTCCAAAGCAAAGACTAGGCCTCAGCTCACTCTTGAGCTATTATTTAAACAAACACAAAAAGAGTGATTAATTCAAGTAAAGCAAACCCTTCTGTACCACCCAGTCCCTTATTAATTATTAATTAACCCACTAATAAAACATTTAGCAAAAGCAAACATTTAAAGCAGCACATAAAATAACCACCATTCTTCATGTAGTCCAGCTTTATGTTTCTGAAAGAATAAAAAGATAATTAAATGATACACAGACAAACAATACACAACATAAGACTTACATATAAGCACATATAAAAGCACATGCCATGAATGATCAGCTGCATATTAATAGTGACAAAGACAATAGGACAGACATAACAAACAGGACAATATTAATAATGTGTTACAAAAACAGACTTGCAAATGCAACAAAAGCACATATAATTAGTTTCCCGCGTGTTCATGTGTGGTGCAAACTTAATCTAGGTTGGATTAATAAAATAAATCATGCAACAGTGCATTAATTAATCAGTTAATGTTATGGGGAATTGAATCCACAAGCCAGAATAAAATATTTTCTGCAGCCCGCTTTATCAATGTATTTAGTAATTCTAATGCTGACTGCTATTTCAGGTGAAAAAACGTTTGTGCCCTTAATGTAATATGCTCTTATTTGCACAATAATGTTACTCCGTAACGAACTGCATCAGGGAAAAAAAGGACAAAGACAAAACTACAAAACAATAAGAAATGTAGTTACTTGTCTAACATGTGTATATCCTAGAAGAGCATACACCATGAGCTACGTTGTAAATAAAGCTCAATGGTGCAGCCAATAATCCTCACATCAAATCTACCGAGAATAAACCCGCAATACATCAATTTATCAATTTAGCGACACAGTCATAGAGTAATCAAACACTAATCTCGCACAGAATAGATTTGTGGATTTGTCATGGCTAAACACAGTATATGATGTGATTAGTGTAGTAGAGAGATATCTGTCTCAAACAAAGATATTGTTTAAAGAGGTTTGCAAAGTATTGACATGTCTCATTAAAATCCCCCACAATATATTCATTCAGGGAGTAAAGATATTAGTGATCTTATTAAAACGTGTAACCTGTATGGACAACCACGCCTTATGGTACTATGGAAGATATCTGGTATTCTATATGTCCTCATTTACAATGAGCACCACGGAATATCCTCATTGAGTCCCGTCACATGGCTTTTTGTGCAGAGCACACACCTCTGTTCATGCCAAAAAGCACTTTTTCCAGGGGCCCCATATTGACAACATATCTAGGTCTGTCGATGATCACTCAAGTCAAGTAATCTGCAGTGTGGGCCATCTCAATATAATGTCTGGTCATGCGCGGGTTTACTTTTTTGCATCTAAACACACCCCTCACTCTCACCACCATTCGATGATTAAAACACCTCTCGCTCCTCTCCTGTGGGAGAGTTGTAGCCCACACTGTGTACCTTGCGGTAGCAGTGTGTAAGAGGGAACCCAGTGATTAAGCATGTCACCTTTGGGTGAGTGAGGGTTCTCGTCTTTACAATAATAATTGCCCCCACATTTATAATCAAATATGTTTGTAGGCCATCCGGTTACTTGTTTTGAGTAGTACAGTATGGAGTGGTACCGTGGTTGGGAATAATGTCTCCATTTTTGCGACCCTCTTTGTGAGATTAAATGTTTTGAAGCTAGCATGTCTGCGTGTACTGATTGTAAGATCTCTATGTGGTCATTTGTCCAGATTGTGTTTGAAAAATCTGGACAGATTAGGTCATAGAATGGTTTAACCTGCTCCGCATAATCTGGAATGCATGTCCTGCCATCATTTCAAAATCCCTGCATGGACTGCAATGTCTTCAACATAGTTGGAGGTTACAGAAGTGTGCATGTCTCCAAGAAGTGTGGCTCGAAGCTTTTGCCCCGAGTTGACAACTCATATCCCAGAAACAGGACATTGAGATGGGCAATCTTCGATTTTTTTAAGTTTAATTTGTAGCCCATATGAGCAAATCCCAATACAATGCGATTTTCTCTGGCCAAATGTACTGACAGTTCATCATCTGTTAGGTAGATGTCAACGTAGGACAATGCTTGGTCATTGTAATAGCTCTGTGACCCGGGCCAAAAAAGCCCTGGGCTGTTCTTATCCCCTTGAGGTAAATGACAACATTTCTTCAGAGAACCACCCGCGCTGAAGGCAGTAAAGAGCTGCTTTCAGGCCCCATATTTTGGCAGAAAAATCTATTGGAAACGTGTAGTTTGGATTTGTAATTTTCTGTTATTCATCAGTGCTGCTCTATGTGTGTTCTGCACTGCGAACGAGCGATTGGCTCTTTTGAAATGTCCATAATCTAACACTAAGTGATATGAATGATCAGGTTTCATTACAGGAAACAAGGGATTATTCATTGGAAAGGTGCCACTTTCTATTACACCTTGACATTCAAGTAGTTGGAGAATTTCCTTGTTTTTCAGCATTATGTTTAATGTAGTAATGTTATTAAGATTGTGAGGTTGACCTCAGTAGAATTACATGATAAGGGGTACCTTCATCCCACCCCACGTGGTTAAGGTATAGGGCAGGAGCGAATGTAAACGCCCACTCGTTGGCATTTGATTTTTCACTGAATCCTGAATGAGGCCGGAGAAAGCAGCAAAATGACTGTTTACTTTTTTGGCCAATCCATTACAAACTCTTGTGGCCAATCCTTCTCAGCCAAGAGTATGTCATATCCTTGTGACTTGTTCTCCCAAAAGAGAACATTTATGGATCTCTGAATGTCCCCCTCTAATTGGAGCTCTATTTCCCAAAGACGATGTGGAACGCTCCCCAGTCTATCCAGTGTTTCCACCTGGATATAGGCACTCACCGCTACTCCCACCAGACAGTCCATCAGGCTATGGTAAACTACTGTGACCTCTGCTGCGCTGTCCAGCAAGGTAACTGCCCACTCCCCGCTCAGATGCAGTGTACTCATTATCCATGGCATGCCTGGCTTTAAGACCAGTTAACTACTTTACTATCCCACTTCTCCTTAGTTGAAGATTCCGGTGCCTGCCTCGAGGTATCCTTTTCAGAATTACTCTTTATTTGTGGTTTACCTGGTTTAGCTCCCAAATGATCTCTTCCTGGTGTAGCATAGGTTTCCTTGATAATTTTAGGTAGTTCAAGCTCCTGTGTGCAGAAGCGAAATTCTGTAAACGATGGTGTATAGCCAACGCTGCAGCTTTTCTTTTAATATTACTTAGCATCATAGCCGATAAAATGAAGTTGCCCATCATCGTCCTGCCTAAGTCCAGGGCAGGTGCTGCCCTATACACATTCTGGATCGGTTTCATCACCTCAGGTAAAACAACCAGTAAAGGGGTACTGTGTGTTCTAGTATACACTGCGGCAAAGACCGTACTCCAAGTTGCAAAGTTTTCCACAGGGGGAGCCAGCACCATCGCCAAGCATATGAATTATAGTCTGTGTTTTTTCTGGGGTCCTGTATGGGGGAATACTGCTTCACGCTGACTTGGTTTTTGGGTTATACACAAGGGAATCTCCTCCCATCTGGTAATTGCATGTATTGTTTGTGGCCTTATGCCCACTGTTGCTAATTTTAATTGTGAAGCTTGAGTTGTCGCACAGGATTTAAAGTTAGTGTTCGCATAACGAACTGTGTGAGACTCCAACAGAGCGTCACTAAGGGGTCGATTAGGATGGCGGTCGGAAAACCATTCCGATCACCGTGGTAGCGGAAATGATACCATTCTGCCGGTACCCCGGGTCCATTTAGGATCAACCACCAGAAAAATCAGACCGCGGCGGAACGATGCCACAAAAGACTGCCGGTAGCATGTGGAGCAAATAAAAATACGTCCGCACCTAGTCGGATTCACTGCGGAAAACTAAAAAAATGCTGCAAGGTCAGCGGATTGTCGGCACATAAAATTAGGATACCACTGAGGTGACAGCTGAACGATTCGCTGTTTCCGACTGCTGCAATCACTACCATTGATGAATGGGAGAACTGGTGGAAGGGCGGTTGTATGCCCACCACCGTGGTCAGACCGGAACAGTAATGGCAGTCGCCAAAAGAAACACACAACAAGGCTACCAAGTGTACCATTTAACCTAGCTCAGCCTCAAAAAACACCTAACATACCCCAATGACACATCCCCATGGCAAGTAAAAGAATACAAATCCCAGGATCAATCCACATAACCCACCTGACAGGAAGACTCCATTTTGACACACCCACATAGCGGAGTATAAAACCATCCCCTTCCCTAACCAGAATTCTTTGCATTACTCCATCACAGAAGGAACAAACCCCACAGCACAGAGGAGAGGCAAATCTACACACATCACAACAACACACACACACACACACAAACACACCTCACACATCACCACCACTACTTTCACACCTTCACCTTCAACCCATTTGCACATCACACACCATGTCACAGAAGAAAATGGCAACATTCACTGACAGTGAGTTGTCAGTCATGGTACATGAGGTAATCAGAGTAGAACCACATTTGTTTGTAAGCCTGATCCAACAGACACCATTACCACCAGAATGCAAATGTGGGCAAGGCTAGTCAGCAAGGTCAATGTAGTAGGGACAGTCCCGCGCACCAAGAAGGAGATCTCAAGAGCAAGGTGAAAGAGAACAACAACAAGAACCGTCAGCTGGCTCAGAGGACTGGCGGTGGCCCTCCCATTCCACTACGAACATTCACTGCATGGAAGAAGGTGCGTGGCATACGGCATCCCGAGAGTCTCACAGGAATAGCCGGGGGAGTGGAGGCTGGTAAGTACCAACAAGTGTCTAACATTACAATGCTATGTACTGTTGAGCCCAACTACAAAGCGACACCTCCTAGGCCCAAATGCATTCATGTGCACCACACACTTCCCAACACATGTCTCACAGTTCCAACATTCGCTCCCTCGGATTCACCCCAAAGGTAACTAGCAATATTACCATGGGTGCAGGTGTACAGGCAGCCAGCACTACAACTCCCACTAGGCCCCCTGTTACAACCCCCCCCCCCAGGAGCAAGTGGCAGCCATCACATTCCCTCATCAAACTAACAGGTAGGTAGCCATCTTATCAGGGAGGGGTTTGTGCTTTGGAAGCCTGCACTACAACTCCCACCATGCCCCTTTGTCCCAAAGCTCAGCAGGATGGAGCACCCTCTCCCGCCAGAAGCATGTGACAGACATTGCATTTCTCACCTTCACCTAACAGGTAGGTAGCCATCTCAACAGGGAGGGGTGTGTGTGGGTGGGAAGACTGCACTACAACTCACAACAGGCCCTCTTGTCCCACAGCTCAGCAGGATGGAGCACTCCCCCCACCCACAACCATGTGGCATCCATTGCATTGCTCAATCAAAATCACAGGTAGGTAGCCATCTTATGCTCTCTCATCTCACCCCTGAGCAGGATTGAACACTCCCCCATCCAAGAGCCATGTGTATCCCACCCCCTTCCTCTGCTCCACTTCACAGGGAGGTAGCCATCTTAACAGGGAGGGGGGTTTGTGGATAGGCAGCCAGCATGACATCTCCCACCAGGCACCCTTATCCCACAGCTCAGAAGGATGGAGCACTCCCACCACCCGGACCCATGTGGCAGCCATTTCATTGTTCTCATCAAGCTCACAGGTAGGTAGCCATCTTACCAGGGAGGGGTGTTTGTGGGTAGGAAGCCAGCACTACAATTCCCACCATGCCCCCTGTCCCAAAGCTGAGCCCAATGGAACACTCCCCCTACCCAAGAGCCATGTGTACCCATTCCCTTCCTCTGCTCCACTTCACAGGGAGGTAGCCATCTTAACAGGGAGGGGGATTTGTGAGTGGGAGCCAGCACTACAACTCCCACCAGGCCTCCCTGGCCCAAGGCTCAGCAGGATGGAACACTCACCCCCCCCCCCCCCCCAGCCAGAAGCATGTGTCAGCCATTGCATTGTTCATGTTTACCTAACAGGTAGGTAGCCATCTTAACAGGGAGGGAAGTTTGATGGTGGGAAGCCAGCACTACAACTCCCATCAGGCCCTCTTGTCCCACAGCTCAGCAGGATGGAGCACTCCCCCCTCACCCAGAAGCATGTGGCAGCAATTCCCCTCAACTGTGCCACAGAACAGGTAGGTAGACGGTAGGTAGACAGTGCATGCACCATGCCATTCCTCTCAAAATGCATGGAGCCATACCAGCCCTCAAATGTCACCCAACTTGGCATACATCCAATAGCCACTTCCAGTGTGCAGACAGCTAAGCAAATGTAACGATCACAGAAATTAAAGTTTGACTCACCAAATCACACATTGAAGATATTCAGGGCACACTCATGCCCAGCACTGAATGCTGGTAAGTTCCATGGGTGCAGAGCATCAAGGCCCATATGAACACAAAACATGCATGTTCAGTTGTAAAAAGAAAGCAAAGCACATGACATGACAAAGGGATGCATGAAATCATAATAGCTAGTACATGCTCAGATGTAAAGTCTTCCATGCAGAGTAAACAAAAAAATCTGCTTCACATAAAGTTGTGCTGCTAGTCGTTAGATGACGACATGTCCTTGTATTCACACAATCTGTACGTGGAACATGTTTTCCATTGACATGTCACACCATGGACAAGTAATGTATGTACCTCCACATCATGTCATGATGCTCAGTACCGTGCAGCCATACAATGTGATATCAGTGTAAACTGTGTGGTGTATAACATGTAACAACAAAACATCTAACACCAAGCTTGAGGGATGCACTTCAATGACCATTTCATCTCAGTACAACAATTGACTGCTACAGATGACAACACCATCCTGCAGAGCCAGTCTCCCCCCCCCCCCCCCCCCCCGGAACCTGGCCCAACTGGACTGCCAGGGCGCACCACATCCCAGGTCCCCACTGTCCCCACCACCACCACCTCAGCAACAACAACTGCGCTGACTCCTGCTGCTACGACCTGTGTGGCATCAAACACCACCACCACTGCTGCTGCTGCCTGCAGCACTCTCCCTGCCTCAGAGGATACCAACACCACCCCACAGTCTGAGGAGGGCAGGGAGAGTCAGCGTTGCGTTGAGTGATGATGCCACTGGTCCGGGAGAGCAGGGCAGGTGGAAGGGCAACTGGGTGACAAAATCAACAGGACACTGGGACCGAAGCCCTTGCCAATATTGCCGGAGTCCTTGAGGAATACGAACAATCCCAGGGACACATGGGCCAGGCTCTGGAAGAATCGCTTGAGCTCCGCCTGCTGCTGAGGTCCATAGACACGCGTATGGGCCAAATCGTGGACCTCTTAGGCCAGCTTGTGGGTTTTCTGAGGGACAGGCCTGCGGCCCAAAGGACAGCTCAATCTCCCTCCAGTTGTCCGCAGAATGCCAGTCCCACCTCCTCACCTGCAGCCACAGAGAAGGGTGAGCTGGAACAGGATGACTCCTCAGACACCCCTGAGCCCGCAGTAGAGGCCCCCCTGCCAAAGGCTCAAGGGGCCGTCCGAGGAAAACCAAGGGAGGATTTATTTATTTATTTATTTTATTTATAAAAGCATTTGTAGAGCGCGAACGAAGGCCCTTGGGCATCCCGGCGCTAAAGTTGCTGCAATGTTTAACCCTCAGGAGGGGCAAAGGTTCATTGGTTAAAAAGCCAGGTTTTAAGTTGCTTGCGGAACGTGGCAAAGCACCAGCAAAGCACCAGCCAAACGCCAGTCAAAGAGCCAACCATGATGGCACCTCTGTTCCCCTTGCTATTGACTTTGTTGACTATCCTTACCCACACTGCCATGTTGATGGCAGGTGTCTGTTGGACTGTGTCACCACATCAATGTGGTATCTACTCTATTGTCTCGTCTACCATCACTGACAACTCATTGATTCACTTTGCACTTTTTTGTAAATAATCACTTCTGTGTCACAATTACTTATTGTAAATAAACACTCTTTACACACCTATGTTTTTGTGTCAGCTTCATGTTTATCACAGGATGTACAATGTTGACTCTGATCCCAATGTACCAGAAGCACTGATTGTTTTGATGCATTGAGAGGCTGAAGGGACCTAGAAAGTCAGAAGAGAACAACATTCACTTGTCAGGTGATGGCATCACAGCCATTACACAACACTTGTTATCAAGGTACACAAACCAGCACACATTACAATGAGCAACAATATCGGCATAGACATCATGTAGCTGGGCATAACTACCCTGTGCCACAAACATCAGCACAGAGCCAACAACAGGCAGCACTCAAATAGCAGACAATGGCACCGTTGTACAATGTCACTCACCTTCAAGGGAAGTAGCGATTGATGAGCTGTTGACACAGGTCTACACCTTCCTCCTCCCCACTATCCTCGTCTCTGGACATACGTGAGTTTACAGGCGGGGGCATTTGCTGCTCATCATCATCATCATCCATCATCATCCATCATCTTTGCGCAAGGCCAGCTGTGGAGCATGCAGCATGCAACTATGATCTGACACACCTTTTGGGGGAGAGTACATAAGTGCCCCTCCGGTCCTGTCCAGGCACCAAAATCGAGACTTCAGAAGCCCAAAAGTACGCTCCACCACATGACGTGTCCTCCCATGGGCCTCATTGTAGCGGACTTCACCCGGGGTACTGGGATTCCTCAGTGGGCTCAGAAGCCAAGGTCGGTTGGGATATGCAGAGTCACCTAGGTGTGAGATACACAGACCAATTTTGTTATATAACTGTGGCTGAGGACAGCATGTCACACATACAGCACGCTACTTGGCTCTGTGTACTCACCCACAATCCACGCACGCTCTGGATGCAGGTTTGCCAACAGCTGTGGTAGAATGCTGTTACGCAGGATGTAGGAGTCATGGGCTGATGTCGGAAATTTGGCACAGACATGGGAGATAATCATATCCGCATGGCATACCACTTGCACATTGAATGGGTATGCTTCCAGTTCCTGTAGATGTGCTTACGTGCTTATGGTGGAACCAGGCCAACATGTGTGCAGTCAATGGCACCAACAACATAAGGGATGTGGGCATGGTCATACAAATCACCCTTCACAGCTGCCAATTCATGTCTCCTGGGGAAATGGATGTAGCTGTCCTTGTAGGTCATCATAGTGGACAGGACATCACATAGCACCATGCTGAACATTGGTTTGCGACATCCCACCTGCGCTGGCCACCGTGTACTGAAATGAACCTGTTGCATAAAAATGCAGGGCCGCCATCACCTAACATTTTGGTGTCAAAGCCGGTGGATAGGTTCTGCGCGGCCAGAGATGGGGCTCCAACTGAGCACATAAGTCCTGAAGGGTAGGTCGATCCAAACAGAATTTCCGTATGATGTCCTCATCCTCCATGTCCACAAGCAATGTGAATGGACGATGTACATTTGGTCGCCTCCTAGGTAGGATGAAAGGGGACACAAGTCAATTCGATTTCACTCTGAGATGTGTCCAACATCTTACGTTTTGACTGACACAGTGCCAACAATGAATGGCCTGAAACTACAGCTTGCAGCACAAGTCACAAGTAGAGGCACCTTGATCTAAAGTAGTTATACACTTGCCCAGTATTAACACAGTAAGTACTCCCAAAACAGATTCAGACTATGTGAATGCCATTATGTACATTCCAACATCTTGTGTAACCAGCCCTGAGAGTAGTTGACACAGCACATGTCTGAAACAGCAACACTGTTGGCTTCTACGTAGCTGCTGTAACTGCCACACCTTCTTGCGTAAGTCGGACAGGGCACACATTACCAACACAATGAGCACAGTGTGTGCATAAAGATAAAGTATTTGCATGAGTTCAGCAATCTACACAGTGAGATAGGCATATTATGTGGTCAGACCTTCATTACTGTGGATTGCTTAGCCATCTCATACATTGACATGTGTTCATATTTGAGAGTCCGTCACACCACAAATCTATGTACATGTACAACAATATCATAAGTGACATGTGAGGGAGTACATGCTAATGCATGTAATCCTGTACACTGTCATGGCATGTGTAGTCATCAGTGATTTAAATGTCACACTAGCATTGAATTACACTATCTGGGGGCATGGTTAATAGTAAGTATCTACTGTTCAACGCTGAGAACTGGCCATTGCCATTGCTACAGCATGTTGTGTCCATAGGTGTTGTAAGCATGAACCGCCACCGTAACCACAGCCATATGCACCAATGTCAAGCTGTCATATCGCGGTAGTGTCCGCCTGGCCCCTGTGGTGTGACACCGCCAATGCCCATGCCCTTACAGCCAATGTGAACCCCAATCGCCGTAGTGAAACACACATTTGGAAATCGCTGTAGGCGTGCAACGCTACCAAGGGGCCGGTCATTGGCACCAATGTGAAGCTGCCAAATCGCGGTAGCGACCACCTGGCCCCTGAGGTGTGACACCGCCAATGCCCATGCCCATTCAACCAATGTGAACCCCAATGACGGTAGTGAAACACACATTTGAAAATCAGGGTAGGCATGCCCTGCTACCGCGAGGCCGGTCATTGGCACCAATGTTAAACTGCCAAATCGAGGTAGCGAACGACTGGCCCCTGTGGTGTGACACCGCCAATGCCTATGCCCCTTCAACCAATGTGAACCGCAATCACGGTAGTAAAACACACATTTGTAGGGGTACACCGCTAACTCGGGCCAGTCATTGGATACAATTGAAAGACGCACGACAGCGATAGCGACCACCTGGCCCCTGTGGTGTGTCACCACGAATGCCCAAGCCCTTACAGCCACTGGGAACTGCGATCACGGTAGAGAAAAGCACTTTTGAAAATAGCGATAGGCGTGCACCGCTACTGTGGGGCCGGTCATTGTTCATATTTGAAAAAAGCTGACCTGGAACACCAATTGCAGCAGCTGAGTATCACTGAAACAACCCCAGGGGGCTATATATGTCTGGGAGAGAGCCACACAGTTCCACTGTTTCCAGACACTGCTGACTGCACTCTTCACCACCAACTGCTGCTGTTCCTGTCTCTTGGACCCAGTGATGGAGAGAACTGAGAACATCAGGGCCCGTCCCTTCACCACAGCGGAGCTGGAGGTCCTGGTAGACTAGGCGCTCTCACAGTATGGGAGGCTATATGGTGATCCTGATGTCATGGTAAGTGTGTCAGAGTGGAAGTGGGAGAGTGCAGGGAGTGCACACATAAAGTTGTTCTTCTTCAGTATTTGCCTGAAAGTGTAGGTTTGCGGATACTCTGCCTAGCATGCTGACTTTAGGTAAATGGGGTTTGTAGACTAATTTCCACAGATCCCGGGCTGCATTTCAGGATAGGAAGGACATGCAGTGTTTTTGCTGCCATACAGTGACACTGCTGGTTTGGAAAGTGGAAGCTAGAACAGGGATTGCCTGTGCTAATGGATGTCTGAGTCCATTTGGTTTTCACATGCTCATTTGTGACATTACAAAGACTTTTCGTCCAGAAGGTACTGATGGAAGTGTGTTTTACTTTATATTACCACCATGTATCGGTGAGCATTATGCGCAAGAGTGAAATGCCTGACACCCTTGGTGGAAATTCCCATATGACACAGCAGATTGTCGTACTTCTGACACATCCCCCTTGCATTTGTTTCATAATGCGTACTGACTCGCATGTGTAGGCACTGTTTGCCCTCTCATATTGTACATTCACGTGACTGTTCTGATGGCCCACGTTGAAACTCAGTGTGAGTCCCCAGGCCTGCACATGTCCTGCCCAATTGGACAGGGAGCCAGCAATAAATGGACAGAGTGAGACATATGGGTTGTCTACTACCCTATTCATCAATGAGCTATCTTAGGCCTGTGGATTGCACAAGATGGACCTTGTGAGAAGGGTGTGAGATTGTAAGATCATGTCCCTAGATGTGACCTCCATGACACAGTGAGCTATTCACAGGCCAAGGACATTGAGGGGTGTGCAGTGTTGGACACAGTGAGTCTGCCCTGACTCATTTTCATTTTCATTTTCATTTTCAATGTAATGTATGTGTTTCTCCCTCACAAACTGCATCGCAAATGTGGGCCTTGTTCTCATTGCTTTCTGTGCTGGCATTCTGCATGTGTATGAGATGGCCAGGTACTGTGCCCATCCTCATACCTGCATGCATTTAGGTACGATTATCTCATGCTAATGTACTAGGTGTCATGCTGTATGGCCTCTGCTAAACATATCTGAATAGCTGTGCTGAGTTTGTGCATGCTCCTGTACTGAGACACAGTGGTACATAACCCAGTGTCACTGAAATGTCCTTCTCTTGTCTCCCATGCCTGCAGCTCAAAGTCCACCAGCATACGGTTGTATGGAGGGCCATTGCACGCAGGGTGCGGGCTCTGGGTGTCTCCAATTGATGGAACACACACTGAAACAAGAGGTGGGATGACATCTGCAGGCCGAGCAAAAACATGGCAGAGATGATGCTGGGGTGCTCAGGTTGGCACGCAAGAGCATGACACCACTAATGGCCCGTATCTTGGCAGTGACACAGCCAGTGCTGGATGGACGCTTGAGCGCTCATCAGCATTAAGTTGGGGTGAGTGTTTTGCGAAGGGTGACTTTGGGTATGCATGACTGCATGGATCCCAACCCTGAGCCAGTGCAGAGCTCTGTGATGTTTCTAGTGTGATGCTATGGCTTGTACGCGGCCTCTGTGTTGAGTGCAGCTGTCATGCATTTACGCTACATGTACTTTCGCAGGTCTTTAATGTAATGGCCCTTGACAATGCATGCAGAGATGTGGCCTGATGGCATAGGCTGTATTAGGGGAGTCATGGACATCCCCTGGCAGTGAACGGCAGTGTAACCACTCACAAGGAAGGGGCCCCTGAAGCAAATATAAGGCTGAGAAAGCAGGGGCTCTATTACAATAATGGCCCGCTCCTCATTAGCTCAAAGGCTAAACAAGTGGAAAAAAGTTTTTTTCTTGTGGTAGAGAAATTCTTTAGCTTCTATCCACAGTTTTACACAAAGTTGTGATTTCAATCTGGCAGTGTTGCCAGCATGTGTGTGTGTATGTACGTGTCACCACCTTGCTACATGTGTGTCCTCCCATCCAAGCGTGAAAAAAGGGGAGGGGAGGTTGACAGTGTCTCACGGAAGCAACACCAAGGAGAGGATTTTATCAGACTGGTACTCGCCTGATTCCTCACTTCTCATCATCGACTACTGTCAACCTTTCAAAGAAAATTGGGAGAAAAATCAACATAAAGAAAGTGCATATAGGTCCAACAACCATGTGGTGTTGTGAGTGCTAGAAACCCAGTGTGATATTGTTGTGCCCAATTACGTGAAAAAACAAAATACCACGCTAAAAAGAGTGGAACTAACTAGCAACTCACAGTTTTATTCTGTGCTGTTAGTACACTCTGATTAAAAGTCAACCGACATGTTTCATCACTATGTTTTTAGTGATTTCTTCAGGGTTTAGTTGGTGGGTCAGCGTTTAGCATGCACCTTTCACAAGTCTTCCCTTATTGTACCTGTAGTTCATGGTGGGACACAACAGACAGACACACACAAATATTAAAAGTCTCAGCAATAAACACCGAGCCCAGTGCTCACTGACATATGACAATTTTCAGCTGTATCAATTTACCAGGTGGCCTGCCGTGATGAGCCTACCCGGCCCCCGTGAAAGACTGCGTCACGAGTGTTATTCCCTGTCTACGTACTAGGGACGCTTGGAACCGCCAGATGGTCGGTATCTGTTATGAGAGAGCAAGGCAAGGAAATATAAAATGTGCTGTGCCTCGTTAGGCTCGTGTCTGTTTACTCATGAGCGCTCGAGACGCAGTGCGATCCCTTTGTCAATGTAGTTCCTGCCCCCGCTCCCGTTAATATGGCTAACGAGACTCCTTACCGCATAGGTGTGCTGGTGTGGTCTCTGGCTCACCCCTCGTGTATTGAGGCGGTGCCGGTCGGCTGTTTACCTAGCCCGATTCCGGGTCACGTGGGTTGACGTGACGTGCTACGTCACGTTTGTACTATGGGCGCCATCTTGGAACGGGCAAATATCGTATTGGGGGCAATGTCTCTGCTAGATTGCAGTGTACTATTCTCGTTATGCCTGATTTAAAAAGAGATAGTATACTCCACCCTCACGCTATATTTTGCATCAATGTTCTCTAATATAAACCATCCGTTTTTTATATTAGAAAAGCGGGGGAAAAAACTTTTTAATACAGCCTTGGCTATGTTGGAGAGGGACTCTCTTATGCAAACATTCTCATTAAAATTGATATTCCTCCAAGGAGTCCTGAGGATCCCATATATGGGGGGTTACTGATTTGCCGATGTTTTTAATGTGTCCCCCATATTTGTTATGCAATATGGTGGTATACAGGTTTTTTAATTACCCAGTGTATCTTGCACTGTTAATGCTAGATGGGGGGCCACAGCTCTTGGTGTTATCCAGTGTGTTGCTATGGGGACGCACTCTAGGTCGCTATGACCTTGTTCCATTCGATGATATCATTAAGGCCTTGGTCAGCTGTTAGCTCCTCATAGATCCAACGTGCCTCTTTCTTCACAAGTCTGTTGTTCATATTGTGTACATCACCATGTACTCTTTCCAACACAGTCCAGCGCAGATCTCTAGGTTTGTGTTTCAAACTGGTAAAGTGTTGTACTAGTTTGGTTGAGAGTGTTGCTGCCTTTAGGGTACTGAGATGTTCTTGGATTCTCACCTTGATTTTTCTGGTGGTCAACCCTATATAGTATAGGCCACATGGACAGGTTAGTCTGTATATCACGTTACACGTGTTACAGTTACTAAAGCTGTTTAGATGCCACGTTCTTCCGTTTGTCCTGGTGATGGAGTTTGTTTTCGCTGTCAGCGGACAGACGGTGCATTCCCCGCACGGGTAGTGACCTGATGGGAGATTAGAGTTTGGCTGTCTGACTTGTGGTCTTGTGTGGACCAGCCGGTCCTTTAGGCTGGAGGATCGCTTGAAGGCGAACCTGGGTGGTGGCATCTGCATAGAGTTGGTGCTGAGTATATGCCAATGTTTTCTCATTATTTGGCGGATTTTGGTGGAGTGGGGTCCATAAGTAGTGATCACTGGAATACAGTCTGTGGTCATTCTCGGTTGTCGCTCGAGAAGAGCTTCTCTGGGTGTCTTGCAGTGTATTGAACTAGCATTGACCCGCAACTTCTTCACATATAAAGACCAATTGTTCCTGCAGACCTCAGGGACTTCAATGGGGGCAACTTTTGCCCCCAGCCTGGCATGTATCTATGTCGGTCAATTTGAAGCCAACAACATCTATCATGTCACCAATCTCTTCCAGGGGAACATTGTCCTCTGGAAGAGATACATAGACGACATCCTGTGTATCTGGAGGGGTACATCTGAAGAGTTGGATAACTTTCTAACATGGCTGAACACACTGGATGGTTGCCTCAGGTTCACCTGGAATATAGATCGATATAAAGCCACCTACCTGGACTTGGACATCAATGCCATAGACAACAAGCTTGCTACATCTGTACACCAAAAACCCACAGATAAAAATTTGTTATTGCATTACAAATCTTTCCACCCCAGGGCCTTGCGGGACAATCTCCCAGTGGGACAATTCATGAGATATCGGAGGAATTGTACCACCACCAACTGTTACAGGGAACAATCTGAAGAATTGGCCGAAAAACTGATTGCCAGAGCATACCCGCGTAGAACGATAACTCAGGCCAAAAAACGAGCACTAAATACACCCAGAGAAGCTCTTCTCGAGCGACAACCGAGAATGACCACAGACTGTATTCCAGTGATCACTACTTATGGACCCCACTCCACCAAAATCCGCCAAATAATGAGAAAACATTGGCATATACTCAGCACCAACTCTATGCAGATGCCACCACCCAGGTTCGCCTTCAAGCGATCCTCCAGCCTAAAGGACCGGCTGGTCCACACAAGACCACAAGTCAGACAGCCAAACTCTAATCTCCCATCAGGTCACTACCCGTGCGGGGAATGCACCGTCTGTCCGCTGACAGCGAAAACAAACTCCATCACCTGGACAAACGGAAGAACGTGGCATCTAAACAGCTTTAGTAACTGTAACACGTGTAACGTGATATACAGACTAACCTGTCCATGTGGCCTATACTATATAGGGTTGACCACCAGAAAAATCAAGGTGAGAATCCAAGAACATCTCAGTACCCTAAAGGCAGCAAAACTCTCAACCAAACTAGTACAACACTTTACCAGTTTGAAACACAAACCTAGAGATCTGCGCTGGACTGTGTTGGAAAGAGTACATGGTGATGTACACAATATGAACAACAGACTTGTGAAGAAAGAGGCACGTTGGATCTATGAGGAGCTAACAGCTGACCAAGGCCTTAATGATATCATCGAATGGAACAAGGTCATAGCGACCTAGAGTGCGTCCCCATAGCAACACACTGGATAACACCAAGAGCTGTGGCCCCCCATCTAGCATTAACAGTGCAAGATACACTGGGTAATTAAAAAACCTGTATACCACCATATTGCATAACAAATATGGGGGACACATTAAAAACATCGGCAAATCAGTAACCCCCCATATATGGGATCCTCAGGACTCCTTGGAGGAATATCAATTTTAATGAGAATGTTTGCATAAGAGAGTCCCTCTCCAACATAGCGAAGGCTGTATTAAAAAGTTTTTTCCCCCGCTTTTCTAATATAAAAAACGGATGGTTTATATTAGAGAACATTGATGCAAAATATAGCGTGAGGGTGGAGTATACTATCTCTTTTTAAATCAGGCATAACGAGAATAGTACACTGCAATCTAGCAGAGACATTGCCCCCAATACGATATTTGCCCGTTCCAAGATGGAGCCCATAGTACAAACGTGACGTAGCACGTCACGTCAACCCACGTGACCCGGAATCGGGCTAGGTAAACAGCCGACCGGCACCGCCTCAATACACGAGGGGTGAGCCAGAGACCACACCAGCACACCTATGCGGTAAGGAGTCTCGTTAGCCATATTAACGGGAGCGGGGGCAGGAACTACATTGACAAAGGGATCGCACTGCGTCTCGAGCGCTCATGAGTAAACAGACACGAGCCTAACGAGGCACAGCACATTTTATATTTCCTTGCCTTGCTCTCTCATAACAGATACCGACCATCTGGCGGTTCCAAGCGTCCCTAGTACGTAGACAGGGAATAACACTCGTGACGCAGTCTTTCACGGGGGCCGGGTAGGCTCATCACGGCAGGCCACCTGGTAAATTGATACAGCTGAAAATTGTCATATGTCAGTGAGCACTGGGCTCGGTGTTTATTGCTGAGACTTTTAATATTTGTGTGTGTGTGTCTGTTGTGTCCCACCATGAACTACAGGTACAATAAGGGAAGACTTGTGAAAGGTGCATGCTAAACGCTGACCCACCAACTAAACCCTGAAGAAATCACTAAAAACATAGTGATGAAACATGTCGGTTGACTTTTAATCAGAGTGTACTAACAGCACAGAATAAAACTGTGAGTTGCTAGTTAGTTCCACTCTTTTTAGCGTGGTATTTTGTTTTTTCACGTAATTGGGCACAACAATATCACACTGGGTTTCTAGCACTCACAACACCACATGGTTGTTGGACCTATATGCACTTTCTTTATGTTGATTTTTCTCCCAATTTTCTTTGAAAGGTTGACAGTAGTCGATGATGAGAAGTGAGGAATCAGGCGAGTACCAGTCTGATACAATCCTCTCCTTGGTGTTGCTTCCGTGAGACACTGTCAACCTCCCCTCCCCTTTTTTCACGCTTGGATGGGAGGACACACATGTAGCAAGGTGGTGACACGTACATACACACACACATGCTGGCAACACTGCCAGATTGAACATCACAACTTTGTGTAAAACTGTGGATAGAAGCTAAAGAATTTCTCTACCACAAGAAAAAAACTTTTTTCCACTTGTTTAGCCTTTGAGCTAATGAGGAGCGGGCCATTATTGTAATAGAGACTTTTGAGTGGGGGGCGGCCTGTCTCTGTTTCCCCCTTGGCTCCTGTTTTTGTGAGAGTGAGAAAGCAGGGGAACAATCAAAGAGCAATCAAAGGAGAACCTCTGCATAACATTTCTTTATATAATGTAATATGTCACTGATGTATACAAAACAGTCCTAAATCGGGTACCTTCCACATTAATAGTACAAAGTGATTGAGGATTAGGGATATCATATTTATTTAAACAATTTCATGAACATAATAGAAAAGACATAAGAGACAAAAGAAGTTCACAGGCTATTGCACACATCCTTAGTTGCACACACACACACGCACACACACACACACACACTTGTAAACAAGCAGGCAGACACTGACTCAAACATACTCAGACATTCCATCAAAAAACAATACAATAAATAGTAACAAACACAATCTTATAGTACAAAACCAGGATTACATAAAGACATAAAACAATATCAGATGCTGTGGAAGGTCTAGTTTAAGTTAATTATCATTCTATGGCACTGATACAGTCCAGATTCTGAGTTTTTTCTCCAAGAAACAATTGCAAGCAAAGGAAGCGCAGGGGCTCCTGCGCCGATGCGTGTTTCGGTGTCAGACCCTCATTTGGGTCACACCTTCCTCAGGGCGACAAGGTTGTGCGCAAGGAAAGGAGTTAGAGATTGCCTACATAGACAAACACAGTATATTCATGGACATATATTATATTCTAAGCAGATTAATAGGGTGCCAATAAGTAATACATCCCTATATAATATCTTAAGCAAAAGGCAGGTACCCGTTAGGCGGACTGAGAAACAATGAATTCTACTTAATATCTCTTTAACCAGGGAAGGTGCACACTGAATTAAAAGAAGCAGGAATATCAGAGGGGGAAATAAAAACAGAAAATAGATAAGGGATATGTGTGAGAGCCAGTGAGACCACTGCCAAGAAAAGAAAATAGTCAACAAAAGACCTCAGTGAATAAGTAAAACGTGTCCAACAAGAGAATGTTTAGAGATGAACTTAATCAGAAAAATACCCAACCGTGGTATAAGTGCTGAAATGCTCAGAACAAGAGAAAAGAAATGAAAGGATGGCAGAATATGGCTGAGAAAGCACCAACGTTTACTATACTTGGATAAGGAGGCCAGGACGAGGGGCCAAGTCATGAGAAAGTAGACAATATATGGAGATACAAGGTATATAGTGGCTCCAAGAGTGCGGCCTGCACGTAGGGTTTATCTATGATGTTGCATAACAGGAAAAAACAATAAAATATTCAAAGAACGACAATCACAGCGACATAGAAGCCGACTAGTCAAGTCCCATAAAGGAATAGAATGAGAAAGGCACTCACAGCTTACCCCAATAGGTGGTTGATTTTTCCAAAATAAAAGGAGACACCTCACAAAGAAGATTTCTATACGATTTGGGGCGTAATGAGAGAATCCAATGCGGCAAGGCTAAAAACTGAAAGTTCAAAAAAGTGTGGGTGACCAAATAAACAAGCATTGGAATAGCCAATAGGTCTCGCCTTTGGGGCCTTATAAGTATTTAGTTGTGCAGCACAATATCCTTGGTGCAATAACATCAACTGTTGCATGGCTAAACACTTATAAGGTCCCAAAGGCGAGACCTATTGGCTAAGCTAATGCTTGTTTGTTGACTGCCACTTTTAAGTACTAAAAATCATAGATAGAGAGATAGAGAGAGAGAGAGAGAGAGAGATAGAGAGATAGAGAGATAGAGAGATAGATAGAGAGATAGATAGATAGATAGATAGATAGATAGATAGATAGATAGATAGATAGATAGATAGATAGATAGATAGATAGATAGATAGATAGATAGACAGATAGATAGATAGATAGATAGATAGATAGATAGATAGATAGATAGATAGATAGATAGATACTACTAACACAGGCACAAACAGAAATGTGCGCCGAAATAGAGAGGAGTATGGGACAGCATTGATATACTGCACACTATTAGCATACACGCTCACATGCAGCACCTATCTATAGAGATGTAGAGAGGACTGACATTTTCACAGTCCAGCTAGAAGAAACAAAAAGAAGACTGAGAAAAGCAGGGGGATAAATAGGAAGAGAGGTAGAGGAAGAGAAGACAGAAAAAGAACAGAGAGTGCAGTAGAGAAAAGGAAAGGAAAATAAAGAGGGAGTAGAAAGGAGGAGGAACCAGAGAAAGAAAATGGGAGATAAAAAGAAGAGAAAGATAGAGAAAAAGAACAAAGGGAAATAAAATAGAAGGGTGCAAGAGATAGAAAGATAAAAAAAGAGGAGAGAGGAGAACAAGGAGAAAAAAGAGGACAGTGAAAGGTTAAAGAGGAAGATAAATTGAAAGGATGGAAAAGAAAAATGGGAGAGAGAGCGAGAGAGAATGAAAGAGAAAGAAAAAAGTGAAGTAGTGACAATTATGCAGAGGAAGAGAAGGGAAGGGAGAAGAAATAGAGAGAATATGAACAGATTGCGCATGGGAAAATGGGAAGGAAAGAGAGGGAAAGAAAGGAAGAATAAATCAGAGAAGGAAACTGAGAGATAAAATGATTGAGAGAAAGACAAAAAGAACGTGGGAAAATAAAGAGAAGGAAACCAGATAACAGAAGAGAAGAGGAAGAAAACAGAGAAGAAAGGAAAGAGAAAGAACAAGGTGAAAAAGAGGACAGAGAGAGTAGAGAGGAAGGGAATTTGAAAGAAAGGAACTGGCAAAAGGAGAAAGATACAACGAGTGAAAGAACGAGAGAGAGAAAGTAAAGTGTAGACGGTTGCAGAAGTGTACAAGGGAACATAGAAATCTATGGCATTCATTATAAATTATACATTAATTAAAATGAGAGCAGGAAAAGATGGTAAAAGGAAAGGAAGAAATAAAAAAGAATGAGATCGAGAGAAAGAGGGTAAGTGGAAGATAGGGCCAATAGGAGAGAGATAAAGTGAGAAAGAACAGAGAGAGTGAGGGGGTGAAAGAGAGAGACAGGGGCGATTTAGTAAGTGATGAGAGAGACAACAGAAGAATAAAGTGAGAAAAAGAGGCAAGTGTAAAACACTGAGAATGAAAATGTGCAAGATGTCATGATTAAAATATTGAAAGGCACGCTGCGTTGAAGAACCAAAGCATTTCTGTATACAATGCATCTATGCGATCCGGAATTGATTGTGCGGGGATTTGTGTACCCTTGAAATGTTCATGTCTTGCAAGCGAACACTCATAGCAGGCTGAGAGATGCACCAAACAGCCAATCAGATGAGGTGATAGGGTTATGTGGAACCAAGCCCAGTCTGTGTACACTTTAAAGAATTGATTACAATAGAGTTTTAGACTGCTGCTCTGTTAGACCCAGGCCTAAAAAAAGAGTTTGAGGGCAAAATATAGAGAGATGTAAAAAGTGCTGGGAATAAATAAAGAGGGCATGGGTACGGGGAGAGTGTGGACCACGGAGCATCACACTTACCTCACTTCCCAGTCTGGGAGACAGAGCGCCTTGAGCGGGTGCTTAAGCTCCCAGGCGCAGTGTTATAAAGACGCACAGGTGTCTGCCTTGTGTGAGCTGCATGTGTTGCTAAGTGCAGGCCTCAGAGTATCACAGGGTTGTCCTTTGGCGACATTTGTCGTCATCACCAGGGCTAGACAAGAACCAGCATAAGCCATGAATATAGCTCCTTTTCAGTACACAGGAACTCTTATTAGAAAGCGGTAACAAAGTGTTTCAATCAAACCTCTTGGAGAAGCACTGATCTTTTTAACCAGTGCGCCGACGGCCCATTCAAAAGAACACAAGTACGAGTGGTGCGCGCATGAGAGAGAGGGGGAGCAGGAGGTGAGCCCGCGCGTGGTGCACACACGCGGGCTTGGGAGAGCAGTCTGCTCATTTTCAAGCTCTGCACTCGTGCTTGTGGCGCACCCCTGCTCGCTCCCGCAAGGTGGATGCCACCACAAGCACGAGTGTGTGCTTGAAAATGAGCAGAGCAACAGCTAAAGGCCCTCCTATGCAGCGCATGCGTGCTGCATAGGCAAGACCTAAAAACATACACAAATGACCATTAAAAAGCGGGGCATGTAATGCAGGCAATCTTGTGATATGCATAATGACGTCGAAACAAGACCTTTGGGCAGGTCCGAGAGCATCATGGGGATTCAGAAAAAAAGAGGCAAAATGGCTTGCAGAGGAAAAGAATCCTCAGCCGTGTAAAATAAAAGGGTGATGGAGCCTGGCCGTAACACACTGAGCAGGTTACCAGATGCCCAATGTGGCAATATGGCGAGAACGTTAAGCTGCCATAATTGCCGTAATGGGTGGCAAAATCCTTAACTTAACACAGGGCAAAAGGCGGCACAGATGTATGGTGGCGTTGGGCATACCAATAAAAACAAAAACAAAAGAGAAGAAGGCATAGGCGATAGAGAGACAGAAGCATGGCCTCAGGACGAGAATCTTACCTTAGACCACGGGTCCTCATAGTAAGGCCTGCGAGCCGCCAGCGGCCCGGCAACCCTTTCTTGGCGGCCCGCGGACCTTGAAGACATCGTACATGTGTTTTTTTGTGTTGTTTTTAAAGTGTCAGAAAACACTGCCGGTTGCAGCAGCGCGGACTCAGAGATACTGCTCTATGGGGGCCGGGCGATTCCAGCGATAGTCAGAGTGGAGCTACAGGGGCACTAAGAAGAGGTGAAACACAGCCAAGCCTCATTGACAAGTAAATGGTCTTTTAAAGACCTGTGAAGTACTTGGGTGCGGCTGTGTGTGCCCGGGAAGCTGTCTCAGCCGGGCTGACACACACGGGTGAGGTGAGGGAGGGCAGCAGGGAGTGAGAGCCAGGTGAGGTGAGACAGATAGAGGCAGCGACAGACAGAGCTAGATAGAGGCAGAGACAGATAGAGGTAGAGGTAGAGAAAGACAGTGATAGAGACACAGAGAGAGAGAGACAGAGAGAGAGAGACAGAGAGACAGACAGAGACAGAGATAGAGGCAGGGACTGATAGAGGCTGAGACTGATAGATGCAGAGACAGATAGAGGCAGAGATAGACAGAGATAGAGACAGAGCGAGATAGAGACAGACAGAGACAGAGACAGAGAGACAGAGAAATGGAGACGGAAAGGGAGACAGAGATGGAGAGGGAGAGGGAGAGGGAGAGGGAAACAGAGGGAGAGGGAGGGAGAGGGAGAGAGATGGAGGGAGAGTGAGGGAGACATATAGAGAGAGAGAGAGGGAGAGAGAGAGAGAGGGACAGTGAGATAGAGAGAGGGAGACAGAGGGAGGCAGAGGGAGACAGAGGGAGGGAGTCAGGGAGAGACGGAGTGCGGCAGAGGGAGACAGAGGGAGGGAGACAGAGAGAGGGAGACAAAGGGAGGGAGACAAAGGGAGGGAGAGGGAGGGAGACAAAGGGAGGGAGGCAGAGGGAGGGAGGCAGAGGGAGACAGACAGATTGAGACAGACAGAGGGAGGACACAGACAGAGGGAGACAGATAGAGTGAGACAGAGGGACGGAGACAGAGGGGGAGACGGAGGGAGGGAGACAGAGGGAAGGAGACAGAGGGAGGGAAACAGAGGGTGGGAGACAGAGGATGGGAGACAGAGGGTTGGAGACAGACAGAGGGAGACAGAGGGAGGGAGACAGAGAGAGGGAGACAGAGGGAGAGAGAGAGAGAGAGAGAGATGTGTGTATGCCGGGTTTGGTGGCTCAGTGGACGAAAGCGTCCTCTGCAGGGGGCCTGTCTTCAACCTCATGGTCACAGGTTTTTTTACTCTAGCCCGCCCCCTTCCCCCACTAACACCGCCCCCACCGATGCAGCCCTCGGCCACAAAACACACTGTAAATTTGACCCTGAGAGAAAGTTTGTGAGTACCCATGCCTTAGACGGTGAATCCTCCGGTCGGAAGTTACCTCCGGATCGAATAACAGCGGTTTCTCGGCCGAGGCGACAGGCATACTGCGAGTTGAATGCCGGGAGCTGGATTTAAATAATAAGCGTAAATAGGCAAAGACCAGAAACAGAGAACGGACTGGTACTAGAATCCTTTCTCAAAGGCTCATCAATTAACATAGAGGAAGGACAGCCATGAAGGGGAGTAAAAGAGAAAAAACGGGCGCCATGCTGGAAAGGGGGAAGAAGAAGCCTTACAGGGCATAAATGTAAATGTAAGGCCCATTTATACCGCGCTAACAATCGCTCCAGGGAGCATCTCGGCGCAAATGAAAGGACAACCAGATGTTAAGGTTGCCTTACTGCTTAAGGAGACCAGGACCAAAGTCACACTAGTGCTCTGGCGGTTAAATCTGGAAGATTGTAAATCCAGGTTTTTAGTTGTTTGCGGAATTCAGATTCCTTGTCCAGTGCTCTTAATGGTGGGGGAGGGCATTCCATGCTTTTGCACCTAGTACCGCTAGGGATTTACCCCCACGGGTTTTAAGTCTGAACCCTGGAACGGTCAGTAGATTGGCATTTGAGGACCGTAGTGCTCGAGTTGGGCAATATTTTACAAATTTTTTCCTTAGGTATAGAGGGCCTGAGTTATGTACAGCACGAAAGGTGATTGTCAGTACTTTGTACAGGACCCTTTTTGTTATAGGCAGCCAGTGTAGTACATTGAGGGCTTTGGTTGCTGAGGATTTCCTTGGCCATTTTAAAACCAGCCTTGCCGCCGCATGCTGTACCATCTGGAGTTCATGGGTGACCGCCTTATTAGTACCGGCATACAAGCTGTTGCAATAGTCAATGCGAGATGTAACTAATGCAATCGTTACTGTTTTCCTTGCTTCGAGGGGCAGCAAGTCAAAGAACTTCCTGAGCAGTTTTATCACCCCAAAGCAAGTGCCTGCCACTTTTGACGCCTGATGTTTAAAAGATAAATCGGCGTAAAATTGTACCCCAAGGTTACGGGCCGAGGAGGTAGTGTGGGGTGGTATTTCTGCCTTCTCAGGCCACCACAGTCTGGGGATAAACTCGTTTTTTGGGCCTATAGGCATGATCTCGGTTTTGCCTGTGTTGCATTTTAGATGGTTTTTCCGCATCCACTCAAAGGTGGCCGTTAAGCAACATTTGAGTTTTTCCTCCCAGGCCTGGTTATCTTTGTCCATTACCAGGATCAGTTGAGTATCGTCGGCATATGCTATTACATCTATGCCGTAGGACGATATCAGCTGTATCAGGGGTGCGGTATAGACATTGAATAATGTCGGGCTCAGGCTGGAACCTTGAGGTACTCCCGTCGACAGTGACTTCTCACTGGAACGGAATTCCCCCAAGGTCACCACTTGTCGCCTGTCACTAAGAACATTTTTTATCCACTCCAGGGCAATGCCTTTAATGCCAGATGTTATTAGCCGGTCTATTAAGATAGCATGTGAGACCATGTCGAAGGCCACCAACAGGTCTAATAATATCAGGACGGCCTTCTTGCCTTGATCTAGAGCTGAGCGGATGGTTTCAGTAGTGAACAGGAGAGCCGATTCGGTGGAGTGTTGAGTCCTAAAGCCAGCTTGGTTGGGGTGCCATGCTTCATTATCCTCCAAAAAGCGTGTCAGCTGTTTGTTTACTGTCGACTCAGTGATTTTACACAGTGCCGGGAGCAGTGAGATTGGACGTAGATTTGAGAGTGTGGTGGGGTCGGGAAGTTGTTTTTTTTGTAAAGGTTTTACTGCTGCCAGTTTCCACTCTGGGGGGGCGTTGGCGGTAGACAGTGAGTTGTTAACGATGTCATTTATGTCTGGGCTAACAATATCAGCAATGAGATGCAGGAGTCCTATAGGACATGGATCAAATGGTGATCCTGACTTGGTTGCCAGAATGGCACGTTTTGTCTCCTCCAGACTAATTGTACGAAAGGCTGTGAGCTGGGTGGCTTCCTGCCTTGTGTTTTCGTCCTCATGCCTTGGACCGAAGATAGGAGCCTCAAAGTCTTTCGTCAGACCCAGAACCTTTTCTTCAAAAAAGTCTGCGATAGAATCACAAAGCATTTGTGAGGGTGGAATGTCCTGCATTAAACCTTTGGGTTTACTAAAGTCCTTCACGATTTTAAAAATCACTTTCTGTTTACTGGATCTATGACAGAATTTCGACTACAAAAATATCGACCTACAAGAATATCGAGTCAACAATATCGAGGGCAAAAATATCGACATCCTATCTACAACATGGTAAGTACAAAAATATCGAAAAAATAATATCGTAAAAAATATCGATGTTAAAAATATTGATTTTTTTTTTAATATATATAAATGTAAAAGTAAGTATATAACACTAATAAATAAAATATACATATTTAAAAGTATCTAATAATGTTTAAAATTAATAAATAAAACATATATATTAATAATACATTAATTAAATATATACAGTAAAGATATAATATATATGTACTGAACAATAAGTATTAATAATTAATTTACTAATTTCTAAATTAATGAAATATATTCTAATTTACTAATACATGTACAAACATAAAACAATAACATACATAAAATGTAGGTAATATAAAAAATAAAATAAACATGTGATATTTTAACAATTAATTATATAAAGCGTTTGATAGCATAGGGATAAAATTACTATTCCCACTCCAGAGAGTGCAACAGTCGAGAAAACTGACCCTGAACCCAAAAACAACCCCTTTACCCACGAACTGAAAACTGACCCTGAACCCTAAAAATACCCCTTTCCCCAAAAACTGAAAACTGACCCTGAACCCTAAAAATACCCCTTTACCCAAAAACTGAAAACTGACCCTGAACCCTAAAAATACCCCTTTACCCAAAAACTGAAAACTGACCCTGAACCCTAAAAATACCCCTTTCCCCATGAACTGAAAACTGACCCTGAACCCTAAAAATACCCCTTTACCCATGAACTGAAAACTGACCCTGAACCCTAAAAATACCCCTTTACCCATGAACTGAAAACTGACCCTGAACCCTAAAAATACCCCTTTACCCAAAAACTGAAAACTGACCCTGAACCCTAAAAATACCCCTTTACCCATGAACTGAAAACTGACCCTGAACACTAAAAATACCCCTTTCCCCATGAACTGAAAACTGACCCTGAACCCTAAAAATACCCCTTTACCCATGAACTGAAAACTGACCCTGAACCCTAAAAATACCCATTTACCCATGAACTGAAAACTGACCCTGAACCCTAAAAATACCCCTTTACCCAAAAACTGAAAACTGACCCTGAACCCTAAAAATACCCCTTTACCCAAAAACTGAAAACTGACCCTGAACCCTAAAAATACCCCTTTACCCAAAAACTGAAAACTGCCCCTAAACACTCAAAATACCCCTTTACCCAAAAACCCAAAAATGACCCTGAACCCTAAAAATACTCCTTAACCCAAAGTTAAATAATATTATTTAATTAGCAATTAATAATTAATTAACAATAACAATAAAGTAAATATATTAGCACATAAGCTGTAATTAATATAATTTAATAATTAATATCATTTTTCCCCAATTAATTAATTAACAGTAACTAAAAATTATATATATAAATAAATTACTCTAATAATGTAATTAACTAACTAATATTATTTAATTACCAATTAATTACTAATTTAAAATATGTACCAAATTATATGAATTAATTAACTAATTAATATTAATTATTTGCCAATTAATTAGTTATAAATATTTAAAAACATATATTAATTAATTAATTATTATTAAATTACTCCCCACCCTATTCCCCTATAAACCCACATCCCGCTACAGAAAATATATATCAATTAATCAATTAATTATTTCCCAATTAATCAATATTAATTAGCAAATAATTATAATTAATTAATTAATCCTACTAATTATTAATCAACTTACCATAATTAAATTACGTCCCACCCAATTCCCCTATAAACCCACAACCCGCTCCGGTACTAAAACATCAAATTTCCTTATAAATTTCTATATTATTATAGAAAATGTATACACATATAATAGTAATTATTATAAATACTTAAATTAAACATATAACACATACATAATAAAAAACTATAAAATAATACAAATATCGATATTAGTGTCATCGAAATTATTAACATCGATATATATGCTATCGATATTACTAACTTCGATATTACTTACATCGATATTAATTATTTCGATATTACTTACCTTGGGTCGATATTCTGTCCTACGATATTCTTGCCTTCGATATTATGCTCCTTCGATATTTCAGACTCGATATTATGGTAGGTCGATATTTCCAACTCGATATTTTGACTGTCTACCCTGTTTACTATTGGCTGTTACTATGGCTGACGTGAAATACTTTGTTTTAGCCTGTTTAATTTGTACGTGATACGCTCTCTTGATCGTTTTATATTTGCTACGTTCTGTGCTGTGGCAATTTTTTCACCAGCTACGTTCAGCCCGTCTTAGCTCCCCCTGTTTGTTTTTGAGCTCTAGGTCAAACCAAGGAGCAGATCTCTTCTTTTTCCCGGGTCTAGGCTTGCGTCTTCCCTGTACGGTCATACTTTTTAGTTGAGTCATCCACTCCCTAAAAGTATTTAGGTTTGGGGATCCTGCTAACTTAGGTCTACATTCTCTAGCTATTATAGTTAATTCTGGATGTTTCATAGTAGCTTTCCAGTCATCTTGTCTGACCTGGTTGCTTTCACCTTTATGCTTATTTTTGTCATTAGTCTCCAGTGTGATCGTAAAAGGTATTAGTGCGTGATCTGTCCATGTTTGGGGTTTCAGCTGGTCTGTTAATATATCTAAGTTGGTAGCAATGCAGTCAATCGTGTGTCCCGCCTCTTGGGTGGCTAGGGTATCACATATTTTGAGACCCAGTACATCCATGGTTTCTCTAAAGGAGGCAGTGGATGCTTCAGTTGTGGACTCTAGATAGATGTTCATATCCCCCAGCATGGTGAAATTAGAATATCTAAGTATCAGTGGAGTAAGCGCATCTCCAATACTCCCTAGAAAACATGTACAAGTGCCGGGAGGGCGATAGATCAGTGCCCCGGAAAAAGAGAAGTTATTGTGGATTTTAAGACTAAAGCCCATCCCTTCCGCATCCTTTAAATCATGGAGTTCTGTCATCGAGCAACCAAAAGTATCTTTATGTATAATGGCAACTCACCCCCCCCCGTTGTTCATTACCTCTGTCAACCCTTTGGATGCCATACCCTAAAGGTAGGGCATGTACCAGATCAGGAGTGCACCAGGGTTTGAGCCAAGTCTCTGTAATGAAGAGACAATCTAGGTTGTCGTCAATTAAGGGGTCCTGTATATGCTGGGCATGTTTTTGCAGAGATCTAGCATTGATTAAGCCAGCCTATAGGGTGTGGGTAGGAACAGTAGGTGTGGTGAGGGCGGATACCAGAGACCACGTGAATGTGCTGTGGCATTTATGGCAACTCACCGGGCCTGTCCAGTCCGAAGGGTCTAAATTGTGCAGATCTCATTCATGGTCTGGTTTTATGGCTAGTAGTTCCTGCCTACTGTAATTCCCTTTAGTGGTCCCAGCAGAGTTCTTAGCCCTGTGCCCGGCCCGTGCGCGGACGGGCGCAGACGGGCTGGACTCTGGCTTGACTCCGGCGCGAGTCCGGCGCATCCGCTGATCGCGTCCGCTGCGCGGAGTCATGGCTGTCTATTTTTATACCGGTGACTCTCGCCCCTAAGGAAGTATAGCCCTACCCAAGATGGCCGCCGCTATAGTTCCGCCCTTGCCACCAGGTCGAACAGCCCTGAAATCGGCTGGACCCTCTGGGGGAGGCAGCACTATGCAGGAAGAGTGCAAACCAATGTTGGAATGGTGAGTGATTTAAAATAATGTCTCTACCCAAAATCGGCAGAGACACCAAAGCGTCGCGTTAAATCCGCGCGCTAGTGCAGGGGGGAGAGGACACAAAGGGCAAGTGCAAACAATAAGAAGTTTTTTAAAAATACAGCAAGAGGAAAGAATGACCGCCCGGCTCAAGCCTCAGGCGAAAATAGCAGTAATGCCAGTAATGCATAAGAACAGAAGACCCTACCAAATAGATACCGGGAAAAAGAAAAAGGATTGGAGTATAAAAGAAAAAACTAAAATTAAAAGTTATAAAGATACTGGGTATCAAAAAACAGAATGAAGGTTTCGATAATACGAGCGACGAAGACATAAGGCGAACAGAGGAGTCCAAACGGTCTAAAAAGGACAGACTGAACTAGCAGCAGAGACGAGTCAAGGGGATCGTTACAATATGGCATTCTCCCAAGGGGGAGATTCGTTCAAACCCTTTTCCTTGGTGTTTAAGTGTGAAGATCCAAAAGACCTCTCTTTTGCTGCACATAGAGGTGACTTATCTTCCTGAGATCGTTCATAGTGTGAGCAGACTCTATCCAGTGGTTGACCAGTGGGGCCGTCTGTTTGGAGAGTCTAATATTTGACTTGTGTTCTCCAATTCTCTTTCTGATTTCTCCCCTGTCTTGCCAACATAGGCCAGGTTACAGGGACATAAAATCAAGTACACAATGTTTGAGGTGCGACAGTTGGTCATTTCAGAGAGGAATACCGTTCTTTCATTAACTCGTATGTTGTCACTTACCATGGCACGAGAACATGCCTGCCATGATCCGCATCGATGGTTGCCTTTGATAGGTTCACCTCCAGAGATACATTTTTGACATAAGGGGTTAGGTTCAGAATTTGTAGCTTTAACCAGAAAGTTACTCACATTTATATTCCTCTTAAAGGCAAATAACGGTTTGGGCAATTTTTGTTTGTTGCTATTGATGTTGAGTAGGTGCCACTGTGAGTTTATAATCTGTCGCACCTTGTGGTTAATGTTTGAATGCTTAGTGACACACAAAAGCTTGTCACTTCTTTTGGTATGTTTAGGTCTGAACATGGCGTCATAATCATAGTATCTCGCTCGTTTTAGCGAGTTTTTAATCAATCTGGGAGGATAACCCCCCAGCAACAATTTTTCTTTTAAGATTTCAGCTTGTTTAAAAAATTCCACTGTATTGATGAATGACAGTGTGCTTTCGTCGATATGTGCAGTGCCTGACCTTGAAATTGTGAGAACTACACATCTGACACCAATGTGCAACTGTGGTTGTGCACCAAAGCACAACATGGTGGATAGCAGGAGCTTATGGCCATTGCCAAAGGACATTTGGGAGCATGTATCTGTGTTGTCCCCTTATGGTGACTACATATGTGACTGTGACAACAAGTTGAGATGTACATCTTTTTCACCTACAGGGACATAGGTATGCTCACAGGAATCTGTATGTCAGGTTACATGGAGGCACGGGCAAGCTATTTGGCTGTGTGAACATTGCATGGGTCATTAATGCCAAGTGTGCATATTACCATGCATCTTTTGTTTTTTGTATTAAGGTTGCACATGTAGATTGCAGAGGGTGGTGTGCAACATGGGGGCATCATCATCTTGTTTTGTGCTTCGCTTGCTTTGTTTGTGAGTATGGCACTAAACTGAACCTACGTCTCTGTCTCTTGCAGCATCTACCGAGGGCACCGAAAGACAGGGGACGGACACCAGTGGTGAGGGATCGGGCATGACTGCTACACATGAGCTCACTGACACTAATGTGACCAGCGCCTCGGAGGGGAACAGGAGTGCCCTTGAAGAATCATGCCCAGAAACACCAACCGCAACGTCATCTGACGCAAGCGGGGACTCCTCGATGTTGGCGGGCACTGGGAGTGGGAAAGCTGCCTCTTCTTTCACCACATATTGTCCAGTGCCCACCCTCCCGGCTACTTCCACTAGTGCTGCCCGTTCTCAAAGCAGTAAGAAGGGTAGAGTGTCATTCCCTCCAGGCCTCGCTGCCCCTGCCCCTGTCTCCCCTGCTGCCCTCAGTGTTGAGGCAGTGGACCCTTAGCGCCAGCTGACGTGGGTGGGCTACATAGAACTGTCCACTCTTTGTCATCCACAGTGACGGCAGCCATTCAGCTGTCACAGGCTCAGAGTCCATCTCTAGTCCCTTCGGCAACCACCCTGCCTGTGGCAACATCTGACAAGAGTGACCACACACACCACACACCACAGCCCTCAAGCTCCAAGTACTCCACACGAAGCACAAAACAGCAGCACTCCAAGCAGCCCAGTGCGCAGACACCATCCCTTAACCAAAAAAGTCACACAGGAGCACAAAGGCAAAAGGCCTTCAGGTGGTCCTCTCTCTCCCAGGCCCAGTCCTCCAACTGGCCCCAACAATCAGCCACCCCCCAGTTCGACTGACAGCCAAGTCTGAGGCAAAGTCCCCCTCCCAAACCTATCTCTCCCACAGCGGTGCCTGGACTGAGCATTTTCATCCTCCTAGCGGTGTTGATTCCCATGGCAGTGTACGGTGTCACCCATTCCCTGTGCAGGTTCTCATGCGCACATGTACCTCCTTTGAAATATAGACTGGCCACTGGCCTTGCTGTTTTCTACTTTTGAGGCTTATCTGGGTGATATGTAATAAAGACAGTTACTCCTGTTGTCTGCTTTGTCCTTGCTAAATAAAATGTTTTCTGTATGGGTATGGTTTCATGTGACACATGCTCTGTATACCACTTTAACATTGCCAATTGCTTGTGTTACTTTTTCAGAGTTTGCCAGAGGTGCAGGCACTTTAGTTCTTCTTGACTCAGAGGCTTGAGGGTGCAATGATGGGTGTTTATGGTGATCTACTGTTATCATACTCATCATATGGTTGTGTTTGCTAAATTGTACACATGTCATGTTATGATGCAATATCACAACAGAGGTGACTTCTATCAACAGGATTACTTGCGGGGTGGCCAGGGTCCATCATATCTGTGTGTTCTTTCCTGATGTGTGTACAGCTGTGTTGATGTGTGTTCATCTTGTGATGGACTGTCTTCCTAGTCACAGGGGTACATTTGAATGTGTGCACTTGAGGGGTCATACAGTGTGAATGGGCTGTCATTGTCAGCGGTGTTGATGTGTGTGTGCCTCTGCAATGCCAACTGCACACATATATGATCCAGGTAATGAGTGCCTGTTTGTTTCAATTGTCCGCCATGTGCGTCAGATTGTGGGCACATGTAGGAGTTGTAGGTTGTGCACTTTGTTGGTGTGTCCTTGCAATCCTGGTGGACACCTACTTGTTGTTTCTGGCAGTTGTTAGTATGCAGAGTGTGTGACTGCCAAGTCTGTGTTGCGTTTTGTTGCTCAGCCATGTGTCTTATTACTGTTTGTGCCGACTGTGCAGACCTGCTAAGCCACACTAACATTCTTTGTGGGTTTTCTCATGCATTGCTGTCACTTGACCCGTTTTTTCTTTATAAACGTTTTTATTGTGAAAGAAAAAGAAAAACATAAGGCAGCAAAATGACAGTATAGCAGTCCACAGCATATGCATATAGTTTTTCAGTACATTTGACACCAGGGAGACACAGTAGAAACCCCTCCATTCCATCAAATCAAGTTGTTCTGGCACATACAAAATGCAGATCGTACAGTGCATAATAGACTCACCAAACCAAGATCAACACTCCCTGACACCTAGCATGCAGGGTGGCTACCTTATTCAGTACCAGGAGGGGGCATGTCATCCACCCCAGACAACTCCAGAAATGTGTCCCTTTCATGTTGTGGTTCTATAGTGGGGGTAAGCAAATGGTACCCCTGTATCTGTTCCACCTCCCCCATTTGTAGTCCCATTTCTTGGGGCATTCCCTATGTCTGAATACATCTTTTTCAGCCAGCATTGCCCTGTCCATGTCGACTGCCCAATCGCGTAGGGTCGGAACCGTCCCCACACCCCACTTGTGGGCAATGTTACGTTTTGCAATGGCCCACCCAAGTGAAACCAATGTTTGCTCTATTTGCGTTAAATGAGTAGCTTCCCAGATATTTAGGAGTCACAGTTGGGGGAGGCCCTAAGGGATTTACCACCCGCCCTCTCCATTTGCTGTGTGACCTTGTTCCAGTATTGTTGCACCATCGGGCAGTACCAGAGAACATGAAAGAAGGTTCCCAGTTGGTGACACTGCCGGAGGCTCAGGGGCTCAGCCCTCCTTCCTATCTTAACCAAAATCAAAGTGTCTAGATATATACAATGCAGGATTTTTAACTGAACAAGACGCAATCTCATAGGGATAGCCACTTCCTTGGGAGAGGCCAGAGCATCACGCCAGTCCTCATGTTCTAGGTCTCCCAAATATGTCTCCCAAAGTTGTTAGTGTATGTTGCCTTGACTTGCTTGTTGTGCATCCCCCTGATGTCCAGCTGAGTTTGCAATGTTGAGGATTTGTGTGTGCAAGTGCTGTGTTTTTGTTGTGGATGTATGCAGTGTTTGGCCTGTGTTGGCTCTTTCTATTGACAGCTGCTATGTGTGTGTGATGTTCTATTTGCATGACGTTGTGTGTAAGTAGTTGTTGATGTGTGATACATTCAGATGTGTGTTGCAGGTTTGGTGTGCATTACTTGTGTGTCTGTGGCATGCAGCAAGGTGTATTCTTGTTACTGGGCTTGTTTTGAGTGCACATTGGTGGTTTGTCCTCCTATTTTCGACCTGTCACTTGTCAGGATTGTGCATGTGATTGCTTGTGGTACATTATGGCACCTTCTTCACTTTCTGAGTGGTGTGGTGTCTCTGTCTGTGTTAGCTTATTGTCCCATTGATCCCAGTTAGTGTTCATGATAGATTTTTCAGGATGCACTTCTTGTTTGTGTTGAGGTATGGTGTCTGTGCATTTGTCCAGAGTGATAATGTTGTGTATTCCTGTTCTGTCTAGGATCACATTGCCTTTCTACTGTTTAGCTGCCCATGTGGGGGCTTGTTGTGCTTCTGTAGTTTTTTAGCTGTGAGCTTAGCGTTTGGCTATTGCTTTTGTGTCAGCATTAGTTCCGGCATCTCTGTGTGTGAGTGTGATGTTTGTGGATGCACCGCAGGGAGTGTGATCGGTTGTCACTGTACTCACAGGACATCATTTGCCCCATTGTGTTTGTTTCACAACGGTGTTGAGTGTTGCAGGTGTGTGGTGGGTAGGTGAGAGGCATGTGTGAAGGTCCTACTTGTGTCTGACAGTCAGGGAGTGTGACAATGAGCCGTGAGTGTTGTGCTGATGGCATCCACGTTAAGAAGGTTGACATAGATGTGTGGCCGTTCACTGTATGACTTCTGACACTTCCAATCATCCCTGTGCCTATGCATGGCTTGCCTTGATGTCTCCTTGGGTTGTTGCACAGAGGTCACTTTGGTTCAATTTCACTCACTGTGCCACCCATGTGGGATTTGATGGCCTAAGGGTGGTGTGATATGTTCCTTCTCTTGCATGTGATGTACACATGCGTTGTGGCTTGCTCCATGGCTTTCCAGCACGGTCCACTTCATTTTTGGCTGGCCCATTTATTGTCCTCCATTACTACTGACCTACGGTTTGGGTATGTGGCAGGATGTCAGTGTGGGGTGTTTGTGAGTGACTTGACAGGCAGTGCAAACAGTTCAGTGGATGTTCATAGGCAGTGTGAGTCTTCATTTTGGAATTTTACTCAGTTTGCTTGACATGAGTGGGAGGTAAGTGTTAGGAGGAGGGTTGTCCAGCCCCTGAGCTTCGGTGCAGGGTGGTTCTCTTCACTCCCACCTTCAAATACAGGCTCTCTTGTCCTTTGGTGTATGAGTTGTAAGGTCTGGCTACACCTGGCAGGGGCACACAGCATGTTCACAAATGGGTGTGGGTAGCGTAGAGTGTGAAGGGTAGAGGTGAAGCCATGTGAATCTTTGCGGACTGCCTATGCCTGGCGCAGGCCCTGCCTACTAGATTGTGCTTAGGTTCAACAGCGTCTTCACCGCTCCGGTAACATGACCAGGTGATTGCAGTTGTTTCGCGGTTGATGGGTGACCCGGATGCGGATGGGTGATTTTGTGACAGATAGGACATGTGTGGGTACACTGGGGGATATGTTCCTGTCCCCACCAGAGTGTTTGATGTGGACAGGAGTTGTGTGTTGTGGTTGTGTTTTTGCATACCTGCGGCGTTGTCCGCGACAGAGCATTCCTTGCTGATAGTGGATGAGGTACAGCACCGGAAAGGCTTGTAGAGCTGGAAGGTCTCTATTGGCTCTCTCCGCCGAGGTGGCGTGCACATATTTCTGGCGGTACATGTCCCTCCGGGGCAGATGGGAAATGGGCTATGTTTGCCCATTGTGATGTGGCATGTGCGAGGATCGCTGCTGCAGTGCGAAAAAGGTTATTTTCCGCCAGCACTTCAGCTGTGCCTCCGCCCGCCATCCTAATGAGCCCCTAAATTCTTGAATAGTATCAATAACTGTATTGTTGAAAAATTATCAACTTTGGGATGCGGTGGTAACCAGCTAAGACTGGTCATGTTGCTCCCTCATTGCTGAGAGGACCTAGTCTAACTTCATCTGTAGTGTGTGTGAGGGCGCCTTCAAATCAATTTCTGTGTTCTTAGTATGTTAATCGAATGTCTAATTTCTCAGATGGGGCCACATGTATCAATCGATTTGCATTCACAAATGGTGGTAATCAGTAAATTTGCGAATACAAAATAGCCTTTTAAGATGTATGAAAGGCTTTGTAGCCGCAATTTTTGATAATCTCAAAAATAGTGATTACCTAAAATTGTGACTACAATTGAGAATCGCACATGTACCAAGCATTTTCTAAATGCAAACTGTGCATTTAGGAAAATGCTATTACCATTGACTTCAAGTCAATGGTAACCATGTGCAAATTTTAAAAAATGGTCAGAAATGCATTTTTCAAAGTGCCACGGAGCGCACACATGCCCCTAGGGCTAGTGTGCTCTTTACTTGTGCATATTTTAATTTTTGGGGGTGCTTAGTGGGGCCTTTGGCCCACGGGCACCCTTGGCTTTGCATTACTTAATCTGCGATTACTAATTAGGTAATTGCAAATTTGCTAATGCAAAACCATAGGAACAAATGGAGTAATATTACCTTGCTGTTTGGTAATATTAAGGAATCTCTAAATCTATAGCCATTCCTTACATACATAGCATTTTGCGATTACAAAATAGCGGTTCGTTAAAAATCGCTATTTGGTAATCGCAAAATGCTTTTTCAATACATGTGGCCAATGGTGTATAATTATTTGGCATTTTGTCTGCTTTATAACTATGAAACAGTCTTGTTGTAGCATTTGCTGCTGGGGATGTAACCCAAGAATAGAGCACCTCTGTCCTATATGCTTCATGTGCCCCCACCACAAAGCAAACGTCTCAACCTGTAAGTGCAAGACCATGTTGTTTTAATTTCTGAGTGACCGCATGTCTGCAGTTCTCAGAAATGTTTAAATTGTCATTCTGTTCTTCCCCAGACATTTTATGGAGTCACAGAGAAAGGGTAGCACTATGAGATTTATCCTTTGAAGGTTAAAGCTTGAATCACCCTTCTGCCAATACATAGGGGTTACCTACTCAGCTGAGGAGGGCATTCCCTACTACCATGGACGTCTTCGGTTCAAAGGTAAGTAGGGGTCTCTGGATAGGCAAAAAAAGCTACACGGGCCAGCTGCTCAATAAGAGCCTAACCAATCATGTTGGTGCCATGTCGTACAGCTTATACCTCAGTGGTAAAAACTGCTTTTGTTTGGACAACATAGACTTTGAGGATTGTGCCAGAAGGATTCCATGCACGCCCTCAGGGTTTGTAGGCCTGTAGTCCTGCTAACTCACAGCGCCACCATGAGTACCTCTAACTCCTAAAAGGTATGCAATGGAATGTGCATCCTTAGCACATAACAACCCAGATATCCCCAGGGAATCGTGGTAACAGATCTAGAATCTTCTTGTATATACGAGATGCGCTGCAATGATTAAACGATAGAAGCATACCAAGGTAATTAGCATACTAAGGACAGTGTACAGAAGGAACAATTCCACCATCCTGCTGAAGCAATATTTGTATGCTGGCATGTAAGTACTGTGTATAATGTACTCCTATGGCGTACTCCTACTGTGCATCCCTAACCTAGTTAGAGCTGGGTATTCTGACAAAATCCTCCTAGGGTGATGTAACTCCCCTTGCCCGTACGGGTAAATGTGCTCAGGTCCCTTCTTGGTCACAAGCTGGACCGGGGAACATCCTTTACAACAGAACTTTTACAACGCGGAACCGTTACCACGCAGGTTTTACAACGAAAGTCGTAACAACGACTTGCGCTGGAGGGCGCTGTAGGATAGGGAATAGTTGAATTTACTCTCCAAAACCTTCCCTACTATCCACGGGGACTGGAGTTGGAATCGTAAATTAAACTATACCACTATCCAGCGCCCCCCAACGCAAGTCGTTGTAACGACTTTCGTTGTAAAACCTGCGTGGTAACGATACGCGTGGTAATACCACGCATTGTACCGTCATACATCCAGCTGGTCCTCCCTCCTCGCGAAGAGAGAGTAAACAGGATTCAGCTGGGCTGAGAGTCCAATGTGCTGCGACCTCGCAATGACAGCAAAGCGCATCCTCTTACTATACACGGAAACAACAAGGGCATCTAAGCTTCCTCTTTGAAGCACCAGCTCGGCCGGACATTGTTTACCAACAGTCTTGTTACCTCTCCGATGAACAAGTAACCACATTCGCATAAGGTACATTCTAGTCCTAGAATGGAATGCTGAAGGTGCTGTGATTGTGCACTTATAAAATGGTGATGAACATGATATTGTTTCAGAGAAACTAATCCTAACCTGTCATGAAACAAATATGTGTTGAAAGTCATTGTGTCAGAAGAGAAGACAGCGGGTGCATAAAGATGGCAGCACTTTAGCCTGTGCCTATCCTAGCTACATGACAACTCTACTCCACTCTACAACTATAAACCCACATCAAACTACCCCACTCCAATCTTCCCACTCATCCCTACAAATCTACCCAATCTGCCCCACGCCCAGCGACGGCTCGTGGAGGGAGTTACGGTGGGGCAGGAGGGTGGGGAGGGGGAGGGGCAGGGTGGAGGTTGCTAAAAACCGGCATATGGATAATTGCAAGTAAGTAAACAATTTAATTAATAAAACGAATTTCGTAGTGCGCCTTGCATCGCAAAATGCAATGCAGTGCGAGCTACGAAATTCGTTTTATTAATTAAATTGTTTACTTACCTGCAATTATCCATATGCCGGTTTTTAGCAACCTCCACCCTGCCCCTCCCCCTCCCCACCCTCCTGCCCCACCGTAACTCCCTCCACGAGCCGTCGCTGCCCACGCCACTACAATCCACCTCACCCTACCCCAATATACAGCACTTAAATTTACCACACTCTACCCGACTCCACTATACCACAATCTACCCCACCCAACTCCACCCCAATCTACCTCACCCCTCTCTACCCCAATCAACCCCATCTAACCCACTCTACCCCAATCTACCCACTTCACTCTACCCCAATATACCTCACTCCATTCCATCCCAATCTACTCCACTCCAATCTACCCCATACCACCCCAATCTACCCATTCTGCCCCATTTTATCCCATACTGTATTACCTACTCTACCCTACTCCACTCTGCCCCAATCTACTTCACCCTACCCTAAATCTACCCCACTCAAATGTACCCCCAACCGCTGCACTTCACTCTACCCCAATATACCTCAGCCCTATCTCCACAATTCCACCGTACCCCAATGAACCGCACTTCAATATATCCCACTCCACCCAACTCCATCCCATTCCACTCTCCTCCACTTCACTCTAGTCTACCTCAATCCAATCCATCTTGGCTACTCCAATCTACCCAACTCTACACAATCTACCCCACTTCACTGTACCACAAACAACCCACTCCAGCTTACCCCAATCTACTACATGCTGCATCAATCTAGCCCAATCTACCCCACTCAATCTATCCCACCCCAATCTACCCTATTCCGCTCTATTACAATCTACCCCAATTCAGTCCACCCCACTCCAATTTACCCCAATCTAGCCCACCCATCCGCACTCCACTCCGTACCAATCTACCCCACTCAAATGTACCCCACCCAATCGACCCCTTTCCATACCACTGTACCCCAATCCACCCTCTTTACTTTACCCCAATCTACCCCACTCCACTCTACCTCAATCTACCCACTCTGCAAGACTCCACTCCGTCACACACCACTCTATCCAATTCCACCACAATCCCTCCCACTGTCATCTACTTTACTCAACCCCTCTTTAATTTACCACACTCCACCCCAATCTACACCATTCTGCCTGGATCAACTGAACTCTAATCTACCACAATCTACCCAACTCCAATCTACCTTACTCTACCCCTCTCAAATCTACGCCACCCCACTGTACACCTCTCTACCCCACCCCAATCTATCTCCCTCCCCTCTACCCAAATCTACTCTCTATCCCCATTCTACTCCACTCAATCCCACTCCACTCTACCCCACCCCACCACTCTATCCCAATCTGTTCTACCCCAATGTACTTTTTATCTCCATTCTACTCCACTGTACCCCACTCCAATCTCCCCCACTTCACTCTAGCCCAATCTACTCTACCCCACTCAACTCTACCCCAATTTACTCTTTATCCCCATTCTACTCCACTTCAATCTACCCCTCCCCATCCCACTGTACCCCACTCCACGTTGCTCCAATCTACTGCACCAACTCCAATCGGCTCCACTCCACTACACTCTACCCCACTGCAAGCTAGCCCACTCAACCAAAATCTATGTCACTCCCATCTACCCGACTCCAATCAACCCCACTCCAATGTATCACACTCTACCACAATCTATCCCACTCTAATCCACTTGAACACACCCTAATCTACCACACTCAACCCCACTCCAATCTACCCACCCCACTATACCCCATTTTGCCCCACTCCACTCAACCCCAATCTAACCACCCCCAATCGATCCCACTCCACCCTAATTTGCTCTACCCCACTGTACCCTAATCTACTCCTCCACTCCTTTGTACTCCACTCCAATCCACTCCATCCTCTCCTAACATACCCTTCAACCCCATTCTACCCTACTCCACTCTGCCCAATCCATCTCACTCTAATCTACCCCCACTCAACTGTAATCTACCCCATTCTATCCCTCCACTCCACTCCAATCTAACACACACCACTCTATACCAAACTACTCCACTCTACCCCTTTCTATCCACTCCAAACGACCCCACTCTACTCCACTACAATCTACTCCACTCCACTACAATCTACCCCACTCCACTACAATCTACCCCAATCTATCCCCACCTAACTCTAACACTATCCATTTTGCACCAATTTACTTCACTCTACTCCACCCCTCTCTACTCCACTACAATCTACCCTCTTCCAATCTACCCCACTCTATAGCACTCCACTCTACCTCAATCTGCTGTACCCCAATCTACCTCATTACAATCAATACCAATCTACCCCACTCTAACCCAATATACTCCACTCCAGTCAACCCCACTCTACCCCAATCTACTCCACTTCAATCTACCCCACTCTACTCCAATTTACGCAACTCCATTCTACCCAAATCATCCTCACACCACTTTACCCCAATCTACCCCACTCAATCTACCCCACTCTACCACACTCCCCTCCAATCTACCCTACTCTTCCCCACTCCATTCTACCCTAACCAACCCCACTATAATCTGCCACACTACAGTCTACCCAACTCCAAGCTACACCACTCTACCACAATCTCTCACTCCCATCTACCCCATTCGAATCAACTCCACTCCAATTTACAAAACTCTACCTCAATCTATCCCACTCTAACCCACTTTACTGCACCCTAGTCTACCTCACTCTACCCCACTCTTACCTACCCCACTTTACCCAACAATCTGTCCCACCCAATGTATCCCATTCCAATCGACCCCACTCCACTGCAATCTACCCCATTGCATCTCCAACCCACTCTAGCACACTCTACTCTATACAGAGTCTACTCCATTCTACCCTTTTCTACCCATTGCAATCTACCCCTCTTTAATCCACTGCAATCTACCTTATTATATACCCACCCCACTCTAACCCACTCCACTTCATACCAATTGCCTCTACTGTACCCTAATCCAATGTACCCTAATCTACTCCACTACAATCTACACTACTCTAATCGATCTCACTTTACAGCACTCCCCTCTACCCCAATCTACTCTACCCCAATGCACCCCACCCCTATGTACCCCGCTACAATCCATACCAATCTACCCCACTCTACGCCAATCTACCCCACTTTGATCTACCCCACTCCATTCCACTCTACCCTACTCCAATCTACCCCACTCTGCCCATACCTGCCACACCCCATTCTACCCGACTCCAATTTACTCAACTCCACTCTACCCTAATCTTCTTCAATCCACTTTACTCCAATCTATCCCACTTAATCTACCCCAATCCACCCCACTCCACCCAGCCGCACTCCACTCACTACAATCCCAATCTACCCCACTCCAAGCTATCCAACTCTACCACAGTCTATCTCACTCCCACCTACCCCACTCAACCCCACTCTGATTTACCCCAATCTATCCTATGCCTCTCTACACCAATCCACTACAGTCTATACCAATCTACTCCACTTCGGTCTACCCATCCCATTCTACCCCACTCTTCCCCAATTGACCCAACCCCAATCTTCTTCACTCTACTTTACCCCACTCAATCTGCCCCAATCTACCTCAATCTACTCCACCCTAATCTACCCCATGCCACTCTACACCAATCTACTTTCCAATCTACCTCATTCTACCCCACTCCAATCTACTCCACTCTACTCCAATTCAATCTACCCCACTTTACTTCACTCCAATCTACCCCAATCTACCTCTCTCCACCCCACACCACTCTGATGTACTGCACTACAATCTACCCCACTTTACCCCACTTTCTCCCAGTCTACCCCACTCCACACCAATCTACTCCACTGTACCTAACTCTACTGCAATGTACCCCACTGCAATCTACCACACTTTTCCCCACTCTACCCCAATCTACTCCACCCCACCCCATTAACTTTTAGCCATGCTGAACAACAGCACACTGGTTTACAACACGTCTAAAACACAATCCCCAAGCCAATAGCTCTTACATAGGTGAGACCTATTAGCTTTGCCAATGCTTGTTTTAAAATATACACAATTGATGGATGAAGTAGTGTGGCTCACTGGTTAGAGGCGGCAGACCCGAGAGCAGAGGACGGCCCGGGACCAGGGTTCGATTCCCGGCGCGGCAGGTTTCTGGACCAGGGTCAGCGGACTCGATAATTCTCTCGCCTCGGTGCCCACTCTGATCAGCGATCACACTCGGCAACTCTGGGCATTAGCTTGCCTCATCTTCACTAACGGCCCCCCAGACCGCCGGGGATGCCTGGTCTCACCCTGGAGATACCCATTAAGGGACCATCTCTCAGGGAAGCCAGGAAGGGTTTCGCGGCGGTCGAAGCGCCAGGACGCCTACGGGTAGCAGTGCGCTATATAAATGCCAACACATTTACATTTACACATGGACGGAATGCAGAACAAATCAAAACATTATGTTCTTCTGTCCTGCCTACAAGGCCCAAAGGATAAAGTGGATTAAACCTCTTTGTATAAATCTAGGAGTACGAAGGTGTAGAGATGCAGAAAGAATCCTATTAACAGATACACGTCAGGTTCTTGTGTTTGGCATTAGTAGGTATCTTCTTGCAGTGTATTATATAAGGAAAAAAGCGGGAGAAAAAATATGAATTGTAACAAGATCACAGATTACAGCTGGCACCGATTATGTTTATTGGAAATGTTTACATAGTGTTTTTAAAAAAAAAACTTAAATTTCTAGAAATTTTTAAATGAACACACATTTTATATTCTATATTGTGATGAATTCGATTAACTAAGACATGTGTAATACCTGTATCTAGGGTAGTATTTTCGTATATAATGGTTTTTATAAATATTTTATGACTGTATTTATTGTATTGTTTATGAACTTTTATGATACCTTTTATCGAAATAAAGTTAATTGAATTGAAATCAAAACATTCCCCCCCCCCTAGTCAAGAGATCTGGGTTAAATCCACCATTCTTTTGCTCACCATGCCACCCCAGTTTGGCCATATGCAAATCAGTCTTGACCCTGTGCCTCATGGGAACAGTCCAGCCCGAACTGCCAAGCCAGGTCCTCCCTGGACCGTAAACAAGCATCCTAGGACCAGTTTTGGGGTTTCAACCGTCTTCAGCCAGGATAGCTTGAATCCAGTGGCACAGTGAGCCTGGGACCCACGTCTGGGCATACCTGGCGCACTTAGGGCGAGGAAGCAAAAGAAAACCAATTGATGGAAGGAATGCAGAACAAATCAAAACATTCACCCCCAGTCAAAAGATCTGGGCAAAGGAACGATGGATTTAACCCAGATCTTTTGACTGGGGAGAATGTTTGCATTGTCAGCATTTCGTCCATCATTTGTTTGCTGTAAGACTTTTTCGTCTTAAGTGGGAAGGATATGCCAAGACGTGGGCCCCTTGCTCACTGTGCCACTGGTTTCAAACTAGCCTTGTTGAAGAAGGGTGACGTACCCTGAAACCAGTCCCAGGATGCTTGTTTCCGGTCCAGGGAGGACCTGGCCTGGCAGTTCGGTCTGGACTGTTCCCATGGGGCACAGGGTCAAGACTGATTTGCATATGGCTGGGTCCAAACTGGGGTGGCATAGTGGGCAAAAAGAACGATGAATTTATCCCAGATCTTTTGACTGGGGGAGAATGTTTGCATTGTCAGCATTCCGTCCATCATTTCTTTGCTGTAACACTGTTTTAAAATATGTCACATACTTCAGGGGCCAACTAACGGTATGGACTATGCTCTTAAGCGTTCTGTGTAGCCTTTCTTGCCAATTTGTGAATGGTACTGAAATAGCTACTCCTTACACAGCATAGCTTCTCCTAGCACGGCATACCTCCACCATCCCATGACAGAGCTCCCTTTCCATTCGCAGACTTGAATCCGCATGGTGATGCTTCAACTCTTGTACCTAATAATGTCTTACTTTAGGGCTGTAGATATATAGCTCACCCTCCACCCTATCTTTGTGACGTGATGACATCGCTGGAAATTATCAGTAGAGCTTCCTCAAAGCAACAGGGCATGTTTGCTTAGACTGCTTTGTAATTGCCTTATAAAGCACTTAGTACTACTGATGAGGCATTGAAGCATTTTATGACACGTAACACACTACACTAGAAGCCAAAGATATTGGTAAATCAATTAGTTACTATTATTGATGATCAAAATTAGTCTTGTGCTCCCAGTAAACCATGTCATACATTTGCTCCAGTTTCTTTGTGATAGATTAAATTAAAAGGAGGTAGATGTGATCATTAGTGGGGGCTATGTGAGTGTATCTAAATAATTCATGGGATGAAAGATTGGCTAGAGATTAAGTATAGTTAGGTTGCAGGGATGTGGGCAATTTGATTTTCCTCTGCACTAAACCCCTAGTTCTGCATTTTAACTACCTCTACATGCCTGCGTCACGCACCAAGGCAAGCCCTCTCCCCACCTCTCTGGGCCCCAGACCTAGACCCCATCATTGTGACATCACTGCACTCACCCAACTATACAGGAAGCGACATCACTGGATTTCCCATCATCATCCATCAGCACAGTAAGTTACGGCAATAGATTTCACATCATCTATCTTCACAGGAAGTAACATACAGGATTTCTCATCATCTACCTGCACAGCAAGAAACATCAGCGGTTCCCCACCAAATCTGTAAAGAATAGAAAAAGCCAAGCAAGATAACTAATTTCCACCCTCCAGCTACCCAGAAATTGATGTCACTGGATTTCCCATCATCCATCTGCACAGGAAGTGCCTTTAGTGGATTTCCCATCATCCATCTGTGCAGGATGTGACCTCACCAGATTTACCATCATCCATCTGCATTGGAAATGACATCACTGGATTTCCAATCATCCATCTGCACAGGAAGTGAAATCATTACTCTTTCCTGCTTACTGGTAGACCTGCTTAATGGTGGCTGGAGTTTGGATATGCTGCAGGTGCACCAAAGGCAAGCCAGGAAGCCCGTCTGCTCCTGTACCACATCCAGGGCCAGAAACTCCACCTCCCATTCTTCCCACTGCTAACCAGAGTCAACCTTCCACGACCTAGCCCTGCCTGCATTCAACATTATACTGCCTTGCTGTATCACACAACATTGAGAGTCCATTCTCTGATACTTTCTGCATGTTTTCATGCACTTAACCACACCCAAATCTCACTGCACCTATTGCACCAACTTCCCACTCTCTTGGGCTCACACAGTCCTGCAGACACCCGCACAACACTATGCACTCACAGGCATGCTCCGCAACACCCCATCACTCACAAACACACCACAGAGATGTGGGACCTCCTACACAACACGCTGCAGATCTGCATTTCTTCATGGATTCCTGTCGGAACTCTATATCGGCATCTGATATATCCACAGCCACCTCTCCAGCTACAAGATAGCTAAGCAGGATATACTTCACAAGCCTGAAGAAGGAATCGCTATCATGTACAAGAACACCGTCAGATGCACCACCTCAAAGTACACGTCATCCTCCTACATGGAACACCTGTCTTTCAAGCTCTATGTCACAGCCAACATAACTCTAAGTGGCACTCTCATCTACAGGCCACTGGGACCTCTCACCAACTTCAACACCATCAGGGACTTTGTCGCACCACTTACCCTCAACACTAGTAATTGCATCCTTCTCGGAGACCTGAACTTCCATCTGGAAGACCATACCGATCCCAACTCAAAAGTACTCATTGAAAACCTTGTAAGCCTGGGATCACCCAATACGTAATAAGGACCATTTGAAAAAGAAATAACATCACTGACAAGTAAGGAGCACCACTCTCAGCAGCCATCAACCCCAACTCACCAACCGCGTCCCTCATCAAGAATTTCAACAATTTCATCACCTTCTGTGCTGACTTCATGGACCCCTCAAGCCCAGCAATACAACAAGATCCACCCTTCTGGACAACCTGACCAATCTCGGACTCAAACAACTTGTTGACACACCCACCCACCTTGCCGGACACACGCTCGACCCTATCTTCACCTCCAGCAAACACATCTCCTTCGACCACACCACGGCTCTCCATTGGACGGACCACAGCTGCGTTCACTTCAGCTACAAAAAGACAACGACCCACATCCCACCACAACCTATTCCTCGAAGAAACTGTAACAAAATCACCACCGACCAACTCCTCACATGGCTTAACCAAAACCTCCCCGCCATATCATCGGACCAAAACCAAGCTGCCACCAAACTCACACAATGGATCACCCACAGCACTGACAAATTAGCACCCTTGAAAAACCACCAGATCAAACAAGGTAGCAAAAAGGCCCCTTGGTTCAACGATGACCTTAAGAAATCCAAGAAATTATGTTGCACCCTCGAGAAAACCTGGAGAAAAAACCCAACCACTAACAACCTGACCACCTTCAAGGACGCCACCCGCAAACACCACCAACTGATCCGATCCACCAAGAAATCAGCATTCAAGGATCGACTCGACAACAACACCCACAACAGCAAAGAATTATTCAACATCGTCAGAGAATTTACCAACCCCACCGCTGGCACCAACGACATCACTCCCTCCCAAGACCTCTGCGACTCCCTATCCTCTTTCTTCCACAACAAAATCGCTGACATTCATAACAGCTTTGGAAACCTGTCCAAAGAACAACCCACTCCACCCACCTCCGAACCAAAACAGCACTCTCACAAACTCTGCTCCTGGAACCCAATCACGACTGAAGACACCATCCGCCTGATGAACTCCATCCACTCAGGATCGCCAACCGACCCATGTCCCCACCACATTTTCAACAAAGCAGACTATCATCGCACCCCATGTTCGCGATGTCATCAACTGCTCCTTCAACTCCGCCACCTTCCCAGAAAGCTGGAAACATGCCGAACTCAGCGCCCTTCTGAAGAAACCCACAGCGGACCCCTCTGAACTTAAGAACTACCGCCCCATCTCATTCCTCCCCTTCCCGGCAAAAGTCATCGAGAAAGCCGTCAATCGTCAGCTCGCCACCTTCCTTGAATCCAACAATTCACTTGACCCCTCACAGTCCGGCTTCCGAGCCAAACACAGCACCGAAACCGCCCTCATCGCTGCTACAGACGACATCCGAAAGCTACTGGACAATGGAGAAACAGTTGCCCTCATCCTACTTGACCTCTCCGCCGCCTTCGACACAGTCTGTCATAACACCCTCATGCAACGCCTCAGCAACATCGGAATACAAGGAAAAGCGTTGGACTGGATCATCTCGTTCCTCGCCGGAAGAACCCAGAGAGTCCGCCTCCCCCCATTCAAATCAGAGGCAACCGAAGTCATCTGCGGCGTACCACAAGGATCATCACTCAGTCCTACCCTCTTCAACGTGTACATGAGTCCACTCGCATCCATTGCGCGACAACACAACCTCAACATCATCTCCTACGCTGACGACACCCAGCTGATCCTCTCCCTCACCAAAGATCCTAACACCACCAAAACCAATCTACACGAAGGAATGAAAGAAGTAGCCGAATGGATGAAGAACAGTCGTTTAAAACTAAACTCGGACAAAACGGAAGTCCTCATCTTAGGATCATCCCCCTCGGCATGGGACGACTCATGGTGGCCACCGGCTCTGGGCACAGCACCCATACCTACACATCACACACGTAACCTGGGCTTCATCCTAGACTCCTCCCTATCGATGACCAGACAAGTCAACGCTGTCTCATCATCATGCTTCAACATCCTACGCATGCTCAAAAAAATCTTCCGCTGGATCCCCACCGAAACAAGAAAGACAGTCACCCACGCTCTAGTCACTAGCCGACTGGATTATGGAAACACCCTCTACGCCGGAACCACAGCCAAACTACAGAAAAAACTCCAACGCATCCAAAACGCCTCAGCCATACTCATACTGGACATCCCCGTCAAGCTCACATATCCGGTCATCTGAAAGATCTCCACTGGCTTCCCGTCAACAAGAGAATAACGTTCCGTCTCCTTACCCACGCACACAAGGCCCTCTACGACCTTGGACCCGAATGCCTCAACAAACGACTATCCTTCTACACACCCACCCGCCAACTACGTTCATCCAATCAAGCCCTCGCCACAATCCCGCGCATCAATAGATCCACCATGGGAGGAAGATCTTTCTCCTACTTAGCGGCCAAAACCTGGAATTCTCTCCCCACTCACCTCCGCCTCACACAGAACCACCTCTCCTTCAGAAGCAGCTAAAAACCTGGCTATTCGATAATTAATGCACCCACCCTCACTCAAGCGCCTTGAGACCCTCTGGGTGAGTAGTGCGCTATACAAATCACTGAACTTGAACTTGAACTTGAACTAGACAGCAGGCCAGTGTTACACAGAGGAACTCAGATTGATAAAACACCACTGCAAACAACTGGAGCGCATATGGCAAATGAGCCAGGACGATAGAGAAGAGCAGGTTCTTTTTAGAATTTTTATAAATTCTTTTTATTAAGAAACAGGTGCTCATCATAGCTACGCAGAAAAATTGGCTTGTGTTCAGCCATATTGACAATTTCATCACTTATGGGTTACTTGGTCCTTCCAAAACAGCAACATCATCCCGAGCCCACTGGGATATTTTTACAATGAAAACAATTATTCATGTAAGCCCTGCCCGCAACCCCTCAAACAATTATGATGTTTCAAATCCCTCTGTATTCCTCCCACCTACACCACACTCTGCCCCACTTCACCGGGCAGTCACAGCTTTGACAAACCACTTTTTTGGCTGCACAGCACCAGTCAAGGTCTGCCTCCCATTCTGTGGCCCTTAGAGGCTGCGCCACCCCCCCCCATCCTCTAGCGATATTCCTTTTCACTACTATATCTGCTAGCATTAGCCATAGTTTGGTATATTTCAGCTATGTGGTGTCCCCTGTCACGCATAGTATGTGCCATCGGGCATCTAGTGGGACTGCCTCTGCCGACATATTGGACATCACCCGTGCAATCTCACTCCAGCATCGCTGGAGCAAGGGGCAGTCCCACAATGTGTGAAAAAAGGTACCTACCCAACCACACCATGCATTTGTCAGTATCACTGCGCCCATAAGGTGGAGCATCGTCCTGGTGGTGTAAGATCTGTGTAGTTTTCGGAGTTGTACGAGGTGAAAACGTGCTCTCGTGGCCACCTCTCGTGGGCTTGGAACGGCCTCCGCTCAGTCATCGTCTTCCAGGATCCCAATCTCTGTCTCCCAAGCTTCCCGAAGGGCACCCAGGGGGTCAGGGGTGTTAATCATTATCTTTTTGTGTATGAGTGAAGTGGCCTTTTCCGGGATTGGGTCTAACAGCACCCTGTCTTCAAGCGGCGCGGTGCCTGTTCCACAGGGGAGTCCGTTCTGTCAGTCTGCCCTCCAAGCCCAGGAACTTAGTCGCCTCCCTCCATACTCATTCTGTCGTTTGTGTATGCATTGGTAGTCTGCTCCCTGTCTTTCTACGGTACAGTGCCGGGCCCCGGGGGAAGCAGAGTCGCAGACTAGTCTTCCCCCGGGGTCTTTCGCGCAGGGGATAGGCCAGGTAGGGGAAGGGGAGGAGTTAGGGCAGATGTCTGGTGTGTCCGCGGAGCAGGTCCGTGAGGCCTTGCTGTTGCTTGCGAGGGCCGGCCGGGATGACCTCATTAGGCCGGGGGTCATGGAACAGGCTTGGGTGGGGGCCACCAGGGGCACGCGTGCTGCCTCGGCCGGGGTTAAGGCGGCGGTGTTCGCTTGCCAGGAGGACGAGCGGGACCAGGAGGGGGGGTCTGAAGTCAGGAGGGGGGGCGGTGTGCCCAAAGATCCGGCGAGGGGCGGGAAGCGTAAGGGATCCTCCACGAGGGCTTTCCCTCCACTTGAGTTTTTGCCTGGGGCCGCGGGTTCGGCCGTGAGGGTTGCGCCGTACGCGCTTTCGCTCCAGGGGCCCCTGTCGGTGCCGGCCGGCGCCGTGCAGGGGGAGGGGCAGGCGGGTGCCCCGGCTGGGCCTGCCTTGGTCCTGGTGGGGTCCCCGGGTGGCAGTGGGGCCCATGGGCCTGCCGGCCACCTTGCCAATGATGCTTCCCAAGGGGACGGGCCTGGGGTTGTGTTGCAGGAGGGGGGGTGCTAGTGGAGGAGGCCCCCATTGACTTGTCTAGGGGTTCCAGGGCGGGCACCCCGGCCGTACCGAGGCCGGTGGCGCCCGAGGTTTTGGCGGGCGGGAGCGGGTCGCCCGCGCTGGTTCCCATTGGCGGGCCTGGTTGGGTGCAAGGTTTCCAGCAGGTGGGTTTCTTCCCTCAAGGGGGTGATTTCTTTGGCTACTGCCCGCCCCCTCCCCCTCAGATTTGGGGTTCCCTTTCCTGGGAGGAGCGGTCCCGTGGGGAGCGGATTTTGGAGCAGATTCAGGAGGTCAGGTGGGCGGAGGCGACGCGTGCCCGGGTGGGTGCGGTTTGGGGCCATGAGATTGAGGGTCCTCCCACCCCCACCTCTGAGGAGGAGCGGGAGGCGGAGAGGCAGGAGGAGGAGGCCAGGAGGGCGAAGGTGAAGAAGGCATGGCAGGCCGCCCCCCCCTCCGGGGGGTGCAGCCGGAGTAGGGACGGCCGGGACGGCTTTGAGGCCCGATGGTGCCGGGGCCCGCTCAGGTTCGAGCGACCTGAGGGGCGGGAGGGGATCCAAGTCGGCGGTTGTCGGCAGAGCCCGGGGGGGCCTTGCGGGGCGCAACACGGCTCCGAGACGCAGGCCGGAAGCAGTAGGGCAGTCCGCGGCGGCTGTCCCTCCACCGCGGGATCGGGCGACTTTGGCACCTGGCGTTTCTGGAATGCGTGGACGAGGGAGTGTGCAGAAAGGTGTGAAGCGTGCAGTGAAGGAGGTGATCAATGAAGGTGTGGATCTGGAACCGGTGCTTGAGCTGGATTACAGTGCTGAGAGTGAGGAGTTTGAAGAAGGGGAGGTGCGGAATGACCTGGAAGGCATAGGCGGCGCAGCGGGAGACAACGTCCTTGGTGTGTTGCAGGTCGAGACTGGATCGAAGAAGAAGGCCGGATCGGTGGCGGTCCGGGGGACGGAGTCCGGAGGAAGGCCCCGGGAGCGGACACCGGCACTCACAGGTGAGGGAGCCTGGTGGGCAGCTTGGGATGGCGCTCCTCAGGGGGGGAAGGCCGGAAACGCACCTGCCGGTCGGTGGGTGTGGGGGACGGTTCTGTGCGGGAGGGGGAGAAGCCATCCGGCGGTCCACCTGCGGATGGTAAGAAGGTGGATGGTAAGTCTGTTACTTTGGGGGTGCAGACGGACAAGGGAGATGGCAAGGAGGAGAAGGGGGTGAAGGTGCCTAAGAAGATGCCTTATATGGGGCTGGCGATGTCTCTTGGGTCGCACTTGTCGGAGAAACTGAAAGAGAAAATATGGAAACATGAGTTTGTGGACGTTTTTAAGTTGCTTCACCGGGAGGTTCAGGCCAAGGAGGGCTCTAAGGAGGAGGAGTGGGAGCTGACGAGGCGGCCTAGAGTGCCGGTGACCATGGAGAATTGGACGTCAGCTTTCCTGATCTATGCCAGTGTTTATTGCCAGAAGTATCTGGACCGGGCGATTGCGCTGTTTAAGTACATGGACATCATTCGCAAGGCCCAGATGCAGTTTGGGGGGTTTGCTTGGTTAAGCTATTACGAGGAGTTTCGGGCCAGGGTTAGCGCGGATCCAGAGAAGAGTTGGGGTGAGGTAGACCAGGAGCTTTGGATGCAGTGGATGGCGTCTTCGCACTCGACGGCGTCTACCCACACTGCCAGTGGTTTGCCGGTGTTGTATCGGTCTTTTCCGCCGCGTCCCGCCCAAGGCGGGGCGGGGGGTGGAACAGTGCCCAGCACCATTGTTTCAGGTCAGCAGTCCAAGCCAGGGGGTTACTCCACGGGGGCATGTTGGAGCTACAATCGGGGGTACTGCTCCAGGTACCCATGTAAGTTCAAACACGAGTGCTCGAAGTGCGGCGGCAAGCACGCCCTTACGCAGTGTCTCACGCTCACCACCCCCTCTGAGCAGTGGAGGAACGCGAAGGGGCGGGGCCAGCCTGGTCCGAAGGGCGCCTACACCGGTTAGGGTGGAGGCGATGGCCCCGTGGCTCGCGTGCTATCCTGATCGCGAGGCCGCAGTGCGGCTCTTCTGGGGGTTCACCGAGGGTTTTCGGGTGGGCTACCAGGGTCCCAGGGAACGTCGTTGGGCTGAGAACTTGAGGTTTGCAAAAGAGTTGCCGGGGGTGGCTGCTGCAAAGTTGAGGAAGGAGGTGGCGGAAGGGAGAGTGGCTGGCCCGTTTACTGACTGGCCGTTGCCGGACCTGATCATTTCTCCGTTGGGGGTGGTGCCGAAGAAGGAGGAAGGGGAGTTCAGAATGATTCACCATTTGTCGTGGCCGGAGGGTCGATCGGTGAATGACTTCATTGCAGAAGAGGACTCGAGAGTGCTGTATGCGTCGGTGGACGATGCGGTCCGCCTGGTGAGGACTTGTGGGCCGGGTACGGAGTTGGCGAAGTGTGACATTAAGTCGGCTTTCCGTCTCCTGCCTATTCCCCCGGCGGATTTTGCACTTTTGGGCATGCAGTTTGGGGGTGCAATCTACGTGGACAAGGTTTTGCCTATGGGGTGTGCCATCTCCTGTGCTCTGTTTGAGCTTTTCAGCACTTTCTTGCAGTGGGTCATGGTGCGGGTCAGTGGGTGCCGTGAAGTCACTCACTACTTGGACGATTTCCTCTTCCTGGGGAGGTCGGGGTCCGGGGATTGCGGCAGGGCCCTGTCGCGGTTCCAGGCTTTGGCCTTGCAGTTTGGGGTGCCTTTGGCGCCCGAGAAGACGGCTGGTCCCAGCTGTTGCCTCACTTTCCTGGGGATTGAACTGGACTCGGTGCAGTGGTTGGCGCGCCTGCCTGCGACCAAGGTGAGGGAGATTCTTGCATGCCTGGAGTGGGCTGTGGGGGAACGGAGGATCCCTTTGCGGGCGGTGCAGAAGCTTCTGGGATTCCTTAACTTTGCGTGCAGGGTGGTGCGGGCAGGGCGGACGTTCTGCAGGCGGCTCGGCATGGCCATGTCGGGGGCGGTGCTTCCACATCACAGAGTGAGGATTTCTTTGGGGGTGAGGTCGGACTTGAGGACATGGATTACTTTCTTGCAGGATTTCAATGGGGTGCCTTGGATTTTGACGAAGAAAGGGTGGTCTGGCAATGCCAAATTTACTCTGACGCGGCTGGGTCAGCGGGGTTTGGTGTTTTCTGGGATGGAAGGTGGTGTGCGGAGAGCTGGCCGGCCTCCTGGATCAAGCAGGGCAGGAGCATTGCCTTTTTGGAGTTCTTCCCTTTGCTGGTGGCACTGGTGGTGTGGGGGGAGGACTTTCGGAACAGGTCTGTGCTCTTTCACGTTGACAACATGACGGTGGTGGAGCTGGTCAATCATCAGAGGGCGAGGGACCTGCGAGTGCTGCGGCTGTTGCGCAGGTTCATGTTGGCGTGCCTGCAGCTGAATGTGGTGTTTCGGGCTAAGCATGTCCCTGGGGTGAATAATGACATTGTGGATGCTTTGTCTCGTTCGCAGTGGCAGCGGTTTCGACACCTGGCGCCGGGAGCGGACGCCTGCAAGACCGAGCTGCCGGCCGGCATCTGGGCCTTGGAGGAATGAGGATGATTGGTCTGGTGGAGGGTTCGTTGGCTCCGACCACGAGGAGAACTTACCGTCTTGCATGGTCTGAATTTAGTACTTTCATGGGCTGGACGGTGGATGGTGTCGTGAGCGGGGAATCGGCTGTGGTGGAAGGTCTGAGGGGTTATGTGTTGGCTTGCATGGACCGGGGGTTGACTGCGGCTACGATCTCTGGGAAGTTGGCTGGAATTTCTTTTTACTGTGTTTTGTTCTTGGGTTTTGACCCAACCAAGGATGTGGTGTTGGCTCACATGTTGCGGGGGTGGGGCCGGGAGAGGGGGGCTGGGGGGAGCTGGCTGCGGGAGGCAGTGACGTTTGACTTGTTGGTTCGGCTGGTTGGGGTGTTGCCGGAATGCTGTTATGACCCGATTGAGGTGGGCCTGTTTCATTTATGCATGGTGTGGACGTTTTTTGGGGCTTTCCAGGTGTCTGAGCTGTTGGGCACGAGACGGGGGGTGGGTAGGTTGTTTGAGGAGGTGCGTGTGGATGCGGGGCGTTTGGGGATTTGGCTGGGTTGCTCGAAGACGGATCAAGTGGGCAGGGGCAAATGGGTGTGGTTGAATGAGTCTGGCGGGGCGGTTTGCCCGGTTCTGGAGTGGAGGTCTTTCTTGGGGACGGCTGGGGACCGAGGTGGTGAGATTTTCTGCCATGCGTCTGGTGCGAGGGTGACGGCTGGCCAGCTGTTGGCGGTGTTGCGTATGGCTTTGGGACGCTTGGGGATGGATGGAGCTGGTTTTGACACTCATTGTTTTCGCATTGGGGCTGCGACTGCGGCGGCCCGCCTGGGTTGGTCCTGGGACAGGATTAGGAGGATTGGGCGTTGGAAGTCGCGCTGTTGTGAGAGGTATGTGAGGAAGTAGATTGGTCCCAGGCAGGTTGTTGGTTGTTGCACTGTTCTGTTGCCTGTTCTAACATCTTTTTCTTCGTAGGTTGCGTGGGTGGCCCGGGCGGTAGGACGGTGACTTGGATCGTTGGGCACTCCTTCGTGCACTGGGCTTCCAAATATGCGGACCAGCAGGTTTACGGCCGTAACCTGGGACTGAAGGGACAATTGCACGAGGTGAAATGGTGGGGAAAGAGCGGAATGCGATGGGGGGCACTACTGCCCTGGCTGGCGAAGATGGTCCCTCAGGACGAGATTAAAAACTTGGCTTTTCCCTAAAGCATAATTCTGTTGTCAGTTCCCGTTTGCGCCTTTTCCCAAACCTTGCACTCTCCAATGTCAGTGCCAGGGTGCCTGCGAGGTGATAGAGCGCTTTATAAGTGAGATAAAATAAAACAAGCATTGGAAATGCAATAGGGCTCGCATTAGGAAAGTTTGAGCTATTGATCTTATAAATGATATTTTTGTTATTTATGTGTTATTTTTTAAAATAGCTAAATTAATAGCTTTGTCATTTACAATGCCAATAGTTATAACTTTCGCAAATGTGACACCTATAGCATTTGTAATGCAACATGTTTTATATTTACGGGACTTAGATGTATTGATATTACAAATAACAATGGCTTTTATTTTTTTTAAATCATTAATACTTAAATAATTTATTTAATTTGTAATGGCAATAGCTTAAACTTTTGTAAATAACTTTTGGGAAGATTATGTTAAGTGTTTTTATTGTGACGAAAATCCAAGAACAGAAGTGAAATATTAACATCTTTTTGTGATTTGTAATAAAGCTTGAAAACAGCTTGAAACATTGAAAGAACATATTTGAACCAGTGATGCTGTGGTGGTGCTGAGTGATGCTGTAGTTTCGCTGAGTGATGCTGTGGTTTCGCTGAGTGATGCTGTTGTTGCATTGAGTGATGCTGTGGTGGTGCTGAGTGGTGCTGTGGTAGTGCAGAGTGGTGCTGTGGTGGTTCTGTGGTGGCGCTGAGTGGTGCTGTGGTGGTGCTGAGTGATGCTGTGGTGGTGCTGAGGGATGCTGTGGTGATGCTGAGTGATGCTGTGGTGGTGCTGAGTGGTGCTGTGGTGGTGCTGAGTGGTGCTGTGGTGGTGCTGAGTGGTGCTGTAGTGGTGCTGAGTGATGCTGTGGTGGTGCTGAGTGATGCTGTGGTGGTGCTGAGTGGGAGATAGGTAGAGGGAAAAAAGGAGAGCAGGGAGAGGGTAAAGAGATGGAGAGAGGAGAGAGAGGGGGAGAGAGGAGAGAGAGAGGGGGAGAGAGAGGGGGAGAGAGAGACGGAGACGGGGAGAGAGGAGAGGGAAGAGAGGGAAAGGGAGAGAGGGAAGTGAGGGAAAGGGAGAGAGGGAAAAGGAGAGAGGTAGAGGGAGATAGGGAGGGGAAGAAGAGAGGAGGAGGACGAGAGCGAAGGACGGAGGGGAGAGAGAGGGGAGGGAGAGAGAGAGAGGAGAGCAGGCAGAGGGGGAGATGGGGAGAGGGAGAAAAAGGAGAGCAGGGAGAGGGAGAGGGTAAAGAGATGGAGAGAGGAGAGAGAGGGGAGAGAGGAGAGAGAGAGGGGGAGAGAGAGGGGGAGAGAGGAGAGAGAGACGGAGACGGGGAGAGAGGAGAGAGGAGAGGGAAGAGAGGGAAAGGGAGAGAGGGAGAGGGAAGTGAGGGAAAGGTAGAGAGGGAAAAGGAGAGAGGGTAGAGGGAGAGAGGGAGGGGAAGAAGAGAGGGGGAGGACGAGAGCGAAGGACGGAGGGGAGAGAGAGGGGAGGGAGAGAGGGAGGGAGAGAGAGAGGAGAGCAGGCAGAGGGGGCGATGGGGAGAGAGAGACAAGAAGCGAGTTCCTCCTGCAAACTAGCTTGAAAAGCCAGAGCTCGGGGTTTGGTGGGTTGAGTCTGCACGGGCACACCATGCCAAAAAAAGGGTCTGTTTTCAGTGGAAAAAGGTGATGTGCCCACATTCCATTTTTGTCCATTTCATGTCACACATGCTAGGCCTACTCACACAAGTTAGGTACCATTTTTATTGGGAGACTTAGGGGAATACGGAATAGTAGAACACGTGTTATTACCTTTTGTCTTTTTATGTGTTTCTGCCTTCCAAATGTAAGACAGTGTGTAAAAAAGAAGTCATTTGAACAATACCCTCTAATTCATATGCTAATATGGGTACCCACAAAACCTGAGATGCATAAATAACCACTGCTTCTAAACTCCATATCTTGTTCCCATTCCAGATGTGTATATGTTTCCTTGATACCTATTAAAAACCATTGGAAGGTGCAACTAAGTTATTGGCTCTGGGTTCCTCTGGTTCTTGGTGAACCTACAAGCCTCAAATATCCCCGCAACCAGAAGGGCCCTACAGACTTAACAGTATATAGTTTTCAAAAATTTACCATAGTTAAAAGCTACAAGTGAAAATGTAGGCTCAAATTGCTGTTTTTTTCAACTAAATTTCAATATTCTTCTTTCAACTGTTCCTTTCATTAGGAAAGCCTTGAAGGATCTAAACAAATGACCCTTGCTGAATTTAGAATTGTGTCTATTTTTCGGAAATTTATAGATTTGAAAGAAGGTTGAAAGCACAAAAAATAGGAAAAATAGGCTATGTCCCATTTTCAGGGATAAAACATACGCTTTCTTCTGCAGCACTTTTTTCCCATTTTCCCCCCAAAACCCAAAAGTTTGCTTTATTTTGCCTAATTTCTCGGTCTCCTCCAGGGGAAGCCACAAACCCTGGGTAGCTTTAGAATTCTCAGCGGGTGGAAGAAAAGGACACACATTTGGCGTGAATACCTTATGTGGACAAAAAGTTATGGGGGCATAAGTGCAAACTACCCCAGATAGCCAAAAGAAGGGCGTGGCAAGGGAGGGTGGTGAGGGAGGTTAAAAGGCTTGGCAGCGAAGAGGTAAGATAATGATAGTTTTCACACCCTATGGAAAGCAATATTTTGCTAAAACTCGCAAGCAATGTTGGTTTTTACAGTCACTGATCGTAACTAAGGGGTCGGGCTCGGATCGTACTGGGCTTGAGAGTCCAGGAAGACCCGAGCTGAACCAGAGCCGGGTATTTTGCTTGGACCAGTTTCAAGCTTTCAACGGCTCACCCACCTGTAGTTTCGGGTATGTTGGTCCAATTTGTTCTGTTCGAATGAATGAATAATGTCTGCAACTACGAGAATGCATCATGCTGTGTAATGTAAGCCCATGGCAGGAAATAGTATAATCGGTAACAAGGAACAATCTGACAGCCTTATCTTTGTTCCCCCTACCCACACACCACACCTACTGCCCTAAAACATATTCCTATCCACATTCTTCGTTCCCTCTACCATCTCCTCCTACATGTTCACCTGCCTCCATTCCCATCCGTCAGGTGCCTCCTTCATCCTGCCTCCTTCCCTCCTCCCCCATCCTGCCACTTTCCCTCCCTCCTCCATCATCCTGCCTCCTTCCCTCCTACCCCATCCTGCCTCCTTCCCTCCTCCCCCATCCTGCCTCATTCACTCTCTCCTCCGTCATTCTGCCTCGTTCTCTCCCTCCTCCATCATCCTGCCTCGATCCTCTGCCCTCCTCCATCATCCTGCCTCGTTCACTCCCTTGTTCATCATCCTGCCTTCGTTCCTCTACCCTCCTCCCTCCTCCTGCCTCGTTCTTCTGCCCTCCTCCTGCCTTCGTTCCTCTGCCCTCCTCCCTCATCCTGCCTCGTTCACTCCCTCCTCCATCATCCTCCCCCCTTCACTTCCTCCTCCATCATCCTGCCTCGTTCCCTCCCTTGTTCATCATCCTGCCTCGTTCACTCTTGTTCCTCTGCCCTCCTCCATCATCCTGACTTGTTCACTCCCTCCTCCACCATCCTGCCTTGTTCCTCTGCTGTCCTCCATCATCCTGCCTTCGTTCACTCTTGTTCCTCTGCCCTCCTCCGTCATCCTACGTCGTTTACTCCCTCCTCCATCATCCTGCGTCGTTCACTCCCTCCTCCATCATCCTGCCTCGTTCACCCCCTTGTTCATCATCCTGCCTCGTTCACTCTTGTTCCTCTGCCCTCCTCCATCATCCTGACTTGTTCACTCCCTCCTCCACCATCCTGCCTTGTTCCTCTGCTGTCCTCCATCATCCTGCCTTCGTTCACTCTTGTTCCTCTGCCCTCCTCCGTCATCCTACGTCGTTCACTCCCTCCTCCATCATCCTGCCTCGTTCAGTCCCTCCTCCATCATCTTGCCTCGTTCTCTCCCTCCTCCATCATCTTGCCTCGTTTACTCCCTCCTCCATCATCTTGCCTCGTTTACTCCCTCCTCCATCATCCTGCGTCGTTCACTCCCTTGTTCATCATGCTGCCTTCGTTCACTCTTGTTCCTCTGCCCTCCTCCATCATCCTGCCTCGTTCCCTCCCTCCTCCATCATCCTGCCTCGCTCCTCCTCCCTCCTCCATCATCCTACGTCGTTCACTCCCTCCTCCATCATCCTGCCTCGTTCCTCTGCCCTCCTCCATCATCCTGCCTCGTTCAGTCCCTCCTCCATCATCTTGCCTCGTTCTCTCCCTCCTCCATCATCTTGCCTCGTTTACTCCCTCCTCCATCATCTTGCCTCGTTTACTCCCTCCTCCATCATCCTGCATTGTTCACTCCCTCCTCCATCATCCTGACTTGTTCACTCCCTTCTCCACCATCCTGCCTTGTTCCTCTGCCCTCTTCCATCTTCCTGCCTCCTGGTTCTCACCATCATCTCTGGATCTCTTCTCCTTCCCCTGCCTGTCCTCACTGTCTTCTTGTGTTCTCTAGGACCATCTTCGGTCCTCTTTTGGGGGGCGGTGTATGAGCCAGCAAGACCAGAGGAAGTGGCCCGAGTGTGGTGGCTCAGACAACGTTGCCATGGAAAGCAAAGCATGCATCTGGGCAATCAAAACACCTGCATAATGTGGATTCACACCACACTCTGCTAGAGAGGACTACAGGACCCACAATTCCCCAGGGATGTTGAGACTCATGATAGTGGCAGAAATCAAAGTGACTGATTCATTGGGGTTGAGGGACACACCACTGATCTTCCCCTTACTAACACTGTACCCGTTTTCAGACCTTGTCTATACCCGAATGTACCGCTGTATTATTTTCATGTGCAGCATTGTCTGTGCACAGATAAAACATTAGCTTTCCTTTCTATTAGATAAAGCACTGAGCAAACCTTGATTTACTACATTTTATTGTGTTCTGGTCTCTAACCCCACACCACCTCTCTGAGGAAGCCTTGAACTTCTCTGCTTTACTACCCTGTACTCCCCGAGTGTCCTTCCCTTTGTGGCATCTAACACTCTGCTCTCCGACCCAACAGCCGCTGTTCTGTTTGTATTTCCTGGGTCCCCTAAAACCTTCTGCTCTCTGACCCTACAGAATCTGCTCTGTTTGTACTCCTGTGTACCCCTACAACCTTCTACTTACTTGCATTTCTTGGCGGCTGTATGACCCCCCCCCCCCCCCACCCCCACGCCCCCACACTCTCCCTTCCTTCTGGTCTCTTCGAACCTTGCATACTCCACTGTTGTAGATGCCCTCATATTTTTAGAATCTCCAGTTCTTAAAACACTTTTTGCCCAATTCCCCCTTTTCTTGCTTTTTGTACCAGCAATACTGCCCCAACACCTTCTTAGACTACACACACCTTCTGCCTCAATTCCTTGTGCTTTTTGTCTGCTCTACCACCCACCCATCCTGGCTCGACTATCTGGATCCGGACACCTTTCTCATCTATGATGCCCCAGCTCCACGTGTGCACCTGTATACTATCAGGATCTTAATAACACTCACCTTTGCCACCACTTGAACATCTTGTTGCTTTCCTGTCTTTTCTGCACTTATTTCAGAGGATAAAATAGTGTACATCAAAAAACGCCTGCACAGGATAAAATAGTGTACATTACATAATCAAGAAACGCTTGGCACTGTGCAGACATTAAATGGAAAGCCACTGCATGTTCAGCAGCATGTGCAAACACATATAGGTCATGAATACGTTTTTGTTTCGGTTTTATAATAACTCCATATTTTTAATGCTCTGGTTCCCACATATATTGTGTACTCCTAATATGCTCACCTCATTCTGCGTGGCCTCTTTCCTCACTACTCGCCACCCCTAAATAGTAATGTGCAGTTTCCTTTAATCTTGCCTTATTTGATTTGTCATCCGTACAATACAGGTCAAAACATTTTGTGAAGTTGTTTTTTGGGATATATAGTACACTGCATTAGCCACAAACCTAAGCAGGACTCAAGCCCCTCACCCCAATTACAAGACAAGTGACACCTATGAACTATTTTACACGTTCCAATGTCACAAAATCACACACTCTCCCCGATCCAACACACACTAACCAAGGTAAATTAAAAATAGAGACAATGGTGATCAGTTTACTCATTTTAATACAAAAAATAAAATATAAACATATATTTGAGCAATATGGTCTTTATAAAAGGTAGCAATAGGATTAAAATAAATTAAAATTCTCATAGTGACACAAACACATTATCTGCAGAGAACACAGCATGTATTCGGTACTTGTGGCCATAGAATTTTCTGAATGACCTAGAAAAAGTCTGTTAAGGGCCAGAAGTCTGTTTAATCCACTTTCTCAATTAGTGTGTCTATGGGAAGAGCACATTGTTGTCTTCGATTAATCCACCTCCTCAATGCGAAGAGTTCATTATTGTCCACCAATAGTCCACCTCCTCAATGGTGGGACCATGAGAAGAGTCCATCATTAATCCACCTCCTCGATGGTGGGTCCAGCGCTGGAGCTCCCTTGGCGGGCCTGAGCTCCACAGCTCGCATCAGGCATTCCCCCAGACATCCCGCCCTGGTAGAGTTTGGTGATGATGGGATTACAGACCTTCTCCAGCTCTTTCTGCTGGTGCTCATACTCCTCCTTCTCTGCCAGCTGGTTGCTCTCCAGCCAGGAGATGGTCTGGTTGCATTTGTCCACTATCTTCTTCCGTTCATCTTCACTGATCTTGTCCTTAAGTTTGTCATCCTCCACTGTACTCTTCATGTTGAAGGCGTAGGACTCCAGGGCATTCTTGGCACAGACCTTCTCTCTCTGGGCTTCATCATCTGCTTTGTACCGCTCAGCCTCCTGCAACATCCTCTCAATCTCCTCTTTGCTCAGTCTGCCCTTGTCGTTGGTGATGGTGATCTTGTTCTGTTTGCCTGAACTCTTGTCCACAGCAGAAACATTCAGGATACCGTTAGCATCTATGTCAAAGGTCACCTCAATCTGGGGTACACCACGAGGGGCTGGTGGGATTCCGCTTAGATCAAATTTCCCTAGAAGATTGTTGTCCTTGGTCATGGCTCTTTCACCCTCATACACTTGGATCAGGACACCAGGCTGGTTATCGGAGTAGGTGGTGAAGATCTGGGTTTGCTTGGTTGGGATGGTGGTGTTACGCTTGATAAGGACAGTCATCACACCGCCTGCAGTCTCAAGCCCCAGTGAGAGAGGTGCTACATCCAGGAGGAGCAGGTCCTGCACATTCTCAGACTTATCACCCATCAGTATAGCAGCTTGCACTGCTGCACCGTAGGCCACAGCCTCGTCTGGGTTGATGCTTTTATTCAGTTCTCTGCCATTGAAAAAGTCCTGCAGCAGTTTCTGTATTTTGGGGATGCGTGTTGATCCTCCTACAAGCACAACTTCATGGATCTGAGCTTTGTCCAGCTTGGCATCTCTCAGAGCCTTCTCCACAGGATCAAGGGTTCCTCTGAAGAGGTCAGCACACAGCTCCTCAAAGCGAGCTCTAGTGATGGAAGTGTAGAAATCGATGCCTTCAAACAGGGAGTCGATCTCGATGCTAGCCTGAGTGCTGGAAGACAGGGTTCTCTTGGCTCTCTCACAAGCAGTTCTCAGCCTCCTGACTGCCCTCTTGTTCTGGAGGATGTCCTTCTTGTGCTTTCTCTTGAATTCCTCAATGAAGTGACTAACCATGCGGTTGTCAAAGTCTTCGCCTCCCAGGTGGGTGTCTCCAGCTGTAGCCTTGACTTCAAAGATGCCATCATCAATTGTTAGAATGGAAACATCAAAGGTACCTCCACCCAGGTCAAAGATCAGGACATTGCGCTCTCCCCTGCCGCTCTTGTCCAGACCATAGGCGATGGCTGCTGCTGTGGGCTCATTGATGATCCTCAGCACATTCAGGCCAGCGATCACACCTGCATCTTTAGTGGCCTGCCTCTGAGAGTCGTTGAAGTAAGCAGGCACAGTGATGACAGCATTGGAGACCGGGTGGCCCAGGTATGCCTCAGCGGTCTCCTTCATCTTGGTCAGCACCATGGAAGACACCTCCTCAGGGGAGAAGATCTTGTTCTCTCCTCTGTACTCCACCTGCACCTTGGGCTTCCCACCATCGCTCACCACCTTGAAGGGCCAGTGCTTCATGTCCGCCTGCACCACCGCGTCATCAAACTTCCTGCCAATCAGTCTCTTGGCATCAAAGACGGTGTTCTGGGGGTTGAGGGCCACCTGGTTCTTGGCGGCGTCTCCGATGAGCCTCTCCGTGTCTGTGAAGGCCACATAGCTGGGGGTGGTGCGGTTGCCCTGGTCGTTGGCGATGATCTCCACCTTGCCATGCTGGAAGACCCCCACGCAGGAGTAGGTGGTGCCCAGGTCGATGCCGATAGCGACGCCCTTGGGTGCAGACATCTTCAGGTTTGGGGGGTTCTGGGGAGGCTCTTGACAGGTTCTTGCCTTTTGGCTTCTTTCGGCGGCGATGAATCTTTATTGGAAACGGCCTCTCGGATGCTGCTCTGTGACTTCTCTCCTCACGGGTGATGGAAGCGTCTCCTCCGGTCGCTCCTCTCTGTCTTCTCTATTCTCCGGCTCGGATCTGACAGCTTCTCTCACCGGCTCCTGTATTTATTATCCAGCAGCCGCATACACTGAGTAGCCACGCGCAGTGGAACACGCCCTGCGACCAATCACGACTTTAGGATTATCATATAGCTGGATATTTCCCGAAGTTTCCGCCCTGTTGCCCAATCAGGAGAGGCCTGGGCGGTGCGAACCGAGCAGCTTCTCGAAGACTCTCGTTTTTGTCAGACCTGCTGGCCAATCAAAATGCAGCCTTTCCGATAGATTTCTAGAAATGCCCAGCACCGTAGAGGCTCGGCACACCACAGCCAATCAGAGAGGAGGAGGTGTGGTTGATGTAAATGATTCTACCAGCTGTCCCTGGAATGTTCCAGATGTTTCTTTGCTGTCACTACTGGCGGGGCCAGGAAAGGACGAAAAACCGAGGGACCCGAGCCATGAACGCAGACAATTGAAAACAGCCCCCGCCTCGATAATTCTGCTTTTAAAAAAAGGACTGTATCACGAAAGTGCAGACAATATATTCACTCGCGGCTCTACGTCACTACCTGTGAATTGTTCACCATTGTGAATGGAAAGCACGAAGTGCATCAAAATCATCAATTTGTTTCCGTGCCCTCTTTTCCAGTTGGCTCCGTCATACGAATAGTTAACGGCTGACGTCACATACTGTCTGAGGCCTGTAGTATCGTCACAAGAGTAGTGCATTTTGGAACCTGTAGTCCGGGCGTAGCTTCTGCATTAAGCAAGATAAACACTGATTTAAAAAAATGATAATCGACAGCGGTGAAGGCAGTCCGATCCCACCCTGCCAAGATGTTAATCCTTTGGGTGAAAGGAGTCGGTTCTGGGGGTCAGTGGTTAGGTCGTTAGAGGGAGTCCGATGGGGACTCATGGTGAAGCCTAGTGTCTGTGCACCAGGAGCCTGAGCCCATGCAATGAGAGAATTCAGGCAACGTTACTTGTGAAAGGCAGCTGTCTGCAGCACTCGCACAGTTCAAGAGTCACTTGTGGGACAAGGGGCTCCTGGCTATCCTGCGCCTTCAGGCTAGAAAGAAGGACCGAGCAGAGCTCTAGGCTCTCGGTGGGGGCAGCCAGGTATCACGCTGGGGTTCAGCGATGAAGAGGGCTTAGCACAGTTCAGGGGCGGCTGGTCTGTCCCCTGGACCAAGCGCAGGGCTCGCTGCAGTCCGCCGTTCAGTCTCTGCTACACGGCTGTACTTGACGGTGTTTGGGCAAAATATCGAAAACACCAATATCGAGGGACAGAATATCATATCAAAAATATCGAGGACAAGAATATTGTTACGGTCAAGATTTGTTTTACTATATATATCTCCACATATATGTACCTTGATGATATATTATCTTCAAGGTACGTAGATCTGGAGCTAAGAATAGTACATTTATACTTACCTGTTTGCACTTACCTACTTGATATTTGTGTCCTCTATATTTTTGACACAATATTTGTGTTTCCTAAATTCTGTCACTGATCCGTGCTTGGCCACGGGGCTGGGGAGTCCTCTTCTAGGGAGCCCCCTTCTGTCAGAGTACCTTGTGTACCACTTCCTGGTTACAAAGTAGGCCTCATCTCTCAAGGGATTGCCAAACAGCACTTCCAGCAGGATACAAGACTTGTCAGGTGTGTGTTCAACTTGAAGGGAAGCTGGAAATCGGGGATCCTCATGCTGGAGATCAATGGTATCTTGGCTACGTGGCGTGTCCACGTCCTTGGCCAAGAGTCTCTTGGTACACTGTCCTGGTCTTCCACCAATATTTATGTCCTGTTGGCAGTGCCTCTCTCTTTATTCTGGTTTGGGTGTTGGCCACCATTGTTTCAGAACCAAAGGCTGAAGCTGGGTGTGTCTTGACTGTGAATATCAAACAATGGCACAAGAGTGATATGTTTGTTCTACCTAACAACTGCACTAACACTTCACAGCAGCCCTTCTGAGGGATAAAGGAAGGAGGAGGAGCTAGGGCTGGCTCTTACACTTCCAAGGACTAGCTGCCCCCTACTATCTCTTCCCTGGGTCATAGGGAGTGGGGTCCAGGGCCCTCTACCAAATCACAAAAGTATCTGAGCTGGCCAACCTCACCTTTATCTATCCAACCATTCACATACACAGAATCTACTAGGGATTTATGTTCACAGTTCAGCACACACACACAAACTCAACATACATCCAACGTGCATGCATTTGCACACACAACTCTGCAGCCATGTTCCAAGGTGATGTGCAAAGGATTTGGTCGAGGGAAACTCAAGCAGTGCTTTAAAAACAAGTAAGGCCAAAATACACCTCTCCCCACAAGCAATAGAAAGTAGCAATGCCCCTTCCACTCTAGCCAGTGCTGCCACCACAGCCGGCCTCTCTCAGCAGAGTGAGAGGACAGCAACAATTGTCTGCAGTAGGGGTGCACTTTGGGTGCCACTCCAGACCCGAGAGCCCTCTCTGTGTCATGTTGTCACACAAGAGGTTTCCAGTGAGTCACACAACCAACAGCAACTCTGAGGGGACATTCCTCTCCTAACTTGTGATTCTAACTTTAGTAAGTACACACATCTCTTCCAATGTCCTCCAGGACTGACCTGTAACACTCTTGCTGTTCTGAGCTGTGGATCCACACATAACTCTGCCAATCCCCTCAATTCCAACTTCAGAGACTTCTGTAAAACCAGCTCTCCCACCAGTGTCTTTTAATTCTGTCATGAAGTATCCCACCTAGACACGCGATCACTCCATGGGGCTGCCAATGGGGCGTACCATGTAACACTTCTTTACTAACGAAGGGGAACTGATCAAGCTTAAAATTGTGACCAAATCTCAACAGCTTTCTAGTGTAACAAGGGGCCACAATACCCCTCTTCAGAAATGTATCTACTCATTCGCCTGAGTTTTGTGTCCAATCAACCTGCACCTCCAATTGGGTCAATAACTTATTTATTTTATTTATTTAGAGTTTTATATAGCGCGAACAAGATCTTTGCAGATATCAGAGCGCTTTACAGAAACAGTAGGTAGGAAAACAAACTTTTGAAAACAGTGTAATATACGGTAGGGAGTGAGTTGCAAAGTAGGGTAGTACTTGCACAAGAGTATGCACACTAATAACAATCTAGAAGCAATAATATTGAAGCCGTGCAATGACGATTCGAGTAAGATTATAGCACCCCAGAGGGTGAGTAAACACACTGTTGAGAACGGAATAATAGGCAGTAGTGAATGGATTGCAAGTTAGTAGGGCACTCAGGTCACAGTGTACATCCCTAGTAAACAATCTGGAAACAAATATTAAGGCATCCGTGCTAGGATTTTAGTCCAGTAGCAGTCGTATAAGAGTCTAATATAGATAAGCAATCAGGTAGCCGGTAGACTAGGAGCCCTGTACTGTCATTGATCCAGTAGCAATAGGGTTCAGGTGAACTTAGCCATAAGGATGGCTTTTACCTCTTTCTTGAAAAGTACAGAGGAGGGGATAAGCCTAGTTTCTGGCGGGAGTGCATTCCAGATCCTGGGTGCCATTCCTGAGAAGGAGCGTTTGTATGTTTTTTCCTTCCGGAATCTGCGAGGTTTCAGGAGGAGATTCTTTGTGCTTCTGTTGGATCTTGAGCCTCCTGATATAGTCAGTTTGTGAGTGAGGTAGTTGGGTGCCTTGTGGTGTACGGCCGAATGTGTCATACAGGCAATTTTCAGCTGTACTCTGGCTTCAAACGGCAGCCAGTTCAGGGCTTTTAGGTCAGGGGATATGTGCGAGTGTTTTCTTGAACCAGTGATGAGCCTTGCGGCCGCGTTCAAGGAGGCTCGTAGGGGCGCCGTTGTTGTTAGGGGGAGCCCGCTGAGAGCCACAATTCCGTAGTCTATGCCAGGAATGACTAGGGCTTGTACAACAGTTCGGAAGTCCTTGGGTGGTAGGAAGGGTTTGAGTTTTCTCAGCGTGTTGATTTGGAAGTTGGCACCCTTGGTTGCTTTGCTAATATGCTGCTGCATGTCGAGATTGGAGTCAAGTGTGATGCCAAGGGATTTCGCCGAGTCCACGATGGTGGGGTGGACATTTAGTGCGGTTAGATGATTGAGCCAGGTTTGGGTGATGGCCTTTTTCGCAGGAGGTGAGATCAGAAGGAACTCAGTTTTCAGAGCATTTAGTTTAAGGTGATTGTCGGCCAGCCATGCTTGAGTGTTTCTTAGTGTGGCATTCAGAAGTTTGATGTCTTCAGGGGATTGAAGTTTGAGGTAGAGCTGAGTGTCATCTGCGTACATATGGAAGTGTACATTTGATGCTTGAAGCAAGGTGGTGAGTGGTTCCATGACGAGGTTGAACAGTGTGGGCGATAGGGAGGAGCCTTGTGGGACGCCTAGTGTTACGGGCACAGGCGAGGACAATGCATTGTTGATCTTGAACTTCTGAGACCGGTTGTGCAGAAAGGAAGTGAACCATTTGAGAACCGTCCCAGATATGCCCATTCTGTTGTTTAACAGCTCCAGTAGATTCTCGTGTTTGACCGTATCAAATGCGGAGGAGAGGTCAAGGAGGATGAGGAGGCAGGACTCGTTGTGATCAAGGATTTGGAGGGCGTCATCAATTATGTGTGTCATAGCCGTTTCCGTGCTATGTTTTGCTCTGAATCCTGATTGGTGAGGGTTGAGGAGGTCAAACTGCTCAATGTGTTTTGTCAGTTGGAGTTGTACACATTTTTCTAGCAATTTGGCCAGAGTGGGGATATTGGTGATAGGTCGGTAATTGTTTAGGTCGGCCGGGTCGGCTGTGGGTTTCTTGAGTATAGGCGTGACCTGCCCTATTTTGAGGGAGTCTGGGATGACTCCTTGTTGCAAGGAACAGTTGATGATTTTAGTCCAGAGTGGGAGGAGCATGGGGGTGAGGGCTTTAACCGCGTTGGCAGGTAGGGGGTCTGTGAGGTGATTGGCGGGTTTCAGGTTGCCGAGCAGCTTGTGAATTGATTCTTCAGTGTAGGTGTCAAAGGACGTCCATGAAGCGTTGTTTTTAGGTTGAGTGTTAGTTATGCCTATGGAGCAGGAGTATCGACTTACGTCGTTGATGAGATCATTCCTTATGTTGTCGGTCTTTTGCTTGAAGAAAGCAGAGAAGTCTTCGCAACTTGGAATATCCTTTGCTGAGCTGTTAGGTTGTGGAGGCTGCGTCATGGTTTGGGTTTTGACTAGCTCGAACAGTTTTCTTGGTCGTTTTTTTGCTTGGTCCAGCTGTTGGCTAAAGAAGCCTGATTTTGATCGTTTGATTTTTCTGAAGTAAGCGTTTCTCTTACTCTTAAGCGCTCTAAGGTGCCGTGCTGAGGGGTCAGATCTCCACGTGCGCTCTGCCATGCGCATAGCACGTCTGTCCTCATTGAGTCTACCATCATACCATGGGTTCGAGTTCTTGGTGGCGACTCTCTTCATTTGCAGGGGTGCGGCTTCATTGATTATTGTAGACATGGTGTTTAGATAGTGGTCGGTCAGTGAATGCACATCAGAGACGCCCGTCGGGGGAAGAAGGAGATTGCCTGTGTGGGCAGGCAAGGAGTTTGGGTTAAGATTCTTCATGTCCCTCTTCCAGATCTTGGTTTTAGCAGGTTGAGCCGGGTTAAGTTTGACCTTTTCGTTGATGAAGAAGGTGATGATGTGGTGGTCTGACCAATCACAGGGTTCGATTGCCTCCAGCTGGGTAGAGTCTTCTTTGGCGATGATAAGGTCAAGGATAGAGCCTTTTACATGTGTTGGACGGTTGCAGATTTGGGTGAGGTCAAGCGCGTTGAGGAAAGTCTTAAGACTATTCACCACAGCGTCTTTCTGGTCGTTCCAGTGGAGGTTGAAGTCTCCCAAGTATATTTGATTGATCTGTCGACCGGCGTTGGTGGATATCGTGTCCATGATTTGTTGGGAGAAGGTGAGGTTGTCCCTGGGTGGGTGGTAGATAACATGAAGGGAACACACAGGTTTGCACTCGCTAGTAATATCGAGGCAGATGAGTTCGCAGGAGGAGAGGGAGGGGGAGGGACCTTCAGTGATGACTTAGAAAGGCGTACTTTTTTGCTGGTTAATGAATGAGTGCATGGTAATAAAAGGAAGCATACAAGCACAGCACTTGAAATTGTAGCTTTAATTGCTGGATATTAATAAGCACATATAAATCCCCCTCTACAACTTTCATTTCTGCTGCAACAGTACAAATCAAAACACTCACCATCTCACTAGCCACTCTCCTTAAATCTCTTCCCCTGTCTGCAATCCTCTAGTCATTTATATGTTCTTCTCTGGCTGAACAGTAACCCTCAACTCTTCTTCATAAGAGAATGGGAGATGATCAGAGACAAGAGGAGGGCACAGAGGTAAAGAGAAGGGAATAGTGAGAGGTGAAATAGAGGGAGACGAGAGGAGGACAGGGAGGTAAAGAGAAGGGTATAGTGAGAGGTGAAGAAGATGGGGGAGAGAGATAGAGATAGGGACGATGTAGAGGACGGGAGATTATAGGAGGGCAGGGAGGTACAGGGAAGGGTATATTGGGAGGGGTGAGGTAGAGGGAGAAGAGAGGTAGAGATAGGGAAGATGTAGGAGATCAGTGAAGAAGAATGAGACAAAGTATAGAGGGAAGGTGAGGTAGTCAGAAAGGCAAGTACAATGGTAGAAAGATTAATAGAAAAACACACAAGATGATGGACGGAATGTTGCACATTGGCAGAACATTCACCCCCAGTCACAGATCTGGGTTTAATCCATCGTTATATGCAAATCAGTCTTGACCCTGTGCCTCATGGGAACAGTCCATACTGAACTGCCAAGCCATGTCTTCCCTGGACTGGAAACAAGCATCCTTGGACCGGTTTCTGGCTCTCAGCCGTCATCAGCCAAGGTAGCTTGACTTAGTGGCGTAGTGAGCGTCTGGGCAAGATTACGAGATAGATAGAGAGAGAGGTAAATAGGTAGGTGTTGTATATCTATCTTTCCTCTATTTCCATGCTCTATCATGGTTCTTACTTGTGTCACTCATTCCAGAATGTAGATGGCTCTGCCTCCTCCTAGTGTTCTAGGTGGTGACAGTTTGTGCCTGGCCAGCTTGTGTTGAGGTTGCTCTATGCTGGAAAGATAGATATACAACAGTAGGCATGGTTGTAGAGTAAAGTAGAGTGAGCTAGATCTAAGAGGAAAATAAATTTCAGACCCAAATGGCAGAGTGTGGCAAGGTAGCAAGTGAGATGAATTAGAGCAGGGTAGACAGGAATAATGTCCACATTTAGTGACCATAACCCTGTAATATTAGAGCTACATGAAGATTGCGGTCTTCTGGGGCCAGAAGGAAAGCAAGTGGTTTCTAACTCTGTGGCATCTAGTAATCAGGGTAGGAGACTCAAATGGTCCAATGTAATTCCAGACTCATTCTTTGCAGATCTTTGAACAAAGGCTGCAAAGAACATAGTAAAATGCACTGATTTAACCACCCCAAGGGCTGAGGTCTTCAGCACCTTTGATGGAAATTGTGAACAGATAGCAGCGGATTTGACAGTGTTATCTAAACCAAGATCTAACAAGGGGGAAAGATGGTTCGATAATAACTGTTCACGGGCCCACCGAAATTTACTTCAGGCCCTGAAAAATATACTTTGTGATATGAATCTAATAGCCAGCCTAAGGAAGCAATATCAGTTAGCGCTCCATACACGTAAAAATGAGATCAAAGTTGAGGCATGGGATGCACTTTTATCGGTCGAAGTCCTTAAGGATAGCTCGAGATTCTGGGCTATCGTTAACACTCCACTTTTATCTGGCCTTGAAAATGACTCTATGGAAAGCAATATTACAGAGGCACAGTGGCTTTCCCATTTCGAGGGTGTTTATGGGTCTAATGTGGATCAGGACTCCTGTGCTATTTCATTATGCCAGAGGGGCTCAACTTAGCTCGTTTTTTTTTTAAGGAGGAGGACATTGAAAGGGCAATAACTGAGATTTCTAGCAATAAAGCACCTGGCCCTGACCATATCCCAGCGGATCTGTATAAATGTCACCCCAAATTTTGGACAAAGATATTAACACATTTTTTTAATGCTTCAGGCGCACTGGGGTTCCCTGCATCTTGATCCCGGTCAACAAATATTACGGTTTTCAAAAAGGGGCAGAGAGGGGACCCTCAGTGTTATAGATCGATTTCATTGATTGACTCTGCTGTTAAAATACTAGGTAAGGCAATTCTAGCCAAAGTAATGGATTGGGTAAATGATAATGATGTCCTATCCAACCTACAATATGGATTCAGGCAGGGCAGAAGCACCATGGATCAGTGACTTAATCTTTATCTTTTAATAGGCAAATACACAATGGCTAAATCAGGTTAATTACATATGGTCTTTATGGACCTTTCCTCAGCATTCGATTTGGTTAACAGATCAAAGCTGTGGATCATTTTGCTCGATATGGGCATTGATCCTTGCCTGGTTTACTTTTTGGCTGATTTGCACCAGGATCTATCAGCTTCAGTTAGGGTCTCTCAAGCAGGGAATTGCAGTAAGCACTTTAAATCGGGCAGGGGCGTCCGACAGGGGTGCATACTGGCGCCACTACTCTTTACTCTTTATATTTGTTCGCTTGAAAAATCACTAGAAGTGGCAACCCCTGTCGTTCCGCATGTAGGAGAAAGGCTCATCCCCTTTCTCCTATACGTGGATGATGCTGTGCTTCTAGCCCGTACTGTTGTAGGTCTAAAAAGGCTGCTGGATGCCTTCAGAGCTTACTATCAGGTCCCTGGACCTGATAGTTATTTATCAAAATCTCATGTTATGACAATGGTCCGAGGAAATAGTAAGTCTAAATCCTTTTTCTGTAATGGAGCTGAGGTAACAGGGGTGACCTCCTTTACTTATTTGGGGGAACTTTTCGATGAAAAATGCTCCTGGGTCCCCCAACAGAGAGTTAAAATGAATGCAGTTGTTAGATCTACCTCAGCTTCATTAGGGTTTGCACAGCGCTTAGGGGCAAGGCCGTTTGAGGCCATGCTTAACATTTACAGATCTAAGTGCCTGGCAATTGCTATGTATGGCTCATCTATTTGGGGTTACAAACAGCAGGATGGGGTACAGTTAGCAGAAAATAGATTTCTACGTGCCCTTCTGTCTGTACCACAATCTTCCTCAACTTTTGCTTCCCATCAGGAATTGGGGTTGGGCTATGTTTCAAACCTGTTGAGCGTAGCACCGCTGGTTTGTTAGCTTAAAACCTGGCTTAACGCAGATATTAATCTGAACCTTCAGATCCTGGGGGACTGCGTTAAGCTGGACAAAGCCAGTAGTATTCCATGGCTGTCTTATGTTAAACAAACAAAACCTGATGTCTTGGGCTTTAGGACCTAGTCAAAGGAAGAGGATCCTAATCAATGTGATCAGAAAAAATCAGGAAAGAAACATTTCTTTCTTGAGTCCTCTCACTCACTAGGGTTTCCCCACGGTAAAATGCTTCATCATTGGGGCATCCCAGTTCTCTACGAACTGGGGCGTGCTGTGACTTGCGAAAATACGTAGGAGCACTTGAAATGGAAGACTATGTGTAGTGCAGAGTGTGGTGGAGTGGGTGAAAGTGATTAAAAAAACCTTTCTGGTGGGCTTAAATACTTTATTATCTCACCTAGTTTGGTAAATCTAAAAAGGGGTTTTACACCAAGAAAACCTAACTGTAATGCATCGGAGTTCAGTGTATGATCAACATGTTTCAAGCCTCCCCTTAGCTCTTCATCGGGACCACACAGGGACCAGCCCTGTGTTTGCCACTCCTATTAAGCCTAAATGAGGAAATGAAACAAATAGTGAAATTAAAGAAAACGCTGCAATTAATAAAGCATGCATGGTTTATACATACGATCACTATGTCACATAGTGTATCTAAAATGGTAAAACAGATGGTTAGAGGACAACTCCCTCTCTCAGTCGAGTCGGGGGGTACACAATATGATGTGCTTCCATGCTGGTGTGCTCCATATTGGGGCATGCAGGCGTCCAGGATCGTGGTTGTACCCTAAAGAGGTATAAACATGCCCACCGGACGTGCTGCGTGGGTGTAGGTACATTAAAAACACAGAACTCATGTGGTGAAAGACAAACAGCACTCACACACATATACAGGGAAATGTGTTATAAAAACAACTGAGCACATACTTTGTTTTAAGCGAGATTGCGCTTCATGGACTCGGGGGGAGGTGGTGTTGCCCTGTGAAAATATCTGCCAGTTATGAAGAGAAGGAACACATTAGCGCGTTTAGGTCAGGAAATCAAGTCAAACAGACTTACGTCCTTTTTCGGGAGCTGCGGAGGTAAAGACACTTACTTCTGTGAAGGGAACGCCAAGTCTGGACACCTAATCGTCTCCCCGCCGGACAGCATCTTAGCGTGTCTCCGGTGGGGGACTGAATAAAAGCTTCCGCATTTCCCGCATGTCAGTCAGTGATGACTAGACCGCGGGGACGCGTCAAAATGGCCGCTGCAAATGGCAAAGGTGGCAGCCATATTGGTAGAATACACAGGTGGGCTCCGTGCTACCCCAAGGGTATTTTGCAAAATAAAGAATGGGGAATTATGAATGGTATTATCAAAATTAAATATCAATATTTTTAGAACCCACAACCTAGCGCATACACTAGAGGCAAAGCATGTTGTGTTTCTAGGAACGCCTCATTGCAGAGAAGTGTTTCAGTTTCTGAAACATAGAACCCACAACCTAGCGCAATACTAGAGGCAAAGCATGTTGTGTTTCGAGGAACGCCTAATTGCAGAGAGGTACGTCAGTTACTGAAACATAAGCATGAATTGGGTGAGTTTAAATACTCCCTCCTTAATTATTGTTGATCTCAATGGTGTACTCATGGTGCCTCGTGTAGGCGGCAGATCCTATGCATGTGACAAAGTTGTGTTAGTGCATCATGACCCTGAAACTTGTGACATGCATAAGACTAATGTCTGACAGATGATATGATGGAAACATCATGTACTGCATTTTATATGTAAGGTATAACTAGATACACAACTCTGTTTATGCCAAAATAACAATGGTTTCCAGACTCAGGATAAGTTAATGTGACGGTCAATCAGTAAAAACAGGCCCCAGGTGATGTCATCATTGAGGCGCTGGGTGTCTGTGCGGAGTTTGAACACCCATCATTGCTCTCTCTCATGTAATTTATTTTCTAGATTCTCTTTGTTACTGATGTGTTCTAGTACTACCCACCTCAAGTCGTTCGGTGTATGATGTTTTTCAATGAAGTGAGTAGTCATTCTCGTAGTGGTGCGCCTGCAGCGTATGTTACTCCTGTGTTCAACTATGCGGGTGCTCACTTTCCTAGTGGTCATGCCCACATAGTGAAGATTACATGTGCACGTGATTAGGTACCCAACCCTTGCTGTGTTGCAGTTAGAGAATTGTCTTAATTCCCATGTGGCATTGTTGTTCAGGGTCACTGTTTTGGTAGCTGAAGTGAGATGACAGACACTACAGTTACTGCAGGGGTAGTGTCCTGTCGGTAATAGATGTAGCCTCCGGACAGTGCCTTCTTCTGTAGTTGTAGATCTGGGTCATGTCTGCACTCAGTGGTTCTTCAAGTTCATGCCCCATCTGTGGCTGAACATAGGTGTTGGTATGTTCAGACCTCCACTATTCAGTGTGTGCCAATGTTTCTTAACTATCTTGGTGACTTTATCAGAAACCACGTTTAATGTGGTGTTGCAGATGTCCTTTCAATTCACCATTCTAGGGGAGTTCAATTCCCATTTTGATGACTCTCTTTGTAAAGACTCTGCGCTTTCCTTGAATCAATTTCTAATTTTGGTGCAATCTCCAATCACATGGCGGGCCATATTTTAGATGGGATTTTTATTAACCACAATATTTTGACTATTGCAAAAGTCCAGCCCCTTAGCTGGGCAGATCGCCGGGTGATTCAGTTTAATTTCTTTCTCCACAATGTTCACAATTGGAATGGGCTTTACCCTTACGAAGCAATTACTTTGTAGGAACTTAAATAAGATCACTGCTGGCTGTTGGGAACAGGCTCTTGAATCCTTCACAGCAGCCAAGGACATCTCTTTCCCCTTTTTGGCAGAAGGCTTCCAAGACTGGGTTAACGCAGCTCTGGATATTGTTGAATGGTTGCCATTAGAAGCAAACCTTCTGCACCTTGATTTCCAACAGAACTTAAGACCCTTACGCAAGAATACCGCAGACAAGAGCGGAAATTGAGGGCAAATCCATACCTTAGTGAAAAAGAGAAACATAAAGTACTTCTTCTGGACTATGAACAGGCTATAATACAGGCTAAATCATCCTTCTTTACGAAGAAAATCAGGTCAGCTAATAATTCGTCTAAGCTGCTGTTTAAGGCAGTGAAGGTGCTATTGTTGTGTGGCGTTTTAAGTTCAGAGTGAATTTTCCCGATTAATGCTCTTATATAGGTACAATTCACATTACCCTTATATAGGCATATATATCAAGCCATTATTTAGTTATACACCATGCAACCCAAATCAGGCATGGCCACTTCCACCCGTACCAAACGTCGCAACAATTTCTTGGAAAACCAGCTTAAGCAGTTAGGGAACTTCTCCTTGCTTAAATATTGATTTGTCCAAGTACTCAGTTACTTTACAAAGAACAACTAGTCCCTAGGGGCTCTTTCCTGACGTTCATATGCCCGACTGTACGTCAAACTATGGCATTCTTAAACACCTTCAAGGTATAAATATACCTTCACTTGCTCTAGCAAGATACAGTGGTTTGGAGCAGTTCGACTATCTACTTGCCCGACGCAGCTAGCTACAGCAAGTGCAGAAGGAAGCTGACTTTCCAACTGACGCACTGATCAAGAGGCTGCCCTTCTACTGGCGGGAATCCAGCTCCAGTGTTTTCGGCTCCCCTTGCGGGGTGTTGGGAAATGGAGTCCCAAGACAGAGATACCAGACCTCCTTCATTCTGACCAAGGTACGGAGCTGATTAGAACCTAGAGAAACCTTTGGTAGATTCTTGGCAAAAACAATTAAACAAAAACAACTAAACCTATGCTACACAATACTTACTTCTCCCTTCATACTAGACTTAAGTTAGGTACATTGGGGTAGGCGTATTTTAGAAGCACCAGTTGAGTATTTTAGTCAATGTTATTTATGTATGTATTTTTATATAGCTTAGAAACCATACAATGCTCTTACAGTATTATTTTATAATACTATTCTTGCTGTACGCATTATACTTTGCAGTCTGCAAAACGATTGTAGCAGTTCACTTCTCTTGCATGAGAAAGAAGACTGTTCAACAAACCCTTTCTTAAAAATGCCTGTCTCTCTATTTCTCTGCAACTCTGTTGAAACGAAGCATGCACGATTGACTGAGTGAAATACTTGTCTATTGTTTCCGCGACTCTGAGAGATATATTCTCATTCTTGGGAAACAAAGTTGTCATGTTTATGTGGTTGTCAGAAACTAATCCCATCTGGTGTATTCAAGAAAGTTTCTAGTGACCTCTGAGTTAGCTGGCAGACAAACAATTAAGTTTAGTATATTCGATAGTTGACCTCAGCCCTACGTCTAATCTATAGGATATATTATTCCAATGCACAGAGCCTATTGGGAATATAGAAACTACACTACATGGTACCCAATATGGTGCAAGACACTAATTTAACGCAAGATACTAAAGTAACTCAGCCGTGCTTTTCTCAGAGAACCCCTTTTCCCGTAATACTCCAATAGACGTCTGAAGCAAGCCTTCCTCCCTCTGAAGCAGGTGCAGGCTGTCTGCTGCCTGCTCCTAGCCCCTCGCCCCCTCCTTCAGACTGAAGAGAAACAAAGTATCAACATACATTATTTCTCTTCAGTCAGAGGTGCCAGGCCCAAAAAGAGGATGGGGTGGGGGCCCCAGAGAGCAGGAGGCAGCACAGAGCACTGCTGGGACCCTGACAAGGGTGGGGGTGGGGGACCAGAGACAGCGGGAGGCAGCACGGAGCACTGCTCAGGACCCTGACAAGGGTGGGGTGGGGGCCCCAGAGAGCAGGAGGCAGCATAAAGCACTGAGGGACCCTGACAAGGGTGGGTGGGGGCCCAGAGACAGCAGGAGGCAGCATAGAGCACTGCTGGCACCCTGACAAGGGTGGGATGGGGGCCCCTGAGAGTAGGAGGCAGCACAGAGCACTGCTGGGACCCTGACAAGGTTGGGGTGGGGTCCCCTGAGAGTAGGAGGCAGCACAGAGCACTGCTGGGACCCTGACAAGGTTGGGGTGTGGGCCCAGAGACAGTGGGAGGCAGCACAGAGCACTGCTGGGACCCTGACAAGGGTGTGTGGGGGTCCAGAGACAGCGGGAGGCAGCACAGAGCACTGCTGGGACCCTGACAAGGGTGGGATGGGGGCCCGAGAGACAGCGGGAGGCAGCACAGAGCACTGCTGGGACCCTGACAAGGGAGGGGTGGTGGCCCCAGAGAGCAGGAGGCAGCACAGAGCACTGCTCAGGACCCTGACAAGGGTAGGTTGGGGGCCAGAGAGCAGGAGGCAGCACAGAGCACTGCTCAGGACCCTGACAATGGTGGGAGTGGGGGCCCCAGAGAGCGCATTCTCCAGGGCAAGGGTCATATGAGAAGGGATGAGGCAGGTAAGCACTATTGTTAGAAAGCACCATGTGGGCGTCAGTAGGGGGGGCAAGGGGTGCCGAGAAGGGTGCAAGGCAGAGGGGAGAAGGGTGCAAGGCAGAGGGGAGAAGAGTGCAAGGCAGAGAGGAGATGGGTACAAGGTAGAGAAGGGTGCAAGGCGGAAGGGAGTAGGGAGAAGGGTGCAAGGCAGAGAGGAGATGGGTGCAAGGCAGAGGGGAGAAGAGTGCAAGGCAGAGAGGAGATGGGTGCAAGGTAGAGAAGGGTGCAAGGTGGAAGGGAGAAGGGTGCAAGGCAGAGAGGAAAAGGGTGCAAGGTAGAGAGAAGATGGGTGCAAGGTAGAGAGGAGAAGGGTGCAACAGTGAGGGGAGAAGGATGCAAGGCAGAGGGGAGAAGGGTGCAAGGCAGAGGGGAGAAGGGTGCAAGGCAGAGAGGAGAAGGGTGCAATGCGGATAGGAGAAGGGTGCAAGGTAGAGAGGAGAAGGGTGAAAGGCAGAGAGGAGAAGGGTGCAAGGCGGATAGGAGAAGGTTGCAAGGTAGAGAGGAGAAGGGTGCAAGGCAGAGAGGAGAAGGGTGCAAGGCAGAGAGGAAAAGGGTGCAAGGTAGAGGGGAGAAAGGTGCAAGGCAGAGGGGAGAAGGGTGCAAGGCGGAGGGGAGAAGGGTGCAAGGTGGAGGGGAGAAGGGTGCAAGACAGAGGGGAGAAGGGGAGGGGAGAGAATGTCTGACATAATATCGACAGACATAATATCGAAATACAAAAATATCGGCACAAAAATATCGACATCAAAAATATCGGAGTCATATCTTCATAAAGGTAAGTACAAAAATATCGAAAAAATAATATCGTAGTACAAAAATATCGAAATTAAAAATATCGTTTTTTTAAATGTATTAATAATAATGTAAAAATAATTTTAAAATACATATAATTTTACAAATATTAAATAAAAATATTAAAACAAAATTAAAACTAATACATATACATTTAAAATAAATAAAACACTTAATAATTTAATGTAATTTTCTTTTTTTGAATTTCATTTAATTGATTCAATGTAAATTTATTTTATTTTTACCCTGTACGCCTGTACCCCAAAAACCCAAAACTGACCCTGAACCCTAAAAATATCCCTGTACCCCAAAAACCCAAACTGACCCTGAACCCTAAAAATATCCCTGTACCCCAAAAACCCCAAACTGACCCTGAACCCTAAAAATACCCCTTTACCCAAAAACTGAAAACTGACCCTGAACCCTAAAAATACCCCTTTACCCAAAAACTGAAAACTGACCCTGAACCCTAAAAATACCCATTTACCCAAGAACTGAAAACTGACCCTGAACCCTAAAAATACCCCTTTACCCAAGAACTGAAAACTGACCCTGAACCCTAAAAATACCCCTTTACCCAAAAACTGAAAACTGACCCTGAACCCTAAAAATACCCCTTTACCCAAAAACTGAAAACTGACCCTGAACCCTAAAAATACCCCTTTACCCAAGAACTGAAAATTGACCCTGAACCCTAAAAATACCCCTTTACCCAAAAACTGAAAACTGACCATGAACCCTAAAAATACTCCTTTACCCAAAATTAATGAATATTATTTAATTACCAATTAATTATTAATTAACAATAACAATAAAGTAAATATATTAGCACATTAGCTGTAATTAATTTAATTTAATAATTAATATTATTTTTCCCAATTAATTAAGAATAACAAAAATTATATATAAAAAAATTACTCTAATTAATGTAATTAACTATTTAATATTAATTAATTACCAACTAATTATTAATTAAAAATATGTACAAAATTATATTAATTAATTAACTAATTAATATAAATTAATTACCAATTAATTATTAAATAAAATATGTACAAACATATATTAATTAATTAATTATTATTAAATTACTTCCCACCCTATTCCCCTATAAACCCATAACCCGCTACAGAACATATTTATCAATTAATCAATTAATTAAAAATAATTAAAAATTAATTCTCAATTAATTAATTAATAATTCCTATTAATTAATAATTAATTTAACATAATTAAATTACTTCCCACCCTATTCCCCTATAAACCCACAACCCGCTACAGTAGTAAAAGACAATATTTAATTAAATTACATTAAAAATAAATAATAAAACATAATAAATACAATATAATATACACTAAATTTATTTAAAAATTGATATTAGTAACATCGAAGTTATTTATTTCGATAATATTGACATCGATATTTAAAACTTCGATATTACTGATATCATACTAATATCGATATTAAGACTGTCGATATTACTTACCTTCGATATTTTGTCCCATCGATATTTAAACTTCGATATAATTGTATATCGAAATTTAAAACTCGATATTTTGTCTGTGTACCAGGGGAGAAGGGTGCAAGGCGGAGGGGAGATGGGTGCAAGGTAGTAAAGGGTGCAAGGCGGAGGGGGAGATGGGTTCAAGGGGGAGGGGAGAAGGGTGCAAGGTAGAGAGGAGAAGGGTGCAAGGCAGAGAGGAGAAGGGTGCAAGGCAGAGAGGAAAAGGGTGCAAGGCGGAGGGGAGAAAGGTGCAAGGTGGAAGGGAGAAGGGTGCAAGGTGGAGGGGAGAAGGGTGCAAGGCAGAGGTGAGAAGGGGGAGGGGAGAAGGGTGCAAGGCGGAGGGGAGAAGGGTGCAAGGCAGAGGGGAGATGGGTGCAAGGTAGTAAAGGGTGCATGGGGGAGGGGGATAAGGGGGGAGGGGGAGAAGGGTGCAAGGGGGAGGGGGAGAAGGGTGCAAGGGGGAGTGTGAGAAGAGTGCAAGGGTGATGAAGTTAAAAATGTGCCCCCCTGGAAACATTTCTGCGGACGGCCATGGCAGCACTCACTACTTTGTGGAAGAGAGAGGGGAGAGAGAGTGGAGAGAGAGAGTGGAGAGAGAGAGAGTGGAGAGAGAGAGACTGGAGAGAGAGAGCCTGGAGAGAGAGACACTGGAGAGAGAAAGGGAGAGTAGAGAGATTGAAGAGAGAGAGAGTAGAGAGGGAGAAAGAGTGGAGAGGAAGAGAGAGTGTAGAGGGAGAGAGAGTGGAGAGGGAGAGAGAGTGGAGAGAGAGAGTGGAAAGAGAGAGAGTGGAGAGAGAGAGAGAGAGAGTGGAGAGGGAGAGAGAGTGGAGAGGAAGAGAGAGTGGAGAGAGAGAGTGGAGAGAGAGAGTGGAGAGAGAGAGTGTGGAGAGGGAGAGAGAGTGGAGAGGGAGAGAGAGTGGAGAGAGAGAGAGTGGAGAGAGAGAGAGTGGAGAGAGAGAGTGGGGAGAGTGGAGGGAGAGAGAGAGAGTGGAGAGAGAGAGAGTGGAGAGAGAGAGAGTGGAGAGTGAGACACTGGAGAGAGAGAGAGCGAGAGAGAGAGAGAGAGAGAGAGAGGAGAGAGAGAGTGGAGAGAGGGAGAGTAGAGAGAGTGGAGAGAGAGTAGAGAGAGTGGAGAGAGAGTAGAGAGAGACGGGAGAGTAGAGAGAGAGAAGGGAGAGAGAGTGGAGGGAGACCGTGGAGAGAGAGTGGAGAGAGAGTAGAGAGAATGAGAGACAGCAGAGAGAGAGTAGAAAGAGTGAGAGAGTTGAGAGACAGTCGAGAGAGAGACAGCGGAGAGAGACAGTGGAGGGAGAGACAATGGAGGGAGAGAGAGAGAGAGAGAGAGAGAGAGTGGAGAGAGAGAGTGGAGAGAGAGAGTGGAGAGAGAGAGTGTGGAGAGGGAGAGAGAGTGGAGAGGGAGAGAGAGTGGAGAGAGAGAGAGTGGAGAGAGAGAGAGTGGAGAGAGAGAGTGGGGAGAGTGGAGGGAGAGAGAGAGAGTGGAGAGAGAGAGAGTGGAGAGTGAGACACTGGAGAGAGGGAGAGCGAGAGAGAGAGAGAGAGACAGAGAGAGGAGAGAGAGAGTGGAGAGAGGGAGAGTAGAGAGAGTGGAGAGAGAGTAGAGAGAGTGGAGAGAGAGTAGAGAGAGACAGGAGAGTAGAGAGAGAGAAGGGAGAGAGAGTGGAGGGAGACCGTGGAGAGAGAGTGGAGAGAGAGTAGAGAGAATGAGAGACAGCAGAGAGAGAGTAGAAAGAGTGAGAGAGTTGAGAGACAGTCGAGAGAGAGACAGCGGAGAGAGACAGTGGAGGGAGAGACAATGGAGGGAGGGAGAGAGAGAGAGAGAGAGAGAGAGGAGAGATAGAGTGGAGAGAGGGAGAGTAGAGAGAGTGGAGAGAGAGTAGAGAGAGTGGAGAGAGAGTAGAGGGAGAAGGGAGAGTAGAGAGAGAGAAGAGAGAGAGAGTGGAGGGAGACAGTGGAGAGAGAGTGGAGAGAGAGTAGAGAGAATGAGAGACAGCGGAGAGAGAGTAGAAAGAGTGAGAGAGTTGAGAGACAGTGGAGAGAGAGACAGCGGAGACAGAAGGGTGCAAGGGAGAGTGTGAGAAGAGTGCAAGGGTGATGAAGTTAAAAATGTGCCCCCCCCTGGAAACATTTCTGTGGACGGCCATGGCAACACTCACTACTTTGTGGAAGAGAGAGGGGAGAGAGAGTGGAGAGAGAGAGTCTGGAGAGAGAGAGACTGGAGAGAGAGAGCCTGGAGAGAGAGACACTGGAGAGAGAAAGGGAGAGTAGAGAGATTGAAGAGAGAGAGACTAGAGAGGGAGAGAGAGTGGAGAGGAAGAGAGAGTGGAGAGGGAGAGAGAGTGGAGAGGGAGAGAGAGTGGAGAGAGAGAGTGGAGAGAGAGAGAGTGGAGAGAGAGAGAGCGGAGAGAGAGTGGAGAGGGAGAGAGAGTGGAGAGGGAGAGAGAGTGGAGAGAGAGAGTGGAGAGAGAGAAAGTGGAGAGAGAGAGTGGAGAGAGTGGAGAGAGTGGGGGGGAGAGAGAGAGAGTGGAGAGAGAGAGAGTGGAGAGTGAGACACTGGAGAGAGAGAGAGAGAGAGAGAGAGAGAGAGAGAGAGAGAGAGCGAGAGGAGAGAGAGAGTGGAGAGAGGGAGAGTAGAGAGAGTGGAGAGAGAGTAGAGAGAGTGGAGAGAGAGTAGAGAGAGAAGGGAGAGTAGAGAGAGAGAAGGGAGAGAGAGTGGAGGGAGACAGTGGAGAGAGAGTGGAGAGAGAGTAGAGAGAATGAGAGACAGCAGAGAGAGAGTAGAAAGAGTGAGAGAGTTGAGAGACAGTGGAGAGAGAGACAGCGGAGAGAGACAGTGGAGGGAGAGACAATGGAGGGAGAGAGAGAGAGAGAGGAGAGATAGAGTGGAGAGAGGGAGAGTAGAGAGAGTGGAGAGAGAGTAGAGAGAGTGGAGAGAGAGTAGAGAGAGAAGGGAGAGTAGAGAGAGAGAAGAGAGAGAGAGTGGAGGGAGACAGTGGAGAGAGAGTGGAGAGAGAGTAGAGAGAATGAGAGACAGCGGAGAGAGAGTAGAAAGAGTGAGAGAGTTGAGAGACAGTGGAGAGAGAGACAATGGAGGGAGAGACAGTGGAGAGAGAGTGGAGAGAGAGACAGTGGAGAGACAGTGGATAGAGAGACAGAGAGAGGAGAGAGAGAGAGTGGAGAGAGGGAGAGTAGAGAGAGTGGAGAGAGAGTAGAGAGAGTAGAGAGAGAGTAGAGAGAGAAGGGAGAGTAGAGAGAAGAGAGAGAGAGTAGATGGAGTCCGTGGAGAGAGAGTGGAGAGAGAGTAGAGAGAATGAGAGACAGTGGAGAGAGAGTAGAAAGAGTGAGAGAGTGGAGAGACAGTGGAGAGAGAGACAGTGGAGAGAGAGACAGCGGAGAGAGACAGTGGAGGCAGAGACAATGGAGGGAGAGACAGTGGAGAGAGAGACATTCGAGATAGAGTAGACAGAGTTGAGAGAGAGAATGGAGAGAGAGATAGAGTGGAGAGAGGGTAGAGACTGACTGACTCAGAGAATGAATAGTGACTGGCGGAGAGACTGACTGGCTGAGAAACTGACAGAGAGTGAGAGACTGACTGACTGAGAGAGACTGACTGACTGACTGACTGACAGACTGACAGAAAGAGAGAGATAGAGAGACTGACAAAGAGAGAAAGACCGACTGACTGACAGAGTGACAGAGAGAGAGAGAGACTGACTGACAGACTGACTGACTGAGAGACTGAATGACAGAGAGAGAGAGAGTTACTGACTGAGAGAGAGAGACTGACTCACTGAGAGAGAGAGACTGACTCAATGAGAGAGAGAGACTGACTCACTGAGAGAAAGAGAGACTGTGATGGAATTGGGGTCACAGTGTGTATGAAGCTATGCAATGCCTCTTAGGATTGCTATTGTCTACTAATAAAAACGTATTATCAAAATGTGCTCTTTGTAGTTACATCTGCTTTTGAAATACTGCATTGTCGCTTTGTCTAATGTTTCAAAACGGAAACGAGAAGGAGCAGTGAATGCACTTTTGTCAAAACTGAGCGATGAATGGGCCCGATGTTGTATATCATGACAGGAGTCTGCATCAGGAAACCCACCTAAAATTGGGCACACTTCCCCGGCCTACTGATGGCAGGGACCCTTTAATGAATGAACCACCGCCTTTGGCAGACTAAGCCCATCCTTTAACTCCTCCATCCAGTGTTACTTATAACGGCTGGATTGGTGACAGTGGCGTAACGATCGACCCGCATCTCCTGCAGTATGGCGGGTCGCTGGCCTGAGAGCTCTAGACTGGCACGGAGAATGCGGGGGCCCCTCCATGTAGTTTGCAGGGGGGCCCCCTCAAGTTTTGTTACGCCACTGATGCCTGGAGTGGGTAAAGGGATAATATCCGCCATAGCTGAGTAGGACGAAAATCCTATGTATTAGTTTTTGGGTTTTCAATGTTGAAGGATACAGTGTTCTAAAATATTGTGCACCTTATCTATGTTTCCTTGAAACTTGCTTTGCAAATTTTCAGTCAACAAAATGTCGGATAGCGACACTGAGAATGGTAGAGCTACAGGCGGCACCGCCGTACAAGTTTTAAACTTTACAGGTCTCCAAGAGACCTGCTATAAGCATTCCAGAAACTTTAAGGAAAGCCATCACTCTAAAATGTATACGAAATGGCCTATCATCTAGAGGTGGTAGGGTAGTTTTTGTGATAGAGGCACATGCATATCACCAGACAGAGGTATTCTATTCATGAATAGTCTTCCCTGAAGCAAATCCAGGAACAAAAGTGTTCCACTTATACAAAGAAGATGAACCACCAGAGGAATACATTCCTTTCGAGGACATTGAAATTCCACTAACATACCAAGAGCATGCGCTCTGGTTTAAAGGCTCCCTAAAAAATATACATCACATTACCAGGCTCGGTCCACTAGGTAGGCCAGGAGCAACATGGCTAGCTTTAACCAACTACAGACCTGACCCTGACATTGAAACAATGTCAGACGATGAATTACTAGGTAATATACAAAATTTTGTAGAATTATATAGTTAAAGGTCTTCAGTGTTAAGTGCAGGTCCCTACATTTTTTTTGAGGCCACACCTACTTTTTTCGGCTCCACCTATTTCCTCCACTGGCTCGACCCACTCGATTAGCTCCACCCACATCCTAAACTGACACTGCTAAAAGCCAGATGTAATAACCGAGTCTTTAGGTAGGTCTGACCTGCTGACCCTAGGACTCTAGAACTTAGATACTTGGTAATGTTTTACCTTCCACACATCCTGTTTCAGGACTTCTCTAGTTTGTTCTGCATCACAGAGCACTGCTGGCAGGCACTGTGGCACGAATAGTGTTAAACAATCTGATTGTTCATATTGTGAAAACAAAAACAACTTCAAGAAAAAATCTATACTGCCCAGGTGCAGATTTCCACAACACTGTAAAATCGTGCCGTAACATTTGCACAACAACTAACACCAAAAACATATGGGCTGCCTTTGTGTATGGTGCACACGCAATGACCACGGAGTACCCTCTTCTCCCGACTCTCAGTCCGCCCACCTGATTAGAGGTGGACGGACCATCAGGTGACCGCTGATGGAGTAAACCTTATGCTCTCAGTTAGTACCATCGGAGGCAAGCCATTCGCCCGCCCTGTATAAAGTGGGCAGTCGGATGGCTGTTATTTACTGTCAGTCACCGCCATCTTGCCCAGCTCAACCTGTAAAATCAGTTAATTTTGAGACTGAGACAGCTCGTCCACCTATGTCACTGGCGTAACTTCTCGCTTTCACATCTTTGCCTGTCACTCTAAATAGGTCTAAACGCATTTGATATAAACGCCGACTTTACATGGAATGTGCATAGGGAAAATCAAATTAAATGAAAACAGAAATAAAGACAACGCGGTATATGTTTTGTACTTTCTAAAAATGAGAAGAGACATGTTAAATGTTATACGTAGATTATTTTGCATGTCAAGGAAACCAATGACTTTTACAGAAATTGTATGTAGAAAATGTTGCTGTACATTATTAGTGGGTGACCCAGCCATTTGTTGTTGACTTGAGTCATGTGAGAGACCACCAGAAAGTGAAACCAATCCAACCTGCATTTCGTGGGGAACGAACGGGCCGCCCGAGAAGAAGTTCAGAGTCAAGACAAAGTGCTGCGATTGTGAAACTAATTCCTGCGTGGCCGCCGCTGCTGCTGCTGTCCAGCTATACACATGGCAATGCCACAAACACTGCAAGGAAAGAATTTGCCAATTTCATAACTTATCTTCTTTGAGATTTTCAGATTTTCAGTGAATGAATATTCTTTTGTGTAGCGCTTTGACATTTCTAAGTACAGTAAATAGTACGTGCCGCTATTTCAAAATGTAAGAATCCTTAATTGCCCTACTGGGCCATGTGGAAAAGCAAAGGAAGCATTTCCAGGGATCAAACATGGGATTTAAAGATCATTAGCAATGTCATCAGGGAGCGCCTAAATCACAGTGCTAAGGGTTTGACTGGCTCATTCAACTACAGGCACTAGCACGAATAAATACTTACATGACAATACATACAATTCAGAAGTGAGACATGATAGCCAGGGCTTTAAGTGGGAAGAAAAAACTGTAGGGTCTCTCGAAGGGGCGTGGCAGATATATTTAGGGCGTGGCTTAAAACCATGTGAACAGAAAAACAATTTGTAGCTTAGTGTGCTGCCCGACTGGTATTTTGCTGCTTATGTCATTACTTCCAGATATATAATACAGCAACTAAAAGTACACTGACAACAAGCCAGTACTATTGGATTTGTCACTGATAGCTAGTTGCATAGCATAAATAAGCAACAACTATGGCTTCGTAGTTATAGCATATTGAAAATGATTCAGTTCTGAAATGGTGATACTGTGAAAGAACTATAACGAGTCTCTTTGAAGTTACATAAAAGGCAGTGAAGGATGGTACTGCTGCAGAGTTCAGATTTATTTTTTTCATCCTGAAAAATGGCGAGCCCGATAGGGACCCGTCAGCACCTGCTTGGCAGGACCTGGCACACTTTGACTTAAAGCCCTGATGATTGCTCCATAATAGCCTAGAAGCACGCCTGAAAGTTTCCAGGCACTTTGGAAATCTCCTTCCCAAGATACAGTGAGTCACAGGACCCAGATAAAACCTCTTCAAGAGAAAACGGAATGCGAGACCAGAATCTCAAGGAGAAATTGAGGCTTCGTCGAAAAGAAGTTTAAGAAAGAATTGCAGAAAGAGGACAATAAAGTGGCTGCCTGTGCGAACACGCTGAGCAGGGCCTTCCTTGGCTTTATCTCTACATCTACAACAGTCAACGTATAGAGTAGTACTATTAAGTGAGTCTTCTTAACCCCGGCAGGTCCGTACTGCGGCCAGTGCCCCCACCCCACCCTATTGACAAATCACATGATTGTGAGGATGATTGGCATTGTTTTTTTAACTAAGGTGGTCGATAGGAACTTACTTAGGGCCTGGACAGGACGGGTGCTACTCCTGCTGCTTAATTGGCAACCAGGCACTCTCCACAGTATGGCTGATCGATACCCGGCTCAACCACGCCCCAACTGTCGGTCCAGGCCTCGGGCGGTGGGGGCCGGGGGCTACTTGAATGCGATGACTGACTGCAGGTCGTGGTGAGCGAGCTGCCTTTTGCGCGCTGCAGTGGTTATGCTGGGGTGTGTCAATTTATAAAAAAACTGCACATGTTACCACAAAGCCCCTACCCCATCCACCAAAATCCAGCCCAAAAAACGCCCAAAGAAGTGTCCTCCTCCGGCCCGCGGCCAACCCCAGCAGCAACAAGTAAGTGGCTAAGGCGGCTCTGCGGCGCCGCCATTAATCAAGATTCAATTTCAACACAGTTTAAATAAATGTAAACAGTCAATCTGAGAATCAGACTACAGTGTGAGTGTGACTCTGGACTGTGACTGACTCACTCACTCCACTGAGAGGCGATTGCGATGCAAAAAAAACACGCAGTGGCACGAGAATCTGACAGACAGACACTAGTCAGTAGTGTAACTTAAAATTATTGAAAAATGTGACGTGCTCGCAGTGCAGCAGATGCAGTGTGTCATATAAGTGCCGGTGCTAAGCACCCGAAAGCACCGGCATAAATCAAGCCCTGAAGGTCTTTAATAAAAACACTCCTACTCCTCCTAAAAAGAAGTGGGAGAATACTAAACAAACTTCCAAAGAGAAGCTTTCTCAATCCCGAGGTAGGTCACCTCAAAAGGAGCCCTCTGAAAGGAGGTATAACCTCAGGAATAGGCATAATTTGAGAAAACCTAATAAATATCAAGATACTGATACACGTTCCTCTCATACCTTTCAGACCTCCTCACAGAAATCCGAAAGAAGAGGACGGTCAGAACAAAAGGAAGAACGTGTAAAGTCCAAAGACGATCAACATGTTCCGAAAAATAAGAAAACTCAATTCACCAAAAAGAAAGTATCAGGTCTAAAAATCGGACATGCCGAGGATCTTGAGGACACAACTCAAGAACGGGGAAGGGCTCAAACGATGTTGGACAGAGCAGCAGAAGTCACCATAGCTCGCAAGATCTTGAAGGATCATCTGGAGACAGTGGACCTGAATGAGTACATCCAAGTTGAAACTGCAGATACCAGGGTTAGTGTTCCATATAAGTTACATCAAGTAACACTCCGGATGGAGGGGGACATACCTAGAAAAATAAGAGCACTCTTTTGGGAGCGGCTCTTTCAGGGTTATGACATTCTTCTAGCTGAACAAGACTGGCCACCTGAATTCGTCAGGGAGTGCCCACATGGTGAAAACATCATTATGCCAGATTTCTCCAAGCGCATTCGAAATCATTTAAAATATACCTATGCCAGGAAATGGGCAGTAGCCCACGCTCCTGCATTATATACAAATCATGTAGGATGGGATAAGGATTCTCCTAAACATAAATTCCAGTTAAAAAATCAACTAACTGCACAAAGGCAGTACCCAGTTAAGCAAGAAGCAAAAAACAAGTCAGGAAGATATTAGATCAACTTGAATACCAAGGGTTGATTGAAACATGCACCTCGTCCATGAGCAATCCTTTGTTTCCTGTCTCCAAACCAGACAATACATATCGTCTAATTTGGGGTTACAGACATCTAAACTCTTGTTGCAAAACTTTTGCAGTACACAATGCACACAGTGCAGCACTAATGAATAACATTGTGCGTAAAAAATATAAAACCACATTAGATATTTCTAACGGTTTATTATGTCAAAACACTGCACATGAAAGTAGGTATTTGACCGCTTTCTCAATTATGGGGACACAGGGTCAATTCTGTTGTCTCCCCCAGGGATTCAAGAATTGTCCAGGGTTATTTTCAGCCAGAGTAACAGAGTTACTACAAACCTATGATGATGAGGCATTATCATATGTCGATGACATCTTTCTAACAGACAATGACTTGGATAGGCACTTGAACAGGGTGAACACCATCATAATTGGCTTCGCCTCCGAAGGGTACAAATTCAATTTTAAGAAATCAAGAATTGCCCACCTCCTCGTCCTTTTTCTAGGATATGAACTTTCAAGTGAACACAAAAGCCAGGCAGCAAACTTTATAGAGAAGTGTGTACAGCTCCAACCTCAATAAACGCTGAAAAACTTACAGTCGATTTTAGGTTTCCTAAATTTTGGAAGAACTTACATTCTAAACTACGCAGAAAGGGTTAAACCTCTCTACGGATTAATCAAACCTGATTTCAAAACAGTTAATTGGACTCAAAAACACACATACATTTTGCGTTCATTACAAACAGACATGTTAGCAACAAAACATTTACAAACATGCGTGAACGTACGCAACTCAGTGATCCGAATCATTCCAGGACAATGCGGATTCACATACTTAACCTTTAATTAAGTCGAAAAAGTTCCAATAGCCTACAAATCACATTTGTATACACAAGCAAAAATGAAATTCACTTCAACAGAAAAAATTCTGACAGTGGTTCAAAATGCAGTAGCAAAAGAGAGAGCCCTTACACAGGGTAACAAATGCAAAATCCACAGGTGATGGACAGAATGCAGAAAAATGTCATACATTCTCCCCAGGACAGGAATCTGGGCATACATCTATTGTTTTTTTGCACTCCACACCACCCCAGTTCAGACATGGCCATATGCAAATCAGTCTGACCCTGTGCTTCATGGGAACAGTCCAGCCCGAACTGCCAAGCCATGCCTTCCCTGGACTGGAAACAAGCTTCAGAGGACCGGTTTCTGGCATTCCAGCCGTCTTCAGCCCGACTTGCTTGAATCCAGTGGTGTGGAGTGCATGGGACTCATGTCTGAGCATACCCATCCCCCTCGGGGTGACAAATGCAAAAACCACAGGTGATGGACAGAATGCAGAACAATGTCATACATTAATCCCCAGTACAGAGATCTGGGCCTAAATCCATCGTTTTTTTGCACTCCACACCATCCGAGTTCAGACATGGCCATATGCAAATCAGTCTGACCCTGTGCCTCATGGGAACAGTCCAGCCCGAACTGCCAATCCATGCCTTCCCTGGACAGGAAACAAGATTCTGAGGACCGGTTTCTGGCATTCCAGCCGTCTTCAGCCCGGCTTGCTTGAATCCAGTGGTGTGGAGTGCATGGGACTCACGTCTGAGCATACCCATCCCACTCGGGGTGACAAATGCAAAAACCACAGGTGATGGACAGAATGCAGAACAATGTCATACATTCTCCCCAGTACAGAGATCTGGGCCTAAATCCATCATTTTTTTGCACTCCACACCACCCCAGTTCAGACATGGCCATATGCAAATCAGTCTGACCCTGTGCCTCATGGGAACAGTCCAGCCCGAACTGCCAAGCCATGCCTTCCCTGGACCGGAAACAAGCTTCCGAGGACCGGTTTCTGGCATTCCAGCCGTCTTCAGCCCGGCTTGCTTGAATCCAGTGGTGTGGAGTGCATGGGACTCACGTCTGAGCATACCCATCCCACTCGGGGTGGCAAATGCAAAAACCACAGGTGATGGACAGAATGCAGAACAATGTCATACATTCACCCCAGTACAGAGATCTGGGCCTAAATCCATAGTTTTTTTGCACTCCACACCACCCCAGTTCAGACATGGCCATATGCAAATCAGTCTGACCCCGTGCCTCATGGGAACAGTCCAGCCTGAACTGCCAAGCCATGCCTTCCCTGGACTGGAAACAAGCTTCCGAGGACCGGTTTCTGGCATTCCGCCGTCTTCAGCCCGGCTTGCTTGAATCCAGTGGTGTGGAGTGCATGGGACTCACGTCAGAGCATACCCATCCCACTCGGGTGACAAATGCAAAAACCACAGGTGATGGACAGAATGCAGAACAATGTCATACATTCACCTCAGTACAGTGATCTGGGCCTAAATCCATCGTTTTTTTGCACTCCACACCACCCCAGTTCAGACATGGCCTTATGCAAATCAGTCTTACCCTGTGCCTCATGGGAACAGTCCAGCCCGAACTGCCAAGCCATGCCTTTCCTGGACCGGAAAAGAGCTTCCGAAGACCCAGCCGTCTTCAGCCCGGCTTGCTTGAATCCAGTGGTGTGGAGTGCATGGGACTCATGTCTGAGCATACCCATCCACTCGGGGTGACAAATGCAAAAACCTCAGGTGATGGACAGAATGCAGAACAATGTCATACATTCACCCCAGTACAGAGATCTGGGCCTAAATCCATTGTTTTTTGCACTCCACACCACCCCAGTTCAGACATGGCCATATGCAAATCAGTCTGACCCTGTGCCTCATGGGAACAGTCCAGCCCGAACTGCCAAGCCATGCCTTCCTGGACCGGAAACAAGCTTCCGAGGACCGGTTTCTGGCATTCCAGCCGTCTTCAGCCCGGCTTGCTTGAATCCAGTGGTGTGGAGTGCATGGGACTCACGTCTGAGCATACCCATCCCACTCGGGGTGACAAATGCAAAAACCACAGGTGATGGACAGAATGCAGAACAATGTCATACATTCACCCCAGTACAGAGATCTGGGCCTAAATCCATCGTTTTTTTGCACTCCACACCACCCCAGTTCAGACATGGCCATAGGCAAATCAGTCTGACCCTGCTTGAGCTCAGTCTTTAGCCCGGCTTGCTTGAATCCAGTGGTGTGGAGTGCATGGGACTCACGTCAGAGCATACCCATCCCACTCGGGGTGACAATTGCAAAAACCACAGGTGATGGACAGAATGCAGAACAATGTCATACATTCACCTCAGTACAGAGATCTGGGCCTAAATCCATCGTTTTTTTACACTCCACACCACCCCAGTTCAGACATGGCCATATGCAAATCAGTCTGACCCTGTGCCTCATGGGAACTTTCCAGCCCGAACTGCCAAGCCATGCCTTTCCTGGACCGGAAACAAGCTTCCGAGGACCCAGCCGTCTTCAGCCCGGCTTGCTTGAATCCAGTGGTGTGGAGTGCATGGGACTCATGTCTGAGCATACCCATCCACTCGGGGTGACAAATGCAAAAACCACAGGTGATGGACAGAATGCAGAACAATGTCATACATTCACCCCAGTACAGAGATTTGGGCCTAAATCCATCGTTTTTTTGCACTCCACACCACCCCAGTTCAGACATGGCCATATGAAAATCAGTCTGACCCTGTGCCTCATGGGAACAGTCCAGCCCGAACTGCCTAGCCATGCCTTCCTGGACCGGAAACAAGCTTCCGAGGACCGGTTTCTGGCATTCCAGCCGTCTTCAGCCCGGCTTGCTTGAATCCAGTGGTGTGGAGTGCATGGGACTCATGTCTGAGCATACCCATCCCACTCGATGTGACAAATGCAAAAACCACAGGTGATGGACAGAATGCAGAACAATGTCATACATTCACCACAGTACAGAGATCTGGGCCTAAATCCATCGTTTTTTTGCACTCCACACCACCCCAGTTCAGACATAGCCATATGCAAATCAGTCTGACCCTGTGCCTCATGGGAAGAGTCCAGCCCGAACTGCCAATCTATGCCTTCCCTGGACAGGAAACAAGCTTCTGAGGACCGGTTTCTGGCATTCCAGCCGTCTTCAGCCCCCATCCTACTCGGGGTGACAAATGCAAAAACCACAGGTGATGGACAGAATGCAGAACAATGTTATACATTCACCCCAGTACAGAGATTTGGGCCTAAATCCATCGTTTTTTGCACTCTACACCACCCCAGTTCAGATATGGCAATATGCAAATCAGTCTGACCCTGTGCCTCAAGGGAACAGTCCAGCCCGAACTGCCAAGCCATGCCTTCCCTGGACCGGAAACAAGCTTCTGAGCACCGGTTTCTGGCATTCCAGCCGTCTTCAGCCCGGCTTGCTTGAATCCAGTGGTGTGGAGTGCATGGGACTCACGTCTGAGCATACCCATCCCACTCGGGGTGACAAATGTAAAAACCACAGGTGATGGACAGAATGCAGAACAATGTCATACATTCACCCAAGTACAGAGATCTGGGCCCTAATCCATCGTTTTTTTGCACTCCACACCACCCCAGTTCAGACATGGCCATATGCAAATCAGTCTGACCCTGTGCCTCATGGGAACAGTCCAGCCCGAACTGCCAAGCCATGCCTTCCCTGGACCGGAAACAAGCTTCCGAGGACCGGTTTCTGGCATTCCAGCCGTCTTCAGCCCGGCTTGCTTGAATCCAGTGGTGTGGAGTGCATGGGACTCACGTCTGAGCATACCCATCCCACTCGGGGTGACAAATGCAAAAACCACAGGTGATGGACAGAATGCAGAACAATGTCATACATTCACCCCAGTACAGAGATCTGCGCCTAAATCCATAGTTTTTTTGCACTCCACACACCCTAGTTCAGACATGGCCATATGCAAATCAGTCTGACCCTGTGCCTCATGGGAACAGTCCAGCCTGAACTGCCAAGCCATGCCTTCCCTGGACCGGAAACAAGCTTCCGAGGACCGGTTTCTGGCATTCCAGCCGTCTTCAGCCCGGCTTGCTTGAATCAAGTGGTGTGGAGTGCATGGGACTCACGTCAGAGCATACCCATCCCACTCGGGGTGACAAATGCAAAAACCACAGGTGATGGACAGAATGCAGAACAATGTCATACATTCACCTCAGTACAGAGATCTGGGCCTAAATCCATCGTTTTTTTGCACTCCACACCACCCCAGTTCCGACATGGCCATATGCAAATCAGTCTGACCCTGTGCCTCATGGGAACAGTCCAGCCCGAACTGCCAAGCCATGCCTTTCCTGGACCGGAAACAAGCTTCTGAGGACCCAGCCGTCTTCAGCCCGGCTTGCTTGAATCCAGTGGTGTGGAGTGCATGGGACTCACGTCTGAGCATACCCATCCCACTCGGGGTGACAAATGCAAAAACCACAGGTTATGGACAGAATGCAGAACAATGTCATACATTCACCCCAGTACAGAGATCTGTGCCTAAATCCATAGTTTTTTTGCACTCCACACACCCTAGTTCAGACATGGCCATATGCAAATCAGTCTGACCCTGTGCCTCATGGGAACAGTCCAGCCTGAACTGCCAAGCCATGCCTTCCCTGGACCGGAAACAAGCTTCTGAGGACCGGTTTCTGGCATTCCAGCCGTCTTCAGCCCGGCTTGCTTGAATCAAGTGGTGTGGAGTGCATGGGACTCACGTCAGAGCATACCCATCCCATTCGGGGTGACAAATGCAAAAACCACAGGTGATGGACAGAATGCAGAACAATGTCATACATTCACCTCAGTACAGAGATCTGGGCCTAAATCCATCGTTTTTTTGCACTCCTCACCACCCCAGTTCCGACATGGCCATATGCAAATCAGTCTGACCCTGTGCCTCATGGGAACAGTCCAGCCCGAACTGCCAAGCCATGCCTTTCCTGGACCGGAAACAAGCTTCTGAGGACCCAGCCGTCTTCTGCCCGGCTTGCTTGAATCCAGTGGTGTGGAGTGCATGGGACTCATGTCTGAGCATACCCATCCACTCGGGGTGACAAATGCAAAAACCACAGGTGATGGACAGAATGCAGAATAATGTCATGCATTCACCCCAGTACAGAGATCTGGGCCTAAATCCATCATTTTATTTGCACTCCACACCACCCCAGTTCAGACATGGCCATATGCAAATCAGTCTGACCCTGTGCCTCATGGGAACAGTCCAGCCCGAACTGCCAAGCCATGCCTTCCATGGACCGGAAACAAGCTTCAGAGGACCGGTTTCTGGCATTCCAGCCGTCTTCAGCCCGGCTTGCTTGAATCCAGTGGTGTGGAGTGCATGGGACTCATGTCTGAGCATACCCATCCCACTCGGGGTGACAAATGCAAAACCCACAGGTGATGGACAGAATGCAGAACAATGTCATACATTCACCTATACAGAGATCTGGGCCTAAATCCATCGTTTTTTTGCACTCCACACCACCCCAGTTCAGACATGGCCATATGCAAATCAGTCTGACCCTGTGCCTCTTGGGAACAGTCCAGCCCGAACTGCCAAGCCATGCCTTCCCCGGACCGGAAACAAGCCTCCGAGGACCGGTTTCTGGCATTCCAGCCGTCTTCAGCCAGGCTTGCTTGAATCCAGTGGTGTGGAGTGCATGGGACTCACGTCAGAGCATACCCATCCCACTCGGGGTGACAATTGCAAAAACCACAGGTGATGGACAGAATGCAGAACAATGTCATACATTCACCTCAGTACAGAGATCTGGGCCTAAATCCATTGTTTTTTTGCACTCCACACCACCCCAGTTCAGACATGGCCATATGCAAATCAGTCTGACCCTGTGCCTCATGGGAACAGTCCAGCCCGAACTGCCAAGCCATGCCTTTCCTGGACCGGAAACAAGCTTCCGAGGACCCAGCCGTCTTCAGCCCGGCTTGCTTGAATCCAGTGGTGTGGAGTGCATGGGACTCATGTCTGAGCATACCCATCCACTCGGGGTGACAAATGCAAAAACCACAGGTGATGGACAAAATGCAGAACAATGTCATACATTCACCCCAGTACAGAGATCTGGGCCTAAATTCATTGTTTTTTTGCACTCCACACCACCCCAGTTCAGACATGGCCATATCCAAATCAGTCTGACCCTGTGCCTCATGGGAACAGTCCAGCCCGAACTGCCAAGCCATGCCTTCCTGGACCGGAAACAAGCTTCAGAGGACCGGTTTCTTGCATTCCAGCCGTCTTCAGCCCGGCTTGCTTGAATCCAGTGGTGTGGAGTGCATGGGACTCATGTCTGAGCATACCCATCCCACTCGATGTGACAAATGCAAAAACCACAGGTGATGGACAGAATGCAGAACAATGTCATACATTCACCACAGTACAGAGATCTGGGCCTAAATCCATCGTTTTTTTGCACTCCACACCACCCCAGTTCAGACATAGCCATATGCAAATCAGTCTGACCCTGTGCCTCATGGGAAGAGTCCAGCCCGAACTGCCAATCCATGCCTTCCCTGGACAGGAAACAAGCTTCTGAGGACCGTTTTTTTGCACTCCACACCACCCCAGTTCAGACATAGCCATATGCAAATCAGTCTGACCCTGTGCCTCATGGGAAGAGTCCAGCCCGAACTGCCAATCCATGCCTTCCCTGGACAGGAAACAAGCTTCTGAGGACCGGTTTCTGGCATTCCAGCCGTCTTCAGCCAGGCTTGCTTGAATCCAGTGGTGTGGAGTGCATGGGACTCACGTCAGAGCATACCCATCCCACTCGGGGTGACAATTGCAAAAACCACAAGTGATGGACAGAATGCAGAACAATGTCATACATTCACCTCAGTACAGAGATCTGGGCCTAAATCCATTGTTTTTTTGCACTCCACACCACCCCAGTTCAGACATGGCCATATGCAAATCAGTCTGACCCTGTGCCTCATGGGAACAGTCCAGCCCGAACTGCCAAGCCATGCCTTTCCTGGACCGGAAACAAGCTTCCGAGGACCCAGCCGTCTTCAGCCCGGCTTGCTTGAATCCAGTGGTGTGGAGTGCATGGGACTCATGTCTGAGCATACCCATCCACTCGGGGTGACAAATGCAAAAACCACAGGTGATGGACAAAATGCAGAACAATGTCATACATTCACCCCAGTACAGAGATCTGGGCCTAAATTCATTGTTTTTTTGCACTCCACACCACCCCAGTTCAGACATGGCCATATCCAAATCAGTCTGACCCTGTGCCTCATGGGAACAGTCCAGCCCGAACTGCCAAGCCATGCCTTCCTGGACCGAAAACAAGCTTCAGAGGACCGGTTTCTTGCATTCCAGCCGTCTTCCGCCCGGCTTGCTTGAATCCAGTGGTGTGGAGTGCATGGGACTCATGTCTGAGCATACCCATCCCACTCGATGTGACAAATGCAAAAACCACAGGTGATGGACAGAATGCAAAACAATGTCATACATTCACCACAGTACAGAGATCTGGGCCTAAATCCATCGTTTTTTTGCACTCCACACCACCCCAGTTCAGACATAGCCATATGCAAATCAGTCTGACCCTGTGCCTCATGGGAAGAGTCCAGCCCGAACTGCCAATCCATGCCTTCCCTGGACAGGAAACAAGCTTCTGAGGACCGGTTTCTGGCATTCCAGCCGTCTTCAGCCAGGCTTGCTTGAATCCAGTGGTGTGGAGTGCATGGGACTCACGTCAGAGCATACCCATCCCACTCGGGGTGACAATTGCAAAAACCACAAGTGATGGACAGAATGCAGAACAATGTCATACATTCACTTCAGTACAGAGATCTGGGCCTAAATCCATTGTTTTTTTGCACTCCACACCACCCCAGTTCAGACATGGCCATATGCAAATCAGTCTGACCCTGTGCATCATGGGAACAGTCCAGCCCGAACTGCCAAGCCATGCCTTTCCTGGACCGGAAACAAGCTTCCGAGGACCCAGCCGTCTTCAGCCCGGCTTGCTTGAATCCAGTGGTGTGGAGTGCATGGGACTCATGTCTGAGCATACCCATCCACTCGGGGTGACAAATGCAAAAACCACAGGTGATGGACAAAATGCAGAACAATGTCATACATTCACCCCAGTACAGAGATCTGGGCCTAAATTCATTGTTTTTTTGCACTCCACACCACCCCAGTTCAGACATGGCCATATCCAAATCAGTCTGACCCTGTGCCTCATGGGAACAGTCCAGCCCGAACTGCCAAGCCATGCCTTCCTGGACCGGAAACAAGCTTCAGAGGACCGGTTTCTTGCATTCCAGCCGTCTTCAGCCCGGCTTGCTTGAATCCAGTGGTGTGGAGTGCATGGGACTCATGTCTGAGCATACCCATCCCACTCGATGTGACAAATGCAAAAACCACAGGTGATGGACAGAATGCAGAACAATGTCATACATTCACCACAGTACAGAGATCTGGGCCTAAATCCATCGTTTTTTTGCACTCCACACCACCCCAGTTCAGACATAGCCATATGCAAATCAGTCTGACCCTGTGCCTCATGGGAAGAGTCCAGCCCGAACTGCCAATCCATGCCTTCCCTGGACAGGAAACAAGCTTCTGAGGACCGGTTTCTGGCATTCCAGCCGTCTTCAGCCCGGCTTGCTTGAATCCAGTGGTGTGGAGTGCATGGGACTTGCATCTGAGCATACCCATCCTACTCGGGGTGACAAATGCAACAAGCATTGGAAATGCAATAGGTCTCGCAGTAGGAAAGTTTGAGCTATAGGTGTTAATTAATTTTTTGTTTTTTATTTATGTGTTGTTTTTTCTAAATAGCTAAATTAATAGCTTTCTTCTTTACAAAGCCAATAGTTATAATTTTTCTAAATGTGACACCTCTAGCATTTGTAAAGCAACATGTTTTGTATTAACGGGACTTATATGTGACTTATATGTATTGATATAAAAAAATCAATGGCTTTAAAAAACAATAATTAATACGTAAATAAAATGGATTTTATTTTATATTGCCAATAGCTTAAAGTGTATTAAATATATTTAGTGAAGATGCTGTGGTTGTGCTGAGTGAGGGTGAGGGGTTGAGGGTGAGGGTGGGTGAGGGTGAGTGAGGGGTTGAGGGTGAGTGAGGGTGAGTGAGGGTGAGTGAGGGTGAGTGAGGGTGAGGGGTTGAGGGTGAGGGGGTGAGGGTGAGGGGGTGAGGGGTTGAGGGTGAGTGAGGGTGAGGGTGAGGGGTTGAGGGTGAGTGAGGGTGAGGGGTTGAGGGTGAGTGAGGGTGAAGGGTTGAGGGTGAGTGAGGGTGAGTGAGGGTGAGTGAGGGTTAGTGAGGGTGAGGTGTTGAGGGTGAGTGAGGGTGAGGGTGAGGCGTTGAGGGTGAGTGAGGGTGACTGAGAGTGATTGAGGGTGAGTGAGAGTGAGGGTGAGTGAGGGTGAGGGGTTGAGGGTGAGTGAGGGTGAGTGAAGGTGAGTGAGGGTGAGGGGTTGAGGGTGAGGGGGTAAGGGTGAGGGGGTGAGGGGTTGAGGGTGAGTGAGGGTGAGAGTGAGGGGTTGAGGGTGAGTGAGGGTGAGGGGTTGAGGGTGAGTGAGGGTGAGGGGTTGAGGTGAGTGAGGGTTAGTGAGGGTGAGGTGTTGAGGGTGAGTGAGGGTGAGGGTGAGGCGTTGAGGGTGAGTGAGGGTGAGTGAGAGTGAGTGAGGGTGAGTGAGAGTGAGGGTGAGTGAGGGTGAGGGGTTGAGGGTGAGTGAGGGTGAGGGGTTGAGGGTGGGTGAGGATGAGTGAGGGTGAGGGTGGGTGAGGGTGAGGGGTTGAGGGTGAGTGAGGGTGAGGGGTTGAGGGTGAGTGAGGGTGGGTGAGGGTGAGTGAGGGTGATGGGTTGAGGGTGAGGCGTTGAGGGGTTGAGGGTGAGTGAGGGTGAGGGGTTGAGGGTGGGTGAGGGTGAGTGAGGGTGAGGGGTTGAGGGTGGGTGAGGGTGAGTGAGGATGAGTGAGGGTGAGGATGAGTGAGGGTGAGGGTGAGTGAGGGTGAGGGTGAGTGAGGGTGAGTGGTTGAGGTTGAGGGGTTGAGGGTGAGTGAGGGTGAGGGGTTGAGGGTGAGTGAGGGTGAGGGTGAGTGAGGGTGAGGGGTTGAGGTTGAGGGTGAGGGGTTGAGGGTGAGGGTGGGTGAGGGGTTGAGGGTGAGTGAGGGTGAGGGTGAGTGAGGGTGAGTGAGGGTGAGGGGTTGAGGTTGTCGTATTACAAGCTGTGCTGTCATCTATGTGTGTACTCTGGAAAGGGAATTGCTGCACACTGTGTTTTTTTTTATTGTCTCAATCAGCGTTTGCTTTGAGCAACGCATCAACTGGGTGGTTGTCAGTGCCCATAATGTTTCTTGGGCGTGTTTTTACATGCCGCCTACATGCGGTGTGCGACAACTTAAGGGACACACGCAATGCTTTTGACTACTTGGTCTTCTTATCGGGTGGCCAGAGGGGGCCTTCAGAGGTGAGACAAATATTGTTATTTATTTCTTAATTATTGCAGATGACTTGACTGGGGGCGGTTTAGCCGCTGCGGCTTGACGTCTGAGTCACGAGCCACTCTGAGCGCGCACAGACTGACCTGCTCCATGGGGTCACATGAAGGTGCTGCAGGGACTTCTTTGTCGTCTCAGTTGCAAGGCAGCACTGCGAGCCACCAATGGACTTGTTTCAGCATGCTCCCACCTTCAGCCACCCAACGCTGTTGTGACTGCGTGCCCACATTTTGGTGTTGGAGGCAGCACAGAAGCACAAGAGCTGCGGAGTGACCCGTATTGTCTTTAGCCTGTGTCCGATCAAGTTCGGCCAACCGCAAGCTGTGGGAGTAAAGAAGTACGGAAGTTTAAAGCCGACCAGGCATGTCGCAGGATCCTGGTGTACTTCTGCTCCGCACTTCGTTCTGGAAAAAAGGAACGATTTGGTAATGTACCAGTGTCTAGTGTCCACCTTTTTCAAACGTCTGACAGTGGATTTGCAATTAGACAGCTCAGAAACACACATTTGAGGCGATTTCATTCAAGCTCCCTGCTACGTAATGTTGACATTTTTCCAGTACATTCCTCTAGGGGTCACTACACGTGGGAGAAGAATTAAAAGACCAAAGAAAAACATTATAGGAAAGATGGGCCATTGTGGTATGACACAGGTGAGAGGTCGCTCACTGGTGAAGCGTTTTGTTGTTTTCAGTCATTCTTTTGTTTTCTTGCAAGTGAAAAAAAAAAACGAAAGAGAAAGCAGGGTAACCTGACCCAGGAGGGGGGTGGAGGGAGGAGAAATGCGTCTCGGCCGGAGCAGGGGGCGGAGCAGGGAGAGCGGGCTTTGGAATGTAATTCACACGGCCGGCCGGTCGTGAAACTGAAAGCATGGCCGGCCGGCCGTGAAAGCCTTTGATGCGGCAGGGGAAATGCGAGACGGCGGGAAGGGGAGGGGGCGGAGCGGGTAAACCAAGACGGACGTGCACGCGCTTTTAAGCTCAATGCGCATGCGCATTGAGCTTAAAAGTCACGGGCACTGCAAGGAATCGCCACGATTCCTTGCAAGTTGGGGAAAGAGTGGATAAGTCCCAATACTCTCGCTTGCTCGATGCGCATGCGCATCGACAGGCGAGACCTAAAAACCACAGGTGATGGACAGAATGCAGAACTATGTTATACATTCACCCCAGTACAGAGATTCGGGCCTAAATCCATCGTTTTTTGCACTCTACACCACCCCAGTTCAGATATGGCAATATGCAAATCAGTCTGACCCTGTGCCTCAAGGGAACAGTCCAGCCCGAACTGCCAAGCCATGCCTTTCCTGGACCGGAAACAAGCTTCCGAGGACCGGTTTCTGGCATTCCAGCCGTCTTCAGCCTGGCTTGCTTGAATCCAGTGATGTGGAGTGCATGGGACTCACGTCTGAGCATACCCATCCCACTCAGGGAGACAAATGCAAAAACCACAGGTGATGGACAGAATGCAGAACAATGTCATACATTCACCCCAGTACAGAGATCTGGGCCTAAATCCATCGTTTTTTTGCACTCCACACCACCCCAGTTCAGACATGGCCATATGCAAATCAGTCTGACCCTGTGCCTCATGGGAACAGTCCAGCCCGAACTGCCAAGCCATGCCTTTCCTGGACCGGAAACAAGCTTCTGAGGACCCAGCCGTCTTCAGCCCGGCTTGCTTGAATCCAGTGGTGTGGAGTGCATGGGACTCACGTCTGAGCATACCCATCCCACTCGGGGTGACAAATGCAAAAACCACAGGTTATGGACAGAATGCAGAACAATGTCATACATTCACCCCAGTACAGAGATCTGCGCCTAAATCCATAGTTTTTTTGCACTCCACACACCCTAGTTCAGACATGGCCATATGCAAATCAGTCTGACCCTGTGCCTCATGGGAACAGTCCAGCCTGAACTGCCAAGCCATGCCTTCCCTGGACCGGAAACAAGCTTCCGAGGACCGGTTTCTGTCATTCCAGCCGTCTTCAGCCCGGCTTGCTTGAATCAAGTGGTGTGGAGTGCATGGGACTCACGTCAGAGCATACCCATCCCACTCGGGGTGACAAATGCAAAAACCACAGGTGATGGACAGAATGCAGAACAATGTCATACATTCACCTCAGTACAGAGATCTGGGCCTAAATGCATCGTTTTTTTGCACTCCACACCACCCCAGTTCCGACATGGCCATATGCAAATCAGTCTGACCCTGTGCCTCATGGGAACAGTCCAGCCCGAACTGCCAAGCCATGCCTTTCCTGGACCGGAAACAAGCTTCTGAGGACCCAGCCGTCTTCAGCCCGGCTTGCTTGAATCCAGTGGTGTGGAGTGCATGAGACTCACGTCAGAGCATACCCATCCCACTCGGAGTGACAAATGCAAAAACCACAGGTGATGGACAGAATGCAGAACAATGTCATACATTCACCTCAGTACAGAGATCTGGGCGTAAATCCATCGTTTTTTTGCACTCCACACCACCCCAGTTCCGACATGGCCATATGCAAATCAGTCTGACCCTGTGCCTCATGGGAACAGTCCAGCCCGAACTGCCAAGCCATGCCTTTCCTGGACCGGAAACAAGCTTCCGAGGACCCAGCCGTCTTCTGCCCGGCTTGCTTGAATCCAGTGTTGTGGAGTGCATGGGACTCATGTCTGAGCATACCCATCCACTCGGGGTGACAAATGCAAAAACCACAGGTGATGGACAGAATGCAGAATAATGTCATACATTCACCCCAGTACAGAGATCTGGGCCTAAATCCGTTGTTTTATTTGCACTCCACACCACCCCAGTTCAGACATGGCCATATGCAAATCAGTCTGACCCTGTGCCTCATGGGAACAGTCCAGCCCGAACTGCCAAGCCATGCCTTCCCTGGACCGGAAACAAGCTTCAGAGGACCGGTTTCTGGCATTCCAGCCGTCTTCAGCCCGGCTTGCTTGAATCCAGTGGTGTGGAGTGCATGGGACTCATGTCTAAGCATACCCATCCCACTCGGGGTGACAAATGCAAAACCCACAGGTGATGGACAGAATGCAGAACAATGTCATACATTCACCTATACAGAGATCGGGGCCTAAATCCATCGTTTTTTTGCACTCCACACCACCCCAGTTCAGACATGGCCATATGCAAATCAGTCTGACCCTGTGCCTCATGGGAACAGTCCAGCCCGAACTGCCAAGCCATGCCTTCCCCGGACCGGAAACAAGCTTCCGAGGACCGGTTTCTGGCATTCCAGCCGTCTTCAGCCAGGCTTGCTTGAATCCAGTGGTGTGGAGTGCATGGGAATCACGTCTGATCATAACCATCCCACTCGGGGTGACAAATGCAAAAACCACAGGTGATGGACAGAATGCTGAACAATGTCATACATTCACCCCAGTACAGATATCTGGGCCTAAATCCATCATTTTTTTGCACTCCACACCACCCCAGTTCAGACATGGCCATATGCAAATCAGTCTGACCCTGCGCCTCATGGGAACAGTCCAGCCCGAACTGCCAAGCCATGCCTTCCCTGGACCGGAAACAAGCTTTCGAGGACCGGTTTCTGGCATTCCAGACCACCTCAGGTTTTAATGTTTCAAATCCAGAATCATTTTACTTTAAAAAGGTTAATACGACAGGAATGAAAGGTATGTTGACAAATACAAAGCAAATTTATTCTGCTGCCTTTTATGCTCAGCTGTTTTCGTCTTTTGGAAAGACAACATAGAGACAAAAACTGTCTGGGGCACAAAAGACTGGCAGGTACAGGGATTAGAAGCTTTATTTAGAGCCTGCATCATCCCAGAGCAAATAATGTTTTTGAATGACACTGTCCAACAGACATCTTGTCTTGGGTTAGCCAAGATCAAGGATTTAAACAAACTGTCCATACCTACACCTACACCTGATAGCAGTAACACTTCAGAGGGGGGTGGTCGACGTACATACTATTTTGCATCACAACAGAACAGATCCAGATTGGAAAAAATGGTTAATCTGGCCCACAGATACAAACACCTGTCAAGATAGATTCCTGAATTAGACACAAGGGTTCACATTCACTAGGCCAGATCCAAGATATGTTCAGAGACAGCATCCAGGAATAGTAACAAGAAACAGTGTAGGGAAACTGTGCCTTGAATGGCTGCACAAGTCTACACTAAAGGAAGTAAAACAACACTTATCTTTACTTAAAGATGGCGCTGATCTGAGGGACTTCTTACAAGGACCTACTAAACCGCGTCATAAACGGTTTATATACGCCGGTATCTATGCTCTGTATAATGAAGCATGGAAGATTACGCAAGCAGAGACTGCTGAACAAATACGAGAAATTGATCATATTAATTTAGAGAAATCTCTCTCTGTAGTTGACAATGGGTTAACAACTCTGTCGTCCAGGATATATTCTTTGGACAGCATAGTATCCTCTGCCATAGACATAATGGAACAGGACTTGGTCATGTTGCAACATGGTCAGTCGCAACTGCGTTCTATAATGCTATTAGGCTGGACGTTACAAAACCTTTGTTCAGGCTATGTGCCTTGGCGTTTAATCAACACTACGTCACTGTTTTCAGAATTCAATCTCACTGATAAACAGATCAAATTGGCACAGAGGGGAGCAGACTGAGCATTGAAAAACTATAAAGATTGCCATTTACAGTCACTGAAAAGTCAGTCACTAAATGGATAATACACTGTGCAATCACTCTGCCTGTTACAATTTTCCATTTTCAGTATTGCTTGAAAAGTATACCAGCAGGCCTTTATGAAAGGTTGGGTAAAGAATACATTAAGACATCCTGGGAATTACCTTACACACTGATGTTGGAGTGGGGGGATAGAAGTGTTTCTTTGTGGTAATAATTGTGAAAACTCACTAAGCGTCTCTCTCCTTTGTCAGGGAAAAAACTTACACGGGGCCTGCAATGGTTCCTCTAACAATTTATCCTGCCACCTGCAAGGCTCACCAGCTCCAGTGATTGATCTAATATTTAGGCAACTTTCTAATGGAAGTTACATTATGTTAAATGATCACAGATGCTGTGGCATGTAGCCAGGTTTAGCCTATCTCATAACTGTGTCAGCCAGGGTCACTTGCTCTATGCAAGTATTGTTTCCAAAAACCAAGTCAGACCGGGAGTAGCCACTTTGGCCTTCACTGAACATCTCTTCTATTCAAATTGATACTTTAAGCAGAATGAAAGCCATTCTTTTATAGAAAACTGTGCCATTGACCTCGGCCAAAGAGACCTATGATCTGC